>NC_135759.1:30001735-30601735 GCF_052425735.1 Oculina patagonica | reverse complement strand
CCAGTTAGGCATCAATAACTTTTTCCACACAAATTTAACAATACCCATTCCAACGCAGTACTAATACCATTGTTACTACACGGTACTAATCTACTTTAACTTTTCTACATTGTCATTATAATGGAATAATACGAATTAAACTAAAACCATTCTTACTCATTGGAAATGCATTAGCGACATTTTCTGGACCTGGCATTTGCATATCAGACGGCGTGGCCACCTGAGGAGCAAAGGCCTGTTCCGGGGCCTGGGGAACACCTCCTTGCACTTGGTCAAGTGCCTGCTGAGGGCTCTGTAGTGAGGCATCTGCTGGAGCGTCGGCGAGAGGTTGCGTTGGAGTCGGAACTGCCGCAAACGGTTGTGCAACAGGAAGGGCCTGGGCTTGGTCACCAAAAGGTATTTGCGCCGGGTTTACATCAAGAGCTGGGGCCTGTGTTTGAGGATAGCCTTGAGCGTTTGGTGAATCTTGTTGCTGCTGCGGTTGCTGAGGTAAATTCACAGACAGCGGGCGCAGACCACCAGCGTCAGTGAGACCCGGTATCACAGACTTCTTTGCAGCGTCCTGGCCTGTGTCAGTTAAAACGAAACCAAAGTAACAAATGTTAACACAATCTGTTAAGCTTTGCAGCGTGTTTGGGGCAACAGAGATGAAATGAATATTGCTACAAGCAGCAAAATTGATCGGCTTGTTTTTTTAATTTTTATCAAACGACAGAGTTTACCGGGCAGCTTGGTAAAGTTTGGATTTGTTTCTCTGACACATGAACACCTAAGTAAAAAAATTGACTTTCTACTAACCCGCATTTGCAATCATATTCTTTTTCATCAGCTTTGTGTACGGTGAGTACTTGTGAAGCTGTAATGGAAAAGAACCCTTGAATGGGGCTGCTGACTTACGAACGGCTGGAGCCTGGGGCGCAAATGCTGGCGCCTGAGGGATTGCTGAACGAGCAGTTCCTGGAATGTCCATTGTATTGTTAACTGTGAGAAAACAAAAGGCATGCGCAATGAGTCATTCCAAGAGCAAGAGCGAGGAGAGTATGGGGTAAGGTTGATGGTTAAAGGTTAAAGTTCGTCCAATTCAAGGGATCGAAGTGTAAAAAAATTTAACCTTTAAAGCGTAAGCTGATCTGTATCTTGCACTTTTAAAATTAGTGTTTAAAAGATTCTTCGCCTTTGATTATAGTATGTAATCCTTCCTTCCGTGACCTTACCTAAAGGATTGGACAGCATATCTGCAGCAACAGGAACATCTGTCTTCTTCACTATCGTGGGGTCATATAATGAGTTATCATCGAATCCCGCCGCAGCAAGATTATCAGCAACAGTTTCCAACGAATTTTGAGTTTGTGCAGGGAAATACTCAGCATTTGGAGACGACTGTTCATTGGAAGATTTGTCGTTCTCTTCTGTCTGCACTACTTTATTTTGGCTCTGGTCCTCGGTAGAGGGTAACTTTGCGTCTACACCCTGTGTCGTCACATTTTGTGACGTCAAGGACGCTTCCGTCGAACTTTGTTGAGGAGCAGTTTGTGCTGCGGTAGAAGGAGTTACTGAGTTAGTACTCTCCGGGGTAGCAGCGGGGGATTCCGAACTGTCTGTATTGTCTTTTATGTCGGCACTGCTACTGTTATTAGAGTTGTTAGTGTTTTCGCTTGGTGTCGTAGCGGAAGTCGCGTCTGTTTGATTTGACGTCTGAGTCGGTTGTTCCTGTTGGTTGTCTGTCGTCATCGTTTCACTCTGTGTGCTACTGTCTTCGGAAGGCTTCGGCAACTCACCCGAGCCCGACCACAGTTCCGAACCCGAACCGGAAAAGTCGTCATTGTCACTGTCACTATCCTCGAGGTTGAGTTTTGTTAAACTTGTTGCACTTGGATCATTAAAGATCTCGCCGAGCAGAGCATCAGGAGCGCTTCGACGGTCAACAGCAGACGCCGGCGGCCGTAGGTCTGAAAGTTAGTTTAGCAGCGCTTTAGTTAGTAAACACTAACGAGGATTTAGGAGCGTTAACAATGGCACTGTTAAACTGGTAGGGTAAAACTGACATCTGGGGTTAGGGCTGCTTTTGATTATAAGGAATTTAGCATTATGCACATGTAAACACATTGAAGTTTTTGTATACCGTTTATCAGAGACTGAAAGAAATTATACCTATTAAAGAATGGTTTTCTTACATTTATTTTCTTAAATAAATATTACAAGAGTTTTTACGGCTCCGAGAACATTTAAAATACTCGGTATAAAGAAAACTGCAAGTTATCCTGCAATTCAGTACTGACAAGAACACTTCAGAAACTTTGTTCAGATTTAGTCATGTACTGATATCGTTATCACAAATGCATTTAAAAAACCATTTAAAATTTATCTAATTACTTCAGCCATGTAGGCACATTAATATATTCTTCAAAACTCGAAAAACTTCGGGATCACCCTGCGAACAGAGCCTAGCTTCTTTTCGAAGAAGGAAAAAACCGGGAGTGGAGTTATGGCTCTGCTAGCAGAGTAGATCGGTATTCCTGTTAATTTAAAGTTGGTAGTTTAAACCCTTTTCTTTTTGCGATATATTGTTTAAGACGTCCAGTAAAGAAAAGCTGTCAAAAAACACGACTTGTTTCACGTTTTCGCAAATTGACGAGTGTTTTTTGGAACTATGTAGAAACGGCACAAACAGAAAACTAAAACGCTTTCTATTTCTTGTAGCAAATATTTCTTCTTCTGCAGGTTAATAAAAGGAAGCTTCTAGCTAATCCGAGTGGCTGTTTTCTAATTTTGATTATTTACCTATTTACAATGTCCATTTTTAAGCGGAACATTCCAAAACCCAGCCTGTTAAACGTTAGAGTCTAATGGTAAAAGTAGAGTTCGGTACTAAAAGAACCTACCTTAACTGCAACTCGCTGATATTTATTTTGGATTTACAATGCAGTTATAAAATAAACTGTAAAAACATTTCAGAAGGTGTTTTAGAATTAGGGGAATGGAGCTGCTCGTGTTTTTTTCGCTTACCTTTCGCTCTTGATAGTGGTACTAATGTTATTATTAAAAGTAAAAAACCAAAACCCATAATTGAGTTGGTGGCAACCTGAAAAGATAAACAAAGAAAGGTAACAGTTAACCAATCATTCGCGCTAGCCTAGCAGTTATGACTGAGAATAACAAAATATAGTTAGAGGTTCATGTAAGGCGTACGGCGGAAAGGTCGACCTGATCGACATTTAGTGCTCGAGACTCTCGCTGACATCTTGAAAGAAATTACTGCTAGGACATGGAAAAAAATATTTATAGCGCCCTGTCGCTTTGTTTTTGAGTTCACTGGACTGTGTTGTTTCACGTGGACTATTAAGTTTGTTTTAATGAATTAAAGTTAGTCTGGTCTCATCTTTACCTAAAACAGCTGAAACAAGGAATTAAAAAGCTATGCCAAAACACTGTTCTGTGATTTAGTTTGAGTCCCACCGAGGATGAAAACGATTCAATTAAATAAGACCATTTTAAAAGAAAACAGGTAGAATGTTAAGACAGTGAGGAATAGTTTTGATTGCACGTCTAGTTAAGAAATCTGTAAAATATCATCCAATTATGTGAAGCGATGATTTGTTACCAGTTCTGTCGTCACGCGCGCAAAAAGAAACCTGACTTTCAAATAAAATTCAAGAAGGTGACACGATTTACGACTAACATGATCTCAATTTGGCCTTTGGCCGGGCTGCTGCAGTACTAGCAAATTATCAAATGACTCCGAAGCACTTTGTTTAAAAAAAAAGAAACAAGTTAAAATAAAAGAAAGTAAGTTAAAAGCTGGAAAAGATTAAATTAAAGTTTAGAAAAATGGAAGCGATAAAACATATTTTCTGCACATGACACGACAGGAAGTTGCAATGTCTAAAGATGAGAATGATTCAAGCAATTCACAGTCATGACAATATTGAAACGCAGTTGCTCAACAGATAACAAACTTATGAGCTTTCCAATTGCCTGCTCCTGGACATGATATGTGACAAGTTTTAACAAAAATCATAGCACAGAACTGTATCAAAAATCTTGTGAGATTTCCTAGCTTCTCAGTTTATCCAACGGCCTTGATTGCCCAATAATACGGCAAAGTTGACATAGTTTTTCTTTTGACTTAGTAACACTTCGCAGAATGTTTTTTAACTCGCAAGTAAATGATAACAATTTCACAAGGCCGGCTTTGCATATGCACAGTAAAAGATAGTCTTCTTCAAGAAGTCAAGGGCTTTTTGCATGAATCCGTAACATACTCTGGTTAGCCTTTGCCCTAAATGGTAAAGCGAAGAAAACTGTGCAGTCTGTTTGTCAAGGAAAAAGAAAATTGTGCAAGTAGCACAATCAAGTGTCGACGAAACAAGATGACGACCAATGAAGATATGTTCTTGACTGATCTTGTTCTAAACTTTATAATTCAAGGTTAGAGCAAAATCAAAATACTCGGCGGGTATCGTCACTAACAACTGACATGATAAACCAAACTCGAGATACTTTATAACTAAGTGGATATATACCAACTCTATATATACCTAAGTTTTACCTTGTTTCTAAATTCCCAAAACAGAAATTTAATCCTTTTACCCGCCAAGATGCAAGGCCAAGTACACAACAAACTAAATTGACCTTAACTCACATACGAAAAGACTTTTTGCACATTCCAGCAACGGTTAAA
The DNA here is from genome assembly GCF_052425735.1 of Oculina patagonica. NCBI lineage: Eukaryota > Metazoa > Cnidaria > Anthozoa > Scleractinia > Oculinidae > Oculina > Oculina patagonica. The sequence goes on along the minus strand of NC_135759.1, from coordinate 30,597,054 downwards.
CAAGATGCAAAATCACCAAATATTATAAATAGGAAAAGTAGGATGGTCCATTCATCTTATCTCCATAGAGTTATATGATATCAACCTCCCATGAGATACGGCGTACCAAGATGTAAAATAGAAATCGTCCTGACACTTACCCGTTTGATAACTCAAGCTTGATACGGGTTTTAAATCCTAAGGCACAGCTCTCGTGCTAAAAATACATGTAGTTTTCCCCTTTTTACCACATGAGCGAATTTTGTCTTTTCGCTTTTCTAAGGAAATTCGGCAAGTAATTCGACTTAGTTTTGTAATCGCAAGCGATTCTGGAACAGATTGCAGTTTTCCTAGGTCAGCCGTCATTACAACATCGCATTTGCATTTGATTATGTCATTTTGTTTCCCAAAATCACAGGTCATGTGAATAATTTACCGAGCGTGAAAATTCGATTGTGTTCTTGACACCTCTCTGGGCTTTCCACCAAGATCAACTTTCCCGGGACCAAACAATTCATATTCGGAAAAAAGAAGTCTACCATAATATCACCACTCAACAGGGAGGTAAAAATATATTGTTGATCAACTATTCTCGTTTTTTTAGTGTTTCTTTTACGTACAAAACAAAAAGGCAACTGCTAAATTTAAGACTGCAAACTTTGCTCAAAGTATTAAAAATCCAGATCTGCTCGCCTTATTTGACTAGAACAGCTTTTTACCCGTTACTAACCAACTTCTTAGCTCTTACTGACCTCAAAGCGCTGTTAAATTCATATTTGTCCCTTGCAAAATCGTCCCTCCAGTCTCTCCAGATTTTGTTTCCAACACTCGTTAATTATGCAAAAGTTACCTAAACATCGTAGAATGTCCCAACAAACGACCACAAGCTAGTGTTTAAACAACACAAACACAACAGAAAAAGGCGGGAACACGCTGGCCTATCGTTCGCGCCAAAAATGACGGCTTCCCGGGGAGTAATGAACGTTGATTGGTAACGATCCTTCGTGTGTATTTACCGATGAAAAGCAAATAAACACAGATTTATCGAGATGTTACTGTCAGAAAATCTACTAAGCTTAAAACTCTTGATATCAAAACGAGAATTCAATTCCGCTTTCGTTCTTGGGCGTTTTGGCAAAGTGTATTGTTCTCAGACAAGGGAACATGTGTCTCACCGTAAAGGTATGTGTGTATAACAGTTTAAATGTTTACGTGAAAATACTTCTTATTTTCACTTTCCACTTTTTTATGTCAATCCCAAACAATACAACAATTTTCCGGCCCTTAATTTTGCAGGTAACCAGCGAAAACGAAACATTTCATCCGAAGCAATAGAAACTCTTCTGTGTAGGTCAGTAAGCCTTCCATTACAGTTAATTCAGCAGTTTTTCAGCAGTTTTCATATCAACTGATTTTCAACTGTTAATTTGATTTTATGGTGTGTTGATTTTACTGGAGTTGTTTTGTTACACGGCTGTTAATTTATGTCAACATATACCAGTAAGAACAGGTCCACCTTTTGTTGTGATACCTTAGAACACACAAAACTACTTCAACAAATGATATCATATTGGAAATAAACTGATCGTATTAGAAAAACTGAAATTTTAGCATCTGAAAGTACCATTTGTATTCAGAATATCGACTGAAAACCTGATTTCCTAGTGTTGAAAGGAAATTTAAATATGGTAAGTTGTTCATTAGTTCAGAGGCCAGATTTTGGTGAAAAATCTTTTGCAACTGAGTAATTAATGCCCCAGTAGATAGTTAATTCAATTCACAAGTTTCTATTTTCGCGTTTAATTCTTCTAGTTTTCATCAATTGAGGACTTCAAGGTTCCAGGTATTTCAATCCGTCTCTCGTTTGTTTGCTCGTCGCTTGTTTGTTTAGTTAATAAGTTAATTGTTTGATTTTGCGCTCGAATAACCTGTGATCTGGACTGAACCGAACTTAAAACTGTTTCTGATTGGTATTGTCATAAAACTTGGAGGCTAGTTGAATTTTTGAACAAACTCATATGCAGTACAAGGTATTTGTTTTACCGTAACAACTTACAACATTCTAAACGCAAGAAAAGAAATTAAATTGTTTTGATAACGTTTGATAGATCAAGATCATAGACGCAATATTATATAACCCGTCCCTAAGAAGGCTGAGTACAGCGCATGGCAGACGGATGGAAACTTATCAGTGCATGGTACATTTTGTGTACCAAGCGGTACGCAATGCGAAACCTGGCTCAGTAAGAACTAACAGTGTATTATGATCTTAAAAATTTTCAGCATTTCAAGCTTCGCGTTTGGCGTGCTGTGAGAAAACTTTGTAAAATTCTGAACTTCTCTCTGTTCAGGTCAGTAATCAAATTTTGCAGCTACTACAAAATAACATTGTTAAAAAAGTGACCATACCTTTTAGGCCAAATCAGTTCGTTGTTGTCCTAGATGTTCTTTTGTGCCCCTGCTCCATGACTGAGGTTTTTCCCATTTCCATTGAAAATCGCCCTATTGTCCTAGGCACTTTTGTTCTGTGAATAAATGGCAACACTTTGCTTAGAGAAAACGAAGGCTAGGTTAACACCTACATAATGATCAAAGGTGAATGCTAAAGATTTCAAGCCACGGTTTTAAAAAAACTGACCTTGAGATGATCATTAGTTCTGCTGTCGCGACAGTGATAAAGCTCAGTTCAAAGACATCCTTTCCAATCTTGTTACGTTTTGACCATCCGTTGCCCTTTTTCGCTTCCTATCATTTCTTTAGTGTTTTTTCTACAGTTTTAACCCGTTATTCGTAGTAGATTTCGTAACAGGATCACTTAGGGAAGTAAGACTGCGCCTATATTTAACATTTATCCTGCAAAATCGCGCATAATACCGAATGATACCTAGCAGGCAAGGCAGTACAATCCTCGATATAACGAACCTCTATATACCGAAGTCCTCGATATAACAAACGACATTTTTCGTCCCAGTATTAGAAAAATATATGAGAAAGTACCTCGATATAACGAAACCTCGTTTATAGCGAACATATTTTGCCAGTCCCTTGGCTCTTCGTTATATCGAGGTTCCACTGTAGTTGGCAAAAATCAGACGATATTTCGCAAGATTGCGCAGGATAATTGTTTTATTATTAAACAAACTGTCAACAAAAAAATACTGGTATTTTACAGCTTAAAATACCGAGGTTATGTAGCGTTTTGCAAGACTTCGGACAAATCTTGGCAACCTACGTATTATAATCTAAGACACATCACTACCAAGGAGAAGACAAAAACCGTTTACTGCTAATTTTACGTTTATTTTTTGTTTGTCATCGTTGACCTATCCTACAACATGTACAAAGTCACTAAAAATTGTAAATCACAACTTTTTTCTAAGGTAAGATTATTTTCTTTATATGGAATACTCTTACTAGTAATCTCTACTTTATTTTGAGTTTAATATAAAACGTGATCTCATCTTCACTAGTTTAACTAAAAAAAGGTTTGTGGTAAACCTTGTCGGAAACGGTTCCCTTCATTTTATATATGATACAATAAAGAAAGGCCTTTGCCAAACAGAATCATTGCGATGAATTAATGACAGTAACTGATCATTTTGAAAAGATCAGTATCTTTATAGGAACCAGCAAATATGGTTCCAAATTAGGATTAAACGATAATCGGACTCAGCTATCATGACGCCATAAATACTTTCAACTTAAAGATGAACGCGTATGAATAACATATTGAATATAAACCATTATTCAGTTAGATCTTCAGTTGCAAATTAATGGATATATTCTAGTCATTTCATGCTAGCTTTTGCTTCAAATACTATAGTGTCATAAAACAGTTTTAATAACTAACATTTGTGCCCACAGCACTTTGTACTATGACACTTATCTTCACCAAAGTCCAAACGGTCCAAGCGAAGTTGAAAATGCCTTCGTATTCTTTATGAAGATGCAGAAGGCGTGTTCCATCCATTTATCTATTAATATAAAGCAATTGAATACCACAATCCTGCAGGGTCTCCATTATATCCACACAAGGCTTTGCTATGTGCATGTTTAACCATATAATGTGCTTTGTCCATTCTGGTTCCAAAATATCACTTGATAGCTGGGGAGAAAGACGCAAGGTTTGGATAAGAAAAAAAGCTAACTAAGAACATCTCATTTCTAGAACAACATACTTAAAATACGGTAAATATTCCCTTGGGCGTGAGTGACACTGGAATGGTTTTATCTTGGATGAGTACCTTATTCCATTTGAAAAATATATATAAGTAGGTCGGTAGAAACAAGTTACATACTGAAAACAAAGTTCTACAAAGATCTGTATAATGTCTCGGTATGGCTTTACAAAAATTCAAAATCGAGTAACCAGTCAGACACTTCATGGATCTCTGTTGAGGTAAGTCGTCAGTTTGGAATCTGATGGGTTGAATTCATTTTGACATCTCTCTAGCTGCAGGGAAGGTTAAAAGAAGTTTTCCCCTATCTTTTGTACGGCTGCCACGCACGCTAAGTGAGACGTCTGTGTAATACGCACAGCCTCTTGGTAGACAATTTATGGGCCATTATAAGAATAGTGTTATAGCTAAGATAAAGTTAAAGCAGGGAATGCTCAGTTCCTTCTATGAGACGCGCCTGTAGGGAAACATGGTAGTTGTATTCAATAAAACATGCCCTTAAGTATAACAACCATGATTTCCTGCAGGCGCGTCTCATTAGGGGATTGCGTATTAATGTTCGATGCAGAATGTCAAAATAGCCACTTAAAGTTACTCCCTTCGCCCTTCCCTTTGACACAAAATCTTCATTGTAAAAAAATGTTTCAAAATGTAAGTGCTGTTTTGTAAAGTGGTCAAGCACTTAGCTTTGAGATATCTAGTTTCCAGGCATATATATGTTCACAAGATAGTGTTTTCTTGCAGCACTTGATCTATCAACTTTATTGGTCTTAAAATTTTACAAAAAAGAAAAGAAAGGACAAAAGGAATTGCGCGAGGGAAAATAGTACCTGCGGGGCGCCCCTAAAACTAGATGGCGATAAAATCTTAAATAAAAAAGTTTCTATTTGTCGGCTCTCGTGGCGACCCGGGCGCGTGTCGTCTGGGCGGGCCGGTGGTTCTCGTGCGGCCACTGGGTGAGGGTGATGGCCGCTTCGGGGCTGCCTGCTGGTGTTTTGTCCGGACGTGGATGACGAAAACAAAACTTTGGTTCTGTATCACTGTATCATGTGACGCGGGGTAAAGTGAGATAGGGTGTTTTGGATTTTCTTTTGGGTGTCCGCTTCGGGAGCTTAAAACAAAGAAAAAGTCAAAGTCGAATCTTGGTGTCCGCGGCCGCTTACGGGTGTCGCTTACGGAATGTAAAAATACAGAGTTTGTATGGGAGTTAAAACGGGGTTTCAAACAAGGCGGCCGTAAGTAGAGCTGACCGCTTACGAGAGTGTCCGTTAAGAGAGCTTCGACTGTAGTTAATTAATTACTTACGTTGTAGTTCAAGAAATCTTCTTCTGGCCTTGGCCTGTTCGCTTGCCACTAGCTTGAGGTTTCGCTTCATCTTGAAGTAAGGTGAAATCTTGTGCAACATAAGAGGAAAAGAACTTTTATACGGTGCGGGATTATGTTGAGGTACGAATGATTTTTTATTTTTAGCTGCAGAAGGTGGGTGTGGAATGCTATTTCTTCGATAGCTATTAAAAACCGTCTGTCCAGTTGCAGGAAGATTAGCATCGTAACGGAAAGCCGGGAAACTGGGTATCATGTTATTAACTTGTCCCTGAGTGAGCTGCTGTGGCTGCGGCTTTTGAACGGCATTTAAAGCAGTCCCATAAACTTGATTTCTAGATGCAGCAGGCGGTGGAAATAGAAGGTTTTTTAAAGCCAACTCTTTGTCTATTTGGGTTTGGACGCGATTTACATTTCCAGGTACACTATTTCTTGAACCGGAGTTGTTGTTATAAGGTACAGCATTTGGAGTTGAAGATTTTGTTTCCACAGTCAGAGATGGCGGCCTTGAAGCTGATGTCAATGCCAGTCCAGCATTAAGCTGTTGGGCAGTGGATTTATCAATGTTAATAGAGTCCGTCGGTGCGTTAGGAGGTTGAGTACTTTTCATCCCAGGTGTTGAAAACGATATTTGGCTTTCTCCAGTGACAGTGTTTGATAGGTTGCCTCCATTACCAGGTAAGGGTTTACTATTAGCCTTCGTTTGAGATGCTGGCCCTCGCACTGCTGTTAATCTGGCATTTGGTAGATGGGAGGCAGTATTCTTTTGAGCCGAATTGGCTTGCAAATTATTCATGCCTGTGTTAATTGGCAGATTCTGAACGTTACTCGATGGCACATTCTTGGTTTGTCCCTGCCTTGGAATATTGCCATCATTTGGTGAACCTTTATTGACGCTATCGCCTAAGTTCAGAGAAGCATGGCTCTGAACTGAATTAGCCTTTGGTTGTGGATTGACACTGGATTGTTTAGGCTCACTCTGGCTTCCCTGAACATTTCCAAGGGCACTATTCTGACTTGCTTGCTGTGGGGTAGTCGGCTGTAGTAATGAATGAGCATTTGGTCCCAAAGCAGCACCACCCAGATTGTCACTCAAAATTGCTTCATTGGAATTTGGTTTTGTGGTGGATCCTATGTCATGCAAAGAATTGGTTTGTGTTTGTGACTGAAGATTTGTGGGTTTCAAAGCGACTGGAGCGCCACTCGGTGGACCGTTGTTCATGTTAACTCCGGTAACGGGAGGAGCACTTTGCTGCATGGGTCCAACAAACACGGTATTTGGAATTTTGGCAGCGAGATTTTGCTGCCATGATTTATTTCTTAAAAACTCTTGGTTTCGTTGGCCATTCGGCTTCTGGATTTTGCCTTGGTCAATCCAATGTCCCTGGACGTTCCCGTTACGATTTACACCAGCAACAAACAGCTTGATCCCTGCATTTGATGGATTGGACTTTTGTTTCTGAAGCCGCTCTTGTTTTTTGATGTCCTGCAATTTTCTTGCATAAGCACTCGCCTCAATTAGCTTTCGTGACCAGTCCCTGTAGTGTGTTTGATGAGGATAGTAATAAGAAGTATATCGTCTTTGAGCCTGTGCGTTGAATGTTTTGGGATATTGTGAACCTGCATAAGCTGATTGTAGCTGTTTGTTCGGTCGGATTGGTGCAACATTCCTGAAGGCCGAATTGTATTGATATCTTGGAGCCGGAAAATTCGCTCTTGTTAATGGACGTCCATACTGAAGTCTACTTTGGGAAGGTCGATATAATAATGGACGAGAAATCTGGCGTTTATCGTGGCCCTTTTTCTTTATCTTGGCAGCGTCTGAATCTGCAGAAAAAGAGCAAAAGGTAGTGTTTGTATGTTATTATGTTTGTCAAAAACTATGCAAAAGGTTGTTAAGTTATTTAGATATAATAATATCGAATTAGGGCGCAATTAGGGCGCAGTGCGAGCAATAACGCTACCGTGGTGAAGGGGAAACAGAAGAAGCTGTATTTTTTTAGAGCGTTTATCACAACCATGTTTACAAAGTTACCGGGTAACTTACATGCTAATAGCAGAACGAACGATCCCAGGAGGATCCCAACTGACATACTGAACTTTATGTTCCTTGCAAGCATCATTCCTTTGCCATGTGTTCCTTTAATCAAATGTAAATACTGTTAGTACTGGAATGACAATATTAATGGGACGGGCAAGCTTTCCTAGCGTGTTACGAAGACATACTAACACCACTAAAGTTAAATATATTATTTTATTTTGCATAAAAAACGAGGTCGAGCCTTGATGAAGAGCGCGCGTTTAAACTGTCTACTCCTCTCAGTGGCCACGAACATCCAATATCATCCATTCGATTGTTCATTTATTTATTGCTGCCGGAAGCTCGAAATAACAGGCAAATAGCGGATGTTCGTGCAGGCTAGTCCTCTTTGATGTTGATAATTAGCCACAGTTATTGTAAAACACTGTACCAATTTCCTCAAAATGCATTTTTTTTTTTTAGGTGCTGGCATTCTACTAAGCAGAAGTGGATGGGTGGTTAAGAAAACGCACCATCGCTAAAAATAGATTGAGAGGAACTGTTACGAAAACAAAAGAGGAATTCTCCCCTACATGTTCTCTTGCCGTAAATGAACTGGTAGTAGCCTGAGTGAATTGAGGTAAATCACCCTTTAGAGCTTCCCAATTGGCTATCTTTGACTAAATTCAAACGTCCGAAGCTGAATGAATGTTTTTGAAAGGCAGGTATAACAATACCAGGTGACGTTTAACATAAAAGGCCAGTAGTTGGTGGTCTTTCAAAGCTCTATTCTCCCTGCGATGAACGGTATATAGAGATCACATCTCGTGTAAATTACCTACAGAAACTTAAACGACTAGAAAAATTTCAGTTAAGCAGTCTGTTGCACTATAGTCTGCTTTGTCGTTATGAAGCTTAAGGCTATTTGACGAAGAAATAACTTTAGTAGTTCCCTTTGCGTTCGCCGAACGAGATTAATTACCGCGAAGTTAGCTGATGTTTGAGCTTGTCCAAGAGGATATTTTAAAGTTGCAGACGATGTCGAGTGGTGATATTATTTTGAGACTATACGATCAGTCCAGTTAAATTTATTTAACTACGTTAATTCTCTCTCAGATGAATCAATACAGCCCGTCTTTACCGAACTGGTTATCAGCTATTGTTAAAATAAATTAAACTTAAATAAATAGGAAAACACCCACCAGACTTCCTTTAACTTTGCAATACTTTCATTCCTCTTGGTCTTCCTTCCTCTCTTCAAATTAATAAACTATACATTTTCTTCTTCTTTGTAAAAACGATTTTTTGAAGCCGCACAAACGAATCCCGTGTACCCCAAGACGGTGTATTGGGGGGATCAATAGCGGGTTGCAAGTGACCTGTCGAGTAACATGGTGCGCTATTCACAGTTATTCACGCTTATTACCTAACATGGCTAAGCCCCTTGGTCTTATGGTCAACATTTAAATTGCCGTAAAAGTAGACACCGAAACAAGAATAAAACACTTTCGATAAAAATTACAGTGGAATCCCATATTTTTGAACTTTCAAGGAAAACGCGGGTAAAATTACACGGCTTTTGGTTCGAGTTATCGGGAGTTTCGAAAAATCGAGATTCCACTGTAATATTATAAAACGTTTTCTTGTTAGTTTTAGCTATCAGGCTGTTGCCTATGACGAATGAAGAAAAAAAATAACAGGAAATATTCATGTTAGATTTTCCATGTTGTTTGTTCCCTTCATGGTAATAGAAACAGTTTGACTTCATGGAAAACTATTCCCCCCTGTGGCCATCATTGCATCACTGAGTCATTCTGATCTCCCCGCTGGAAATTGCTATGACATACTTTAAAGAACCTTGATGTTAATAACTACCGAGACGACATTCTTGTAACTCCCGAAGTATTTTTCTTTTTAACGGATCGCATTTGAAAGTACGGGGATTATCAGTAAAACAAATTAGCGAAAGTACGTAATTGGATTTCCCTTAAGGATTTGTTTTGACGATATATGTGCGGGTACCAAAAGAATAAATATATAAAACAATGAAATTGAAACTGTCAACAAAGTTTCTGGCTTTTTTTTTTTGCTTCGAGACGAATGGGCGTATTCAAATAACGTATAACAAATATGGCAAACGGCGAAGCGCTGGGAAACATTTGACCTCCCATGAACACCGTAAAACTGGTAAAACTGGTTGAACACGCTTCTTAAGAAGGCCCTGGGTAGGCTCTCTTTTGGGGCGCGCGGGGAGTTTTAGTGTGAGCGGAGGTTATCGTTTCAAAATTGTTGGGCGTATATTTGCAAGAGACGTCTGAAAAAATCTCAGATGCAAATTCGGATACCACAGTGACTGGGAATCAAAAACATTCTAAACATCACATAAAATGTAAGAGGTTTTACAGTTCTGAAATGAACATTGAGTATCTGAACATACTGGAGCTTGTTCTGTATTTTATGTCGCGACACATACAGCAACTATATATAGTAGAGGCCCTTAAAAGTCACAAGCTACTAGTTAGTTAGCCAATGGGTTTGAATTGAGGGGGGGGGGGGGGGGGCTTAACCACCTAACAGTTAAGGGGCTCACTTTCGGGAACGAGATAAGAGGGCCTGATTATCGTAACTTTATGGTACATTTAGTGACGCGTGATTTCTTTTGATCTTAATGGAACTGAAACATCTATTTTGGGACTGGGTTATAACGAGATTAGATTTTTTGTTTTTTTGTGGCATTGGCCTGCAGTCGCGAATCCCGCCAGCTACGCAGGCCATGTGGGCATGTAAGTTGCCTGCGTACCATCGTCCACTTAATTCTTAGTCAATTTGAATTGCTTTTGCTATTGGTGCATTTACATTTTTGTTTCATGAATTGATGTGCATTGATGTCCCTTCTCCTTCTCTGTGCCGTCCCATGTCGGACAATGAAAGGACGCATTTGAATGTACAACAATTGCATTTATCAGTGAGATCGGTAACTAAACAGGCAATGCGTAGACCGAGTTGACAAATCCATGTTTATTGATTCATACCAAAATAATTAACAATTTCCGTTACGAGTAACCACTTATGACAAACCATACACAAAAAGCCCTTAAATCAGCAAGCACATATTAAAAAATAACAGAGGTTTAAATTTTCTACCACGAAAAAAAAAAAAAACACCAGCCACACCACATGCGTTGTTGTTCAGGGGAAAACCCTAGACCTTACATGGAAAGTTTTGAATGGACAATGTCATAATTTTTAAGAATGACTACCAGATCAAGAAATCGAACAAATTAACTGTACGGTTTTGTAGCACACCACGCGACAAATAACAGGAACTTGAGGAAATGAGAGGACTAACAATGGTGAGGATCAAAATGAGTGAATTACAAAATGGAAAAACTTGAAAACGTAAACGCTTAGCTGACGTTTTAAAACCGCTTTCCATTCTTGTGGTAAGAGTCCATAAATATCTTACTACACATTTTTAAGTAAACATTACCTGCCTTTAAAACGGTTTTGACGAAGTTATTGGTGACAATATAATGCTCCCTTAAACTACTAAGAAGCTGTCTTACAGTATTATCTCCCGATGTGTTCTTACTTTTGCTCTACAATTTTCAACAAATCATTTCACAAAAGACGAGAATCATCCATATAGTTTCGCCCTTTCTAAGTTTGCTTTTGATTACCCCAGTATCCCTATTTGACAGTTATCCAAAACTGTGATGCTCCCATCTTGCTTGTCACTCCAGTCCGCTCATACTGTTAGCTTACTTTCAAAGGCTGGCATGAGCAGCAGCTCCCTTAGGCTACAACGAAAATGAACAAAGGCATTTCAGTTAAATTAAGACAAAAATACCAAGAAAAAGCTAGAAACACTGAAAATATCGGTAACACGTTTTTAGGAAAACCCTTGGAACCAAACGCTTTAAACCACAACACTGATCGGCATTAAATTTCTCCTGTCTGTGAGAAAAGGTCAGGAGAATTAACCAATTCACCCAACCAGCACTTTAAGAGAAGCATATACAAAAGCCAGTATGTTAACAATGGGCTTAAAGTTTTAATTATAAACTGGATATAATTATAGTGGGCGTTTTAGCAAGTTAAAGTGAAAGAAGTACCAATGCAGGAAAAAGGGGAAGAGAACAGGAGGTTATCATGTTACGCCTTCTTTGTATAACATTTTTCACTGAATAGGATTAAACTCTTAGTGTGATCAAGAATGAACGATTACAGCTTCCTATTCACTAAATACCTACCGTGTGGAATTTAGCTAAGGCATCGGTCAATCGCCGACCAAACTCAGAGGAAACTTGACTGAAGTTACTCACCTAAAAAAAACGACAAAGCAAAGGTAAAATAATTATACTTGCAAATTGGCAGTTCAATTGTTATAACAGAATCACCTAAGATCTCATAAGCCAGCCCCCTTAACAATGGTTTTCACTTGGGTGGTGTCCACCCACCATGTTACTGTATACTTACAGCTCGTTTCTGAAGGAACTCCTTGGCATCCTTCAGATGTCCTGCAATGTTGTTCACCAGCCTTGTCTTCTCTGCTTCACTTAGAACGTTGTTCCAGAAATTTGTGACCTATGTTATAAAGTAAAATATAAAACTATATAAATTTTCCCTTAACTGTGCGCTCTTTATACATGATTAAGCAGGTAAAGTGAAGATAATAAAAAGATAAAAAGATAAAATAAAAAGAAAGAAAGAAAGAAAGGAAACATCAGCTACACACTGCGTCTCTTGACGAACCCTAAAATTGTCAAATAACTGTTACAGTAAACTATGTGACAATATTTAAGGGACTAGCGTGTGTCGGAAAACCCATGTAGTTGACCAGACAAAATAATACCACCAAAACAAAACACAAACCTGTGAAAAATTATCATCATCTGCAGTGTTATACCGAGCAACATCACCAGTTACCTAAAGAAAAAAACAACAAAACAAAAATCGTCATCCTATATGTACAACAGTGATCAAAAGAATGTTAAGTGGCAACATTGAAGCAAAATCACTAAAAAAGGTACCCTGTCAATTGTTTTTTTTCTGTAAAAAAGTCCTATAAATTTTACAGTATTAATCTATTTAAAACACAAAGTACAAGCTTGTACTCTAAACTGGAAATGCACAAAAAACTTGTACATGCAAGTATCCGGACTGCCACTTCTTCTAATGGTCGCAAATTGTGCGATGAACAGCTTCATTTACCTTCACTGTCTGTGGTGAATACTTCAAGTCATCCAAAGGCCCAGTGAAGCTGTTTGGAAAGTAGTTTGGAGCACCCTCTGATAAAACAGGAAAGAAATCATCAACTTTAGTCATCTTGCACTAACAAAAATTGTGTACATGTTGCGGTTCAATTCTACCCTTGTACAATACACCATTCGTGTAACACACACTAACAAATCAAACAAGACTCTATGAGAGAGTAAATGTGTGAAGTTTTAGTTTTCACTTAAATGATACAATGTGATGTGAAATTACTCCTCTTGCATCCAGTAAAAGGGATGTGTAGTGTATCCTACATAATTCATATTGGTCTGACATAAAGCCAGCTCTAGGGACATTATTCTTGCTTTTTTCACACACATTAAATGAATTTGATATAAAAGTTAAAGAAGTCAGGCATTTACTACAGGGTCGCATAATGTGCAGCTGGCGATCAGCATTTTCTGTTACCTTGGTTATCAAATGTCTGTGGTCCATCCCTCTGGTAATTAGAGACCCTGGCTCTATAAGGACAGTTCACAGGCAGCTGCAGATAGTTGGTTCCCAATCGGTGAAGGTGAGTGTCATGATATGAGAACAGTCGTCCCTAGTAATTAAAAAGATAATGCTTTTGTGATTAATTGTTCTTTTAGTGTATACAGAATGTATAGGTATGTACCCACTGACATCTACCATCACTGAACATACAGTACACATGTAGCATTTATGATTTCAGTTATAGAAATTCTAATAAGCAGAGAGCTCGTTATTATATAATTTATTGTAGGCAGATTAGCAATATTACTGTAATTTGATCAAGATGATAGTTCATTTATTACGAGTGTGGGACAAAGAAAACATTTTGAGTCCCTGATGGGAATTGAACCCATGGAATCCAAGATACCAGTTGGCCGCTCTAACCACTGAGCTATGAGAGACTCATGGGGTGAGCTTGGCCATTTTTTCTAGGTTCATTTGAACATGCATCCTGCATAAATCTGCTAGGATCAGCAATGTCGAAAGCGTCATATGAGTAATAAATAATGAAGATGGTGAATTTTAAGCTTGGTGAATAAATGATTAACTAAAGATGATAATTTTTATGTGCATTTGCAACGAGTGTGGGGCAAAGAAAAAACACAAAGTTTGTTGTACGATATATGTAATTACAGTGTATATTAACTGTACCTGAAGCATCTTATCTGGAGAAGGTTCAATACCAGGAACCATGCTGGCAGGGTTAAAAGCACTCTGCTCTATCTCTGCAAAGTAGCTCTTTGGGTTGCGATTGAGCACCATCTTGCCAACTGGAATGAGTGGAAACTCAGAATGTGGCCAGATCTAAAGTATTGAATTATATTTTTAATAATTTCTTTTGGTAAGGAAGGGTAAAGAAAAGATACACAATGCAAGGATTTGTTCTGAATCTTATCAAATTACCAGTATATGTACATTTACCATATTTAAACATGTTATAAGCAGCCTCTTTTGGCCTACAGTATGCATCACATTATTCTTCTGGACATCGGACATGTTTGAATGTATAGTAAACAACATAAATAGATTTAATACATCAACACAGTTACAATCTTTCCTGAGGATTGAAGAATTGAAGATTAATGTCAGCAATTAACTGAGAACCATTCATGACTGTACTTAGTCACCATACCTTGGTGAGATCAAATGGGTTCCAACGGAACTTCTCAGCCTCTTCAAAGGTCATCACTTGAATGTACATGGTCCATGAAGGCTGACACAAAAGTTCTTCATATTAGTTTCAAAAACAAAAGAAAGGAAAACAAACCACAACAAAGTCATGACATTAAAGGATCAGCACAGATGTGTGGTTGGAGCTGGTCTTGTAATTTGTGCAGAGTTCCTGGGTTCAAGCCCTCCATCTTGATATCAACTCATTGGCTACGGCATGTTAGCAACTACACAGAACGTTTTAGCCTCCTATACCAGTTAGGAGTACTCTTAACTAATAAGTTGTGTTCATTTGGCAATGAATGCTTTTAGGTACCAGCTGGGTAATTAATATACAAACAAACAAACAAATAAATAAATAAATAAAGTTTTTTTTTAATACACAAACAGGTAAACACAAACAATATTATTTCCTGACGTTTGGGCGACCTCATGACATCATTATCAAGGGTTCAAATGAGAAAATTAATTACCGGTAAATGCGAGGTTCAAAGAGTTGTAAATTTACATAGCGGCCGGTACCGGTGGTGGCTATACAAATACTTTAGTATGAATTGGATCCGTTTACAAGAAACTCAAATTTTCTAACATGTTAAAATTCAAATTTTCTAACACCGAGTTTGAACATCAAACGGATTCAACTCGTGCTATAGTATAGCCACCACCGCTATGTAAATTTATAACTCTTTGAACCTCACATTTAATCAGTTTTCTCATTTCCACCCTTGATAACAGCGTCATGAGGTCGCCGAAACGTCAGGAAATAATATTGTTTGTGTTTACCTGTTTGTGTATTACTAAATCACTGTTAATACATGCATATTTTCTACAGCATAGGTTTAAGGTTAAGATTGTTATCAACTTTGATTTGCTATTACCAAGATTTCTTATTGATTTTATGTTCATCATTTTCAACAGGTTTACCATTGATCAAAGTTCTTTATACTTATTATCATCTAGAAGAATAAATTATTGTATAGGCATGTGCACTGGTCAACTTACTGGGTTTCCATTAGCAATGGCATTGTAGAGCTGTCTGTTGTTATGGTCAGGATCAGAACCTGCCAACTGCTCTGCTTTGTCTACAGGCACGTTTTTGATTCCTTGATCAGTCTACGATAACAAACAGAACAGTTCAAACAAATTAAAACAACCTGATAACAACTTTGTGGAACTTCCATCGCACAGCAATAACATGAGAGTTTAGCAAAACAGTAAAAAACTGTCCATGGGTGAGGCAGAGGCTACCTTTGGGAAAACTAACCACACTGTTTGTAGGCCAAATTTCTTTACTTCTATGGAATTGTTTGTATGGTGTTGAAATAATTAACAATAAGATTATGAGCTTGAATTTTCCACAAGGTGCTAGTTGATGAGGCCACAGGAATCCCCTATAATCTAATTATTATTTTAGTACAATTCTCACTAAAGTACGTCCAAATGAATGATTTCCAATTACTTCTGCATTATTAAAATATGATAATATATCTTCACGTATTCCGAGCTCATGTCAACTCATATAGTAACAGCTGATAGTATACAAGTAGCTCAACCAATCAGATCGTCGCATTTGCAATACATGTAGTATACTAGTAGAATTCTACTTATTATATAATAGATGTACTTTGTGTGCATCAAAGCTAGATAATGTACTTTTCTATACATGTACCTTAACATGGAACTTGCAGTAGACAGCCTCGCCCTTGTCATTCACCATTTTAAAGGTGTGACTTCCATATCCATTCATGTGTTGATAGCCATCAGGAATGCCACGATCACTGAACAAGAAGCACACTTGATGGGTGGTCTCAGGACGCAGTGTGATAAAATCCCAGAACATGTCAGGATCCTAAAACAAAATAGTGACCGGGTTCAGAGCCAGTTGAAATTGGCAATTATGCTTTATATCAGGGCTAAAATCTACCTTAATCAATAATGATATGGTCACTTAATTACTAGTGTTTATTACCTTGAGATGAGTCTTGGGATTTCTCTTCTGAGTGTGAATAAAGCTTGGAAACTGAAACAATAAACAATAACCTTCAAAATTGTTTTACAGATGAACAAATAATGAGCACATTAAGTGTCACTGATTGTTAATTACTTCTGCTTTTTCTTAAAAAAATATTGTCAAACTGAATGCTGCTTAAAAATTATTCTGTTGGATCAATTATTTTCAGCCGCAGTCTAGAATAGCCTGTTGATGGTAACAGACATTTGCCAAAGAATTTGCACACCATAAAGATGTTACATTCCCGACTATCATAAATTAGTGTCTGGTTTGAGAAAAACTTGCATCATAAAAATAAAATAAAATAAAATAAAAATAAAATAAATGGGAATTTGCAGTGGCACTTCCACAGGATGGCTCTTCATCTACAGTTCTCGATTGAATTGGAATTTAGCAGTGTTGTTTTATGCAGAGGGAGGAAAACCGGAGAACCCGGAGAAAAACCCCGGAGCGAGAATGAGAACCAACAACAAACTCAACCCACATATGATGCCAGGTACGGAAATCTATCCCAGGCCACATTGGTGGGAGGCAGGTGCTGTCACCACTGCCCCATCCCCGCTCCCCCCCCCCCCTGCCCCCGACAAAAACTCCTTTCTATACCCCTCCCATCAATTGTGCTATTGTTTTCCAATTTATTTAACAAATAAGTGTTCTCTGCTTATTATCATTCAAACTGAGCTGTTATCTTTATTAAGGTACAAATGTTAAACTACTTATATTAACAATAAACAGAAGCATTACCAGGATTGGGTCCCTGATAAAGAAGATTGGAGTGTTGTTTCCAACAAGATCCCAGTTTCCTTCTTCAGTATAAAACTTCATGGCAAAACCACGAGGGTCACGGGCCGTGTCAGCACTACCAGACTCGCCACCTGAAGATTAAAGTAGGATGTATATAGATAATGTAGTTGTAAATAACAAAAAAAAAAACACACACACACACAACAAACAAAACACTTACTACAGAACCTTCACATTAATATTATAGATATCATTTTTGCACACTCAGTCAAAACTTCACGGCAGCACATGGACTCTTTTGGTCTGACCATGTTTAGGTGTCTTTCACATGGGAGGTGTCCACTTCTTCTTCTTAGTTCCTTGCCCCCGGGTGGGGAATAGGGCCGGGAAGTGTCCACTTATTGGAGGTTAAAAATGTTTATACAAACAGAGTCTAGCCCTGCTTCGGGGATAACTTTTTAAATACAGGCACTTCACTTATTTAAAGACTGGCATTTGTCCAGAGTGCTAACCACCCTTGGAAATGTATTTAAAAGGGTAGCCACACACAAGTCAGAAAAGATTAAATTTTGAGAAATGAAAGACAAACACAACGTATCAATAAGTAGGTTCAATGGAATAAACCATCAACTTTAACCAAGTCTCTTAATGAGGCGTTTATATTCTACATACCCACTGTGGAGAACCGTACAGCACAAGGTGTTCTTTTACCAATTCTGTTAAAAACAGCAGCCTTGCAGTACTTGGTGATGTCGTGTGTGACCTCAAAGTATCCAAATGCTCCACCTCCTTTGGCGTGCACCACTCTCTCCGGGATCCTTTCCCTGTCAAAGTGGCTCATCTCATCCAGAAACTGGACGTCCTGCAGCAAGACAGGTCCCCTGGGCCCAACTGTCATGGTGGATGTCTTTGTGTCAATAGGACAGCCATTCCCAGTGGTCATGACATCAGGTGTCTTGTTGATAAAAATACACAATTTTAATACCCTTTATTTTATGACGACTCAATTCCTTAACAACATCCCCCCCCCCCCCCCCCACATTTTTTGTGAATAATGTATTGGAGAATAAGCAAAATCCATCAAGGACTGTGACTGTACTTATTGTGCACTGTGCTATGCCCTAAAATATCCATACTGAAGGGGAGGGGGGGGGGGGTCTTAAAAGCCAAAATTTTTAAAAGAAAGTATGAAGCTAAACTGGGGGGGGGGGGGGGAGCAAAAATACCTCTGTGGAGAGAGTACGGATATTATAGTATGGAAATACACTCGTCATTAGATAATGGTTATGTAATCTCTGTTCATGAAATTGGGCTTAATCAATTTTAAAATAAATATTAAGTACTTTCAATTGGGTTTATCATATCAAATTTGAACGTGATCACTTAATTGTAAAAGGAAAAAACAGATTGATGCCAAGGTAACATTCTACAGAAGCGTCATAAGTACGTGATACGGAAAAAGAGTTGCATAACATGACAATGCAAAGATACAGTCAACTGACTTGATTTGATAAGTTCCGTTTTATAATGATCATGACTTTACAATACATCAAAATTAGCCCTATTTCGTCATTATTTAACACAGATGTAAAAATCCTGAAGAAAATGAAAAATGAAAAATTAAAAAGCCAAGCTAACAGACATTGAATTAGTCATAAAAACCTGACCACTTGCACGTAACGATGAACTTTGGTACATGCACTACTGCAAATTAAATCCGGTAGAATAAAATGATCTGACGTTTTCGCAATTTGAATATACAGACACACATCATACTTTTTTACGGTTTTCAATACGTACAACAAATATTAAACTGCAAATAAACTTAGTTAAGCTTAACTTGATATTAAGACTTAAATGGAATGGTACAAATGAAACATCGATCATGTACAAATACACGATGATCGTTCAGATAAACAGTACGTCGTTCGTGGATTTTTTTTTACTCTCACAGTCACCGAGTAAGTAAAAATCCTGGATCCTAATCTATATAGAAAAATGAACCCTTCATAAGCATTACAAATACGCTTGATACCGGGGTAGTTGCCGGCAGGATCGATCGATAGAAGCAAACTCGGTCAAACTCGAGTGCACGAGCTCAGCTGATGAGCTGGCGGACTCGTGCGGGAAGCAAATTACCCATCTCAACTAAATTCCTACCTTCTTAGCCTGGGAAAATTCGGTCAGCTGCTCCGATGCTTTTGTACGGTTTGCCATTTTCGTTTCTGCACGAAAACTGATGTTTTAGTGGAGCTGTATTGTTTGAGCTGTCTCCCCTTTTCGATTGTGGGACTGAAAGGGAGAACATTGGAACAAGACACGTGACAAGTGTTTTCCCATATTTGGAAAGAAAGTGAAAAAAGATGTGGGTGGGCTGGGGGTCGGCTGGGGGCGGGTGATCCTGTAAGAAATAGGTACGCAATGCGTACACGCGTTTATAGATAGGAGCCCAAAAGTGTGATCACTTTAAATTTCATTCACATCCTTTCGTGCAGGCCTAATCTAATCAGAAACAACTAAAAGGTATCGTCAGCTTCTGATTGGATAGTGACTGCACGAAAGAATGTGAATTAATTTAAAGAGTTTACACTATTGCATGCTTTAAGGACGTTCGCTTCAAATTTTCTACTCGATAGATTTTTTTAAAATTTTTACTGCGGCCAGATAATGAGTAACTTGTTTCAGAAATGTAAAAAAAAAGTTAGGGTCACCGACTTTGTTTCAGAGAAAAAGCATGTGGAAAACTACCCTGATTTTGAAAAATTGGCGCGCGTAATTCAGCAGTGTTTACAAGGCTTGTAGTTAAAAATATCGAAGTAATCCGTTAAGAAAAAAGTAGGGGTCACCGACCATTTAAGAGAGCAAACTCCAAGCGAAGTGAGCGGAACGGCAACTCACTCTATATGTGCTTAGAAAGTTTTCTCAGCGCGCGCGCTCAAAATATGGCGTGGCATGACGTGCGACATAAATTACGTGCGCAGTAAAGATGCGCATAAATTAGCGCTCTGCTTTCGAAGTGAGAGTTTAGAATGGAGGATATCGCCTGATCGACCCGTTGTCTCACAGTTTAATTTTTTATGGCTGCTACCCTGTGCATGTGCATGAAGAGGAAAAAGAAAAAACGCAAGTGGTAACTAAGTACCATGGAGAGGGGTTGAGAGAATTCGAAAGTTAATTACTCCATTTAGTTCCATCCTTTGACCATACAAAGTCAAGGCAACATAAAAATATATGAGAGAGTATTGCGTGCAGTTTCCTGTATGTATACACTGTAGTATTCTGTTGTGGAGCTTAATCACGGAAAAAGTGAAGTGCAATAACAAATCCCTTCAATGATGAACGAATAAATAAACTCAACAAAGGCAAGTTTGACCACACCAACATTTGTTTAAAAAAAAAGAGACATGACAA
Organism: Oculina patagonica; assembly: GCF_052425735.1. Classification (NCBI taxonomy): domain Eukaryota; kingdom Metazoa; phylum Cnidaria; class Anthozoa; order Scleractinia; family Oculinidae; genus Oculina; species Oculina patagonica. The sequence goes on along the minus strand of NC_135759.1, from coordinate 30,576,467 downwards.
TACAACAAGGCGCTTTACGGTCATTGTTACATTATTTTTACGTATCACACTTTGCGCGGACTACATTACCAACTATTTATTTATTTATTTATTTATTTATTTATTTATTTATTTATTTATTTATTTATCAGAAAACTGTTACATTGCCTAATTTCCTCTATGAGACGCGCCTGAAGGGGATCGTGGTACTTTTATTCAACAGAATAAGTTCTGGACAGGCCAACGTTGAATACAACTACCATGATTCCTTGCAGGCAGGTCTCATAGCGGAAATTGGGCACTTATAAACTTTATTAAAAAAAAAGGCTTGATGATGTGATTTCAGCCCACTCGAACTATTTTGTCATTACCGAAATAATTCTAAGATATACACGAGATGTGCAAGATTTGCTCGGACAAATACCTTTTAAATGCTTTTCTTGTCTGTAATTCTCTGGGCCTAAATGACTTATGGTGGATTTCCACTGACGCGTAATTTTTTACGTGCGTAAAAAATTAGAGACAATGTATTAACGGCTTGCGTACACGTTTACGCAGGCCGTTCATACATTGTCTCTAATTTTTTTCACGCACGTAAAATTTACGCGTCAGTGGAAATCCACCATTAGTCTGTTTATCAAGTTCGCGATGATAAAGTAAACGAGCGGCCATCGATATGTTTTATGTGTGGGTAGCTACATGCATGTAAAGAATCTCGCCTGACTAGACCTTAATTCCTAGTTTATTGACCCACAAATAAGCTCAGGGATTCTTACACATTCGATAGAACCGAAATCCATCTGTGAGATAAGTATCGCTTCACAAATAGTCCTACTCTGCGTCTTTTCTAAACTTTAGAATGTTTAAAATCTCAGACAAGGTATTGTTAATACCGTCTATCTTCTTATTTTGTATTTCGATGGTATTTTCAATGCTCTTGATATTCTCCTTCTGGACTTTCACATCATCTGTTATCTTCTCAATTTTTTCTTGCATATACTGCAGCAGGACATCGCTTGTTACTTTCATCTCTTCCACTGAATCAAATGTTTGGTATAGAACCATGGTCTGCTGATCTTCACTAAACATTGAACCAAAGCCATCGTCATGGCTACCTGAAGATCGTTTTTCATTTGAGTCTTTTGGCTCACCTGGGCACATCTTGAAGAAAAAAATGGACGTGTAAAGTAATTAATCAAAGTAATCAGGAAAGGAAGAAATGGAAGCAAGATAGGTAGCTATAGGTAGGAAGGGAGGGAGGGAGGGAGGGAGGTAGGTAGGGAGGTAGGAAGGTAGGTAGCCAGGCGAGCAGGCAGGTACGCAAAGATAGGTAGGTAGGTAGGTCAGTAGAGAAGTAGGTCGGTAGGCAGTTAGGTAGGCAAAAGTAGGCAGGTAGGTAGGCAGGCAGGTAGGTATGCCAAAGTAGACAGGTAGGCAGGCAGGCAGGTAGGTAGGTAGGTAGGTTGGTAGGTAGGTAGGCAGGTAGGTAGGCAAAAGTAGGCAGGTAGGTAGGCAAAAGAGGCAGGTAGGTAGGCAAAAGTAGGCAGGTAGGTAGGCAAAAGTAGGCAGGTAGGTAGGTAGGTAGGCAAAAGTAGGCAGGTAGGCAGGCAAAAGAGGCAGGTGGTAGGCAGGCAGGCAGGCAGGCAGGCAGGTAGGCAGGCAGGCAGGTAGGTAGGTAGGTAGATAGGTAGATAGGTAGGTAGGTAGGTTGGTAGGTAGGTAGGCAGGTAGGTAGGCAAAAGTAGGCAGGTAGGTAGGCAAAAGTAGGCAGGTAGGTAGGCAAAAGTAGGCAGGTAGGTAGGTTGGTAGGTTGGTAGGCAGGTAGGTAGGCAAAAGTAGGCAGGTAGGTAGGCAAAAGTAGGCAGGTAGGTAGGCAAAAGTAGGCAGGTAGGTAGGCAAAAGTAGGCAGGTAGGTAGGTAGGTAGGTTGGTAGGTAGGCAAAAGTAGGCAGGTAGGTAGGCAAAAGTAGGCAGGTAGGTAGGCAAAAGTAGGCAGGTGGGTAGGCAAAAGTAGGCAGGTAGGTAGGCAAAAGTAGGCAGGTAGGTAGGCAAAAGTAGGCAGGTAGGTAGGCAAAAGTAGGCAGGTGGGTAGGCAAAAGTAGGCAGGTGGGTAGGCAAAAGTAGGCAGGTAGGTAGGCAAAAGTAGGCAGGTAGGTAGGCAAAAGTAGGCAGGTAGGTAGGCAAAAGTAGGCAGGTGGGTAGGCAAAAGTAGGCAGGTGGGTAGGCAAAAGTAGGCAGGTGGGTAGGCAAAAGTAGGCAGGTAGGTAGGCAAAAGTAGGCAGGTGGGTAGGCAAAAGTAGGCAGGTAGGTAGGCAAAAGTAGGCAGGTAGGTAGGCAGGCAGGCAGGCAGGCAGGTAGGCAGGCAGGCAGGTAGGTAGGTAGGTAGATAGGTAGGTAGGTAGTATAACAGTGTATACGTAGTATCAGCGTTTGGGAAAGCTGATTTTACGGCCTTGCTGCCTTTCACAGCAAGATGGATAGCTGGACAGCATCAGTGTCATCCATATATAGGTATGTAATCTAGAATACACAAATAACAGACTTAAACCACAGAAAACGGCTCCAAATTATGCAACTTACGTAGCATGAACTTTTTTCTACAAACCTTCGCTAGCACTCGAATTCCCTTGTGCTTCATTCCGACGAAAGGAAAAATGTCTTGTTTTTCGGATCTCAGCTTCACTGAAATCTGAGCAACTGTTTCGCCATTAAGTGAGAAAAAAATTGGAATTTTTCCCTCATCTACTTCATCAAAACCGGCTCTACAGCCTATCAAATCACCACGATACACCACAGGAGCTAAAAGAGAAAGAGTTGACAGTTGTGCTTTACAGTTTGTTAGGTGTCTCTAAAGCCCTCAGATCACAAAGCTGTTAGGGTATTAAAGAAAAGTTGTTCTTTCACTCGACCACACGACTGCGATTTAAATAATTACGTAAATAGAGCGATTTTCACTTGAGTGTCAAAAGTAATTCGCATTTGCTTTGGTTTTTTATTACTACGCTCTGTGATTGACTTAAAGAAAGTCGCACCACGTTCTCAACCAATCAGAAGAAACACTAAAACCATTCGTGACTCACTCACACACGTTTGCGTCGGCTACCTGTATCTGTTTCGAGTTTTGATTAGTTCACTTGATTGTCTATGTCTTTTGTGATTGGCCAGAATGATTTATTTGGTTTGGTTTTCGGTATAAAGATGCACATTACACTTTGTTATATAATTAGGAGAAATTTGCATAAAATTACCTTCTATGAAAGTCTGTTTACCAGAGTCATCACAGTAAACAATATGTCCATTGCACGCGTGATATCCAACAGTGTGACGAACTTCCCCAGCAGCTTTATGTACATCATGTTTTGCTCGCACCACACCAACAACTAAATCCCTCTTCATACCACCCTCTTGAACAATCACCTAAAATAATACAAGGCAAAGCCTGGAATCATGTAGCCCATTGGTTAAAAGCAGTGAAGTGAAGAAATGGAAAAAGTGTCAAAAGGCTGGGGGTAGACCAGAACACCGCCACCTTTCTCTTGTCACAACTCTTTGCGCTTTGCGAATCCAGCAGCGCCTGCACTGCTGTCTATGTTTAAAAAATACCGCTGTCTTCACTAACTATAGACCTTTTTTTACCTGATACGTTTCCTGAACATTAACATACTCCCGACTTTGATGATGAGTCAAAAAGGATCTTACGGAACCACGACGGCGACGCTGACGACAACGTCGACTGAAAAATAAATTTATATTTTACTTAAGTATCTCGCAACTTAGTATATTAATTTATTTAGTGCGTTCATTTTTGTCAGAACTAATCTCTAGCTGAATATAAAGAGGCATTAAGTAGAAACATAAAAAAATTCGTTGTCGTGGTTCACGTTCTCCATATTACGCAGAATTTGGTCAGTTCACGTTGTTGTTTTGCAGAGGACGACAAAGAAAGGTACCAAGATATATTCCAGTTCCTGAACTCTTTCTTTTACGCACCCTTTATAGGGGTTGTGCCCATGCGCCTGCGTTCAACCCCAATAAAGGGCGCGCGGAAGAGAGAGGCAGGGACTGGACTAAGTTGGATAACGCACGTGCTAAGCTATTGTACTGCTTATTTTAAAAGCCTTTTGTTTGCCGACGTTCTCGTTGCAGTCGCCGTCGTAGTTTCGTAAGGTCCCTAAAATCTAGAGCAAGGGACAGCACTGTTTTTTTTTTTTTTTTTTTTTTTTTGGGGGGGGGGGGGGGGGTTATCAGCAAAGAAAGAACTAAATCTAATTAATATATAGTCTTAAATCCTAACTGGAACCGCACAGAGCAAGTGGCAGTGTTCTGGAATTACCTCAAATCTCGGTAAAACTTCAGAGAATGGTTGTGTGTATCTGGCTCCATGGAATTCATGGAGCCACGAAATTTGACATCTGCTACAAAGTGCTGGTCCGATGTACGTCAACATGTAATCTTCAATATGAATTCCCTGACTCTTCCACGCCTAATGGAATAAAACAAACAGATCAGGGACAACATTAACTAAGAGTCAGTGTTATTTTCCCTGATATTGAACTATATATAGTTCTTTTTTCTTGCTGGGTACTTAAATCTACCCACAACCACTGCCACATTCAACACTAATATAAAGAAATGTAGAGTTCGATTAATGGGATCTTATTCTTGGTCTTATATTTTTCACCAATATGAATCCACATTTTAAGACGTCCCTCAGCATTTTTGTTACTTTGGCAATTATATCTTATCGCAAAAGTGACTACCAATAATAGTAATGCGAGGAAAAATAAAAGTATATATGTTAAGAGTGATATGTCTACATTTATCAAATAAAACTGACGCCTTGCACACAAAACACAGTAAAAACGTTTAAATAAATGAAAAGTAAAAAAAAAAAAAGTGCTACTTACTAAACGACCGAAAGGGCGGAATAAGTCATTCCTTTGTTCGGGATCGGTGAACACTCGTCTGACAATCTGATTGCACATTTCCCGATTTCTGTCCGTCTCGGACAACACGCTATTTATTTTACTTTCATCTGGCAAAAGAAAAAAGTTAACATGTTTTATGCAGCTTCATAACTTGTTTTGTCTTTATACAGATGTTCATGCAGTACTTGAAACCTTTACCACATAGCAGAGACTGGGAGGGGTGGTTTAAATAACCACAGTTGTTGCAGTTATGATAAGTTTCCTAGTGGAAGACTTTTTTTACAGACTTCAATGAACAATTCACATTTTTTTGTATAACTGCCGGAAACCTTTGGGCGTTTTCAAATTTTCATACATTAAGATCCCTTCCCTCTAAGTAGGGCACTTTTTTGTCAAAGCAACATCAAGCCGGATATTCTTGCGTTTCATCTTCTACATTTCCGGGGCATGGAAATTCTAATATAGACCGGAAGAGGAAAGGAAAAACATTGTCACCTGATAGTGGAAAACTGAATCCATACTTTGCAAAATAAATCACTTTTAACTTTTCAGTCATGCAATCTAACTCCTCCACCTAAGAGAAACGAGACATTTTATTAAGTACAGAAAAAGATTTAATGAGAGAATTCTTTCGCATAGAAAGGACTTTAAAACAAGTCAAGAGATCGTTTTTGTCCTTGACTGTTCACATCCTATCTGCCCAACGAGCAGAGTTACTTTTGGCAATATCCGCAGGAAAATAAGAATTCCGATTCACGTATGCCACTTGCCAATTTAGAAAAATATTATATTTGATATAGAAGTTAACGCTGATGTGCCTACAACTTTCTATTATGGTCCTCCAAAGTGATACTTTCGTCGTCATGATTTTTTATCTTTCACATACCTTTTTCTCCATTATTTCATCTTCCAAATCATTGCTGTTTTCTGAATCTCGACACAGTGCCAATACAGGATGGGATAGCAAGTTCAGTGGTACTGGAATCGGATGATAGTCTCTATATGTTCGGATTGTGACAGCTTTCTTAAATGACCACTCCCTCAACGAGTTTTTCTGACAGTGTGAAAAAGCTTTTAGTTAACTTTCTCTGTCATAGCTGTTAAGCAACCGATTTACTGCCAAATCGAAATTGAAAGTTAACCCAGGAATTACACAAGAAGAAATCATCTGCTTGGTGTTTTCTAATAAACACATAAACAGAAAATCACTAACTGTATCTTTAATTTACTTGCCCACCTTCCCGGACTACTCAAAAGGACCCCTATCGTGTTGCGGTTCGTCACCGACGTAAAAATATTCGTCTAGCAAACAACTTTAATCGTCCTCGTAAGCAATAGGGGACTTAATTCATTCGATAATCATAAGTGTAAATATTAATGGTATCTATTTATGTCATCATTTATTATCTCAATTCAAACTGTAGGCTTCCTCTAAAAAAAGTCTGTTAAAAAACAAAGGCGCATTTTGAAGTGGACGTACCTGAACTCGTTCATATGTGTTGGAAAGGACGGCAATCATCATATTAACAAGAAGCACCAGAGCTGCAATGATAAATACTGCGTACAGAGCTTGGGCGAGGTGATCTGATGGGGTCTCCATGCCTGTGTTGAAAAGTTCCAGTTCTGTCATCCCCAACAGCGTCCAGCAAAGATGCTTCAAGATTTCCCACCAACTTAAGGAAGAAGAAGAAGCCACATTACGATGGAAAACAGATAACGTCAAAGGGTAAAATCGCTATAGAGAATTATTTCAGCATTAGAACTGGGAGAGAACTAGAACTTGACTGCCACTAGTTTACAAAAATTGCATACTAGGATCGAAATTCAAATTCTAAGGGGACAGACTACGAACACAATACAGTAAAAACCCACGTATAAGAACCTAGGTTTTTTCAAGTTAGCTTAAACAGGTTCTTATATTAAATAGATTTAGCCAAGCCTAAAAGCGGAGCTCCCCGGTAATTTACTTTGCCCTTTATTAAAATATCTGAATTCACTGACCGTAGGCATAAAAAATTGTTAATGAGCCCGCAATCCAATAGAAAAAACCATTTTTCGGTCAGCGGTCAACTTTATAAAAACACGTTACCTCGATGAGTTATACACCTGAGCCCGCGATATGATCACGTGATACTGGTCAGCGGATACCTTGTAGTGACAGCTGTCAATTGACCATAACTTGGATGCCCATTAACAAATAGATGAGTGTTTATCTATTTCTGAAGTGCGCAACACCGTACGTACGCCGTACGCGCCCGCGAGCCATGCCGCTAGCCATGATGACCATGAAAACTCAAGTTCATGGTTTTCCTATTTCTGTGAATTTTCTATGGGTATGGGGCTCCGCTCTGCGGCCTTCGGGCCGCTGTGGAGCTCCGCTATAAATGGTAGTTAGTGTAAAATTAGGCTAACTAGGTTCTTAATTAGGTTCTTAACTTTTGTTCAAGAAATAAAGTAGAATTTTTAAATGATCTGGTCTTTAAGCCTGGTTCTCATATGATCGTCCCGATCGTCTCTGTCGCTTCTGTCGCTTCAAAAAGTTTGCTTGCTCCAATCACCTCACACTTTGCAAACGACAGAAGCGACAGAGACGATCGGGGCGATCATATGAGAACCAGCCTTTAATGTCCAATAACAGTGTTCTTGGAGGCTTCGGTAAGCAATACTATACTATTTTAATCTGATTCCGTTAAAATCAAACCTATACTGTACCCTTCACTATAATTCCCAATAAAACTTGTATACAAAACAATATAACATGATAAAATGTCAAAAATCCAAGGAGGACAAGTTTTATGTAACTATGCTGTAACTATAATGTGTTCAGACTGTGTTATAAAATATATTTTTGAGAAGATTTTTTAATTCCATATTTTTGAGAAGATTATTTTTTTGAAAATAAGAACCTGTTTTAGAATTTTAGCCTAAAATGATTCTTATGTGAAGGGTGCTTTAAAATGAAATTTTAGCCTAACAGGTTCTTAAATGTTAGGTTCTTATACGCGGGTTTTTACTGTAGTCGCTCCTGTAAATATCTAATTGCCGTAACCGTTCATCAGTAGGATACCTAAAATGCGTGCAATTCCACAATTTGTTTCGGCTTCATTAAATCCTATACCAATTGCAGAACGTTTAAGGAGGAGCCACCCACGATTTGAACACAGTTACAGACATTTAATCATAATAATAACCTTACTCTCTAGAATAAATGAATTTGCAAAGTTGGAAGACCTTGGCAAGATGATTTTCGTAAGAGATAGCAAAAACAGACCACTTAATCAAAGAAAATTTCTCGCAAAATACACTGACAACGATTACTTGTAAAAAGGCAGCTTACCAGGACAGTCCAGAGCTGTTACAGTCTGCGTTACTCCTACAAAAGAAAAAAGGAAGTACCCGACTTAAAATTTGATCTCCGATCAGCTGGAAGTCCGTACATATATAAAACAAATACTGACCTTTTGTCCCGTAACAATCTCTCCTCACTTGAGACAAACGATCCTTCAGCAACATATATTTTGGTTATTGCCAGAGAAAACGCAAGTATTCCAACAAGGAATTGAAAGAAAATTATCGCCACATCTTCAATGATGCTCATAAGGGCAATATGGGTTGTTCCGGTTTGCTTGCTCGCCTCCATCAGATGGCCAAAGACCCGTAGCGTGAGGAACATGGTGTTGAGGCCATAACAGTAGCCCGCGATAACCAAAGCTCGATTGCCAGTCGCAGAAGTGGACACACCCCAGGTAACCATGCGCAACATGAATGTGACTACATAGATGACGAGTATTATGAAGTCCAAAACATTCCAACGATCACTGAAAGATGACCACATAGTAAGGATGTAGATCATTAGGGATAAAAATGAAGACTGATGTTGATGTGCAAGGTGAAGTTTTGGGAGAAAGTAAAATGGACTTTATAGCTGGCCCAGTTTTTTCTTCAGAAAAAAATAAAAGGAAGATAAACATATTGTTCATGTTTTCGTTGTTGTATTGCCCGATTTATTAATTATCTTTAATTTGCTTGCCAACCTCCTCCTCAGGCAGAAAAGGAGCTCTATTGTGTTACGATTCCTCATATAAAAATATTCGACTAGCGAGCAACTTCCATCGTAAGTAATGGTGATAGGGGACTGAACTCATAGTTATCGTCATATCATCACTGGTTATTTCACTCTGTACTGCAGTTTCTCGTCTATGATGTCTGTTAAACTGAACGTGTTTTGAAGTCAGTCGTAACTGGACTCGTTCATGAGTTTTGGAGGAGTCATCATCACATTAACATGAAAAACCAGGACAACAGAGCTCAAAATTATGAAATTGTACCTACCATTACTATTAAATTATAATTTTTCTCATTTGCATTGGTACATTTACTTACATGAAGTATTTTCCTAACGTGCTGAAGGCCATGCGCGAGTGGTAATCGTCCACTTCAATTGGCAAATCGAGTTTTTCGTCATGGTTACTCCGAGATTGTTGATAGACATAGTTTCTATGTTTTGAAGGAAGACGTTTAATCCTTTTGAGCCTCTTTGATGTTTTCTTGTTATTATATTGTTTGAATTCCGAGAGTAAGCGTCCAACAAAAAACACAGCGATCACCCATTCCACTGCCGAGAAGGGGACAACTGATGGGGAGAGGCAGATTGCGATATGAAGACCCAGCACAGACAAGTTGCTAAGCGTATCTCTAAAAAATATGAAGTATGGTGTTGAGAAGTAATCCAGATACCGATCTAAAGTGGAAATTTAAAAAAAACCATTAGATTTGTTTAATAGAACATCCAGTAAGTACGCTAAAAGCTTAGACTTCCCACTCATGGTTTGCATTGATTTTGATAGTTGCCGCGGGGCTTCGCTCCTTGACATCTATTGTAGTGAAAAAATCTTCAGCCGACAGACCAGTTTTTAAAAAGAAAGCCCGAGCTTGGTGTCTTTACTATAATGGTCAAGTTATCACAATTTTCACCATCCTATTTGACCAGATAGGGGAGGAGAAGGAACATTGCCGTAAGTTCCTAATTGTTCCTATCACGAGAAGGAAGGCAAAGTATATATAGATTGTATGGATGTTTCAGTTAGCAGTCGAAGGTACAATCTTACCATAAAGATCCTCTTCGTAAACCTCTGAAAAAAAAGAGAGAAATAAACTATGAGAAGAGAAATAAACTATGAGAAATAAACTATGAGAATTTAAACAAGGCGTCGATAGTTACGATAAAAAAACGGTAGCCCGAGTTGAACATGTAAAGGTAGACCAAAACGTAAAATAACAGATATTTTATGTTGACACAAGTAAAATATCGTCAGTTCGTTTTGTATCGTGATCCTGTTTTAATAATCATTTTTAATGTTTCACGTGTAAGGGTAAAAGACGTATGATGTGCATTATTTAGCCGCAAATCCTCACAAAGTCTTCACATTACAACTTTTTTCATGCAGTAGAGAATAGACATACATGAGATTACCTCTTAACAATCTCTTGCCAAGTTTTGCCTGATCTTCCAATGGACAACGGATGACCTCGTTTTCTGACGCAATAAGCTCAAGGTCCTCCACAACTGGACGTTCTCCAACTGCAACTGGTACAATTCTCGCCCCAATAGACTCAGTGAGATATTTTGTTTTGAGCAGTAATCTTCCTTTTTGAGGACCAAATGATCCAGTTGTGTCATTTGTGAAGAGAATGACAACCTACATGTAGAAAAATATGTGAAGTTGTTACTGACGCCTTTGTTAACATTCACGATCCTAGTATATCTGAAAGCCCCAAATCTTATAGTGGTGGACTTAACCAGAACGAAGTTCTTCCACGGTTGTTCTAAGAAAAAATCTACAAAAAGAATCGCATTTGATTTCTTGTAACCCCTATAATGGCTTTGTTTTCATAAAGTGCGAGTGTTCGTTTTTACAACTGCATTGCGCAGATTGCTTCACAACTGCAAGGATCACTTATAAATGCATTTACCTTTTTTGAAGTTATCCTAATAGCTTGGTTCTTGAAGGCTTGCGATGCTTCGGCAAAGTCATCATGTAGAGCTGGGCTGCAATTCACCGGTGGATTTAAGGCATCAAGTTTGTTAATCAGGCGATCTTTGTTGTTTTTGAACAATGGATTGTCGTCGAACCTGATGTGTTGGAAAGCTTTTCCCTTTTTGAAACTTATCAGACAGTAATTGGTAGATTTGACGCCAATTTTTTGTATCATGTATTTGATGCAGCCTATCATCTTCTTAAAGTTGTCTTTTCCGTTCTTTCCGGTGGCATTTAGAATGAAGCAAAGTTCCAGATCTATAAACATGAGAATAAAGTGATAACTCAGACGGTGTCGAAATTTCTAACTTGGTTTAGCTTTATAAGCTAAACTTAGGTTTCTCCATGCAAGATCGAGGAAGGTGCATCAATTAGGTTTCTACTTCCCTACCTCCCACAACAACCAACGCATGATTATATAATAAACATACCACCCCTATTATTTGCAGAAATAATGATACATCTATAATTCTAAGATTACTGAATGGATTGAAACAGCCCTCAAAGTTGGACATCTTACCTTCATGAGCTCTTTTGAAATAGAAGAATATAGAAAAAGACGAATTGGACAGCAGTCCTAGAAACACACAATCCCAAATCTCAGATTGGCAGATTCAAGAAAGAGAACAATAACGACCTGGACGAGATAAGCTTATAACAGTTTGAATTTGTAACTTAAAAGTTCTATGCACGGACACATCGTGATTCAAGTTACATGAGTCTGTTTAACACAAACCTTTTGATTTTCTTCTCCATACATTGATTGAATGGATACCAAATAAGAAAACGAACATGAACGGGAAAAGAATGATATCCAGTAAGCTATAAAGCTTCAACAATGTCCATTTCCATCTGTATTTTGATCTCAAGCCAGCAAATCGTCCTCTCCAAACTTTTTCAAGCAAGTTATAAACAACTGGGTGGGAGAGAAACTAGAAAAAAAGAAAATAAAAAAAAAATGAAATCAGGAAAGCAAATATCAGTTAAATGCCAAATAATTGGCGAAAAGTGAGATTTCTTTATATTCTCTTGTTCTTGATCCGTTAGGGCAGTCTGAAGGACACTTGATAATCGCAAATGTTTAAATAGGGTTATACCTTTCCTTGATTGTATTCAATGGCTTTGTCAATGATTAGGTCCAGTGAATCACCAAAAGCTTCTCTGTCTTTTGTATCCGACTTGAGAGGATCTATGAGACAAGTAGTAAATTCCTCTACTGAATTGGCCAATTTTTCCAGTTCTTCCACATCTGGTCTGTCCTGACGAGCTTGATACTTTAGATACCCGCTCACCTTTGGTAAAAGAAATGCATATAAAATAACATTAAAAGCGGCGAGAGAGACTTAGAGTGAATTGCCCTTAGTGCCGTGCAGTGAAGTGGGTTGCTAGGGGAAACCCAGATGACTCCGAGAGCAGTACTCCTTGACACATAACTTTTTAGTTCATTTATTGCAATCGTTTCTAATTTCACTTTCAAAATCATTTTATTGTTTCATCGTGCGCTTTAATGATTTGTTACGTTTCATTACATTTTTTTTGCACAGTATACTACTAACATACCTCAAATGCCTTGAGAAGAGTATTCGTACCGCACGCTCCAAGAGTTTTTGGTGTGATGGCTTCTGCTATGTCGTCAAAGTCATCAGACGCTAATTTCTTGTTCAGATTCTTCTCGAATTCTAGCAATTATTTATAAATAAAATGTCGTCAAAAGCAACATACATGTCAAATCTCCGCATAGATTTATCTGCAGTTCCGAGCTAGGGAATCAGTCATCTCTGCAGATATCGTCTTGTTCGTTTGAACTAAGCCTAAGCCCACGATATGATTATGATTATGATGGACATTAATGATGATGATGATGATGATGATGATGATGATGATGATGATGACGATAATGATGATGACACATCGTCATCGACATCGTTGACGTCATATCACCGTCACTTACTCTGGGCCTCTCTTGACTTGGTCGTTATACTGCTTACTTTGTCTGTTCTAAGCTGGCGAGGAATTTTACTTGGCCGTAATAATGTACAAGTAAGCAAAGGATAGAGTTCCCTGGTTTATACTACTATTTAGGTCCGTACTATAAGGTGATTTACACTGCACACACTCACATGCAACGAAGCAAATAAAAAAATCCACCTGATAAAGACTGCATATCTCTTTCGTCCACGGTGGTTTCCTAAAGAAAATTAAAAGCGAAGACAAATGAAAAGAAACAATATGTACTTTAGAGTCCAACGCATTACCAGACTGCTTTTATAAATTCACTCCAATAAATAAATCTTTCAAATACTGACAAAAACAGTTTGCAACCATTCGAATAAGGTTTACAACCCAATACTACAACCCACAGAGCCTGTACTATTTTCACATGAAATTATCTTATGGCGTTTGAATTTTGTGCAGCTTTATGCCTTTTGTATAATCACAAGATAGTATTTAGGTAATTTCAGGCGGTTTGTTCAGAAGTCCTAGAAGAAGATTGCAGACAACGGAAAAAGCGACTTCAGTTTCTCTCACGTGGTCATCTGGAAACCAGCAGTGCCTGCCTTTTCAAGGAACGGCAAGAGAAAGAAATAGAACAAAACATCCCTAGTCACGGCTGTATCTGAACAAAACTATTACTAAGTAACGTCATCGTGAAGTGAAACTGCGTTAGATGCTTTTTCTTTAGATTATTTTAATATGCCTAATCAGGCGAAGCAAGGCACTAATGGAAATACAGCGGATCCGTGACAGCAGTTCGAAAAAAACCTAAGTTAATTTATAAAAAATAAAAGAAATAATGGTAAAGGAAAGAGTGGTCTACGTAAAGGTTATTACTTTCAATCACTTGTAAAGCCAATATAACCATTGGAAGTCTTATGGCTTCTGCGGAATTTGAATTACTCAAGCGTAAACATGTAAATGACTTTATACAAACTTTATCCAAAACTAAATATTTCAATTAGGTAAAGATAAAAAGGGCCCTTTCGACCAACTCACCTATTTCTTTGAAGCTGAGACGCAGAAAAAAGTTGGTTTTAACATCCAGCAAATTTGCTCAGTGTCAACCGGAAATCGTTGGTTTATTATCGGTTCGCGCAGTAGGCCATGGTCGCCACGCTATAAACATGAAATAGTCAGCTGACAATCGTCTTTTAGTGAAAACTGTGTGTAGCATACAAGATAATTGCTTTCCTTATCTTGTTATAATGTTGGCCAAGTAAAAAGTTAGTAAGAACGTTTCTGAAAGGCTTGCGTTGTAAATGGTTGCACGTCACAGCCAAACGAACTGTTGATTTCCTTTGAGGGACAAGTCACGCAAAAAACCGGAAGTCAATACAATGGTCAGGCACGTGAAGGCGCACGGGAAGTAGTTCTCTCGTTCCCAGTCTTTTTCGGTTTTTATGAAAATGGCGGATGGAACGAAGGATGGTCATTTTCCAGGTCATTTTCAAGAATTATTTCGTGACGAGCTTCATGCGGTCTGTTCTTGATTATGTGTGCACATGACAGGCTCCAGACAAGGATTAAGGAAGCCGGCAAATGAGTAGCAATCGTCAAGCTTCCATGCCATGTGTTTGTGTCAAGGTCACATGCTTCGATTCTGGTCCATATTTAGACCGAGGGGAATACCCTAATTTAAATGCGCCATTTTCCGTGTTTCCCTCTCTGCATTTCAACAATGTAGTGAACGGTATCAAGTATTGGTCTCTTCCCGGATTATATTGTGATTTGATGCGATCAACTGCAAACAATTACGTTCGTCAAGTGCATTTCGATCCAAGTTTGGGCTTTCCATAACCAAGGGGCGAATTCATACTCATGGAAACCACGAGCTTCAGATCGTTTCTTCTTCGAGTATCAGATGATATCACGAAGGAAAAATTGGAACAGATAAAGTACCTCTGTTCTGATGACATCCCGGAGAGAGATTTAGAAATCATCAGTTCTCCGTTGCAACTCTTCAAAGACCTGGAAAGGCGTCAAATGATAGGAATTGACAACTTATCATTTTTACAAAAACTATTGACGGACGTGACGTGTCTTCAGTTGGTGACCAAAGTTGACGATTTTATCTCAAGACGAGAGGTTGAGCTGTTTTGCTTAAAGACGCAACGTCGACAGGTCAATCGCCAACAAGAAATCCGAAAAAATCCAAAAGTCGAATGCGTGCCGTTGTGTGGAGTTAGAGGGATACACCCTCCTGACTGTATAGAGGGATCACTTGTGACAAGTGAGTATGGAATATTTGGTAATGTACACTTTTCAGATTAACTGACCCATTTGTCACAATATACACCAATATAACTCACATAGAATAGTTCCCCAACTCTTGATACTTGATAGGTTGCAGTGTTACAGATGGAGAAGCTGATAATCTAATGACTGGGCGATGTTCCTGTTTTATTCATCCCATTCTCCTGATCAGAGAAAGCCAGGAGGTAAATGTGGTCTTTTCCTGTGCTTTGGTAGATTGTTTTACTGTACTGTACATATACTTTTCAAACAATTCCAGGAACTGGAATTGTAAGCAGTGGGTGGTCATAAAGTTTTGGAACTGTACATCCCACCTTTTGTGATTTGCACTTTTTATAGGAAAAAAAGATTAAAAAAAAAAAAAAAAGGGGGGGGAAAAACAAAGCCAAACGGAAAGCGGGGGGCATAACCAATCTACATGTTGGTAAGGGTGGAGGTGGTGGGGGGAGGGGGCGGGGGGGGGGGGTGCAGAAAGCCAGGTTAACTGGGGGAGAAGTCTACAGGAGGTTCAAAGGCAGGGGAGAGGGGGGAAGGATGCCCACAGTGGCAAGAACTGAGTGAAAAGGGAATATTGTTTGTAACATAACACAGTGTTTTAACACAGTGTTAAAACACAGCAAGGTGGGAACTCGATTAGGAAGAGTTAAAGGTGGCAGCATGGGAAGTAGAAAGGTCAGACCCTCCAGTCCCCTCCCTTATATACATTTGTACTTCTAACAATAATTAATTTACGATAAACAATGCTTCAAATGAATTTTTGTTTTTTAAATTTCTATGTAGAAATTTACCTGCGAGTTTCCCTTGAGCTGGCTGCTAAAGGTGCTTGGGTTGCAGGAACTGCCTTTATACTCAAGAGGTACATCAATGATCCTGAAACTCTGGTGTGCTTGTTTGCTTCTGTTGTCTTACCATCAGGGATTCTTGTAAAGTACCTCTGTGAAGGTTCAGTTATCTGTGTTCTAGAAGCAAATGATCTACAGGGCTTAAAAGAGCTGTGGCAGAGATATGAAAGTGGCAAGCTTCGAGAAGCATTGGAAGAAATTTTGATCACAGAGGAGCTAAGAAAATTAGCAGTAGGCCAGGAAATAATATTGAATGTGGATCTAGATGAGAACATGTACCGTGATGTTTGTTTGGAGCTCATGGTGACTAATAGGAAAGGTAAGGGATTTCCGTCCTTCCCTAATTAAGATTAAGTGAGTAAAATCTCATTCTTGTTTTTGTCAAGGAGATACGTTATGACAAGGGAAAATTTAATTGCAATTTAATTGGCTGGTACTATTTTGTGGGCCAACAATAAATGCTGATTGTTAAAAACCTTTCTGTGGCCATTGTTCTGGAAATTTGTCAATACAATTGATTTTTTTTCATAGTTGACCAAATCTTCAAAGCTGTTGAGCAGCGGCCTCGCAGTTTATCTGACCCAATTATCAATCAGATTAAAAAACCTGACAGCACCTTCCAACATGAGAGTCTTCACATTGTTGCTAAGACAGAGAGAAAAAGACGTCTTGATGCAGAAAAAAAGTTGGAAAAACTTGTTGCTGGTCAATCTTTGGAACTACACTTTCCTGAACTTCAAGAATACATTGACAAGAATTACCAAGATGATACTGCAGCTGATGGTGCTAATGAAAGTGATGACAACTCATCTACAACAAGCACTTTGGATGAAGGTAATAAGTTTGTTAAATATTTGAAAATTTAAAAGTTTTTACAACAAAAAACTCTAATTAATATTGAAACCAGTTTGCTTTTTACAAGTACAGGTATGTCCCTTTGTCTCATGTTTTTAAAACAAAACACACCCTGTTATCCAAATGAAATAAAGGAAAAATTATAAAAGGGGTCAAAAAGACAGCTAAAAAAATCAAAAACAAAATAATTTAAAAACTAATCAGCATTTATTGTTGTGAAAAATTGGGTTAAGAGCTGTTAAAATATCACTAAACGCTGTATGAAGCTGGGTGTTGCAGATTTTTACTCTCATGATGATCAAATAGATCGAAAACGTTTAGTGATATTTTAACAGCTTTTAACCTTAAGTTTTAATATATTTTATCCGCAAAATGTACAGTACTGCTACGCAGGCTAGTTCTTAGCTTTTGTACATGAACTGTTTTAGGGATCATGCCAATTTTTGACATGCACAAACACAATATCATTTTAAGTCTTACCATCCATTCCTTCATAAATGGTGTCCTCCTATATATTTTTTTGAAGCTGAGTGTTGTCTTTGTTGTGCACATGACCTAGACAGCTGAGAGGGCAAATAACTAATTTCAGCCAATCAGAGTGCTACTACTACTGTTAAGGTTGGTCTGGTGATATGGCCCAGGGTCTGGGCCAATCTGCTGGTGGCTGGCCAGTGACTAGCTGTCAAAAGCAGGGGGGAGAGGAGGTTGTCCCTTTTGACACATTGGCCTAGCTAGACTTCAGTTGTTTTGAGTGCAATTATGTATCATTTTTGACTGTCTGCCTGGGCACTAATTGGCCAGTTGTTGAACATTGCTTGATGGTTCTGTGTTGGGAAGGCACCCTGCTGGAGTGGTCTGGAGTGGCACATGTCATGTGAGCTCATAACATGCCAATCTCTTGCCAGCCGGGGAGGAGCTAAATCAAGGCCAAGGGACTTGTAGAGCCCTTGAGTGGCATGTTCTTACAAATCCAGTAAGACATACACACATGTATATACTGTTTAATAAATTATGTGCTACAGTGTATGTACTTTATTTAATATATGAAACACTGCAAGACTGAGCATTTCATCTCATTTCCAAACACCGAGAAGAGAATTGTAAATACCATTCACAGCAGAATATTTTTGACAAGCTTCATATGGTATTGGAAATGAAAAGACATGCTCGATTGTTTGATAGACACTGTATCGAAACTAAAACTAAAGAGATCAGGAAATGGAGAAATAAAATTGTAAAAATATATACTACTTAAGATCAGATTTTCAAACTACAGGTGTATCCTCACGGTAATGGTTTTCTTTGTTTTAACTTGATGACATCATTAATGAGTTTGAGAAATACTATCATGTGTAAAAAAAAAAATGTAAATGTTGTTTATAGTGGTCATGCACTTAGCTTCATATCTCTTCGAGATAGCTAGTTTACAGGCATGCCACTGAAACAGAGGAAACAAATATTTAAATGAACATAACAAGGTTAAAAATCCCAACTGGCAGGAGGCAGACCAGTTGGCTATATACAAAGCGTGATCGAGGATTTGAACTCGGGACGACCGAGAAAAAAATCCAGCTAGTGGCAGGGGCAGGTCTTGAACCTGGGACCTCCAGATTACAACACAAGCGCCCTAAACCACTTGTGGTTTAAATTTATTTTTGGTTTAAAATGTTTCAAACCAGTTTGATTTTTATTTCCTTTTGATTCAGATTCAGATTATGAATACCGGTATGCTCAAAACAATGCCAAAAAAGATATCAAAAATATCAACTGGTTTGAAAAATTTTAAAGCAAAGATAAATTTAAATGACATGGACACCGACAGTAAAGTTCTGCATTTTTTGTTTTATTTAAAGAGGAGGTGCTTGATTGGGAAGATGAAAATGATTTGTCAAAAGAGTTCTGGTCATCAGTCAAAGGCAGTCTGAAGGAAAAGGTAAACAGTGGCTGATGCTTTGATGTAATTCCAGAGTGTCATAAATTCCTCATTTTAAAAAGGGTAAATTACCAAGGCAGAGTGGATTCTTTTATCTTGATACTCGGCATTTTTTGTACACTTTTCAAAATATGCTTCCAAATTCGAGAAGAATAAAATTAAACCAACATGGTATTCTATTGTTGAGATGACTATAGCTTGAAGAAAATGAGAGCAAGTACATGTAGCCTACATGTAACTGTTGGATAGAATTTTTTGTTTTACTGTTTCTCAATAAAGGTTTTCATAAAGAACTCTAAAGAACTGTTAAGACCAATTAACATACATATATTAAATGATAGAAAATGAAAAAAACAAAAAACAAAAACTAATCTTTATTCCATTTCAAAAGTTGTCCAACTCAGTGAACTTTAAAATATTTTTTAAGCATTCAACTTACATTCATGGATTTCCCATGGCGTCATCAGACAAAAGTTATGAAGAAAATTTATTTAATTTTTCCAACAAAAATTAAGCAACATTCGATAGTGTACTACTTACACAAATGCAATTTATAAGATCTTCAGAAAATTATGTCAAACCAATTCCTAATTAAATGCATCGATTTGCAATAGACCACAGCTACGTACAAGTCATGTAAGCCAGGTATTAAAAATAGTTATTCAAGCAGTTATATGAAATAAGAGATGGAATTTTCAGTTGCTATCTTCATCAACAGAAATGGTCATATTTTGAGGATGCTGTCAAGAAAACATTTGCTGATAACCTTAAGCATGAAGGCACTCCACTGATAAAGAAATTCCTTACATTCCTTGCATATGTTCTAAGAGTCAACTATGGTAAGAGTTTATGGATTGTTAAGGGACTTGGCCATAATGGATATCTATTATTTTACTGTAAGATGATTGGTTGCATGACTAAGGTGATATTTTGGTAATGGTAAATTGGCCATTTCCGAGTTAGCCTTTGCCTCTGTTTCAAAACGAGTCTAC
This sequence comes from Oculina patagonica, assembly GCF_052425735.1. NCBI lineage: Eukaryota > Metazoa > Cnidaria > Anthozoa > Scleractinia > Oculinidae > Oculina > Oculina patagonica. The sequence continues at coordinate 30,556,650 of NC_135759.1, read as the reverse complement.
GTGCGAAACCATTCATACGAAAATGAGTTTCACCTACAGGTCCATTTTCATGCAAAACAATCTCATTCTCATTTGAACGGTTTCGCACGTAGACTCGTTTTAAAACAGAGGCAAAGGCTAACTCGGAAATGGCCTATTTGTTTTTAGAAGATTCAACAAATCGGACAGAATATTTCTCTTGTTTGTTTAATACCGATTCCTAACTTCAAGTACGTACATCTGTAGGGAGTATAAGGAATTCTATTCCAGGTGTCACTAACCTTATTTCTTGTTGAGTAACTAACCTTATTTCTTGTTGAGTAAGAACTATAATTTGTTCTGTTTTATATTTTGTGAAAATTGCATGAGTTTCTAATACTATAATCGTAAAGCATGGATGGGTTGATGACTGTCATGTATTTGGATGGTATAACGTACATTAATTCCTGTGCTTATCACTTATTATTAAAAACTAGCAATGGTATATTGCAATTCCTGAGTTTTGATTGGTTAACAGGCAATGGTATATGAGCTCATATACCATTCACCACAAATATGATACTTGATACGTGTCAACGAAAGTAGCTGGGGAGCTCAAATGTTGCAATTCTTTGGGCGTTTTTAATAAAACAATTATTCCACTCGCGCTTGTTGTATATGAGATAGTTATAGCTAACTCGGCGCTTCATCTCGTTGGCTATTAACCATTTCATATCCATCCCGCGCTCATGGAGTAATTGTTAAATATCTTCAGCTGGTATAAGATTCATAGGAATTGATCTTTTAATAATTTGCAGCGAAGAGGGCATCGGAAAAGGTCTCCCTTCACAACTTCATCAGGCTGACGAGGTGGTTTGGGCCATTCACTAAAGGACCACAAGGCTCTCTACAGAAGGTAATATTATGTAAACTTAATTTAAACACGATAATAATTAAAGCTAAAAGCTTGGGGGGTCGTGTATTTAAATTTAACTCTGCTAAAGATTAAAATTACAATTAAAATATCTAAAACTACAATTCCCATATTTACAATAAAAATTAATCATTTAATTATTGTACTAACTAGAACTGTTACTAAGTTAACTACTATATGATTACGATAAACTAACCAGAAACTAATTGTATATAAAGTCATTATGTCTGTGGCGGGTTGTTAAAGCCGACAGGGCGTTAAAATTAAAATCTTTAAAATAGGCCTTATTTACAACATGCTTTCTCAGCTCGGAAAAGCTTGAAAAACTTTTATGTTGTTCGTGGTATAAAACAAAATAAAAAATGTTGAATAAGGTTTACTGATAGGGAAAATGACTAAGCTCATATTAAACCTTGGTGTTGGTAGTTCTCAGTATTGCGCAAATGTGAATAGTTACTATGTATGTGTCAAAAGTGTAGTTTTGTTGTATTATCATACATGTACATGTATATCTTATGCCTACAGTAATTGGATCTAAAGCACAGATCTGGATCTAAAACTTGACGTTGTGCTCCTTAATACTATCTTCCATTTTCTACTGTCTTCGCTTGTAGCAAGTTCTTCAGTAATTTATGTCATATAACTGTTAACTGTGTTGAAGTTTCTTATTTATAACTTATGTTTAGTTGTTGTTCAATGTTGATGTTTAGATGATTCATCTAATGAAAAACTCAGCTTCTATCGATTCTGATGGTAAGAGAGTGAGGTACGTGCAGCAATTTCTTTAAATATGTCATTTTCATTTTATTAAAGCTGCGAACATGTGTTATAAAAATAGTAGGTGGTTGCTGGGTCGGTACTGAATGCGTGAAACGTTTCTTACGTTAAAAACATGTACTGTACTATTTTCTCGATTTACGCTCCCGGCGTTTATTTCAACATTGCCCTAGTGGACCCACTGCGCCTTTATTTGACTCATGCAGTTTATTCGAGCCCGTAGTTTAATAAACAAAGGGTTTTCTACATTATTTTTGACAGACTTATACATTTCCATTACAGATACAGCTATTCATACCTCAAATAAATGCTTGAGGGGGTATTTACAAATATCTTCGTTGGAAACCCGGCGTTTATTCGAGAAAATACAGTACGTTTTAAGTTTAGAACATTCTCTTCTTTTTACAGCTGGTTTGCTGGATACATGACAGAACAACAGGCGAAAGAGAAGCTACGAAATGAGAATGGTGGAGCATTCTTGGTCAGATTTAACACTCCTGTTGGGTTTCTGCTCTCGAAGAAGTCTCGTGATGTTAACAGTGTAGTTGACTTCGCCATTGAGGCAAGTGATTTTAAATCTTAATTGGCGTTTTGTACACTTTAATTCCAAAGACTGGTCAACATCTCATTTCTCTTTTCAATAACAATAATTACATTGCTATGCAGACAGGTGATGAGAATATATAGAATCATTAACAACGTGATACATGACTGATTTTAAGAATTGACATCAATAGAGATGGATATCATCACATCACATCATGTTTTTTTTACCCTCGGATTTCAGAGAAGCTTGTACAGCTTTTATCTCCGAGCATTTCAACAGTACACAGCACATCATGGGCAAAGACCAGACCACAACACCGGGAACTCCATGCCCTACTCTTTACGATAAATGTGTGGGTTCTTTTACGTCCCCTGCTAACCATAACACTGAAGATACAGGGGGCGGGGCCTACGGTTTATCGTCCTTATCCGAGAAGACTAGAATATCTAACCATTTGCAGATGTCACTGCAAAGACTGCATATTATATTCTCCTCAGTTATTTTAAGGCCCTGAGTGTTGGTCCGGTCTTGGACTCGAACCCGAGACCTTCCGCACGGTAGTACGGCGCTCTACCAACTGAGCTAACCGGTCGGCGGTTCAGATATCAATCTGAAAACAGAATGATGATCTAAGCAAAGGAGGAAAAATCGCAAGTGTGTCGCTGGCTTTATAGTTCAAGAGTTTATGGTCCCACTTCAAGTAGACAAAGCGGACCAATCATTGAGGAAAGAGTACCACTTGTAGTCCTCAGGCTTGCCAAATTGACAAACCACTGAACTTTTTGTTGAAAAGATCAGTCTTCGGGTTATCCTAAACAATTAGACGGCTCGCTCTCAGTTTCTGTCGACTTTTGGTAGTTGACTCGGGTTTTCACCACTAGTCAATGATCGGCCCATAGAAACCTCGCGCTTGCCGTCTAATTTTTTAAATATCCATCTTTGGAATGTTGAAACCAAATTTGGTAATTTATTCAATTCAGGCCGAGTACATGTTAGTAAGAATTTTTAATATAGCCTGTTGGACTTAGGCTCTTCCCTTTAACATCTAAATGTCCTTCTTTTTCTTGTTTCTTTTCGTTAGGTCCACAAGGATACAGGGCATGTGAGCTTTGGTGATCGTGTTTTCGACGATCTTCCCTCTTTGGTGAAGGAATTGCAGAAATCATGGATGACAGATCTGCGGCCTTTCTATTCAACCGAGGGAACTGGGACAGACTCCCCAGCTCAAGAGTCTTAGCTTTTAGTTACTTAGCAATACCGATAACAATCATTGCACGTGCATGTGCAATGCATGGGTAATGGAACATTTGGTTCCAGCTTAGTGAAGCAGCCTCTAAAGCTTTTCCTTTACCTGTTTCCGTTCCAAGAGCGATCAAAAGCTTTTTTCTTCTCTTGTTATAAATACATTCACTAGCAGACGAATACATTGTTAATCGATCTGCACTTAATTGAAATTACACTGTCATTTGAATAGAAAAAAACAAAAAAGATATATAAAAGCAATTAATTAGCTTAATCATAAATAGCTCTTGCAGAATTTACACCTTGAGAAAGGAAAAATCCCACGAAGTCCAAAGCCTGTCGTTATACTGTAGTGCTTAACACAACCCGGAAATGAAGTTTGTTTGCTAAATTAATTTCTCTTTCTTTTCGATGACAACGTCATTTCAGTTAGGTGTATTACCAAATTCTAAAAGCTAGGTGAACAAATATTTCAAGCTTGGAACATTGAGCGAGCGTCAAAGATGAAGGTTCACCAAACTACTTTATTTTATTATCGAGGGTAGATTTTATTGTTAGTCCGGCTTTTCTTTTTTTTTTTTTTTTGCATCCTTCCAGGTGGGTTCTGTTTTAGCTCATAAAAGTAAGAAAAAAATAACAAAAGAACTTAAACGTCGCGTCGTACTTACACTACAAAGCAATGTTAATTAGCAGGAAGTTTGATAATGACTGTGGAAATGTATTACAAATTTGTAGATTTCGAACAGAGCGGCAATCGTGGTGCACACGTTAATTCCAGCCGGTAAGTATTAAAGGTTACAATAATAGGCAAAAACAACCTTTGTAACACAGAAATATACTTTTGGAAGAAAAAATTTTAATTGAATAGCAAAGTTAAATGATTTTAAACGAATTTCGATGTAAGTTTTTCTTAGAATCGCTTTTAAATGCTTTACTAACCAACATACAAGATCTACATGAGTAAGGCACACAAAAGACAAAAAACTGGATATAAAAAAGATACAGAGCAAGGAGAAATACATTTACATTTACAAGAAAACTGTAAAAGGTGCTTACACTGTATCTGGTAATTAAGACGTATAGTGTTTAACTAAATGAATTAAGAAAAATGGTACACAATTAAAATGAAGTAATAATTTACAAAAGAGAAGCATTATCTCTTCTTAGTTATGATGACTCATTGATATTTCTCGATTCTCCAAATAGTCCAAATTTCTATTTTCCAATGAATTCCTCAAATTCAATTTCTTTTTCAAAGATTTAACTATGAAACCAAGATATACCTTTATAACAAGACAACGTCATGGCGAATTGGCATTGTAAGTAGGGGTGTAATATAAAATCGGGTTCGTTGCAGTATAAGCATTTATTATCTTTTTTAAACAGTTGTTTAGATTAGCATTTTAACATTTTTAGAATATTTCTTCAACTTGTTGTTTTCTTTTTACGATGTTTAAATTAAGCCTCTAAATGAGATTTACTGATACATACAACCTTGTTATATTTAACAGTAAAGACCGTATTGTGAAAAAGTATTCTTGTCTTTGTTTTTACTGTCCACAAATCCGCGGGGGGAGCACAAAATCACAAAACTTACACCAGATGTTTACATTAAACTACAAGTATTGGAGAATCAATAACCCACCCGGCAAGCCTTTATGGTTTGTCATAGACTTTACGACAAGATAAAAGCTGGGCAACATCAAATCCATTTGACGGGGAACAAAGGCTATATCGATTGATGGAAACGTGATGTGCAGCTTAATTTAAAAAAAAAAAGAAACAATGGTGAATTTTTAAAATGAACATATAGTTGAAAAACTGTGAAAAACTTGTAAAAGTCTTATACAGCATGCAGTATACATATAGAAAACAGGTAAAGGAGAAAATAAGTAAAAAATGTTGTATGTTAATTTCACAACACTACTTTGACTAATAAAATAACTCGTCATCGCGATCGGCAGTTCACAGGAACTGCAGTTTCGATACACCTTGTAGAAATGTCAACCAGGGGGGCCGGCGGGAGTGGGGGATATGTACGGCGCAAAAGGGTATGGTTTTAGAGCCGTTTTGGCTTGAAATAGGCTAGTGTAAAGATTTTGACCATTTTTTTGTTCTGAAGCACGGCATGGTTTGTGCACTTGCATTGGTCTGGAATTGGGAAAGGTTCCTGGTCTGAAATACAACATATAATTTTGGGTCAGGTCTAAAATAAGGTAGAGTAAATCATACATTTTGGATTCAAAACGTATTTCGAGAAGTGCGATTCAGATTAAACACCGTTTTGTCTTTTTTTGCTTTTCGGTTATAAAAAGAATGTTCAATTGTTAGCATCAGTCTTGAAGTGTACCCAGCCATTCATCTTGTATGTGGATGTTTTCTCAACATATAATATAACGATTTTAAACTAAAACATGTTGATGCAGGAAAAATCTTAAAATAGCTGTTTCAATCATGTGTGATTGTAACTTTAATTTACATTAGGAATTTTTGCACCTTTAGCAGATGTCCATAGTTTACTGAAGAATGCGGAGCTTTTAAAAGTTTTCACTAAAAACTAAAACCATACCCTTAGGCTAAGTATTTTTTTAAAGTATAAATAGTTTTTAGGTATTATTAATTGATGTCCTCAATTAACCCGCAAGGACTAAATGTTTCGATCCTGTGTGATTGTAACTTTAATTTACATTATGAATTTTTGCACCTTTAGCAGATGTCCAAAGTTTACTGAAGAAAGCGGAGCTTTGAAAAGTTTTCACCAAAAACTAAAACCATACCCTTAGGCTAAGTATTTTTTTAAGTTTTAGTAGTTTTTAGCTATTTTTAATTGGTGTCCCCAATTAGCCCACAAGGGCTAATACATAGACACGGAAATAGAGTTTTCACTTTTTTTACCATCTAACAAAATGATTTCAAGTTCAAATTGCAAAAAAGTTGATGCTGAAACAACCTGGAAATGACATGATTGGTAACTGTAATTTAGAAAAGGTTTTAACATTTCATTTAAATCTGGAATGACCTTTAATACCACTGTATTCCTTGTGGTTGTAATTTTAATTTGTGTTAGACATTTTTTGCATCTTTAACAGATCAGTTTAAAGCATTTTTTTTAAAAAACGTCATCAAAGGTTGAAGTGTACCTACCTCTTCGTCTTATATGTGGACGTTTTCAAAAAGAAATCATTTCAAGAATTTATTTTAAAAAAAATATGTTGATGCTGAAGCAAAAGCTGTAATGTAGACATAAATTTTATAGCCACTTTTACCAGCATGTAATTATCTGTTTTACTGCTTGCCTTACTTCCTTTATCTTCCCGCAGTAAAGAAACGGGTTAATGATCGAGTTCAAGTAAATCAAGGTCCCAGTGCATGTGCCAGCAATAAAAATGGGCAGAGGTGTTCCAATTACTTTAGCCATGGCTTCAAGTAAAGAAAACGGAAGATAGCAAATAGCCAGCGTGAAGTGGACCCAGAGTGCGCTATACACTGTCGATTTATGTCTCAGTTCTCGTTGGAGCTGAAAGCTGTTTATTTGTCCTTGACTTTGATCCCGTATTCTACGTCGTTGCCTACGGCGGAGAATGAGGAATATGCTGGAATAACTGTAAGCAGAGATGACAATGCTTAGCAGTATCACCACAGCGTTCGCTATGAAATAACTGCGTATGCTTATTGAATATAGTACGGACAAGGAGATGCTGCTTATCCAAAACAAAACCACTACTACTTTAACCCGATTGCTGGTTACAGTCAGACTATACTTGGATTTTGATAACAGAACAAGCAGTCTATCCAGGCTTATAGCAGTCATTGTTAACAAAGACACCCCACACAAAGTCGTGCTTGAAATGAATGTCAAGTATCTCATCAGGCGACAAAGGTCCGAACGTCCGGTGCTAATCAGCAACATGCCGACGGCGAAAAGTGGCTTCGACACAATACCAACACAAACATCACTGACTGCTAAAGAGCGAAACAGGATTCTGGAGGGGGGCGATAGAGTGTACGCCTTTTGAAGGGCAACCAGGATAAGAATGTTACCACACGATGTAGCTATGGAAAGGGTCATATTTACGACAGCTGCGGCAAAATACCATGTAAAAAGCTGTTTTGTTTCGCTCGGCATCGCCTTAGCAATCCAGGAACATACAGGTTCATAATTGTAGCCCTCCTCGTAAATATGAGCGCGCGCGGTGGAGTTGTTCATTTCTGGTTTACCATGAAATGTTTGCTTATGTGCTACAAGAGTTTTTTATATCGTACATAGATCACTCATCAGTACCCACGCAGTAGGCTTTCGCAAAAGCAGCAGGTTTTCAAGGCTATAATAGACATTTTTGCGCCTTTAGCAGATGTTCATAGTTTACTGAAAAAAGTGGTGCTTTCAAAGGTTAGCATCTGTCATAGGACCTCGGGGGGGGGGGGGGGGGGGGCGGCGGAGACCTTGTTGCCCGAAAAAAAAAATGGCATGGGTTGAGAGCCGAATAAACAGGCAAAAGAAATAGACAACAGAACGTGCGTTGAATTAATCTCGTGACGTTGCCCAAAGATGTCAATGCACTAATCCTTTTTCTTCGGAAATTTCGAAAAGCTGGTTGCAGCTTTTTCTTCGGAAATTTCGAAGCTGGTTGCAGCTGAATCATGCAGCGGAGACCTTGTTGCCCGAAAAAAATGGCATGGGTTGAGAGCCGAATAAACAGGCAAAAGAAATAGACAAAGAACGTGCGTTGAATTAATCTCGAAAAGCTGGTTGCAGCTTTTTCTTCGGAAATTTCGAAAAGCTGGTTGCAGCTGAATCATGCAGCGGAGACCTTGTTGCCCGAAAAAAAAAAATGGCATGGGTTGAGAGCCGAATAAACAGGCAAAAGAAATAGACAACAGAACGTGCGTTGAATTAATCTCGTGACGTTGCCCAAAGATGTCAATGCACTAAATCCTTTTTCTTCGGAAATTTGTATTTATTCACTTTAGTTCAGCAAAAAATAAAAGTATTTTTGGGAGGCAATTTACATTGTTTTTCCCCCACTTGAATGTTATTTAAAATGCGTGAAACATTTAGAACATGAACGGGTTGAAACATATTGTTGAAAGTTTTGAGCTCATTTGAGTCAAAGGCATTAGCTTCCTTACATTTGTAACCGTATCGCAGCTTTGTTTTTGGGTCCACCGCTCGCAAACGTTCAAACTATGGAAAAGCTGGTTGCAGCTGAATCATGCAGAATTTGCGAGAAAATCGAATATGATTATAGCAATTTGCAAGAGGAAACGAAAGCAGATTAATGAGAAATTTGGACTTTGAACCACAAAGTTCGGTATATTTCCAATATTTTTTTTCTGTTTATATAATTCTTCTTGATTGTAATTTTTAGATTTGTCTGCTTATTTTCTATTTTTTCTCTGGCTTGTTGCCCGAATTCGTAGCGTTTTGCCCGAAAAATTTTGGCACTGGGGGGGGGGGGGGGCGCCCCCCTCGCCCCCCCTCGTACGCCTATGGCATCTGTATTATCGATCTACTGTAGCCTTTAAATATTTATTGAAAACCTTAAAATAGCTATGTTTCGATCCCTTTTGATTGTGAATTTAATTTACATTTATAATACACTTTTTTGCACCTTTAGCAGATGTTCATAGTTTACTGAAGAAGTGGAGCTTTCAAAGGTTGGCATCTGTCTTAACGGTCTAAACGTGTACCTAATGTAGCCTTTAAATAGCTATTTAAAACCTTAAAAAAGCTATGCTTCGATCCGTTTTGATTGTAAATTTAATTTCCATTACACATTTTTTACACCTTGGCAGATGTTCATAGTTCATGTTCATAACATCTGTCTTAACGGTCTAAACGTGTACCTAATGTAGCCTTTTGTGTAATTTGAGGCGTTTTTTCACCATTTAAAGAGTTAATTGAAAGAAATTTGATGCTGAAAATAAAAAAAGTTGCATGACTGTAACTGTAATTTAGAAAAGGCTTTAACATTTTTGCGTCTTCAAAGACCTTTTGTACCGTTTTATTACTTGGAGTTGTAATTTTTATTTGTATTAAACATTTTTTGCATTTTTCGTAGATGTCTGTAGCTTTTTTTGAAAGAAAAAAAGTCTTCAAGTGTCTTGAAATGTACCTTACTTCTCTTGTTATATATGTAAGTGTTTTCAAACTGATTTTAAGAGTTTTTGTATTTTTGATGCTGAAACACAGAAAAGCAAAAACTAACGATAAAAACTGACGTTTCGGTGTCGTCGTGACGCCATTAGGGAGCTTTAGCAAACTACGACGGCATCGTGCCCAAACAAAAGGTTTAATGAGCAGAATAATTGTTGGCTTGACACTAGAGCTTGTAAGTATAGTATTAGTGCACTTGAAACCTACTCTGAGTGTGAATGGGTAAAACATTCTTACTTGAACTTTACTTAGTTCAAACAAGCCTAAGTACGCCGCCAAGTATGATCTACACCACACATTTGAGAACACGCTTGACCAAAAGGAAATGGAAGCCAAATGAAAGCGATGTGCAGCAGTGCCACGAATGGCTAATTTTCGAGAATTTAAGCTGGCTCTAAAAACTGCACAGATGACATATTTTTAACTTTGCAAGAAGTTATATCGTAATGCTGATTGTTACTTAGTAATAATATTGGGAGTCACCTAGCTCGTTTGTGAGTTATAAGCACTTTAAGGTTAATTTTAAGGCCTTTTTAACAGGTTATGCTGTTGCTATGGTAACCACTGATGTATATATTTTTTTTAAAAAAAAATCCTTTTGTTGGTATTTCATAAAAAAAAAGGGAAGGTGGTTCGACTGGGTTTTTGATCAGTTTATTTAAAGTGTTCTATTTATGACCAGTGTTATATTGACATCGGAGTTGTCATAGCAACGCAATGACGTCATTTCCTTGCTATGACAACTCTGTTATAGCCTGCAGAACAGTCATAACAAATTTTCATCTTTATTTAAAACAACTGTGGTGATTGTTTTCAAAAGTAATGTTAATGGCGACGTAGTTAATTCAGAAACTTATGATGTTTTGCCCTTAAAAAATCCAGTCGAACCACCTTAAATTCCTTAGTTTTTACACTTAAAAATGACAAAATAGTTCTTCTGTTTGATTTCAGAGAAAAGCATATAACAAAACTGATCTAACAGTGAAGACGCCCACGGAAAAAAACACAGTTAAATGCATTTTCTACTAAAACATCCTGTGAAACATCCTCCTGATGTTTTTGTTCGTAAAATGTGTTCATTACCTATTCATTTTTTTTTAAAAAGTGACACCAAATTTTGGCGAAATTGGCATGTAATTTAAGTGTTGCCTCTAAGGCAATGGAAGCCAGTAGTCAGTATGTTATTTCTTAAATACATATGTGCACAACTGAGTGCGCAGGCTATAAATAAGTAACCTTTTATTCCAAGCCTGGGTCAAACAAATCTTTCTTAGATTTCGGAAAACTTTCTTTAGCGAGGGAACCGTAATCGGGGCCTAGTTTATTCAGCACAAGCTTCTGGCGCCAGCAGGAGCTCATTACTAATGGGCTCCTGGCGCCAGGTGTTCATGTGGCTGCAGACATTTCCTAAAAAACGCAGGGCTTTAGAAATGCAGTTCAAGATTACATCAGCTGGCAATGTTGCGGCGTTATTGTATTCTTTGAATTTCACTGTTTTACCTCGAAGCAATAAACTAAGACAATACATTGTTACATTAGGCGAGTTTAGGTGAAGAATAAACTAATATAATTCCCCCAAGCTCCTTGAGCTAAACTTTTCAAGTTGTTTCCTCGCGTCTTCAAAATAAAATCGATATTTATAGCCGTGGTTTCATTGATGTTTTTATGGGTTTACTGCTAGTTTCAGAACACTTCAGACAAAGAATCTGCGAACTCCCCGTGACATATAATCAAAGAACAGTTCCTCTCCAGCTTCAATATCACGTTTGGCAAAGATTATAATCCTGTGATTCCCGTTTACCATTATTACTAAATAAATAACACCTGTCTAGAATAGTTTTACATTCCAGTGATTGAAAGGGTATTTTGTGTTATCGCTATGTTTTGTTATTTATTGCAATTCTGCTAAAAAGCTATATATCTAACTGACAACCGAGAAAAAGACGAAAACTGTCTCGATGAATTCTATTTACATGTCTTCTAATCCAGAAAGTAGTTTGTGTCTAGTTTTTCTTCTGTTTGTTTACATAACATCTGCCTTGCTGTTTTAACAACTGCAGTTTAAAGCTTGCGAAGACGCCAGCAATACAAATAACTAAAAGTGGCTATAAGCCACTAAACCTGGAAAAGTTATTATGAAACAAGAATCGAAAACAACAAACTGACAAATAAAGGTTTGCTAATACAATGATTTCTTTCTTTTTATTTTTCCTTTTTGTTATTTAGGTAAGAAAAATAATAATAATAATAATAATAATAATAATAATAATAATAATAATAATAATAATAGTCGAGCGATTTTTTCACCAATCGTACTGAAATATTCATCTTTAGCTGAGTGTTTTGGGTTAGTTTTTTTCTAACTGGTTCTAAAACCAAAGGTTTGGTCTCGGCTTAGCTGAAATATCATAATATTATTTCAGAACTGACATTATACAAATTTCGGTTGGTGACTAAGCATGTTAATTTTTGTAATTTAACAAGAAATGTAGGTATCAGAAAAAGGTCTATTCTCTAGGGCCTTAAAACACTGCACGCAGCGTGCATATGTCTACAGGAAACGAGTGAGGAGTGATGGAGTGAAGGAGTGAGGGTGAATCACTCGCCCACTACAACTCTTTTCCGAGTTAAAAAGGATTGATGGACGAGTTCATATATACTGCATGTTTAGCAAATTCCCATTCTGTTTGTCAGTCTATGTCGGAGATTCCATAGTGCGTACCTGCAACAAACAATGACAAATAGCACAAAATCAAGGCTATATGTAGAACACGAAAGTGTTTATTGCTCTTCTTCTCAATCGCGCCATGTTTAAGTTATTTTCATTAAAAATTTCCACTGCCTGTTGTTGAGCTTTCATTTGTAACTAATGCCGACGAACAATTCAATGAGATAAATTCTGATGTAAGAAAATGTGGAGATGTTATTACAAATGATAATAACAAGACCTTATAATAAAATGGATATCCTAATATTATACAATTTATACCTCATTCTCCCGGTTTCATCGGTGTCGTTTTTGCGTATATTTTGAAGGAAAACGAAACACTCCATGTGATGTTGTGTAGTCTAGCAGGGATGGCAGAAGTGAAAAACTATGTTCAAAATTCGCCATTTTGTATATAGGAAAACTTTGAATAAAACAGAAACTAAATAATCTGAATAATAACATAAAAAAACTGGAACTTCTAAGTGAAGTAAGAATACTGAAAGAAATGCTCTTTGGTTTTCTTGGCTTCTTTAGGAACATTTAGGCCATTGCTATATGTAAATTTTTTGGCACAATTCGTATTTCAACTTGACACTAGGATGTGTTATCAAGAAAAAAGCATGCATAAAAATTTGTATATTTGGCCGTGTTTTCTCGTTTGGTTTCTATAGAAACATAGTTGAATAACATTTCTTGTACCCTGATGGTCTTTTTCCATGCCTAAATTTGGATAAATCCATGACACAGTCCCTTTAATGTGATGCGATGAGAAAAGAAACGGTAGAAAGCCTCCGTCGGGCATTGAAATGTTCACTAAATAAACCCTTGTTCGATGACTTAATCCGTACAACAAATGCTCTGTGCAAGTTTTTAAACGGCTTAATTTCTTATACAGCGGCGAGAGCTACAAGCTCTCCGAAAAGGTTTAAAGTCACCTGCTGTCTGTAAAAATGTTATTATACCCATACCAAGTCCAGCAGGTGAAACGAAAATTAGTAAGAATTAGCTGAATTAAGTTTTCCTATTGGGCTAAAGTTCAGGTTTGAGCTTCAATACTTTCATTTCAATCAACAGAATATTTTTAAAAAATCTTACGAAAGAAAAGAGAAATTCGAAATGACGGACGACTGCATTTAACTGCGCGTTGGTGGACTATTCACAGCTTTTCTGATCTCGGCAATCTGCGCACAACAGACTCAAGCGCCCGCACAAGCACTGGGCGGAGAAAAAAGTTTCCACCCAACGGGCGTTCGCAAGAGGTAAACAAATGAACAGGAACGGGACGCTTGCCAGCACGGCTAATGACCTTAAATTTTTCTTTTACACAATGTGATTACAGTATTACATGTAGTATTCCATTTTTTAAATAGTTTCATGGTAGGGGTAAAAACTATTCTATTCGACAAACAGAAGTACCGTACTCGTTTAGATGCTTGAAACGGGAAGACTCTTCTAAGCAGAGAAAAAAAAGCAGATAAATTGGTAAACAAAGTGTGATTTAGGTTGTACGTGATGGCATCGGTAAAGATAGCCTCTTTGCCAGAGTGAGAAAAGAAACAGGCATAAGTTAATAAAGATATAATCTTGATCGATGCCGTCAATGACCGCTTGAACAGGATGATCAAACGAGGTAATCTGATTAAGTTTAGCGTGGTGATAAAACACCAAGTAATTGAGTAAGCTATGTAAAAAGTATTTACGATTAGTTGTAAAGTTCACAGTAATCCCATACACTGATAGATCGTTAGTTACTCTTGAGCTCCGTGGTAGCTTTATGTTGCGGAAAGTGGGATAAGCTCCGGCTGTGTGGGATTTTGTTTGGCTTGGCCAAGTACATTCTTTCTAATCATTGGCAAATTTTCATAGCAATTTAAAGGACAATCTTAGATGTTTACTCTGACGCTCTTCAACAAAGTCCTGCTCGCTCTCTACAGAAATTGACCACAAATTTCGTCATCATAACATGAATATGCATTCGATGTCCTCCGCGCACGTTCTATTTACCGAGATTACGCACAGTTATTGACCACGTTATGACGCATTTCGTTCATTATATATGAGGCAAATAAAAAGCTGACGTCAATCGGTATATAGGGGATACGTAAAAATTTCACGTACACAACGGAAGAAGCAGAAGAAATATCCGTTCTCAACCGCACGAACGTACTTTATAATTAGTTGTTTTCGCTCACTTTTGTTTATTTTTTCCTTGAGTGTTTATTTAGTTAACTCGCTTAAGTCATGCCATGTCCATTTTCTAACGCAACTCCTGTAAATTACAAGTTTTATAACATGCAAAATCGCTTATACATCCGCTATAGCATCAAACTACGTTGAAAAGACCTTCTTGCATATTGTAGACACTAGTCTCTCTGTATTTCTGAAACGTCCCTTGTTTGGTCGCTCACTGCTCGCCTAAGTATTGATTACCCTCAAGTTCTTCTTTTGTATATACATGTGTTTTGATTGATTTTGGCTTCTTTTTATAAACAGATTTAATAGATTTCTTACTGAAATAACAAACGTACGTAGTTGTCGCTTCGCGGGTTACTCCTCTAGTTTACATATAGATTCATTCGTTAAGCTTCCAGCTTTTCGGTGTTTTGATTGAATTTTCGCTTCAGTTTTTATAAACAGATCAAATGGATTTCTTACTGAAATAACAAACTTCACGTATAGATTCATTCCTTCACAACCCTTGTTCTAAATAAAACCTGTAATGGGTTTTCGGCAGGCAAACTTATGCTCAGTAGCCTCGTTGTTCAAAGTCACAAGCAGTACGTAAAACAAGTGCAGAGTCTGTCAAGTAAAATAAGTGTTTATCAGGAAGTTTAGTGTGGTTAGCCGCATGTATTACTTGTCAATAAAGAAAAACAAATATTTTACTTTCGTGATCCTAGCAGGTCACGTCGTCACTAAGGATCTTGACTAAGGAAGTGATAGCAAGAAAATGACTTCCCTTAGAAAAAGTGCAAGTTTATCATTCCCAGAACAGTATATGAAACAAACGTTTTCAAAGTTCGTGAAAATTTCTGTCAATAAACAAGAAGAAACGATTTGAACTTTTTTTTAGTCTCATTTAGCATCATACCTACTCTCGCGTGATAGCAGCCTTTTGGCAAACATTTCCTTGTGTCAGATTATAAAGACTGAAATATGAGAGGCATGAGGGAAACGATCTTTTTTGCATTCCTTCACATAGCTGTCACGAGTTGTTTATGGGCTTCGTATGAACTGTTGACCTGGTATAAAATTCCGCCCGAGGTCTGTTTAGTCTATCCAGAAAAGTTAAAAAAGACAACACAATCCTGACAAGAGATGAGTGAAATATTCGGACAGATGTTGAAAAAAATGTAACAACTTGCAAGTGCAACAAATGTTTTCCTTAATTGATACATCCTGAGCCTAGCAAATTATAGCGAATTATATGAAAAAATGATTTGTATAGAAAGGATGTGCTGGCCTTGATGGCCGATCAGTCTATACGCTCTCAGGAAACTTCTCACCATAGGGGCGCGAAGATGAATGGTGATGAGTTTTGAGCTGCGAAGTGAAACTAGAAAACCTTGACCGACACCTGGCTTTAATAATATTTGTCTGATACCTATCCTAATAAAGTCAAGATATCAGAAGGAATACCATTTACTTGTCAGTAGGTGGTCGGTGCATTGCGTGTTCGCGTGAGTGCATTCAGTATGAGAATCGCGTGATTTCTCATCTAGCGTGACTTTTTCGCTACTTGTATTTAAAAACGTCCTTTCCACTAACGCATCCTTCGAGCACCGTAAATTAAAAGAAAATACGTTGGAAATATTGTAATTACTGGGTGTAATTTTGGCTTAAGATAACCTGTTGGACACTTCAAACAAACATGTCACATAACATTCAATCATAGAATTCCAGTTGTTAAGCCAAAAAATGTTTTATGGCATGCAGATGATCTGATAGAGATTAGTGAACGTTTCATTAAAAAGATGTTTGTTCAATTACATGTAACAACAGTTGGTTCTCTTTTCAGTTAAAACAAGTTCTTGTTCTAAATCCTTTTTACGAGCGATCATTCTTCTGTTATTCTATGGCTGAATTATTTGCCCTGATCAGAATTGTCTGACCCAGACACTTTTTGTTTCCCGAACTCTATCAGATTCGAATACAGTACATGTATGTTTAAATCTGCCTCGAACTTTTTCAGACCCGAGCCATACAAAATTTATTTTAAAAATCTGCCTCCTTTTTTTCACCCCGAGACAAACACTTGTTTTTTAACGATCGAAGTTTTTGCCCATTGCTTTCTTGGACGGGAGTTTAATTCTTTGTGTTCATTGTGTGTGTGACTCTCGCCACGAGGCAGTGAATTTTATCGCATAATCATTGTTTGTTTTTTTTCTTTGTGTTTGTCTTTGATTTTCAGCAACCTTTAGCGAAAAGTTTAGCATTGATCTGCCCACTGTTCACTGCGCCCAGCGCCTTTTCAGGTGGCATTTTTGCACTGCGAGGTCTCGTGAATTGTGCCTTGTTCATGGCTGATTTTGAGTCAATACAGCATGTTCGTGATACGAGCGGTTTCTCCACAATCTGAAAACAACGACAATAAATAAAGCTCGAAATCGTTCTATTTTGTGTTTTATGGTTATAGTATTGCTTTTCACTGTAATCCATGTAATAAATTTCGGTTCTTCAAGAAGAGCAGTGGCTTGTGACCTATTACACGTTGTTGCGACATCAAACTCGCACGTGGCGGACTTGTTTACTTCAAGCCTCGAATCTCCCATATCTTTCCCACAAGAGTTAATTCAGTCTCATTCAATTCACAGTAATATTGAGGTGAAAAAAAGGAGTAGAAGCTTGCTTAGTGGTCTTTTTTGCGCGAAAAGCACGAGTAAGCCTAGCGAATTGTCCAGTAAAATTACTCGCTTCAGTAAATTTACTACGTGCTAATCATCATTGAAATTCAAGCCCTGTCAAAAAGGCGGAAGACAAAAGTGACACAACCAATGGGCGGATAGACGCAAGTTTGCATTCCTTAAAAAAAACTAATATTTAAAGTGGCCGGCTAAATCAATGAGCAATAAATTGACGCGCATCCCACTGAACTATAATCTTTAGTGCTACGCTTTGATCCGAACGCGCGGCATTGAAATGGAAATTGACGAAAACGCTTCAGAGAGATGTCGCTGGCTGCGAGTCAATTGGAAATTGGGGAAGTTTGTATTCAATCTTCGATTCAACCCCGTAGTAACTTTCCTATCGGCCGCCATTATTTGGTTCTTTGTGATCTGGTGCTCGGTTCAAGCTGATGTGGCTTTCCAAGAGATGTCCAAATGGATGGCGTGGATAACTCACACCTGTACCTGGATGTACATTGGCACCCAAGACGCCTGGGCCGTGTTCATCATTGTACTGTACTTCTCGAAATACGGCAACATGAAACTGGGCAAACCAGATGACAAACCGGATTTCAGCGACGCTACGTACTTCACGATGCTGTTCGCTGCTGGGATAGGCGTTGGTCTGTTCTACTTTGGAGTCGGTATGTACCGGTTTTTCAAGTTTATCAAGTAGTCTAGCAATAATGGATATATCCGAACTCTGATTTATTGTATTTAGGAGAGCAGACACCTGAGCGTTTTTTGTTGAAGGGTTTTTTTTTAAAAAACTCAGTCGAACATTTTGTAGTCTAAGAGAAATGTTTAAATTATTTCCTTTTTCAAATAGAATTTATGTGACAAAATCGTCGATCAGTCAAAATGTTAACCATTTCAGTTCCTCGCTTAAATTCTGTTGATGTTTATAGTTCTGAGAACGTGGTGGCCCACCAAGACGACATTCTCGCTAATGATTGACAAGGCATTACTGTGTCAAGGAGAAATTCGATTTTAATCAGTCTTCTTATCTAAATATTTTCGGATTGTTCGGCTTGTCCTGCCGATTGTCAAACTTCAAAGGTTGCGACTAGCATGCGATTGGCTTATTTCTGATCACAGGAAACCAGCTGAAACCTGTTTTTATTTAACCTGAATAACTTGTGATTACCAACGCGAAGCCTTTGCACCTTAGATACGAAAACATTTAGAATGTCACATTCATGTTTTTCCTGTAACGGGTCTGAACGGAGCCAGGAGCCCATTGGGGGAGTTGTTTTTTGGCTATATTTGAAAACATTCTCAAACTGGAAAGAAACACCGAAGCTTTTTTCCCGATTTATAAATTTGCGTGAAAAGAGAAATTGTATTTGTCAGGTTCATCTGCGTCGACAACGTGTAAACAGCGCACGCAATGTTAATCACGCAACTCTTTTTCGCCTCTTAAAGTTATTTTTTTTCTGGTAAAATTTTTCTCGTTCAAGTTCTAGCTCTCCAAATATCGTTAAAAGTTTCAAATCATGAAAATGAAATATATCTTTTTGGGGGAGTAGACATATTTTGGTATCTTTCAGTTTCCATCAGAGATCCATATTTGCTTATAAACGATCACAGATCGTAAAATTTCGAACAGATAGCTTACAATTCCTTCCACCTCGAAAATCTCTCATGAGTACTAGAGTAAGAGGGTCCTGATACACATGCTTTCAACCAGACCGTAATGTGCTAATATTACTTTACTTAGGGTTTCTATGCCAAATTGAAATTGATAATTTTTGGCGGGAACTTATCCGCTGATTTACCGCCGAGCAGTCGTAGATACGACAAGATATGAAAGAGGCACTTGACCTGTTTTACACTTCTACATTTAAGCCCACAAGAAAAATATCAATTCGTATCACGTCGCAAGCAAAGTTTAGTAGCAACTAAGTAACTTTGCAACTTTCTTGTATACCTTTATCTATGCGCAACAAACTCGATTTTAATTGCGTGAAACTCAATACAACTCAACATTTGAGAATTAACATTAACAAGATGTCATTTTAGCATCCCACCAAAAACTAAAAATACGCGCTTATTTCACTTTTGGGCGGAAACAACAAGGTCGGCACGGTTTAAATGACCGGAATGTGCTTTTAAGCTGGGCGACAGTAAATTTACTGCACGCCATGAACATAACTGAGAGCCAGTAAAATCACTGTGCGCAATTAACATTTGTTTACACCAGTAAAATTACTGCACGCTGACAATTAAATTACAAGTCGTCGCTGAAACTAAAAACGCTTTGGAATGATGATCCTTCCTCAAGACCAACTCAGCAACAAAATTTGCGCGACATTCACACAGCTACGTCTTTAAAATAAATACCATTCGTTCTAGTCTTCCCTCATGTTTATCGAAAGAAAAAGCCTTATCGATTCTATACATTTTGCATGCCTATATTTCAGAAGTGTCGGGGGCATACCCAGAGAATACACTGTAATGAAAATATGGTATCAGAGAGGGAGTGAAAAATGTCTCATCGAATCATACTGACTTTTTGCAATAAAAATAAAAATAAATCAGTATTTATGTACCTTGTCACGTTTTATTTACTTTCGTAAAACCCACCCACTGATCATGATCACACGATTGATCATCACTCACTCAAATAAAGCCAAAAGCAGTCAGTTTGGCGCAAGTTAACTTTATATGCTATGGGAATCGAATCCACACCTAATTTTCTCAAGGAAGACAGACCATAATCATTTGAAGAGCGGCCGAGCGAATGAAACAAAAACAATAGACCTCATTTTTATTTTTTCAAAACGTGCTAAGCGGATGACGTTATTCAAGGCTAAGGTCAGGCTATTTAAGGCGTCTCAGACTGTCACAAACAAACTGCTCTGACGATTATTTGTAGGAAGTGATTAAGGAATAATGATGTCATAGTGAACATAAACTTATTTTACGACGAGAACTTAGTTAATCATGAAACCCAGCCATAATTCATCACCCACTTTTTCAGGCGTCTCAGACTGTCACACACAAACTGCTCTGAAGATCATTTGTAGGAATTGATTGAAGAATAATGATGTCACAGTAGACATAAACAAAGTCAACGTGCACGAGAACTTAATTCGTCATGAAACCAATCCATTATTCATCACCCACTCTTAGTATGGGGAGGAAGTGGCCGAGTTAGTTTAGGTCTCTAGTAGTCAATCTCGCCCCCCCCCCCCCCCCCCCTCACCCAGGCCCTTGTTCTTTCAAAGTGGGAGGGGCTGAGGGGCTGCTCCTCCCACTTGAAGCCTTTCTGTAATCTGGAGGACCCGGGTTAATCCCCCCTCCCCCCACCCCGGGACGTTTCTCTTTAGTCCCTAGCAAGCCATATAAATAGCTTACTGGTCAGTCTGGCTACTATACTATACTGTCGGGCTGTCGGGCTGGATTTTTTTAAACTATGTTATTTCTACGAAAATTATTTGTTTCGTCTGTTTGAGGCATCCATCCATGTTACCACAATAGCAGTACTTTTTTAAATTTGATTCGAAGTGACTCTTCTATTTCGTGGAATTACTATAATAGTATATAATAATATTTACTAGATCAGTTACTTCGCCTCATCACAGCATTATTGGGTATATGCGGCCTCAGCTGCCTGTGATATTCCCAATAATGTTGTGAGCCGAAGTTATTATCTGTTATAAATATTGACCTTCCTAAAACCCTATTTTTCTCTCTCTGCATTACATTGACGATTTCAGTCACTTCTACGCTGATGTTTTGGTTCATGGCAACAATCGTCGATATATTGAAGAGAGAGAACAGTATGATTTTAGGAGGGTCAATAATTATATACTTTATAACCTGGCCAGGCCTTTTCATAAAGAGGAAGAGGGGACAAACGTTTATCTATAAACTACCTGCATCTCATAAATCCACATATAATTTACCTGCAATTTCTTGTCTCTTCACAGCTGAACCTGTGTGGCACTATGCGTCCACAGTAAGCTACAAAGCTGGAAACCGTTACTATGGCAGGTAATACATCATACTGCAGGATATAATTACATATTTCTATGGAGTTTATTGATGACTTGTGATAACGAGCGAGAAAAATAATTCTTCCTTGTTGTTTATGGGTAGTGAGATCGACATGAGAAAATATCTCGCATCGGTTTGTTTCTGCCATTCAAAAAAAATACCTTGACCTCGTCACATTATTTCACGAACATGCTCAAACTGACGATGAGTTGAAGTCCGTTAAAACAACTCTAGAGTCCAATTCAACAGACATGGGCCTACAAATTTTACTATTGCCGTAATTCAGGAAGCAATACAACCATTACACGAGTAGTAACATCAAAATACCTTATGCGTTATAGCTTTAAGATAACCAGTCAGACGAACAAGAAATTGTTCTTTAACCTACCTTCATTAAATTAACTTGTATCTTTTCAGCAATTTATCCAGTCCTTTTATAAGAAGGACATTCCATACTTTTTCCTGCACTCATCTAGTGCTCTTTGTTTTATAGATATAGCGATAATCAACTTGCTCAGGACGCCATGAATGTGACCTTGTTCCACTGGGGCATCCACGGCTGGATCGTGTACGTTATTGTTGGTCTTCTCCTTGCCTTTGTGGGTTACAGGCAAGGCCTTCCCATGACCATGCGCACGTGTTTCTATCCTCTCATTGGCGACAAAATCTATGGTTGGATGGGAGATGCAATAGACATCCTTTCAGTAGTATGTACAATGTTTGGCGTGTGTACCAGTCTGGGGATCGGTGTTATCCAGATGAATACCGGCTTCAACCGCCTCTTCGACGCAATTGAAGTCAAAGTAACCAATCAAATTATCATCATTTGGTGCGTCACTGCATGTGCCACAGCCTCGGTGGTCAGCGGTCTGAAAGTTGGAATCCGTCGTCTAAGTGAGATCTGCTTTACCCTCGGGATGTTTCTGATGCTGATTGCCTTCTTTTACGAGGAAACTTGGCACATACTCAACGTGTATGTTCAAAGCATTGGCTACTACTTGCAGTGGATTGTACAGCTTGGCTTCCACACAGACGCGTTTGCCCAGCTCGGCAATGCACCAGACGGCAAACAGGCCCAAACATGGATGAACGACTGGACCATCTTCTACTGGGGATGGTGGATCGCTTGGTCTCCTTTTGTAGGCATGTTCATCGCCAAGATTTCAAAAGGAAGAACCATCAGGCAGTTTATTAATGGAACAATGACGGCTCCAATAGTGTATTCGTTCCTGTGGTTCTGCATTTTTGGCACCGCAGGGTTGAAGATGGAACGAGATGCTATTTTGGCCAACATCAACTGCTCTTCTAAGCTCGGAGGGACAAATAGTACGGAGGCCTTCAATGGCATGTTCCGCCTTTCGTGTCGACAAACAAACGACATGTGGTTTGATGTAATGGGCCAGTATGGTGACCTGGGGATGTTCCTTTCTGTAGTTTCACTGGTGAGCATTATTCTTTACTTTGTGACCAGTTCTGACAGCGGCTCCCTGGTCATCGACTGCCTGTCTGCTAACGGCGATCCTGAACCACCCGTCATCCAGCGCATTTTCTGGGCGTTAACAGAAGGTGCCTGTGCCACGGCTTTGCTTTATTCTGGAGGTACTAACGCATTGAAAGCTCTGCAGGCAATGTCCATAGCGGCTGGCGTCCCGTACACTGTTCTGCTGTGTTTTATGTGCGTGTCGTTATGGAGAGCAGTTAAGATGGACGCTGGTGATCTTGATCCCCGCGGCCCACAGTTTACTACCAGCCTCTTAGAGGTGCTAAGCAACCCCACCGTGTCAAGCGTTGGAAAGGTTCTTCTTGCAGTCGTGGCACCATGGTATCCTCTCGGGAAAGCTGCAGCTAAGATGGCTGGACCAAAAGACCGGAAATGTCTGTATATGCTGGTCCTAGCACTTCCTTTTTATCTCTGGATCGTTTTCATGGCTCTCGAGCCCGTGGTTGACGGAATATCATACGTTGGTTGGACGGTACTGTGTGGCTTCTTCGCCTACGGCACTGCTATCCGTAACTCCATACGAGAGAAGTACGGCATCTATGGCAACATGGCTGAAGATTTCTTTGCAGTGATGTTAACCTACCCCTTTGCAGCTTACCAGATGGAGCACCACATGGACCACGTGGACCACGACCTTGGTAAAGCAGCCCTGAATGGTAAAGCTAGCCACCACATCGCTCTGTCCGAGGTTCACGTCAACTCGCTAACCGAAGACGACAGTGTTAAACCAAACAAACCTCAGTCGACGAGCAATGGGTTTGCCAGCCATAACCAGGAATCTGAAGTTCATGACAACACACTGCCCAAAGACGACAAAGCACACTCGCTGACCAATGGTGCAGCCACCCACGATGTCGGTGTAGCGGAGGTTCATGTCAACCAAGTTCTCGAAGAGGACATTAAGTTGTAAGCATCCGTGATGGCATTATAAATGCGAACTGAACTGATCAACCTCTCATTTGACTTTCATAAGTTGCGAAGTAAAGTTGAACGTATTCAAGTAGGTAGTCAAAGGGTCTCGACAATGAACGAAGTTAAGAAAAATATATTAACTTACAACTAAATTCTCCTAAGGATCTTCTTAGCAAAAGTATGAAAAGAAGTGAGGAGAATATTGATGCTGACTGACCTTGGGGCTCTTAACAGCTGTCCGCTGCTATATTGCCATAGTAACTAAGCTAACTCCGTTCACACCCGCCCGTTCCGCAACAATACATTATTGCTTTCCGGGTTCATTGGCTACAAAGTTCTTTTCAATGAAAAATAAGGATTCCAGTTTTGCTTTCACGAGTTTGGCTTTGTTGGCTTTGTTCAGTCAACTACATACGTCTTAGTATGGTGTGGATGGCGTACGATATTGCGATTTTTTAAAAACGCAACATTTAATAAAATAACTTGAGAATTCGAAAAGTAACGTATTTAAAGTCGCGTAATTATAAGTTTGTATAGATAAGCAAGCAAGCATCGCTAATGTAATTGGTAATTTATTTTGTTAATTTATTTTAATAATTATTAGCTTTTATGATGACGAGAGGTGTCAGTTCCCTTGAAAAAGAATTGTATACCTTTGAAATGCTAACAACGTTAGTTACAGTTGACAGAGTTGTTTTTCATTACGCTACAGACGGGCCTAGCAATATATCTCTCTGGAGAATCAATTTCCGTTTGCTGCCATGCATGGAACAAGCAGAATGATCCGCAGTAAGAAATGCAATGAAACTTTTTTATAAAGTAACGTAAAGACATTTTGAATTACTAAAGATGCCTTCATAAACCGTGACAAAAGTTACAGCAATATTGCAAGCGTGTAACGTTGTAAATACCTGCTCTATGCATTTCTTACATTTTTTATTATAGAAACACAGCAATCGGATTTATTCTTTAGTTATTTTTCCCACATTTTAAATGAAGAGCTATTGAGATCTTTAAATGTACTTCAAAGGATGTAGTCGGTTAAACCAGTAGAGTATTATAAACTCAGCTTTTGAGCCTTTTTTCCGGCCTTTTTTTTTATCGCAGAAATAGTCGAGAGTAATATTGATTTCTTAATCATTTTAATTGAAAACTGTAACGTAGCAGAATAAATAAATAAATACTGTTTAAACAAACATATGTTGGCTTGAAGCTGTAGTCCCACCCAAGAAGATACTCAAAACGCAAAAAAAAGAGAGGCGTGGCCAGGTTCTGATGATGTTGCACATGTACAGGGGGGGGGGGGTAGTCATTAGGATTCTGGATTCAGAAACACAGTTGCTGTGGGGGAAAGGTTTACCATTCTCGCGCAATTTCATATCCTGTTAAGTGCATTTGTAGAGCTCTCCCTCTCTTGAGAGTTTTAACAACATGCATACAATTCGCGTCATAATCATTCGGCACATTTGCATCCGAATCGGAATTAACGTGTCCATGTCTTCGCTCCCCCCTCTTCCCTTTTAAACGTTGCTGAGTGAAAGGTTTGATTTTGTTAAACAATATATCCCACGATGAGTCAAGGTTCGACTCCCGTCAGGGACTCAGGACTTTTTCTTTGTCCTGTTCTCGAGACAAATAAAAAAAGTACTTATATAGTATTTTTAAATGACATTGTCATCAGGAAGTAAGAATGACGGATAACGGTGAAAGGGAAAGAAACGGAGAATATTGAGTATCGAAAGTAATTTTACTACGCTCATTGATTGGTTAAAAAATATCGCGTCACTTTCTCAGCCAATAAGAAGTAAAACCAAAACCAATGGTGAGTTTGCTTGTGCACGTTTTTGCGCGCTTAGAGACGACTGTAATTACTTCGAGTTTTGATTGGTTTACTGAATTTTAAGTGTCCCTTATGATTGGTCAGAGCTATTACTTTGGTTTTGGTTTTACGAAACACAACTGAAAACTTCTCTACCACGCTGTCCTCGCCTCGGGCTCCTCCCCGTCCCGCGCTGGATATATGTTCGTTTCGGTTCTGTCTCGCTTCTTTTTTTTAGCGCCAGCTACATGTTACTGAGTTGTTGGTTCACTGATTGTTCGTTTGATGGCAGGTGGTGGGGGGACCGCGAAGCTCTTTATTTTATGATCCCTTCGCATGCCTCCTTTGAAACTAGTCCCAGTCCAGTGTCGAGAATACGAATATCGTGTCGCTACCTTTCGAGAAAACGATATAACAAACAAGAGGAACAAAGCCCCTAGCCTACATTTGAGGACCAGAACAAAATACAAGCTAACGAGAGTTTTTAATTTATAAAATCTCTTTTGTCGTCTCTAGCAAAGTCAAATAGGCGGGCCATGAGAATATAGCCTGAACTGAGCCTCCAGGGACAATAATCTCTCTAAATAATCGTCGCAATCATGTTAGAGTCGTTAGATGATCGACGATGTTAACGTATAAGTAAAGAAAGTGTGAAGAGCATCTTACTGAGGTTTGCCCTAAATTATAAAACTGAAGCTTTCTCAAAAACCTCTTCAGAAATTTGCGCCAAAACGATTCATAAAACAGTCTAAAAAAGCCACTTTTTGAACTCTAAAGTAAATATGAACATTTGTAATGGGTTAGTATGATCAGCCGGAGCTGTCGACTAAATGCAAGATAATTTCAAATGTGACTGTGCGTTATGCTCTTTTGTAGCTTTACTCAGTCCCTTCATTCCTGTTACTGCATAGATCGGTGACAGATGTTCGAGTCTTTTCACATGACTTTCACAGACCGACTGTATGTACTTTTTCGAAAGGAATCAATATTAATGTCATTACTAGGCTATCGCTAACAACGTTATTAGCCGTCTTTTTTCTTGCCGCTTGTTTAGTTCTTTTCGTTCGTTCGTTTCACCGGTTGCATCTGGAATGGTTTTGCCGGCTTTCCGTCCATGCATGGTTTTCGTTGACCTTGCCTGTTATTGTCCATTGCTGTTCTGTGTTCATCTCTTCATTTCTCCTAATTATCCCCCCCAACAAATCATTCATCTGTCTCAATTCATTCACTATTGCTCCACTTCCATCCTGGCTGTCCACGACATATTATTATGCAAGTGTGTAATGTGGCAGAATATCGCCTGGTTCCTCGGCAGCCATGTATTTTTTCATATTCCTTCTGGTTTTTTTTTGTTGGTGGTACAAGAACAAACGCAGAACTATTTTGGATCTCAATAAAAGCGCGATATTGGGCACCACGAGATTCCACAAGGCATCCGTTTTTCCTATTTATCTTCCAGAGCATTTGTTTTAGTAGAAAAAGACATTCTAATTGTAGACCCGCGTTGGTTAGTAACCCGCCTCAATTCTCCCCGCTTTCCTCTGCTCATTATTATTATTTGTTCACAATTACTAGTTCTTTCTATCTGTAACACATAGAGTGCTCCACACATTTAGATGAAAACGAGGGATGGCTCATTTGAAACTGAAACAAATTTTTGGCGAACAGTGGAGTATTCAATAGGACACAGCCGGAGATGTGTTTATACGTTTTGTTATTATTAATTAGTTAGTGGCATCACTGTGTTCATATTTGTCTTCTTCTTCCATTTCCGAGGAGAACGTCTGTAGAAATAAAATAGTAATTGTTAACAGGCACAGTCGTGCTCACTGACTATAAATTTTCGTAGAAAGCTGAAACAGTGAAAATTTGTATGCCCTCAATTAACAGTTTTGTCGTTTAACCAATTATATCTTTCCTTCCCAGAGGCCTCTTTTTCGGCACTGTTCGTTTACAATTACTTCCTTTGAATTAATTACAAATTCACCAAAGCAGGTCACGAGGATGAAGTACCCGATTCTCTCACGAGAATGTTCTGTCTTGCCTCAGGTGCAAATCGTCCCAAGGACGGACTAAAATTGTAGAAAATGTGTGAACATATAAAAGACAATTTTCATTTGGGCACTTTGCTGAACCAGTAAAATGACATAAATTTGTACTACTACTTATGTGAGTGAAACCGCACGATACAAAATTTGTCGCTTTTAAAAAATTACAAACAAAGGAAAAACACGCTTTCAAATTGAATTGAGGAGCGCACATTATGTAAAACAGTGACCTTAACGAACTTTCTAGGACAGTACTTCCTAGCTGTCCTTTCCTGCCGTTGATAAGAAAAAACAATTACGAAAAATGTCAAGTACACTTTGCGTTCGTGGCAGAAATAATTATTTCCAATGTTGCTAAGAGATGTAAAAGGTTCGTTTTGCTCTCAGGTGAAAAGCTGAGTGTATTAATTATACAAACTTCACTTGCATCGAACGACGTGTGAAGTGGAAGAACCTCTTTCAAGGTTTGACTTAACGCACTAGATAAGTAAAGTTTTATAGCTATTTTCTTTCAGAATTAGCTCATTTTTTTTTTCCTTTTTTTCGACGCAATAATATTTTACGTCGCATGCTTCAGGTATCACACAACGTAATACTGGCTTGAACTTAGCTTAATTCATTCAGTGCGGTGTATAGAGAGAACTTCGATAATAGAGGGTACCAAAGGGGGGTTCGTGATCCCGTTTCACGCACAAGTTTTAACCAAATTCACGTGTCACGTATACTTGAAACAGCAGAATTCACGGATCACGTGTCTTTTCAAACTAGTTTTCACGCGTCACGGTCTTATTATTGCCCTATTTTCACGCGTCACGGACTAATTTTTGCCCCTTTCACGTGTCACGCATAAACCCTTTGCCCCCCTCATAATACGCAGGACATTTTATGGTTAGTTAAGGCTACTTCGGAACTCGGAAACTTAACCAGCTTAAGAGCTTCGCCAACACGAGTTCTTGACTAAAAGTGCCTTACACATTATATAATGGTTTGTGTACTGATGCAGTGCGAGTTTGAGAAAATAATAATATATATATGTACGGATAATGACTTTGTTTGTAGGTTATTAGCTGTTCTTTTGAATAGCCACAAGATATATTTTAACTTAAGCCTTTGTTTATTTGCCGTTCGATGGATGCCTCATCTATATCACTTGGTCCGTGTGATTTTCGAAGGTTAGTTTTCTGTCCACGGCTGTCGTACTTTCTGTCTTTCAAGCAAGAAGCTGACACATTGTTCACTGTGTCAGTTATGATAAACAAATAAATTAAAAAAAATTAAAACTAATTTAACACCAATTTCGCACTTTTGGAAAGATTTTTTGGCTTATTTAGTTGAGCATACCGTACTTTAGTCGATGATGAGTCGTTGTGGATAAACGGGATAAAGAATTTTAACGAACGAAATATTTAGCAAAAATATATGCAAAATGCACAGTGACCACTTTACGCGAGATTTCAGTGCATTTTACCTTCATTCAGTCTTACTTAGGTCGTTTTCTCAACTAAATTAAAGTAGTGAGTCGTTAGTTTAGTTCTAAAGCTATTGGCATGGGATAAAAGAGAAACATTGAAAACTGACGCATTTCAGAGGAAGCAGTATATGTACAGTGTTAAGTTGTAAGACATTCTGGTTATAGACCTAATTGTTTCTAAGTAACCATACTCTCCTCGTTTTCTTTACTTTCTATCTTTATTCATTTTCTTTATTGGTTTGTTTTATCTTACCGACACACTCGATGTGATCATTACGCGTTAAAATAAACACGGATTAAACACTTTTCTTAGTTGAACTATTTGTTCAGTTTAAGAGGCCGTCTTTCTTAAAAACACCCACTCAAATTCGCGTCAAAAAATAATTTCGCCTGAAACTCTGGCAACTGAAAGACTTTTACCGAGGCTAGAACTAAAACAGATTTGGTTTAATTCAAAATGATTTTCTGGCCGCGCTAGGAGCCACTAAATATTTTGCCCTTTCGGGCCCGCCGCAACGTCTGAAAAATTAGAAAAATAGGCATTTTTCGAGCTGCTGTCAAATATTTCATTCGCATCGAACACCGACAGTTTTTATATCAATTTGTTTATAAACATTTCTAGTTTTCTAAAAAGGTAGCAACGTTTCCCTCCATTTATCTGGAAATGCGAAATCAAGGATATAATGACCACTACTGATTGGCATACACACTAAACCAGCTGGGTTGGTGTTAGTGGGGGGCAGCTGTCGCATCGGCGGCGAACCGGGATGGATGGCGCAGTTTTCTGGCCGGCCATAAGAGTCCGGCATGGGCCCGATGAGGATAAGTAAGTAAGTAAATACTGATTGGCATCGAACGAAGGGTGCTTTTAAGTAAGACAGCCTCTTAAAAAGTGAAAGCCATGTCTGTTGTTGTCATTTTGCTGCCACGATGAATTTATATTACCACAAATTAACAACTTTTTTAAATTGCTCTAAAAAGTACTCTAAAAAACCCTATCAGTTAAAGCGTTTCAGTAAGGTTTTGTTATCATCTTGAGGTTGATGCCGTGCACTGCACAGCCCTCCTGTGCACCCGACCCAATTGTGGGGGCGAAAAATTCATTTGAAATCTAGGTTGCAGCCGAGTGCAATTAAAGTTTTGTGCATGGGCGCATATCAATCAGGAAACACCGGTTTAATTTACCAAGTTAGTTTCGTCTGAATTAAAACTAGAGGATGAATGTCTTTCTATATGGCTGAAGGACGCCCTTGAGTCAATCTTGATAGTGGACAAAAAAATGGAGATTAAATACGGAATTGGCGTTTTGTCTTCTTTACAGGAAAGCAAGCAAGCATGCGCGTGCAAATAACCTGGAAGAAATTCTTCATCATTGTAGCCATTGTTGGAGTGACTATCATCATGATGTTCAAGAATATTGAAAGAAAAGTACCAGGTAAGTGGCTTTTGACAGTAGCAATGTCACACTTTCTTTGCCTGGCTATTGATAGCCACGGCATTCAAATTGGGAAACACTGTTCTTTGTTTCAAAAGCGGAGCGCGAACGAAATGGAAACTTTGATTCAACTTTGCAGACTAATTTGATATCGGTACCAAGCTTTTGAGAACAGCCCACAAAAGATGACAATTATGTTAAGTACGCTTTTTAACGCAAATGAAAACTAAATGATTCAACTAATTTCCATATTTTGACAACCTGTGATGCCAAGTGCATTCGTAAAAGTTTTCTTTTTTTTTTTTAAATAAAATGTATTATTAATTACTAGGTCTCATTAGCTAGGGAAACCCAACGGAAAAATATACGAAATATATTTTTCTGTTTTCCCATATCGTTTAAGGCCTTTTGAAGATATGGTTGTGTGCTTACACACAGTTTGATCTGTTCAGATCCTTTAGATATATATCAACCTCGTTCCCAGGGCTTTGGTGATTTGGAAGAAAAAAGGACTTTTTAAGGGATGAATTCTTATTACAATATAATATATAGATTTAGCCAAACCTTAAAGCGGAGTTCCACAAATACATCATTGAAAATACTGTCCATAGCCCAAATATGGTCAGGTGATACTGGTCACCGGATACCTTGTTTTGACAGCTGTCAATTGACCATATCATGGATGTCCAATAATCAAAGATTCAAGCCGAGATGGCATTTTTCTTCCTCCGCTCGGGTTGCCTTGTGACTCCCCTCCTCCTCCCCGAGAGTCTGTAGGCGCGCGCGGGCGTACGCTCACTCGATAACCATTTTTTTTTCGGATTCATGGGTTTTTCAAATTTCCTTACCCATGGTCTCCGCTGGCGCGCATCGCGCGCTGGAGCTCTACTATGACAAGCTGCTGCTGTTTTTACGGAAATCGAAGTTGATTGTTCCTTTTTAATGCGCGGACATCACTCCGAAACAACTGACATCATATTTCCCACATAGTTACAATTCGAGGTGAACTCTAGTTTATTATCACACTTTAATTTGAATATCAAAAATTATAGCCGCAGTCCAGATCCTCCACCACATCGGCCGCCTTTATTGGGGGATTAATTACAGAACGAGCTTGAGCGTCTAAAATATGAAGCCTGCCTTAGCCAATAGTATACAGTCAACTCTCGCCTTGCGGACATCCCGCTATTGCGAACATTCGCTATTACGGACAAAATCCAGATCCCCGGCGAAAGAGGTTTGACTGGAAATGACTCCCGCTATTACGGACTCTCGCTATAACGGACACTAAAAGACGACCCGAGCGTGTCCGCTAACGAGAGTTGACTGTACAAGGAATTTTTAAAATCGGGCTTAGATCATATGTTGCACAAGAGGCACACCTAATCAGATAGTTACATTTTAAAGTTTCAGCCAACAAAGATGAGGTCGCCAATCCAGCTTTAAATAGAGTCGAGAATCTAATGGGAACGGAGAAAAGGAACGATTTCCTTTCTACAGGTGTGGTCTTCATAAATTCCTTTTGAGTTTTTTTTTTCATCATACTTATCAACCCCCCAATGTTTAAGGGCGATTAATCTCTGAGGTGATTACCATTTGACGAAAACAAAAATGCCACTGTAGTGGTCTTTGAATAATGGTTTGGATTTTTCAAAGTCAACCAACCAACTAACGTACCGATGGTGTTAAACATTTACGCTGTCAGCAAAAACCGTGTGGTTGTCCCAAAAGAGATTGGGAACACAGGAAAACGTGGAAATGGTTGGGAAATATTTTCAAAGTTCCGTTTGGACTAGAAAAAGCAAGTACGTCTGGAGGTACTCCAGAAAATCCCTATTTGATAATCCAGTCGCAATTTAAGGCTAAATTGCGAGTAACTCTAATTTTCTTTCAAATATTCAAACATTAACAAGTAACATGGCCACAACGCGAAGAAAACTATTTTTTTCTGAAGTATCATTTCCCTGCCTATGAAATGTCATTATGCCACACTGTGACAGCTTAATCCATTGTGGACGAGACAGTGATTTTGGTGTTGTGAAACGAATAATATTCCGCATGTAAGACCAACTTGTGTTCTGCAAAAAACAACAAGAACAAAACAATTTGGCACTGTTTGGGAAATTATTTTATTCCACAATACCAAAGACATGAAGTGAAAGTGGTAGTAAATACATTTAATGTAATCTCGATACTTGCCTAGCTGTACTGTAAGTTGACAATGTCTATCGGGAGGTGACGAGACTTCTAAAGCTAATTAACCGGGCGGGGCCTGGGCCCGGTTCATAATCTGCCTGGGGTTTTGTTTTTGTTTTTTTGTCGGTAAATCGTTCCAGAAGGAGGTCACGGTCACGCAAATTTTGATGTTTCTGGCGATCGTTCATTAAATTGATATTCAAGCGTTTGGCTCAGGGCTTGAACATTCACGTTGCGATTTGACATGTCCAAACTATTTTTAAATGAAAATATGAATTATTTTTCGTGTGTTTTGCAAGTGTTTTTGAGTTTATTTTTGGAATCGAAACGAAAATTGCAAACCCAGCAAAAATTTGTCAAGGCACAGGACACACGTCATCACAAAAAGGGGAATTACCTAGCGAATCTCGCAGTTAGAATTACGTGCTTCGAATCACGCGACTTCCCAAATGCTTCTGAAAGCTGTTTTTTTTTTTTTTGGGGGGGGGGGGGGGAATAGCAGTTAAACTTCAAGAACTTGATTTTAAAGCTTCTTTAATTTTAACCGAAATCAATTTATGCCATTCAAGGGGTTTGAGTGTAGTTTGTTTGAGATTCGGAACAATATAAAAATTTGCAAGCCCAGGCAGTAATTTGTTGATGCAAGTTTATTAAAGAAAGGGATGACGTGAGTAAGGGAATTTTCGCTCA
The DNA here is from genome assembly GCF_052425735.1 of Oculina patagonica. Taxonomy (NCBI): domain Eukaryota; kingdom Metazoa; phylum Cnidaria; class Anthozoa; order Scleractinia; family Oculinidae; genus Oculina; species Oculina patagonica. The sequence continues at coordinate 30,523,365 of NC_135759.1, read as the reverse complement.
CTGCTACAGTTCACGCAAACCCCGTGACTCTTGCAAACCGCGGACTTAAGTCGTCAGACGACGCTAAACGAAGAAATACAACGGGATGGCCTTAGTCTAGTCTTTATTTTGGCGTGAAATGGACTTCTTTTTAATGTCATTCAACTGGTTTGGGTTTATTTTATTCAACATCCGGAACAAAATAAATACTGCATGCGTAAGCAGAAATTTATCCGGCCAGGCATGTGGTTTAAAACAAGAGATGACGTGATAAAGAAAATTCATGTCACGCACACTCCGTGACTGACGCAAACACGGCTTGTGTGTTTCTCAAGTGACTGCTTTTCTAAAGTTTTTTTTTACAAAGCGGCGCCGTGCCTTTCTAGCCAAAAAGCTGAAAGAAGTGGTCCAACATTAACCGCCCGGTTATAAACTACTTGAAGTTCTTGTTTAACCTGATCGGAACTTCTTCTTTTCCTTGTGGAGATTAATTTTAGACTCGCGACTGCTATGATCAATTCATCACAGCTAATTACAACTAATTTGTTACTCCTAGAGGCAGACAGAGAAGAGTACCAGAGCGTTGATACGCTGTTGTTGTTTGTCGGCTACTCAAGAAGCCGCCATACTCTGTTGGCATCTCTTCTCGACGGACATCCTCACATGGTGGTCGCCAATGAGAATAACCTCTTTGCCCGCCTGAAGAATGGAGCGGAATTCGAAAGAAATAAAATGTTTGACATGTTAGTGAAAGACTCAGAACGTTTCCTGAAAGGAGGAAAGGGCATGGTCATGAATGGGACCCTTGAAAACACAACACATTTTGGATTCTGGATGGAGGGTTATTGGCAAGGGACTTTCGATAAACACATTAAAGTGAGTAGAAGAAACAAAAGGCCTATAATATTGCGACACTTCAGCTCTTTATACTGCGTAGTAAAATTAAACGAAGTTGTTATGCTCCCTTGGAGCTACAGTATGACAACGACTATCAAGATGGGTTTTCTCTGCACTAAAAATGAGCAACACGTTCCCAAACTGAGGCAAACGGGTTGCCATACATTACCAAGTTTTTACGGTATATTCCCTAGTTTCTTTGTAAGCCTTAAAACACATTACAGCCCCCAGAAATTGGCCCTGTACTGTTGAACATGAAACTAGAACTATATCAGCATAAGACAACTCTTCGCCCACTCATTTCATTCCCTACAAGAGAGGCGACCGAGATTGGACCCTAAAATGTCTATACTGATTTCTTAGCTCTACAGACATCCGTTTAGGGTTTTTTTTCGTGAAGTTGCTGGCATTCGCACCCGAACAACAGCAAATCAGCGGCTACACTGATCTGTGTAGAGTTAAGTCATCAGTATACAATCTTTATTGTTTTCGAGACGAATAGAGCAGTTTTCAATCGAGTTTTTTAAAACCAAAACAAAAATAATTGCTCTGACCAATCAAAAAGGCCATAGACAAACCAATGAACCAATCAAAATGCGAAGCAAATACATGTAGCCAGGACGAAGCGCTGGAAAACGTGCGCGGCGGGCGAGAGACGGTTGGTTTTGGTTTAAGTTTAGATTGACTGAGAAAGTGGCGCGAGATTTCTAAACCAATCACTAAGCGTAGTAATGCAAAACCAAAGCAAATGCAAAGTACTCTCGACACTGAAGTGAAAACCGCTCTATCAGACATTGTAAGAATCGAGGCTATCCTCTCTCATGTTTTCTCACTTCTTCCTAGGTTATTGGTGACAAGACAGCTTGGGCCACATCTGCTGTATTTCTTAACAAGCCGAATGATGAACTTAAGAATTTGGTGGATAATACTGAGAAGAAATATCGAATCAAGATGAAATTCATTCACATAATACGAAATCCGTTTGACATCGTCTCAACAATAACCTTGAGAAATACCAAACAGCAGGGAGGCAGGTTCGAAGACCACACAGAGAAAGTAAGATCATTTTTTTTGCACGAATAGATTTGTCAGGTACAGCCCACCGTGTGAGTTACGAGACCATGCTTCGTAATATATGAAAAACATTTTGCTTGTTAGTTTTTCTTTCAGTTGTTTAGTGGGAATAGCCTGCAGCACAAGCGTCTCGCGCTCCCATCGCGCTTTGCGCCAATTCGCAACGCGCTTCGCAAAATTAGCTGCCTGTTCTGCAGGGCATTTTGGAACAACTTAAGAGTAGGCGTTTATAGCCTTCGTTTATAGCCTCCGCTTTGAGTATTGTCTTAAAAAACGAACCTTGCTTTGCTCTGCTCGATAGATGCCATTAGTATAACTACTGTGCAATTAAACTCTTTAGGTTAATGATCCAGAACTGCTAGAAAATAGCATGGACAGATTCTTTCGCTGGGCTGAAGGAAGCGCAATCGCCAGAGAGGTTCTTGGAGACAAGTTACTGGACGTAAATGGCCTGGAGCTCGTGCAGAAACCAGTGGAAACCATGGCAACGATTTGTCAGTTTATTGGAATCACGTGTTCTGAAGACTATCTCCAGGCATGCGCGAAGGTGGTTGATCCAAAACTGTCCATAACAAGACATTATGTTGTGTGGAGCAAAGAACAAATGAATAGAATGTATTCAGTGATAGAACAGTATCCATTTCTTTCTCATTACACATTTAATGATTAGAAATCGAGAAAAATGTTTAGGCTTGTTTATTGCTAAGTAGGCAATATTTAGGAAAATTTCCATTGTAAGTTAAGTAGGGTAGCTAATTAACAAGTAGCCTGCGTTGCAGGCGAACGGCATGGATATTGCGTTCGGGTAAACTTGAAAAACGTCTGCCCTACTTTTTTCAAGTTTATCCTAATTTGTATGAAAGTGTCTTTTACAATGCTCAAGAGCCATCCTTGTGATTTTGCCAATAAAAGACTTTTGCTCTGCCAATTTGAAGCTCAGAGCTTTTAATTAACGACAATAAATAGAATTAATTAAAATACCGTAACCTAGCCCCTTTAATAACAATTCCAATCCAGCAAAGACTGTTTTGTGTCACAACAAACAAAAAATTGTGGCAAAGAATCATTAAACGTAAACTTAAAAAGCAAGATCAGCCGAGGCTGCTTGGTCTATAACGCCAGGTGTTTTGAAGAGTTATGCATTACACACCAAAAACCCATCTTGCTAGATTTTAAAAACACATTTTAAGTTCATTCTGTATCTCCTTCGTTATTCGCGTCTGTAGAATGGTTAATGCGTAGCTCGGGGACTCGCCAAGGCGTTTTAGATGGGTTATGTAGCTGGACTTGAGATACATTTACAGCTGCTATACGAGGACATGCAATTATCTTGCTAAATTTTGTTGTAATTTGTCTGCAAAAAGTAAATCAGTTTTTAATGCTTTTGATTAGATCCCGTTTAAGCCTGAATTTTTTTTCAGGATTTCTTTTAGCAACTTGCGTAACTGTGATCGTCTTGCATGTACAGTATTTAGCTTTAAAATGTTTGGATCATCAAACGGTCGAGTTAATTCTATCTCTTTTCTTTATCATAGAAAAAGTACTTTTATCACATAAGATTTGCTAAGTCAGTAGATGCACTTAACGAAGAACCCCGGAAAATGCCTGAACTTTTCCCTTCCTGAATGATATATAAACATTCCAGACGTGGCTGTTATTTGAATGCTTTATTGAAGAAATAAACTTGCTTACAATGATTTCAGTGTTCTACTTCGACCATGCTGTTATCTGCTCCGCATTCATGCCTCATGGGTTACATGATCTCGCAGGATGCACCTTCCTTATAAGGATCGATCCCAGAAGGCTTGTGGGGAGATCCCTTTGCGCATGACAGCAGGTAGTCCTCGTTGGCATGGCGTTTGCAGTGGTACACCAGGTCAGCACACACCTCAGACATTCTTGTTCGTTTGATGTCCTTTTCCTGCTTTAACTGCGCTATCTCCTTCTTCAGTGACATCTTCAACATGACGTCACACGAGGCCATAACTAAAGAGCAGAAAGAGCGCTATTTAGGTGTAAGCTTGAGCGATGGGCGTACTAATTATGCTGTCATTACCACATACAAAAACATGCACTGGGGAAATAACAAATTATTGTCTATTTCTTTTCTACACTTCTTCAACGATGATGGGCTTTGACAATCTTACTCAATAGCGTTTTTCTTTATTTACCTTTTTTACAAAATAAACTGATCAAAATAAATCAAATTAAATTAATTGGACAATGAAATTATATCACAATTCATTTTAGTTTCTTATGGTAACAATATCAAATTTCCAACAGACACATTTCTAACCAAAGTTCCGTTGCAGTACGAAGTTACACAAGGTTTTGACAAACCACACGATGCTTTTAAAATACATGGCAACTGACGATGGATGATGTTTCATCCGAAACATGTCTTGCAATGATAAATGTATTTTAAAAGCATCGTAAGCAGAGTTTATCAAAACCATGTATTTGGCTATTTCAATCCATTTCTCGAATAAATAACGCATAAGATTTATTTGAAACTATCGATACTTTCCAAACTTCTGGTCTAGTCTTGTTTTCTTCCTTATTAGATCAAAAGTTATCCGAAACTAGACTAAAGTTAAATTAGATTAAATTTCCATTTGATTTGTGTTTTTATCCCTATCCGAATTTCATCTAAGAATTCACTGTATCATTTATTGACTTCGCTATGTTGAAATGAATGTTTTTTACTTTTGTCTTTTTTATAATGAGCCTGTACTGTATCTCAGTACCTCATTACTCATTTGAATCATTGATAGTCTCATTTTAGTTTCACATTTGAATTAAATTTGGCAATAACCCTACTTGATTTTTTTTCAGCATCGTCACTAATGTCGGCAAATTGTGACCGTGAATTTTGATTGCGCATTTAAATTTTGTTTTAATAAACTCTTCATGTTTTTTTTTTTGTAATCAACGACAAGAAACTAAATTTTCAGCGCAATTAATTTTTCCATGTCATTACGATGTTAAAAGATATTAGCAAGTCCAAAAGGTTTTGTTGTTTAATTAATTGTAAAAAGAATATATTTAAGTGTATTCATGATCTGTATACTTTAGGGGATACGCAACAGGTCTGTTCCGCGTTGTTTTTAACAAAACGCGATATTTTCCATATTTTCTCTCTGTTTCCAAAAAGAATTGTTCATGGCGGTTAAGATAAAAATCTCAATGAAAATTCCAGATTCAAGTTATTATATCTAAATTTGTGCTGTTTACTTCATTACATTTTACACCGATGTATTTTGGCGTTCTATTGCTTTTAATGTCGGCGACTGTTGTCCCAAACGAATTGCCAAAGGAATTTGAACACATTTAATGGAACTCTTTCTTTAAGGTAACGTACTACTTAAACGTGATTTAAAATTTATGTTTTCTGAGATTTTATTTTCAGAAAAAAGAATTTTGATTTCATATCTGCTTTGGTTAAAAGCTATCTTTGCAGCTATTCCTATATTAATCTGTGGACACGGATAACGGTGTTTGGATGCCGCCTTTCCTTTAAGGCAAGTACCAAACATTATAACATTGATCATGCTAATATAACTTCAAAAATACTTTAGCAATGTTAATAGAATAAAACAATTGCCAAACACACAAGCTTACTTCATTAACCGGCTGACTTTTTTTTGTAAAACGACAGCAATGATTTCTTCTTCTTCGATCGGCAAGCGATCAACTTTCACTTCAGCAGCACGGTAATGCCTTTGAAATACCCGTTTTAATTTTATTTTTTTTATTATTATCGATTCAAAATCCGTGTAGTCAAATCTAGAGTAAACTTTCTGTTAATTACTTTAAGCATTTTATCTTACCTGCTTTTCCAGCTGTTCGTTGGGAAGTGTCTTCTCGAAAAAAAATAGCTCTCCTTCACTGCACTGCACCGGAGAATAGCCAGAAAAACAGCCCATCGCTCGGCTATCATCCCATCACTCACATTAACTCAATGCTCATTGGCTGGCGGTGTTTTCAAAGCAGAATAAAACCCCATGATTCAATGTTGGTGAAGCTTATTATATTTTGCCAAATGATCCCAAACATAAATCTGTTATAATTTGAAACAAATACAGACAATGGAATGCGAATCAGATATTTGGCCATCCTGTTTTCACCGCAAACAGCTAAAACAAGCAAGAGATAAAAATTTGTAGTTTTTGGTGAATTATATTCTATACTGTAACTCTTTTCTTTCCTAAGATTGATTCCTTCAGGGGTGAAGACTGAACCAAGTCCTATACATATTGGACAGTCAGTTGTACTCTATTGGGTCCTTAAATGCTAAACACCTAAACGCCTAAAATAGCTTGATTGCTAATACCAGCTGGGTGGGGGGGGGGGGGGAGAGATAGATACCCTGAGTCCTACTATTTCTGCGTACAGTGTTTCGATTGGCAAAACTCTATGGGTAAAAGCATAGTTAGTAGAAGAGACTCAACTTACTATGGTAAAAGGAAATAAAGTTTTTTGGTCCCTCCAGTAGATTTGATACACATATAACGCTTACGCGTGCCGTGATTGGGTGAATTTCCTCTCTCTCTTTGAAACCTCTCTCGCTAATACGTCCCCGTCTGAAAGTTCAATTTTTTTTAAAAAAAAGAAACCCTCTCCATTAAGCTCCCTACCGTAGATGGTAAATATGAGATGTTATGAACAAGGAAACAAGGCAATTTTTCTCTTTTAAAACTATTCATCTACCACATTTACTTATTATTCGATATTATTGTTGCTATAATGCAAAAATGTGTTACCAAACAGCTGTAAAACATTAAAAGAGTTCACTATATTTGTTTTACGTGTTACATAACTGATATGAAATTTTAAATACCCCTCTCTAATAAGCCCCCCCCCCCTTTCTATAAACCCCCCTACTCATCAAAAAGTCTTTTCCCCCGCCAGGGGGCTAAACAGAGCTTTACGGTACTTTTTACGGAAATGAAAGTCAAAAATGCACCGGCTGAACGTTTGTAATTAACAATGTTGGACGAAAGTGTTCGCTCAAGTTCACACCAGTTTATATTATTTATATATATTTCCATTATATTCATTCTTTTCTTTTTACTAAATGTCATTTAAATCTGCTACAAAAGCTAATGTATATAATGGCTGGAGGTCTCAGCAAGCTCTACTAGCTTCTACTGAGCTTTCCTAAGCCATGCATACATACATATACTATTTAAAAATGGATGTAAGTATTGATTAAATATATATTAGCGTGGGATTTGCTATTTTTTAAAACTAATAACAATCTAGGAATGCGTATGATTTTGCAGTTTGGTAGTCTTTAGCTGATATTTTAAATAGTCGATATGATTCTAATATTTTCAGGTCCTTAGGTAAATTGTTCCATATTTGAGCCCCCGTAAACATTTATGAAAATTTCCCATAATTTATCCTTTTATAATCAATATATATGTTTGAGGCTGTTCGTGTATTGTGGTTATGGATCTTTTCATTTAATTTAAAATAATTACAAATAACGACGTAGAGTCGCTGTTTACAAACGTTCCTATCGACGGCGCTGTAGAAGCCGCACTACGGAAACTAGAGAACGATCCCAGCCTTGCTGACCGCACAACGCTAACACCTGCTCAGATCACTGACCTTCTGACGTTCGTATTGAGATCCACATACTTTCAGTATAACGGATCAATCTACGAACAACAAGAAGGCGCAGCCATGGGAAGCCCGGTTTCCGCTGTTATTGCTAACCTCTACATGGAGAGCTTTGAGGAGCAGGCTATAACTTCATCATCCTACACGCCTAAGAGATGGAAACGCTACGTAGACGATACGTTCACCATCTTGGATCGCGAAAACGTCGACAGCTTCTTACAACATCTTAACATCCAGCAGCCTTCCATCCGCTTCACCATGGAAACAGAGAATGACAGCAACCTCGCCTTCCTTGACACCGCAGTTTCGAGAGAACCAGACGGCCGCCTCGCCACCAGCGTATACAGGAAGCCTACGCACACTGATCAATACTTAGCGTATGATTCACACCACCCTTAATCAGTAAAAAGCGGTATTGTTAAGTGTCTTTACGAGCGTGCTAAACGCCTCGTAACAAAACCATCTGTTATCTCCAAGGAGAAAAAATATCTGTCATCTGTTCTTGTATCTAATGGTTATCCTTTTTCTTTCTTGCAGAAGATCACCAAGACCAGAAAACCGAGCACCAATGCTGAACCCGCGACCGAGTTTAAATCCACTGCGGTTTTGCCCCACGTCACAGGTCTTTCCGAACAACTTCGCCGCTGCCTACAACAACAAGGCGTGCGCGCAGTTTTCAAGTCGGAAACCACACTACGATCACACCTAGTACGACCGAAAGACGCTGTTGATTCCACTAAGCAAGATGGCGTTGTTTACAGGATTCCCTGTGAATGTGGCAAAGTTTACATCGGTGAGACGGGAAGACCTATGCAAGACAGGATCATAGAGCACGACCGGGACATCCGACTCGCCCGTATCCAGACCTCCGCCGTTGCAGAACACACCAACAATACCGGACACTACCCGCTTTGGAATAAGGTAAAGTTTATTGATCGCGACCCACACTGGTACAAACGCAGGGTCAAAGAGGTAATTCACATAAGACTTCACCCCAATAATATCAACAGGGATAATGGAATTGAAATTCCTGAAGCATGGATGCCCACGATAAAAAAAAAAAAAAAAAAAAAACACAACAACAGGAGAACTGTACGACAGCGGACCGCTAAGGGAACAACAGGACACAGAAACGGTGATGATCGAAATGCACCAATCACAGCTGTTGAAAACCAACAAAAATAACTTGATAGATTACCATTAAAGTATCAATACATAAAGAGTGACATATTTAACTCGTATATATTAAGAATCTTTAATGACACATTATTAGCCAATATTTTCTCGTGACGAATAATGCTTGATTGTATACCTGGCTCATTAAACTCCATGTCTTGGAGTCTAGGATAAAATGTTTTATCGCAGTGAGCCAAAGCTTAAAGTACATACGTGATATTGGAGCCTACTCAGTCAAGGAATGATGCAAGTGGCTGTACTTCTTAAGATATAAGCCCATATGCTTATATTTAGTTACAGTTCTTACCAAAAGATAAAACTTTTCCGATTATACCTCCCCCCTCTACTGTAGAGCTTGTTTTGTATTTTACATCGTTAGATATTTCCAGAGACCTGAAATGTTCATTTAACGACAGTCCACCGACTTCATATCTTTATTTTTTGAGAGTTTTGCCATGTGGTTTTCTTGTATGCCTCAAGAGAAATGTTCAGACGCAGTATCCCTTCCAAAAACAATCCCAAACATTTATGTAAAGCAAAATTAATTTTCCTCCAAAAATAGGCTCCCCCCCCCCCCCGCCGTACGTACTTGTATTTAGGTCCTCCCCGAAAATAAAATAAGCCCACCTGAAAGAGCATTGAGTAAATATCGGACAACGCTTATTTTCGGAGGTAAAAAAAAAGATCCAGTAGAAGCAATTCTGTAGTTCCGTGAGAATCAGCAGCTATGTTTCGTTTTAAAACTAAACATATTGCTGTTAGACCTTATTACAAAATTTTAAAAATAACTTAACTCGGAACTGAGTAGCCGAAAAAATCGCTTTGAAATATTACCCATTTATGGTAAAAGGTTTGCTCTTGATGTTTACCCCCCGTCACGCACTTCGGTGATTTCATCAACTTATTTTAATATGTGTTACATCAACTGTTGTGTTTACAGAAAACTGCGTTTTCTTTTTACTAAAATACATTTATCATATAATCCTTCATGTAACTAAAATAGCAACAAAATCGTTCAGTACTATCATTCGAACTTTATATTCTTGCCTGACGTGACACCGCCACTTGGCAAACATCTGTGACTAAATTTAGATCATTACAATTCACGGACAAATTTATTCAAACTGCTTGTCTATATAAGCTCCCGCGCAACGCCGAAAAGGCATTGTAGCAGGTAAAGGAAAACTGTTGGTGCTTAATACAAGAATATTCAGTGAAACAAGTATTATAGTGCTTTGAATTTTCTCAGGTAAAAATCTTCAGCTGGTAGATCTATACAGCTTTCATTTATAGATTTCGACTCCACTGTTTTGTTTCTCGGAGACTCGGATAGTGTCGTCCGTGTCTTTAATCTGCTTTAATTGGTACGTTGTAATTGTGCAATTTCGTCTTTTCGCAGAAAAGTACTAAAAAAAAACAGAAGAAAGGATAACGTTTCTGATTTCATCTTTTCTATTCCAAGAAGCTCGTCAAATAAAACGGACAATTGACAGCATATAAAAGATGGCTGACATTCTGCAAACAATAGCTCAGTTCGCGAACGATTACTGGGTTACACTTTTGGTCGGATTTCTGATTATCTGGATTTACCGGTATGTATGATGCACATTATAAAATACTCATTGATACGACTTTCTTTTTTATAAAGCCAACCAATTTGTGGGTATATACTTTTTTTTAATACTCCTGAACTTGCTGTCAATATTGTTGATAAATTACCAAGTGGGGAGAAAAGAGCCGGTTTTTGTCCTTGGTCACGCAATACACCTCCTCTTGTGTAGCGCGGTACACAACCGTTTTGCATGAAAACATCCTATTATTTTTACCTGTAGCTAATTAAAAGAAAGTAATGCATGCTTTCATTGGTACTTTGACTACTTTAATCAGCTGACTCACTGTTTATCTCCAAGGAATTGTGTTGCACCGTACTCTGCGTTCAAGAAACTTGGAATCTCTGGTCCCACACCGCTGCCATTGTTTGGAAATACAGGACGGGCCCTACTTGATGTAAGTCGTTCTTTTTGCCATCCGGTGTATTGTGTTTGAGCCAGTGTAGCTCCCTGTTGTGGTTGTTCCTGGCCTAATTCATCCCTCTTGCTGCTAGCAATTTTGTCTTGTTAGTCCTTGCAAAATACCCTGAAAAGAGATCTGTTTCAAATTGACGGCACTAGCAGCTACCAGTATGAAAGTGATTAAGCGTACTTTATGACACTCTCATTCAAGTGCTAAAGGGGAGGAGGGGGACTGACCTACTTGGAGACTTTTCATTCTCATTCTTTCCTGTGTAAATCCATTGGGTCACAATCAGGGGGTGTACTGTGGGACACTCTCCTTTTATGGTATTGGCACAGACAGGGATACTAATACATTCAACTCTCTCTAAAACGAACCCGTTGGGATCGACCGGCTCCAACTGTCCGTTTTGGAAAGGTGTCCATCTTATAAGAGAGTTAAATAACAGTAAAATCAATGAAAAACGACAGGGAGAGGACCAACACCCAGTGCCTGTCTTAAAGAGGTGTCCGTCTTATAGAGGTGTCCATTAAGAGAGAGTTGACTGTAACACTTTCTAGAGGTTAACATTGAGTTAAGTACCACTTGGGCAACACTACAGGACTTCCTCTTACGAAAATTTTTCAAATAAGTAAATGTATCCAAATTTGTGAAGATAAACATTTTACCTTTAAAATATTTCTTGTTTGGGACAAAAGAGATGAACAGCTTTGTACTAACTGGCTTAATTGGCTCATAGTCACAAGTGTCGATTAGTGCTCATCAATTAAAGTTCCAAAAGTAAACATTAAATTGAGTCGTCATGCCCAAAAATGAATTCTGGTACCTTTTAAGGGGTATTTTTCAAAATGTTTCGCAAACCTTAGTTTCACTTATAATGGAGATCCCCCTCCCATCCCTTGATGTTATCTGTAGTTAGATTGATTTAGGTATTTAACTTCTTTTTAAGCTGTTTTGATTTTTATTTCTTTATACATGCAGCCAAATGGTGTTCCAAAGCTTCATGTGGAGTGGTACAAGAAATATGGCAAGGTGTTTGGGTATGTAATATCTCAATAAATCAGCAGTAACCAAGTTCCATGTTAAAGTTTAAAAAAGTGGTTTATAATTAATTCAATTTCTTAAATAAATATGTTACAAAAATTGTGTAAGCTATGATTGGTTAGTTCAAGTTCTTTGCATTAACTCAATACAGACCCAGAGAGGTAATAAAGGGAAGCCTCGAGCCAAGTGGCCTGTACTTGCCAGAGCTTATCCCGGTTCTGTAACATTAAGCAGCTAGGAATATTTCTACTCCCCCCTGAATGGGATGCTAGTCCATCGCAGGGTACCGCCCCCCAGCATTATGTCTCCAGTACCCATTTATACACCTGGGTGGAGAGAGGCACTATGAGAGTATACTAAGTGTCTTGCCCAAGAACACAACACAATGACCCCAGCTAGGCCTTGAACTCAGACCGCTCGATCTGGAGTCCGGCGCACTAATAATTAGGCTACTGGGCCTCCCAACCAAGTTTGGTGTTAAATTTAAAAAAATACTTGGTTTATATTAATTCAAGTGGTTAAAAAATGTTCAAAAAAATTGTGTGAGCTATGATTGGTTATTTCAAGTTCATTACATTAAAGCTCCAGGTAAGTACTCCCTGAAAAATTTGGGTGGGGGACGTATGGCTCTTAACTGTTTGTGTCCAAGAAATGCAATTCCCCCCCCCCCCCCACACACACACACACACTAGCTCAGACCTAACCCATTATTCAATACCCTATGTAAAAAGGGCTTCCAAATTATCATAATTTACATGCACTTCTCAAGAGATGAATAATTATTATAATGAAAGTAAAAATAATTTCATTAAACCTAGTAATTGTTGACCAAAGTACACAAACCATGCCCTTACTTCAGACCAAATTGGTCTAAATCTACTACTTCACACCTTTAATTACAGCTCAAAAGCTACACCCTTTGATGCCACACCCAGAGATAAAGTACACAGCCTACATCATGTACACACTTAATTGAGTTGTAATGCACTCATCTTAATTGCATACCTTTCCCATGCATATGGAAGGTCATTTGAAATTTCCAAGGTGGCGAAGGGTTGTAAATGGAAAGTATGAACCTAAACTGAAATTTCCAGGAGAGAAGAGGGGTTCAAACTAATGAATCCTCTGTTGGGGGAGTATGGACATTTTCTGGTATATTATACATTGCTGAGTTATGTAGTTAGCACCTAAGAACACTCGGGAACCAAAGACAAAAACATGGCTGATTTATCAAGAGGAACTGTGAAGTTCTCTCTTGTCTTCTTAAGAAATTATGCTTATATAACATACTCAACAACGTGTGTTTCCAGAAAAAAACCATATATATACCCACCCCACAGAGGGTTTTGAAAATTCCAATGAGTAAGGGTGGGGGTGGAGGGTGTCCAGCAAAGGCCAATAATACTTTTGAAGTAATCTTTATAAAGCAAAACTTGTCCAGGAGTTTCCTGAGAGTTGGTTGGGGAAGGAAAGGAAACCAGCTACTAAATCTGTAGAGGGAGATTGGAGGAACGCAATGCACACAAGTGCACAATACCTTTTTCCTTATAAAAATGCATTATGAGTCAAAGGATAAGTTAAAGGTTAACTGTTTGAAAGTCCTTTTAAAACTGACTAAGTCTTTCAAGTTTGATTTGATTTTTTTGCACATTATAGGCACTTATTAAAATAAAGTTGTACATTGAGTGATGTCATTTTGCCCAAAGCCGGACTGTAACATGATGTGACTGGGAGTATTGCTGCTCCCCTGGACAAACAGTTCGCATGTATCCATTTGCAGTCATGGGTGGGTTTAGGCATTGCTAGTACAGCAGTGTAATGTCTTGTCCAAGTATACATGTATGGTCAGAGCTCAAAGTCAGACCCTGGTTCAATGCAATCACGACTCACTAACCATTAGGTCACAATGTTTTTCGCTTCTGCATCAAGGGTCCCTTAATTTTAATTAATGTTAAAAGTTTGATCGATAAAATATAAGATTGTGTATGTTCACTTTATTTGTATTTTAGGATGTATTTATTCCGTACGCCATTTCTCATGGTTGGTGATCCAGACATGATCAAAGATATTTTCATTAAAGAATTTCCCAAGTTTCACGATAGAAAGGTAAGATTGTACACTACAACTTTTTATTTTGTTTTCCTTGCATATAGTTTTAACACACTTTTATTATAATTCTCTTTATACAATTGATAAAACGATTTCAAGCAGGTCTCCCAGGGAAATATGTTTCTTGTCACATTTTATGCACCTTAATGTACTAAATGCTCTGAATGCTCCTTTCAGGAAACAGATATTTGCATGTCCCTTATTATATATAATTATTAGAAGGCATACTTAGACATATCCAAATTTCATAATGTTCATGATCTTGAATTACACATCTCCAATTGATTTGATTATCAGGGCCTTATGGACGTCCCAAAGCCTTATGATAGAATGTTATCAATTGTAACTGGTCAGAAGTGGAAGGACATACGTAACACTTTGTCACCAACCTTCAGTGCATCGAAAATGAAGCATGTAAGTAAATTTATTGATAACTTAACCATGTACAAAAAATTATTTGTATCATTATGGTTAATGTTTTGGTCAGTTAATGACAAAATATTATTGATAGCATCTTAATACTCAGGTGAAGTGTGGCAGCTAGATGGGATATAGGTTGACCCTATTCGGTGGAATGATGGATTGGGACTAAATTTCAACCCAGTTTAATTTGCTTGCGGTTTAAGCTTTTACTTGTTAGTTAGTGGTAGGTTTCATCCCAACATGCTTTGCATCCTGATAGAAATACAGTAAGGGTATCATAGTATATTGCCCTAAACAACAAATAAAAGCTTACCTCCACACTTCAGCAAGCAAACGGGGTTAATCTGTTCCGTAAGCTAACCAGGGTGAAGCTGACTGCAAGCAAACAAGTGACATTATATTCTGTCATTTGCCAATCTGCTGAAAAGGGTCACCCCAGCTAAATATAGCTAAGCCTGGTCTCATTGGTCACAGCGGAGCGTGTCTGTTGTCTAAAACACTGTGGAACAAGTGCCCCGCCTTACAGCTGTTTATTGTGCAATTCCAGAAAATATCCATTCCCACTCTATAGAAGGCCATTGTAACTTCCAAAGGGGCAGGGGCCTCAAAAGAGACAATATGCCCTTTAGAATTGGATGGAAAATTCCACTAAACTTAAGCCCCATCGTGCTATATATAAACTCAGTATTTAATTTTCTCTGTACTGCATGCACCAGTTAGAAGATCCCATCGTAGATATTACAGATCGGGGTTTAGCACTGGGACAGCCTGATATATGGAAAATTGAAGGATTTTGTTATCTGGCACTTTTAGATGATGACTTTTATGAACGAAGCACTAGACACCTTAATGCAAAAAGTGGACAAGATTTCCAAGACAGGAGAGATCGTTGATTTTCACAGGTAGTGTTTTTATAGTAAGTGCATGTACAATTTTGTGCTCACTACTGAAATAAATATAAACATCTAGTTTGTAAGTTGTACTGGCCCCAGTTCTAATAAGAATGTTGTAACTTACTTTGACATTGAGTTCTCCAGGTTAAGAGTTTGCAAAATTGTCTGATTGAAACAAATTAATACATCATGTAATTTCTGACTACTGAATGGTAATTGCAGTTTAACCTTAAGACTTCTACAACTCCTTGTTCAGGCAGAATGCAATGGAAGTCAGAAGTTCTTAGATGTTTCTCCTGAACTGTTCCCTTTAATTTTAAATAATTATGTGGTTTACTAGTTAATTAATCACTTAATTTAATAAATACAAATTTTGCACTTTTATCATGCTTTCCCCTTTTTAGAGCTCCTGCTGCACACCCAGTTTCCTTTCCATGATATATATGGGACCCCCCACAGATCTTTCAGTAATAAAAGCCGGTCTTTGTAAAAGACTCAATAGAAATTCTCAAATTTGTTTTCTAGGTGGCTTCAGAGTCTGACCATGGAAGTAATTTTGTCAACAGCATTTGGAGTCAAGGCAGAAACGCAAACTGTTGAAAATGATCCAATCACTGAACTAGCAAAGAAGGCCATGGCACCAAACCCTCTTCTTGGAATAATGTGTAAGAAATTATAATTATTGCTTTTGTTTTTCTAATAATACTAAAAATGAATGCTTTTAATTATGACTTTGTTGCTTTTAAATACATATCACGTGCCAATACAGAATTAACACTGAAAATTATTTATCAAATTAGTAATAAAGTCCAATATTATTAGCGGGGCGGAGCACTATGGGTAAGGAAATATGGTAATTTTGAGAGTGTGCAATTTGAAAGTGCAATTTCTGCGATTGGAGTTGACGATTTATCTCGGCTACGGACCTTTCTTGAATAGTATACGTTTAATAACTTCAATAAAAGTATTTTCAACAGGAGTATTTTCACAAAATTTTAAAAACCAGAAAATATGTGTGGAGCTCCGCCTTTAGTGTTGGCTAAATCTATATATTTTAATAGAGAAGAGGACGGATGTACACACAACTCTGTCTTGTTTGAAATGGGACCTAGCTGGTTAGCCACTAAAATCCTTTTGCCACCATTCTGTATACAGACTGGACGTTTTATGAAGTATGGTTTTTCGTTAACGGTTAGCACTTAACTTAACCACGTTACTCTATTTTGTAGTGCTTATACCATTTGGAGACCGTTTATTGAAGTATCTCCCAGACCCTTTTAATTTTGAAAAGATTGGGGCGGTAGCAGCAAATATTATCGCTGAGAGGACAAAAGCAGATGGCAACAGTAAAGCTTATGTAAGTAGATAACCCTGTCAGTGTCTGGAAGTGTCCGTTGTTGACACTTGTAGTTCAAGCTTGTAGTTCAACTTTTTAAGGCCTTGGCCTTTTAATGAACAACCAGTTATAACTTCTTTCATTCCTTGACGATCCTTGACCTTCCTGCTTCGTCAATTTTGAACTAAAATCAGACTTCCTTCAGTTTTTCACAAACTTTTACATCCTTGTTTCAGCGGAAAGACATGTTGCAATTGATGCTAGATGCCAAAGAAGAAACAGGAGGAGAAAAAATTGATAATGATGATATTATGGCTCAAGCTCTTGTGTTTCTTTTCGCTGGATATGACACATCTAGCACCACTCTGGGCTTTGTTTGTTATCATCTCGCCACTGATACGCATGTGCAAGATAAACTTAGAGACGAGATTGACCATATGTGGCCTGGAGACGAGGTAGATAACTTTTTTTTGTGTTGGCGCAGCCCTAACTCGCGACTCTTGTTTTTTTTATTATTACAATAAGATTTCAATTTTAAAAAAGTTAGCGACCTTTTAGAAATACCAAACTTTATTCGTGTGTCGTAATAAAATGGCCGAGGGAAGATCCCTCCACTAATAGCAGACACCTAAAATTAAAATATTACTCAATACTGAAGGCTAAAGTCTTACATCAAAAGTCTTAAAATACAAAAAGTCCTTACCCTAACTCCATATTCATAAATAAGCTAATTATACACTAACAAGTTAAAGAAAGATCATATAGATGTTAAGGTGGTGTTAACTATTGCACATGTGACAACCGTTACATTCATCAACAGTGCGGTAATGTGTCTCCCGCGTATGCGTGCCTTGAAACTAGAGAGTGTTCTACATGAAAAGGAATGAGATTCAAATGACGTACTTTGACTACCCCTTAACTATAAAACTATTTGACCATTAAAGGCAGGATAAAGTTCTGCCTATAATAGATTATAGCAATGTAATAAGATGGTACCTTCCGAAATTGAATATACTGGTGTTCATAATAAAACCCCGTTGGAGTAGGTCTTTAAATGGCGATTAGTGCCTTTACGAAGAACAAGCAGTTCCCTTGCGTCCGAAAACATATTTTATAACGAAGACAGAAAATTATGTCTTAGCTCTATTTCGCTGAATATAACTATTTTATCTGCAGGTGTCGCCGTCATATGATGTCCTTAACAAGATGGAATACCTTGACATGGTTATTAACGAAGCAATGAGAATGTATCCCCCAGGGTTTGCGTAAGTATGGGAGAAAGACGGCATTAATAATAGGTTGGGTATTTGCTAGCGCTTTGTCGGCCTAAATTTTAATATTGAAGGTTTTTTGTCGGCCTAGAATTCTGAAATTGAAGGTTTCCATCTCAGAATCGGTTCACTATCGAACATTTATCACAACTGGTTTACTGTCGTTTGTGTAATCTATGCTCTACGTACTAGTTGAAAGTGCAGGTTGAGAGTTGCTCGAAAGAGCCAATAAATCGAGAAGTGAATTGCCCGAGACACGTTGTTTTCTTAGAAATAGCAAATTATTGTTAATCGAAAGGCAGGATAACATATTATTGCAAGCAGTAGGTAACAGCTTTTTAACTATAAACGTTTCTCTCATTGTGCTCATTACCACCCTAGACAACAGAGAGATTGCAACGAGACCTGCACCATCAAAGGAGTTACCATTCCAAAAGGAATGCCGATCATGGTTCCATGTTATGCAATTCATCATGACCCGGAGATTTGGCCAGAGCCCGAAAAGTTTGATCCAGAGAGGTGAGGGGACGATCCCTGGTGTTTATCTCGGCTGCTATGTGCATAAGATTCCATCATCGTTCTTTCTATTTCTCTTCTGTTTCGTCTCATGACAGACGTCTTCGTTTAACTTGTCTTCTTTTGTCTTAGGCTATCATCGTTGCTACCACTGCCATTATACTTTTTCCAGCATAATTGTTAAGACATGAGTAAGCGGTAATTGCTCTTATGTTTGGTTTGTTGTTCACCTTAAGGTTACTTTATGTAAGTGGCTACTAATTTTAGCGATTTTAGCGAGTTGGACGAAAATCGCTAAATTTTGTCTCGGTCAAATTTAATACGCGTTAAATTTAAATACCCCCTCCCACCCCAAAGGAAAACAAAATTAAATAAAGCTGACTTGAACATTCTTTAAAGAAATGGATGCCGGGCCCATTTTCTGTCATTTTTGTTAACTTTGTTCTTCTGCCAATGCAAGTGTTCGTTCAAATTCAAGTGAGTTTGTTCTTTTACTGAACATTTATTTCCATCTTAGCTAGATGTTCATTAAGAACTGGTTTACACGATATCGCTAATTTTTTAAATTTTCGGAAAATCGCTAAAATAAATAGTAGCTAAATCTTGCTCAGAAAAAATCGCTAAAATTAGTAGCCGCTAACAATAGTAACCTTACGGTATTCAGTAGTAGAAACTCAGCCGTGTCCATTGGAAATCCGCGAATCTGATTAGTAATCCCATTATTTTCTATTCGCTGTTAGCATAACCACACTGACCTACTATTGGTAATCGCGCAATCTGATTGGCTACACAGGTGCCTACTATCGATCCGTAGAAGGCTCTCGGAGCCCGCGCGTAGTCTTCGCTGAATTTTATCAATCAAAACCTTCAATAAATCAATTCTAGCGATATTCTGAGTTTAATAGATCGGTCAGTGGGTTATGCTAACACAATTAGACGGCTCGCTCTCGGTTTCTACCGGCTTTTGATAGTTGGCTCGGGGCTTCGCCCCTCGCCAACTATCAGCCGGTAGAAACCTCGAGCTTGCCGTCTAATTGTTAAATAGAACACGACCACGCCAGGGTTGGTCTTCAAAAGGACAGTTTATCTTGGTTTTTGTCTAAACCTACTTAAAATTGTATGTTTTTGGAATGCAATTCTATAGAGTTTCTACTAGAACAATTTGACTACTCGTCCTCTTTCTTTGTGAGCCATAGCCAACTCGGCTGTGGCTCGTTGACTAAAATAACATTTCGACAAGCAGACTATATTTTAGTTCTATATTTTTCAATCGTACTTTATGTTATGTAGCTCTATGTAAAGTGGTCATGGGGCTTACAGTGCGACGCGCCTTACCGTGGCCACCGAACAAACTTTTTTACAACTGTCATCTTGGAAAAGTTTACGTTTTCACTTCGTTTTGTTGATAAAAACGATGTAAAAGTATCTATTTGATTGCATTCAACTTTGCAAGGAGACGTGTTCGTCAAACAATAATATTACGAGAGCACGGTAAGGCGCGTCGCATTGTAAGTGATGGTTTCTTCCCGACTTTTTAAAACGTTTTGTTAATTAAATTTAGTTGGTCTTTGACAGGTTTACCGAAGCAGAGAAAGCAAAGCGTCATCCTTATGCATTCTTGCCGTTTGGATATGGTCCACGCAACTGTGTCGGCATGAGATTTGCTTTGCTGGAGATTAAGCTGACTCTGGTGAGGTTACTGAAGAAATACAAGCTGGAGCGCACAGAAAAAACAGCGCCGGTAGGTTTTTATACTATTTATTACAACTTACGATGCGTGCCGTGTACGAAATGTCACAAAGGCTTGCTTGCCTTTAATTTTTCTGTTAGTCTCGACAACAATCACGGCCGATCCGACCATTCAAGGTCGTTTTTGCTGTAGTCATGTAGCTGTTTGCTTCATTCTTTGTGTAACGAAGATCACTTAATTTGTTTTCTTTCTCTGCAGGCCCCGTTGGGTTTTACTGTTGCTGCTGTTCTTAGCTGCTCTCCAGGAAAAGTCATGCTCAAGGTTTCACCAAGAGAGTAAAGTGCGCCATCATTTACTAAGTAGATAACTAGACTTTCTAGAATTAACCTCTATTGGTCTATTTTTTAAAATAGTTTATCAGAGGTTCGTTGGAAAAGCTTGTTTGTTTTGTAGAACCAGAAATATAAATTAAATTTAGTGAACTAGTGTACTGCGTCGTTTTATTCTGTTGTTAGTAACTTTAAAGGACCTTAGTTAGCCATCGAAATTATGAAAATTGTATGGTGAGGCGAAATCTTATTGCTTTGCTGTAAGTTGTGTTACTGGATATCTGTTTAATTACCTTAAACAGTTTCACAGTGGACTCTTTGGTTTAGCGACACGCTCTGGGTAAAACGTAATACCGAAATTCTCGTATGTAAACAAAAACAAAGATGTGGCTGACTAGGGGCCTTTAAGAGCCACTGAACTTCCGGATTTTGGCTCTCTATAAATGATCATGAAATGTATTATTTGCGGGGCTCCCGCAGACGGAGCCCACACGGCCTAAGAGTCATCGAGCTGAAAAAGTTTGGTTGTCACGAAATTGTAAGCTCGTACGAACGTACACCACTTGCACTGTCAGTAGGTGAGCTGAGCCCCATAATGACGGTGCGAGAGTTAAGTAAAGTAGAGTAGAGTAGAGCAGAAAAGAGCAGAGCAGAGCAGAGCAGAGCAGAGCAGAGCAGAGCAGAGCAGAGCAGAGCAGAGCAGAGCAGAGCAGAGCAGAGCAGAGCAGAGCAGAGCAAAGCAAAGTAAAGTAACGTAAGGAAAATTACGAGTCAAAAAGGAAATAACTATTCACTACCAGTACTTTCTTGTTTGCATTACGCGATAATTCGAACGATAATTAAAAGTTATTGCCTTTATTTACAAGTCAGCACCACGGTCAAGAAATATAAAAGGAGTCGAGCTCCGGTTTTAGGTCTTGCTAAATCTACATTATATTGATTGTGCAGTTCATAGTAATCGTCCCCGGAATCAAATCGGGAAACTGGGTGTACTCAGTGTGTTCTCAACATACTTTTCACTTATTGAGCACGTGCAATGAGAAGTAACAAAACGGCAGAGTAACTTGGAGAACTTAAATTAAGAGTAAAGAACTGTATTCTGAGAACTGTCGTAGAGGAAACTAGAGGACGGTACAATGGACAAAAATAAAGGATTTAAACGGATTGCTGTATGGGTTTTTGAGCCCGGGACCCGCGGGGTTTAAGAAACTGGTTGGCTGAACAGTTTTCCAGGTTGCTCTCTTTGTTTGTAATGAAGCCATGATTTTGCCATTTAGATCCATAAAAGGAATTGTTTCGCTAACATAAAGTCTGTTCAAGATTAATAGCGAATATTTTGCAAAATTATACTTAATAAAAGGACCAAACTTATCCGTTACAACGAGCGAGCACTTATGTAACTCGTATAAAGCACAGGCTTGGCAGTAAACAACGAAGTTGTTCTGAAACAAATTATCACGATCAGTAGTACATTTGTTTCAAAACAGCTTTTAGGCAAAGTAAGGTAATATTCCTGTAAATAAGTTAACCAATAACTAAAGAAATCTTCCCGGCTTGTGTAAGTAGTCATACCTGTAGCTATTATTGAAGTGAACTTTTATTTCTGGCCAGAAATGGTTTTGTTTTCAATAAATATCCCTTCATTTTCTCAGTTTCGTAGCTTGACACGTTATATATATTCCTAAAATAGCTGGACTGCATGCCAATACCTGGCGGTTAAATAACAGAAACCTCACAATAAAAACAGAACTTGAAAACTTTAGTCACTCTCCAGAATCTTTTTGCGTACAGTGTTTCGATTGGCAATACGTTTGTATTAATCTAACAGACTCGTTCCAGACCTATCCGCGACAGCGTACTTTAAGTGACAACGCAAAAGCGACAACGTGGACCCTCCTACGTGGACCCTTCAGTAGACTTGAAAGTGATACATGCATCACAGGAAACACTTGCATACTCGAGTGACATTTAGAAAATAAAAACAGAAATACCGCGCGCCGTGATTAGTTGAAAACCCTTTGGATACTGCATACACTCGAGAAATTCTTTTTTAAAAAAAGCTATGGATGTAAAGGAATAACCAATGTTTGTGGCTTACTATCTTTAGGGTCCCTTCCCAACTCGTGAAACGTATAGAGTGGAGTGCGATAAAATTTGTGTTTATTTTGGCGCGTGGTAATCGCGAAGTCAGCAAGTTCTTGCGAACGGAAGTGTAAGTCACGAATGCACCGGTTGGACGTTCCCAATCAAACATTGTCAGTCACGCAAAGTGTTGGACATTTTTGTCTAACATTTTGAGTCACGAATAACGTTTGATCGTGTAGCCGGTTCATTAAGCGTCATGTCTTGGATAAAAAATGTTTTATCGTTCAGCCGAGGCCAGTGATCTACATGATGCAGGAGCTTACTCGAGGAATGACGCAATTGACAGTACTTCTCAGTTGATAGGGTCTGATATTAAAAGTCTCTTCCTGTATGTATTTAAGGCAAAAGTTAAGTTAGGAAGGATAACCACTTTATAAACATTTCTTTCTTAACTACTTCAATGATCTCTTATGTCTTTTGATAATTTGTTGTACAGCTAACAAGTGTGTGAACGTTGTCGAACAAAAGAAATCGAAAATCAGCTTGGAATCATTTGGGACCATCAAATAATATTCTGAATATTGTGTTTTCATTTTGATGAATTGTTAGCTGTCATATTGCTGCTATAAGCAATATCACAATTATTTTTTCCTGAAGAGATCACTTTTAGCTTTATTTATATCCCAACAAAAATAAATACCGTCATGTCAGGTCAGTTCCGTTTTACATGACCAACGCACGAAAATACAGAAGTGTACAGCACAGCAAAATAAAAGCCAAACAGCCTAAAACACAATTTTATAGTTGAGTATAAAATTGCTTTGTGCAAAGCTGAGAACATGGCCCAGTTCGTTGGCACCTTAAATAATATCCCCACCTCTAGAACTAAACTAATTGAAATAAGCTGGGGAAAAATTATCAACTCTGAACAGTTTACTGTATTTCAATACATTAGGATTAAAAGCGATCAATCTGCCATAATTGAACATGTTGCATCACCTCCTCGAAGATCCAAGTTCAGACCACTTTAGAAATTATACAATTAGCCCAAAAAAATGGCTTCACTATTGAAATATCTACAATTTACCCAATTATGGTAAAAGCTTTGCTCTTGATGTTTACCTGTTACGCACGTCCGGTGATTACATCAACTACTAACTGATGCAACTCAGTGTGAGATGCCGAACTGTTTTGAGAGAGAAAAACGCTTTTCTTTTCTTCTCTAGAATGCATTTACCGTATTATCTCTGAAGTAACTAAAATAGTTACAAAACCTTCAGTACACAGATAAAAATTTTAACTTATTCTTGCCTGACGTGACACCGCCATTCCGGCATTACATCTGTGACTAAATTTAGATATTTCAAATTCACTGAAATTATGCAAAACTCAGCTATATAAGCTGCCGTGCAAAGCTGGAAAGGCATTGCACTCAGTTAGAGAAAACTGTTGGTATTTGATACCACAAATTCAGTGAGGCAAGTACATAAGCGTGCTTCGAATTTTCTCAGGTAAAAATCGAAATTAGAAGGTAGAATTTACTTATCGTTCTTCGGATATATCAACTGTAGTCCGTGCCCGTACGCGTTGTCCCGTGTAATTAGTGTAACTGTACAATTTTGTCTTTTTGCAGAGAAGAACAAGAAGAGAGGATAAAGTTCTTGATTTAGCCTACTCCAGCCGAAGAAGCGCAGCTCTACAAACAGAACTGACGTATTTAGTTTCTAATAAATACAAGTAAAGATGGCTGACTTTCTGCAAACAATAGCTCAGTTTGCGAACGATCACTGGGTTACACTTTTGGTTGGATTTCTAATTCTCCTATTTTATTGGTATGTATTACAAATGTATAGAATCAGTGATGTACAGTATAAACAGCTCAGTGATTTGACTACTGATGATATAGCGTTCAGTTACTTCAATCTCGTTTGTTATAATTTTCCTGCGAACGGCAAAACACTCCAACCACTGTCAACGTATATGTAACACGCCCGAAAAGGTAACGCAACGTCACCAACCCCCATCACCATTGTCGAATTGTCGTTGTTCTTCAAAGTGAGAACTTTCATGTTTGGTGTGAATGATGAATAGATTATTTTTCATTTCATGATAGATTTATTCAATAATTAAGAAAATATTAACAGAATCAGCCATATGACGTTGTCTCTAATGTTTACATACCGAGAGTGCACGTGGATAGGAACGGTTTTTGCGGTGGTCACGCAACCCTCCGCAAAAAAGAGGCGTACAAGAATTAAGTTTTACTATTGTTTTCTTTAGCAGGTTTAGATGAAATGATCCTATTTACATTTGAAATTGAATTTAAAGAAAAATAATGCTTTGATCAATCTTTATCTCCAAGGTATTGTGTTGCACCATACACTGCACTAAAGAAACTTGGAATAAATGGACCAACACCGCTGCCATTCTTTGGAAATACAGGAGGGTTTATATTTGATGTAAGTTGTTCTTTATTTTTCCAGTGTATATTGATCCTGTACCCAGCCATTCAAATTTTTCATATCCAGCATCCTGCCTTGATTTTTAGCCCCATCCCGCATCCCGCCAAGCCTATTTTGGACCCTCAAAGTATTGCGGCATTTGATCCACTGCATGCAAATAAATGCTCAAGCTCTGCAAAAGTCTTACTTCTGGTCACTCTTTCCAATAACTTTTTCCCACTCATCACTTCAAAGTGTTTGCAGTTGAATCAAACTGAGGGGTCACATAGAATTTGCAAGAAAAAATCAAACATGATTATAGCAATTTGCAAGAGGAGCATTCCCCCCCCCCCCCACCGCTTTGTATGGCTATGGTTGCAGACAATAATTTTTTTTATTATTATTGTTTCCCAGTTAATAGTTTTAATTGGGTTGGCACTGTTCATGGTTTATTTGCCATGAAATCTTATTATTTTTTTTTTATACATGTAGCCAAACGGTGTCCCAAAACGTCATAAAGAATGGTACAAGAAATATGGCAAGGTGTTTGGGTATGTATTATCTCAATAAACATTAGTGCCCAATTTCCTTGTTTAAGTTAAAAAATGTGGATTATTAATAGAATTTGTTATAAAATAATGTTCATTTTAGGAATTGTGCATGCTAGGGTTGTTTAGTATGAGATAAAGCATGTCGCAGCCTACAACATGCATATGCACAACTTCTTGAACATTTTGCTTAAAAGAAATAGCAAAGCTGCTTGATCAGATTGTTAAGCAATATAAATGTCAGGGTGTCACCTACAAATGTCAAAATCCTACCGCAGTTACCATAGCATGATACCACTCAGGGAGTGTTGGCAGTTTCCCTTGGGATGCTAGTCCACAGCTGGTTCTATGAGCGCCTGCATTTTGTCTAGATTCCCTAATTGTTCACGACCATTCAATCACGAATTTCACACACTTATTTAAACCATTAGTATATAGGCAAATGCCACATCTCCCCTTCAGTGTGACTGGTATCTTATTCAGGTTCATTATTAAATGTTAAATAGATAATTTAAATTTGTTTTCTTTTAGAATGTATTTTTTCCGTCAGCCGTTTCTCATGATTGGTGATCCAGACATGATCAAAGAGATTCTTATTAAAGAATTTCCCAAGTTTCACGATAGAAGGGTAAGGTTGTACAGCTCTACCTATTTCATAATACATGCATTATAAACTTGTGCAGTTGACTTAGGTAGTTAATAATAATAATTACGAATTTGTTTGCGCAAATTCCATACGTAAATGTTCAAATGCGCATTACAAAAAACAAAAAGTTAAAATTACAGCTTAAAACTAAAATTTTTAAAAACTAAGTTCTAGGTTAAAAATTACAAGCATTAAAGTACAATTTATACCTAACTAGTTCTGAAAGGGACGTATACAAAACATGGACCTGGGTCCATGGACCACCCCTGTGGACCCGGTCCATGGACCACCTTGTGGACCCGGTCCATGGACCACCCCTGTGGACCACCCCTAATTTTCAAAAGAAAATCAAAAAAGTGTAGAATGGGGACAGGGTATTAATTGACGGCAGGTACCAAAAACCAAAACAACGAAATGGGTCCACAGGGGTGGTCCATGGACCCGGGTCCATGTTTTGTATACGTCCTTCTGAAAGTGATGCCCTTGTTAATTACTTTTGGATTTAGCAGCCTTTTCATATCACTCTCAGAGGGTGGCAATTCAGGTTGGCTTGACCCTTGCCAACAAGTGAAGTTATGTTTAAAGTCACTTAACTGCAGGACTCAAAGAATCTAAAAACGTAGTTTATTAAGGTATATATCATGCAGTCTTAGATGTACTCCCAAATACATACATATTTATCCACATGTAGCTGCACTTGGTGCAAATTTATGTTCATAAATTTCTCTTCAATCATTATTTAATTTGATTATCAGAGCATTGTGGAAATCCCAGAGCCTTATAACAGAATGTTAACAATTGTACCTGGTCAGAAGTGGAAGGATCTTCGTAATACTCTGTCGCCAACCTTCAGTGCATCTAAAATGAAGCATGTAAGTAAATTCATTAATATTCATTTGCAAATTTATTGATACCCAGCTGGTTCCATAGATTTTCTCTTTTTTAATTGTCTCATCAGCTACCACAACAGTTTTTTCACTTCAGTAGAAAAAAAGAAGGATAAAATCTTTAGGACCTGAGTAGCAACTGAATCATTTCTCGCCTCTCGTCTCCGTCTCTCCTCTCCTCGCCCGTCCTCCACTGTGTGTGGGCGTGCCCCCCTCCCCGCCTCCTTTTCGGGGGGGCCCCGGCCCGCGTCCTCGTCTCTCGTCTCCCCGCCCCGCCCCGCCCCCCCACCGTCCCCCCGTCCATCTCTGTCCCGCTCTCCCCCACGTTGGGCCGGTCCGTGTCCCGCCTCCCCGGCCTCCGTCCTCTGCTTCCTCTCCCCCCCTCCCCCCGCACCGGGCGAGCCGCCGACGGGTCCCCTCTCCTCGCCTGGTCTCGTGAGGGGACGGACATGCGGTCTGTGCCGGGCGCTCTCGGGTCAGTCCCCGGCCTGCTTCCCGGCTCCCTGCTCTGTCGGGCATTCTTCCTGTCTCTGTCTCTCGCGTCCACCTCCCGGTCTCGCCTCCCTGCCTCGTTTGTTGCCAGGACTCTTCTTTGCATCTGGTTTTGTCCGTCAGGTCTCCGTACTCGACTCCGCCTCGTTCTCCTTCCGGTTCTGAGGTGAGAGGTTGTTTCTACCAATTTAAAGTAATTAAAATAATACAGTCGTAAATTGTACATGTGTCTGTTCGAAATATTATAATTAAAGGCCCTTTTAAATACCTAAATGATAAATTTCCATACCCTTTCAAATACCTATACTTGTGAATTCCCTACCCTTTTATATACCTGAAGCCTGAAAAAAGGTACCCCTTTTGGGTGGAGCCTCCCCGTATAGACCATTATATAAGGGAGTACTCCCCCCCTTTTCCATGACAATATTTTGCTTATTGAAGTACAGGATGCAGTTTTTGATGATATAACGTCATTATATTGTAATAACATTAAATTATTAAGTAACAGATAGGTACGGCTAGGCCTGCAAAGGACTAATAATTCCCATCAACAGGGATTGGAAATATGCACTAGTGGCTGTGTGATGTGTGTGTGATTAAACTTTCTTAACTTTCTCTGTGGGCCACTTAGAAAACCCAGAGTAAAACTTTGAAAAAAAATGCTTACCTAATCATAATCCGAAAACAAAGAAGATGAAGGATCTCCACGAATACATATCTAATTTAAAGGTCTTTGATTTTTTCAGATGATGACTTTTATGAATGAAGCAATGGACACTTTAATGCAAAAAGTGGATAGGATTTCCAGGACAGGAGAAACTGTTGATTTTCACAGGTATATATAGCAATTACATTTACTCGTGATCACTAAATCGAATGTAGCATTTCTTTACTGTTCCCACTTGTGCATGATAAGAATTTTGTAAATTACTTTCACATTCTTAATCAGGTTTAAGCTAAAATTGGCTGTGGATTTGTTCTAGATTGAGAATGCAAGATTGTTAATGTATGTAATTTTGACCACTGACTGGTAATTGTAGTTTAACCTTTATACTTACATGTAACGCTAATAGGATACAACAAAAACTTTATTTGAAAAATAACGATTAAAAAAAGACAGTCCAGGGCTGATGTGAATTCCACAACTCTTTATGTCATTATAATTAAGGCACCCTATGGGTCAGATTGAGAAGTTCTTCCTCATTTACCCTAATTTTCTTTCAACTTGGAGGTTTTAAAAGTTGATTAATACAGTAACTTATTTATTTAATTAATGAAAATTTTGCTTTTTATCATGCTTTTTTTTTCTGATGCTTCTCAGAGAAACTGCTGCCAACCCAATTTCCCTCCATCCTTCCTGCCCTTCTGTCTCCTATCTCTTTTCAGTGGCCTTAGGCCGGCCAGGGTAGACGTTTTGGTAATAAATGGCTTTGTAAAAGACTTACTGTGAATGCTTTTAATCTCTCATTTGTTTTCTAGGTGGCTTCAGAGTCTGACCATGGAAGTAATTTTGTCAACAGCGTTTGGAGTCAAGGCTGAAACACAAACTGTTGAAAATGATCCAATCACTGAACTAGCAAAGAAGGCCATGGCAGCACACCCCATTGTTGGATTAATGAGTAAGAAATTACTGCTTTTGTTTCTGTTCATGCTATCTTGAATGCTTGTAGTAATGATCTTTCTGAGATCTTACTAGGTTTGATACTGTTATAGTTTAATTTGTAATGCCATTTAATTTCTGGGCATGTTCTGCTGACCTATATGTACATTGTGCACTATGTGCCTTCTCTCGTGTGTAGAGAAAAAAAATCCTTGTGTTGATCTGGGTTTGTTCTCCTTATGTTTGTTCGTAAATCCTGATACCACGGACCCGAAACCACAACAGATACATATAGCCAATACAATGCTGTATTGCTCGGATGCTTACAGGCAATCTAAAGCTAGAGGCTATAATTGTTTGAAATGGAACCCAGCTGGCCAGCCAATAAACCTTTTAATTACCATGCACCATTCTGCATTCCAGAAGACGTTTTCTAAACCACTTAAGTTTTTTATAGTTTTTCATTTGAATTAAGTCAGCTTTGAACGGTGTTTTAACTACACCATGTCATTTGTAACTCTTTTTTATAGTGCTTTTACCATTTGGAGGCCGTTTACTCCAGTACATCCCGGACCCTTTTGATTTTGAAAAGATTGGGGCGGTAGCAGCAAATATTATCGCTGAGAGGACAAAAGCAAATGGCGACAGCAAAGTTCATGTAAGTAGATTATCCGTGGCCAGTCATGCCCCAGTGTCTGTACCTGGAATTCAAAGCGTTCGTTGTTGACACTAAGTGAGAAGTGAAAAGGAGACAAAGCCTATAGTTTAACTTTGTTTGACCCCATGACCTTCAAATGCACAAATTATATCAAGAGAGAAAATATATTAAGAGAGAGCGGCTCGCTATCAGATTTTAGACTTGTTGACATACCTTTACAATTTATAAGACTTTGAGTCAGTCCAGTAATGATGTTGTGGACAGTAGTGTCACTGTAGTAGAGTAGTTGGAGTGTCGTTATTCTGTCTTCCTTCCCTTTTGGTCCTCACTAGTATTATTCACTAACAACATTAGCGCCATGAGCCATGATGCTTTTAATTATATATATATATATTAATTATTATTATTATTATTATTATTATTGTTAGTTCTGTAATTCCTTGGCCTGCTTGATTTCAATCTTTGTCAATTTTAAAGGAGATCAGACTTTCTTCAATTTTTCACACCATGTTTTTACGTCCTTTGGTTACAGCGGAAAGACATGTTGCAATTGATGCTAGATGCTAAAGAAGAAACAGGAGGAGGAAAAATTGATAATGATGATATCCTGGCTCAAAGTCTTGTGTTCCTTCTCGCTGGATATGAAACTTCTAGCACCACTCTGGGCTTTATTTGTTATCATCTCGCCACGGACATGCATGTGCAAGACAAACTGAAAGACGAGATTGACCGTATGTGGCCTGAAGACGAGGTGTGTACCTTTTTTGGTGTTGGTTCCAGAGCTGCCTGTCCCTCTTAGCCAGTGGAGCCTGCGCAAGAGAAACAAGTGGCTCTGGTGATCCCAGACACACGATTTGATTGGCTGGATTTAAACAAAACGAACAGCTAATCAAATGAACCATTTTAAAATCCCTTTGTTATACGAGAGTTAGAAACGATTTATTTGATTGACTAGATTTGAAACTCCCTTTGTTAATCTAGGCAATCAAATCATGTTGTCGGCTGAGGGAAATGGCTCTGGGACGAGAATGGTGTTTGACTTACTTTTTTTTTCCATCACAAGATTAAAAGTTAGCAAACTATCTTTTGAAAAAAAAAAACAACTGTTCTTTTAACTATCGTCAAAATATTCAGCACCAGGGTTGATTTAATTAACTTGAAGAAGTCAAAAGCAATGAGATTCAGATGACGTACTTTGAATACCCCTTGCCTATGAATTTTTTGACCATTTGAAGCATAATGGAGTTCAAGAACAAAACAGCAAGGATTTAAGCAATGTGATAACATGCAGGTACCTTCCTACATTGAAGAAACTGGTGTTTATAATTTAATAAACCCCGTAACGTCTGGCGTTGGGTGCTTTTAACAACAGCAAGCATTTCCTTGGAAACTGGAGACACTATTTTTATAAGAAGGACAGAAAAGCTATGTCTCAAGTCTTTCCCTATTTGCGCACTTCTGTGTAGAACTCTTCTGGTTTTAAATTTTAAGTAAATGATGATGTTCTCTTAACATGTTTTTTTCTTAGTGTTTTTATTTAATGTCGTTAAATGACTATTTCATCTGCAGGTATCGCCGTCATATGATGTACTTCACAAGATGGAATACCTTGACATGGTCATTAACGAAGCAATGAGAATTTATCCCCCAGGATTTGTGTAAGTTTCGAAGAAATACAACACTGACTAGGCATATATAATGCGGTTGGGTAGTTAATAACACTGTCGGCCGTGTTCAGATTGCTAAAATTTGGACATTGAAGGTTTCCATCTTCAGTTTTATAATAACTGGTTTACTGACAGTTGTGCAAACTGCTCTACATTGGGAACAATAACGATTGCTTTCGAAAGTCAAGTTTCTTTCACCTGCCATTTCAGATTTTACTGTAGTTGCTCCCTTTTGTTAAATCATTTTTGTGAAAAAAAAAATGATGTTATAGCAAGCGGTGGGTTCACCTAATACGAAAGAAAAATGGAGAAAGAGAAACGAGCTATTGTCGGTTCATCACGCTAAGACTGAAGTTGGAGTAGCAGGATCGAGATTTATTGTGTAAAGAGCAATGAAATTCTGATGACGTATTGCTTTTTACTTGTTTTCTAAAAAAATTCACATTTTGTCATAACTTTACATGTTCCATCACATCACAGTACTGATAGGTAAGAGGTTTTCTCCTATGATTCATGAGTTGTCTACTGAACTGTAATTTATTGCCTCCTTAGCCTCCAGAGAGATTGCAACGAGACCTGCACTATCAAAGGAGTTACAATTCCAAAAGGAATGCCAATCATGATTCCATGCTATGCAATTCATCACGACCCAGAGATTTGGCCAGAACCTGAAAAGTTTGATCCAGAGAGGTGAGGAGACGAACCTGATGTTTATCTCAGCTTTTTTTTTTATTTCATCATCGTTTCAGCCATTATCATTCTACTTTATCCACCAAAAACGTTGTCAGTTATAGATTTCCTTGCATTGACTTTGACAGGTTCACCGAAGCGGAGAAAGCAAAGCGTCATCCTTATACATTCATGCCGTTTGGATATGGTCCTCACAATTGTGTCGGCATGAGATTTGCTTTGCTGGAGATTAAGCTGACTCTAGTGAGATTACTGAAGAAATACAAGTTTGAGCGCACTGAGAAAACAGCTCCGGTAAGTTTGTTGTACTTCACATGGCATTTGCATTACACTGTTCATGGAGACGTTTTTCGTAATTAACGTACCAATTTTTTTGTGTGGCTTTTGGTACAAGTTTAAGATATTTTGGATGTTCTGGGCCGTACGTGCGCTACACTGACAATGTCAGATTGCAAGTGCAGCTTATTTGTTTGCTTTACGATGGCGGATGCGTGTAGAAATGTCATGAAATGTGCTCAGTTAGGCTCGTCAATGCCCAGTTCTGCGAGGCTTGACAACGACTGTGGTCGGATAATGATATTCAAGTCACTGAATTTGTTTTCTTTTTTTTTGCAGATGCCATTGGGTTTTGCTGTTGGTGCTGTTCTCACCTGCCCTCCAGGAAAAATCATGCTTAAAGTTTCCCCAAGAGAGTAAAAACAAGATTGCGCACCATCATTTACTTAGCAGATAGCTATATTTTCTAGAATTAACCTCTACTGGTCTATTGTTTAAAATGGTCTTTCAGAAATCCGTTTAGAAACGAATTTCTTGTTTTGAAACAGGAAGAAATCAACAGGTTTAAATTTAGTAAACTAGCATACTGAGTGTGTTTTTAGGGTATTAATCGGAAACTGATGAAATTAGGTCAGTTAGATCTAACAAAACGGCACCTTTTCAGGCATGTGGTAAGCGTCTTGATCCCAGGAAATCCCTTAGTTTGTTCACTGAGTGAAAGCAACTATAAGCAGGAATCATTCATCTTTAAAAAAAAAAGACACCTTTAAGTGTCTTTCTCAAGACAACTCTTGGTCGGACAATCGAATTTGACACACTTCCTTTGGCCAAAATGGTAGCATGAACTATGTCTTGCATGTGACGAGTGTGGGAGAGGTCGTGTGCTAAATCATGTGTTTTGCAACTACCTAGCCAAAGGAATTTTTTCCTCTTAATGGTTTTAGCTCTTTGCACGAATAACTTTCAATCAGTGGTTATTGCAAGTCACTGGAGAGCAGATTTATTATCAAATTCACAGTATGATAATAAAGTATAGTAATACAATACAGTTAGTATATATACTGCAAGCATTTTAATATTGTTGCTGACGGTTGCATAACGTGTTGAGCATATAAGGCACTACTGATTTGTCAATATTTCAATACGTAGTCACCTTATAGAAGTACTTTTAAACGTATAGACAAAAGTGACTGCAAACGAGAGATGCAATTAATTTCTCGATTTCACTAGCTTATGTAGAAGAGATTTGTTGAACAATTTGACTATAAAACATTGCGATAACATAGTTAAACTTAAAACCATCTTGGTTAAAAGTTATAAATTAAAAAAGGCGACGACGTTTCGATGTTGACGCTCAAATTTTGCATTTGTCTCTTCACTGAATTGGCTGATTGCTGATCTTTAAAAGGGAGTGGAACCATGATGGTAGGGCTGTTTAGTTGTATTCCTGGCAGCATTGATGTTATCGATACTGCGGAGAAACTTGTTGATCGACGCATTGATTAAATTGATCGGGTAGTCAAGGTTTATGAAAATAGAACGGAGTTTGTTGCAGTCCTCAGAAAAAGCAGCAGGAGTTGATGACAGTTGATGTGCGCGATGGATCATAGCGGCGAGCAGGCAATTTTTGTATCGCTTATCAACATGGCTGTGATGGCGGAGGAGCAACCCAGTGTTCGTGGTCTTTCTGTGGACTGATGTTTCGAGCCTGTTGCCACTTTTAGTGATTATCGTGCCAACAAAAGCGTTGGTGTTTTCATCGGCTATCTCCATGGTGAATTTTAGGTTTACGTGGCAAGAGTTCAGTTTGACAAGGAAAATGTTGCCTTCATTGCATTGAGGTCAGGCATAATTGTCAGGGTATCATTCACGTAGCGCTTATAGAAAGAGGGGAGGTCGTTTCTCTCGTCCAGTGTTTCTTCGATAAAGCCATGAACCAGTGTTGGCTAATAGTGGCTCGAGTGGAGAACCCATTGCTACTCCTTCAACTTGCTCGTGGAGCGTGTCATCAGCTATAGGTTAGAGCGTGCCATAAAGTTGAAATAGTTGATAGTTTCGTGAGCAGGAACATTGGTGAACAGGGCAATTACATCATATTGGGCGGGGCGAGCAGCGAAAAAAAATTGCTCTTCGAAAAAATAGGGACTGCTTGTAGTCTAGATCTGTTGTCAAGATTGCATTATCACTTAATGACATAATGATCTTAATTTGTAAGTATATTTCACACAATACAAATAAACGATTAAACTAGACGACTAGAAAATATAAACTTTTAACACTTAGCCAAGTGCACTCCTTTCGCAATACTAATTAAGGCGGGGTATTACCTGAAGGTCGCACGCTTTTCCGTATTTTCCAGCCATTACACTTTGATGTGACAGTACTACAACACTTTATCGGGTAACTACTTTTGTCACGAAAATGATCACAACTTGTTGACCAATGCCGGATTGGACATTTGTTTTGTATATACCATTACTGTAATAGCAAGTGATTGAAGAAGAATTGTAGTACTGACCCAAAGTATAAGGGCAGGGAAACACTGAAACCCATTATCAGCCACCTAACGAAATTTCCCGTTCGCGTTTTATGAAATCCAAAGCTTCACTTATCCCATATATCTATGTATTGCGGTGTTTTGTAAATTTTGGGGTTATTTTTGGGGATGTTTGGGAAATATTGAATGTGATTTAAAAAATTAGAATTTCAAGTTACAAAGTGATAGACGGCCACCGAACAGTCACCCGACAACCTGGAGTGCTCTTGCATGGGGGTCAACTGTCTGATGATGTTTTTATTTTTTCTTCAATCCCTTCTTTAAACTCTTAAAAATACATTCAAATTCAGGTAGACCCGGCCCACCTTAAGTTTTATTCTTGTGAGAAAACAACAGAAGTCAAAGGTTGCGTGGTATAATAAAGCCAAATTTTTATTTTCCCTCCCTTTCCCTTTTTGCCTTTCACCCTACCTGTATATAATAAAGAAGCGTTAAGGGCTGTAGGAAAGTAGGTGGCAGGTTACTTTTCTAGCACTCAAGGCGCAAGCCCTCTAGGGGGATATGCCCCCACCAGAAAAATTTGAAAAAATAGATACTTGAAAATGCTTTTTTCGGCATTTTTGATAAAAAGATTGTTTACATTTGCTGCATGTTTTAGTATCATTTTTCTAGGTACCAAGCAATTACAGAATAAGGGAAATTTTTCTTGTTTTTGATCTGCCAGGCAAGTACGATATGCCCTTAGCGTATAAACCGCGCGCTAATAAAACAGAACACACTTGATAATAAATCTCCTGTGTTATAAACTGTGCAGTACTGACGTACTTTAAACGTACTCGATAACAAACACCTCCCCGTACTAAAGATTTTTACTATAATCAGCATAGAACTGTAATAATTTCACCGCAGCGGTTTTGTTCGAATTTTTTTTTTACTTTACAGAGGGTCTGTTTATTGATCTGTAACTTGTATATTGACAAATTTAGAGCGAACTGACGTATGCCTGCTGCCATGATATCAAAGCGCAACACTTGTTCACAGGCAGACCACCCTTAGCCTGAATTTCAGACTCCCTCCTTGGTCGCCTACTCCCGAGAGCGTCTACACTTTGCTCTTGCGTCCGTGACGTCACTACACCGTGTGATTTGTGTTGTTGCATAGTGATATACTGATTCCCGCGAGGATTGCGTTGAGAGTTCGCACCCAGCTGTCATTCCGTCTGTCTCGGGTGCTGGCGCTTCGTCGCTTCACTCGGTCCTTTGTCAGTTCTTCCGCCACTCGACGCTTGTCCTCCCTCTCCAGTGATCTCTCGTCCCACGGTCGTGTTTCCGTCTCCCGTCCGTCTCTGTCTCGGGTGTGTTTCCCTCGTCCTTTCTGTCTGTCTCGCTCGTCAGTGTTGCCTGCGTCGACTCTCTTCGCGTCTTCTGTCTCTGTCCCTTTCCTTGCGTCTTCCTCTGCTCGCGCTCCCTCCGTGTGTGGTCACCGACGCAGGCCAGTTTCGACGTCTCTCTGGGGTGCGACGGGGGATGTCTATCGCGCCACCCTATGTGTTCGTGGTTTATTATTGTTGTTGACATGAGACGAACAAAAGAAATTTTGAAATTTATACGGGTTACTGAAATAAAGCTCTGGAAATGACATATCTAAACTACTTTTCGCTCTAAATATCTCAATAAAGTTTAATGAAACGTTTATCGACTCAATTGTTGTATTTCTTCGCCTGCGCGGGCCGTTTCAAGCGCCTTTTTAACTGATTTAGCCTCTTTCTATCTTAACCGGCCTTCGGCCGGCTAAATCAGTTAAAAAGGCGCTCTTAAAAAACGGGCCGCGCAGGCGAAGAAATACTGACAATTGAGTCGATAAACGTTTCATTAAACTTTATTGAGATATTTAGAGCGAAATGTAGTTTAGATATGTAATTTCCAGGGTGGTCTGCCTGTGAGTTGTTCATGTTGAAAAATTAGAGCGTTCGAAACCACAGCCGCAAGACAGACAAGATACTCCCGTTTACCGGCAGTCTTTGAAAACCCTAAATCCCATCAAAATGAGGCAAAATAAAGATTTAAAATTTCCTTTTTCAACTATTTTTTTTTTATTCAGTTCTATAAACTGCTTTTATGCAGTACTGTCAAACAAAAATTTCAATTTCCTCAAAGATTCGGGACCGCAAAAGGAGTGTGCAAAAACTGAAATGATGCGCGCGCGCGATGTTCGGCGGGTTTGTAGCAGGCCCAGGCTATCCCCGTCTTTTTTGGCCGGTAGGAGACTATAAAACATGAAAACATGAATCGGCCGTGCCCGATTTTATAAATACAAAATACAAGTAAAGATCGTAAAGATGGCTGACATTCTGCGAACAATAGCTCAGTTTGCGAACGATCACTGGGTTACACTTTTGGTTGGATTTTTGATTCTCCTGCTTTATTGGTATGTATCAAAAATGTGCGATACCAGCGATGGACATTGTTAAAAACAGCTTATTGATTTGACGTACCGTACTTTCTCGGAGGTCAAGCTAACAAGTAGATATTCTGTTTGTCACAAATCTTGATTGCAACATAAACTATTCAATCCGTTATAATGTACCTTTGGGTGATAATCAACTGCAGTCCTTTGATAAACGCCGGGCCCCGATTAAACGCCGGCTTCAAATAAACGCCGGGTTCACCAAGCGAAGTTAAAAATAAACGCCGGGGGCGTTTAATTGAGAAAATACGGTATGTATGGTTTCAAGATCAGACAAGCATACTGTACCGGATGTAGCGTGACCACCGATAAAAACCCACTCCAGTAAAATTATTGAAGTTGTTATGCTATTTTTTTCTTTAGCAATTTTAGATGAAATGATTCTATTTATATTTGTATCAAATTTGAAGAAAATAATGCTTTGATTAATTTATTAAACTAGCTTTAATACTCATGCATTTATTAATTTATATCTTCAAGGTATTGCGTTAAACCGTTTTCTGTGTTCAAGAAACTTGGAATCACTGGGCCACCACCGACACCATTTTTTGGAAATAGTGCACGGACAATGTTTGATGTATGTTGTTCTTTATTTTTCCAGTACAAGCTTGTATTGTGTGGTTCCATAAAATATCAATACCCTGCCTCTGGAGGATCATAGAAATTCAAAGGGGGAAAAGGTCTGGTCTAATAACCAGTAATCTCGTTCCCACATCTCGCGGGTTCTAGACGAAGCTGGAAGGCAAGATCTGGCCAAGCAAGAAAATTCAATTTTTTTGATTCATTTGGCTCTTTCAAAGCATGGCTGTCACAGCGCTAAAATTTGAACGTGCCATGCGGCCCCAAGGGAATTCAATGTCTGTATTTTATGCAAATTATAGATCATGCACGCAATCATAATATATTCATTTTTGGGATGTTTCGTTGTTTACAGTCCGCCTCAAAAGACAAGAAGATTTCGTTTTAGTTCTTTGTAGCATAATTTATAAAGCCATTTCAAACAATAACGATGTTTAAAAAAGAGATCTGCCGTAAAATATTTACGTTTGATTATGTGACCGGATCAAATTTGCATAAAATCTAGCATGTCTCAGACATTGCATGTAACCGCCGATGAACAATTTTTTTAATCAAATAAAATTTTTACCCGACCTAAACCTTCATGATTGCCTTTTCTTAGTAAACTCTGCTAGATATTATCTAGGAAGCGAGAATGGTAAAGCATTCGATTCATATAGTTGAGGATTGGTGAATATTTATTTGATTGCCTTTTTTCGCACCTTGACTTCCAATCACGTGGTACAATGATTGACAGTCTCTCTTCCCCCAATCTGGGAAAAGAAAACAGTTGAATGACAAAGGGAAGAGGGGTTAAACAAAACAACCTCTGTGGGGAGAGTATGGAATTCTAACAGCACTTAGAACCTGTATACACTCTAATTGTCTGCCTCTCTACCTCCTGATCATGTGCTCTTAACCTTCCTCCTGATCCAAATACATGTCTAAAAAAACTAAGATCACCGCTTACATGACTGTGTCTCACTCCAAACATTGAAGAATGCACATCCGTATCTTTTCATCGTCGCTTTTTCTCTCATGAGCACTTTAATGTACCTGCAACACTATCTCCCCCCGCTCTCCCTGGCATTCCGATTTCCGTTCTTTATCGTGATGTGACAAGCATATGAGAAAAGGCGTCTTGCCTTCCGAACTAAAAATTCTAAAATTATATTAAAAACAAATTCATGGGGACTGAAAATAGTAGTACCATGTAACATAATGTATTAAATGTAAGTGTGTCAGCTGCAGAACTATTAGTCTGCCAGTTCTTCTTGCAGAAAATGACTGAGAATTCAATTTTTGTACTTACGAAAAACTGGGTTGAGTAGATGACGTCATCAATCCCCTAATTGCAATTTTAGATTTTTTTTTACTTTAATATCTCTGAACTAAAAAGAATTTGAAAACGGAAAACGCCATTTTAATCTTTTGTTGAATTTATGAAACGCCTAAAATTTCAAGGGGTGAAATTTGATCATATAGTCACTAAGGATCTGTTTAATTGACAACACCAGCAATACCAGTATTATCATGCTACTTCTGTAAACTCCATGACTTTGGTACCAGTGGTAGATAATTCATACACATAATGTACAAAGAGAGGAAGGGATTGAAAAGGGCACCTACATAATGCACCCCTTGGAGATGTGAATTTCTGTATGCACAATCTTTCCAGCCTAATTCCCAGGGGTTAGGGAACCAGTGTTCCAGATAAGAAATGGGTCTCGGGTCAAAACCCAAAGAGGCTACCTGACCCGACAAATGAAATGGTCAAATAATACAATGTAAGTAACAATAAAAAGCAAAGAAGAAGTTTCCAAAGACAAAGATATTGGAGAGAAATCAAATTCAGGGCAAGAAAGAAAAAAAGTTCATCCACCATAGTTCTTTAGGCAACTATACTTGTCCAACGCTGTGTTACATTTTGTTTTCATCTGCTTTCAGCGACAAGAAAAACGAGCTTTGCCAAAACGCTCGTTCGAGTGGCCTTCTTTTTCAGCTTCAACTAGGTTCGAAAACTGCTTCACCATGAATTTATTTTTTCTCATCGCTATCTTTTGTTGCTTCAAATGCAGTTCACAAGGCAAAATTGTTCTAAATAGAATGTTTAAATCCATTTGTGAAGTCAAAAGACCTTGATTTTTCGATCGTGTCCTCAGGTATGATTAACTTGTGCCTGCATTACTACAGACAGCAGTAACCCTCAATACAGTACATGATACTGTAAGGGATAGCACAGTTTTAAAAATCAAGTTTGGTACCCATAAGATGTTCATAGTAATCTACCTTATTGTTACTTATTTTTGCGGGAACTTACTGTAATTTCGGGACATAATTTTTGCAATTTGGGCAAAAAAATATGTTTAAGGTCATTGCCCTGAAAAAGAACTGAACAAATTTTTTAACTAAACTTCGCCTACTGGTTTATTACGTTAAGGGAACTTAAATTTTGAAATAAAAAGGGGGTCACCAGATTCGTTTAGTAGCAGGAAGACCTTGTATATTCCATATATTCCTTAAAAATTCCTCTACGAGTACTAGAAAGTAAACGTTTAAGCGATAATTTATTTTTCAAACACAAAATTGATCTGTTTTCATTTTACAGAAAGAATTAGATCACTACACCCAAAATATGAGAAAAAATTGATAGGTCACAGACTCTTTACGAGAAAGCGACACTTTACTTCTCTCGCGGGCTAAGCCACATAGAAAAAGCCGCCATTTTGTTCATGCGCGCGCGCGCGCGCGCTTATTACGCGTAAAATTCTGCGCAGTAAGGATGCGCAATGCAATACAGGGCAATGACCTTAAAGGAACTTACTTTTCGCCAAAAATGTCAAAATACTAGTCTGCATTAACAAACAGTAAGTATCAAAATGGCACAACTGATTTTAATTTTCCAGTGACACTGAAAGAGAGAGGCTGTACCAAGATACTGATTATGTACATGTAGTAAAGTGACCGTAACATTGATTAATTATAACAAATTACATGTATATATATGGGTATTAAAGTTC
The DNA here is from genome assembly GCF_052425735.1 of Oculina patagonica. Taxonomy (NCBI): domain Eukaryota; kingdom Metazoa; phylum Cnidaria; class Anthozoa; order Scleractinia; family Oculinidae; genus Oculina; species Oculina patagonica. The sequence goes on along the minus strand of NC_135759.1, from coordinate 30,482,456 downwards.
GCGTCGTTATTTTTCGCGAGAACCTTTTTTCGTATGCTTGTCTGATCTTGAAATCATACATACGTCAAATCAATAAGCTGTTTTTAACACTGTCGCGGTTTTCTTGAAAATCGCAAAAATTAAGTCCTGCAAAAATTAGTAACAGTAAGGTATAAAACCTTAAAAGAAATGATTTGTGATTTTTGTACAATAAATACCTTTGTACCGGAACAAAAGAGATTTTAAGCGGCCTTTAAGAATAACTGGCATGAATCGTGACCAGTCACTTGTGTCAATATATTACGTGTTATATTAATTTTTGTTCTTGATTTAATTGTTCATTTAGGGGGCGTCTTTTCAATTTTTTTTTGACATTGTGTAGTTCCAGAAAACAAAAAAATATGGGGGGGGGAGGGTGGGGGTCTCAAAGATAAAAATTTTTAAAGAAATGTATGAAATTTAACTGAAATTTCCAGAGGGGTGGGGGGGTTCTTTTAAAAAAATCCCTTCCATGGGGGAGATATGGATATTTTATGGAACTACACATTAGCACTAGCCACACTGTCATTTTTATATCAGGGATTTCCTCAAAGTAATGTGAAAATAGATTTACCCATTATTTCTTAGTTTATAAAAATAAAACTGCCATCATTATTATTTCTTTATACATGCAGCCAAGCAATGTTCCAAGGCTTTATCTGGAATGGTACATGAAATATGGCAAGGTGTTTGGGTACGTATTATCTCAATAGTCATCAGTGACCAACTTCGTTGTTAAATTATATTATAGTTTAAAAAGTGGTTTATTTGAATTAGGAGGAGGTTTATTTTAGGAATAATGTGCATGCTAGGGTTGATCAGTTCGAGATTGTTATCTAGCTTGACAAAGCCCGCTGCAGCAAATACATCATGCACGTGTGTTAAGTGTGTTATATTTCTTGAACATTTTATAAAGGAAAAAGCAAAGTCAGTCATTTGCTTGTTGTGGTTGTTGAACAATAAAAGCATATGAAAAATTAAGAACATTTTAGAAGTGCAAGTGAGGGTGTGTTCTAAATAAAACTGCCAAAGCTATGGCTGAGTTTCTATAGCAATAATACTTGCTGGCATTCAGTTTCTGGGAGTTATTATTCTACTCCCCCTGGACAGGATGCTAGTCCATATGCCAGGTTTGTAGCCCCCTAGGTATTATTTTGTCTGGTTTTCCCAACTGTTCACTAGTTCTCATTTGCACTCACCATGTTTAAGATGTAAGATGTCTTGCTTAAATACGCAATACAATGACACAGTCAGAGCACATCAGCCCAGACCATGCAATCTGGTACCTTGATTCTATATTAGTAATTAAAATGTTTAATGGATAAATTAGTGCATAATTTACATGTGTGCTCATTAAATTCTCTTTTAGAATGTATTTTTTCCGTACGCCATTTCTCATGATTGGTGATCCAGACATGATCAAAGATATTCTTATTAAAGAATTTCCCAAGTTTCACGATAGAATGGTAAGGTTGTACAGTTCAGCCTATTTTCTTTCCCATTTGCAGCATATAATTACTAATACTTTTAATATAAGTACAGTTGACTAACTGTAAAGTTTTAAAAGTAACAACCTTTCCTGTTACTTTGTTCTTTCTTTATTCGTCCATTATATTACATGTACATTTAAACTGATCTTTTGTTTGCTAATTTAAATTTAATAGCAGGAGATCTTAGCAAGCTCTATTGAGCTTTTCTAGGAAGATCCCCTTAATATTAGCTTAAAAATAATTACAGAGCAGATGAAATTTTAACTGTAGATGTACTTTTTTTATCATCTTTATTGTCATTTTAACATTCTTTTTTTACATACATACATCTATGTAACTCTAGATGCAGTTTTTAAACTGCATCTAAAATTAAAATTGTAATACACATGTTTCCCTAACCTATTATCACAATCAAATCTTATAACCTAAGATACTCGTTTTTTACGTATGAAGAAGCGGTCGACAAGGCAAGTCTGGTCACTCTGTCAAGTCGAAGTCAAGCCCTGATGGAAAAATTGTTTAACAACATTTTAGAGAACAATGACAGTAGGCTGAGAAATTTACTGCCCCCACGGAATCTTAGTACCGGTAGTTATAACCTCAGAAAGTCACGCCAGTTTAACCCTGTTTTTAAGACTAATAGATTTAGAAATAGTTTTATTGTCCCTAATGTACTTAAGTGTGGATTTTAATAACTCTTGTATAGTTCTTTAAATATTTTTACATTTTATCGTTAGTTTTTATCACTTTATAAATTTGTAAATATGACATAATTCAACCTTTTAGGTTGCGAAGTTGTATAACTATCTATCTATCTATCTATCTATCTATCTATCTATCTATCTATCTATCTATCTATCTATCTATCTATCTATCTATCTATCTATCTATCTATCTATCTATCTATCTATCTATCTATATTCCTTTAAAATACTTGTCCTCTCTGTTTCAGTGGCATGCCTTTTAAGGCCTGTAAACTAGCTATCTCGAAGAGATATGGTGCTAAGTGCATGACCACTATAAACAACATTTACATTGCCTTTTGAATAACGGTTAACCTAGAACAAACATAAGATCAGTTTGGCATGGTTTGTTGTATCTGTTGTTTTTATTTTTATCTTGGCAACAAGTGAAGTTATGTTTTAAGTCGGTATAAATCTCATAGAGTCAAAATTTTCAGTGGGTTGTTACTTTTAGAAGTTATTACTTTCAGAACTTTATGGTATCATAATATGGGGGTTAAGAAGGGGTGTACCCACAGGGAAATGGGGTCATGTTTTTTGTTACTTGTCCCTTGAATTGAATGCTTCTTTCAAGAATCTCAAAAAGCAGCTTTGTCCTCAGAAGATTATAGTTAGACATATCCCCAAATATGATAGAATATATGTCGTAATGTTCTGATAATTTTGAATCACACATGTCCATTTAATTTAATTATCAGAACTTTGTGGATATCCCAGAGCCTTATAATAGAATGTTAAACATTGTACCTGGTCAGAAGTGGAAGGATCTTCGTAATACTCTGTCGCCAACCTTCAGTGCATCTAAAATGAAGCATGTAAGTGAATACTCTCCATCTGCAAATGAAATAATTTCTACCATTTAAGTCAATATTTTTGTTAACTTACTAATAGTAACCCAACCTGGCATGTTGGTAGTCTACCCACTCTTCCCCACATGGTACTTTAGTCAATTTGTGATTTTCATCAAAGACGAAAATTGAAATGCGATTTTGATTTCCGACTTTCCAGATGTGATACGTAAAGGATTGGGTCCATTTCATTGAATAATAATATCAAAAAAATAGAAATATTTGGAGAAAGAGTGGTAATTTTCCATTTTGATTCAGTTGGAAAATAACAAAATTGAAATAGGAAATTACCACTTTTAATTCTTATGCTGATTTTAAATGTCAAAAATTGAAAACAGACATTTAATTTGGATTTTTTTCTCAATTATTCAATATTCTCGAGAGATGATTTCCATTTTTCATTTTTCAAGTTTTGATTTTTCTTAAAAATTGAATGGACAGAAGGTACACAGACCTTTCTTCTCAAGGTTTTCGTGGAACAGTTCCTTTGCAACTTTTGTTGATCTTTTTGTGTTTTGTAAGTCTCATCCAGCAATTTTTCAATTTCTTGCTCAGTTGAAGAAGTAAAACTATCGATGAGCCATGTTTTTACCTTAGCTGTGAGCAAGATGCCACTCACCACCCGTGAATTTGGCATTGCTCTTGGAAATCATGCATTGTGTGTGCAACCTACAGATCATTTACTCATCTGCTAGCAGAATTCGAGTGAATAATCCGTAGGTTGCGTTGAATCCCAGAATTAACTGTAGGCTCTTAACCAATGACAAGACAGATAGTGACTACAATGTATAATAATAATAATAATAATAATAATAATAATAATAATAATAATAATAATAATAACAACAACATCATGCAACAACAATAATAATCGATTTTAAACATCGAACATTGAAGGATTTCAATTTAATTTTTATAGTTATCTGGTTGTTGTAGATGATGTCCTTTATGAATGAAGCAATGGATACTTTAATTCAAAAAGTGGATAGGATTTCCAAGACAGGAGAGATTGTTGATTTTCACAGGTAGTGTTTTTTTAGTGAGCAATAAATTTTATTCACTAATTAAATGAATGCATTTGAATAATTTTGTACTGACCCCTGTTTTTTTTTTTTGTGATAGAATTTTGTAATTATCTTGACATGTCTTTGGTAAAAAAAAATTGGTTGCCGAGTGCCCCAGATCAAGGATGCAGAATTATTTCTCATTATTTTAAATTTATTATAGACAAAATACACACAAACAGCTAATTAAGCTTACAAGACGAATCCGGACAACCTACAGGTACAACTTCGAGTGAATATTTTACGAAACTTTATTTAATATTACCGTATCCGCCTAGATTCCTCCTTCTGCTTTTCGGATAGCCAACCAAATACATTATACATCATAAATAAGTTGCCCTGACGTTCAGAACATTTGTTTTGCATGAACGTGACAAACGTCTTGCAGTCAAGAGCTGTTTTCTTCACCGTTTCTGGGCTTTAGGTCGCTGTTTAGTTAATTTCTCGACGTCTGCGTAAAGTTTTCCGAAGATTTGACTATAAAAACATCGAGTTCGAGAAAATAATTTGGTTCTTCATTCATGTTTGAAAATTTTCTCTGAGCTGAATGAGAAAAATGGCGCGCGTCGGTTGCCAGCACGGCTTTTGGCGGGAAAACTTGGAGGCCGTGATGAATGCCGGGAAAATATTCGTAGACTGCGACCTGTGCAATACCGGAGAGGCTCCTGATTGGCTGTATTTTTCAAGGCATGAGATAATTCACGGTACGCCACGAGAAAGCATTGCATAACTTTTTTATCCCATTCCTCTTACTTACGCATAATGAAAAAAAAAATTGTATTAACTTAACCGGTTTAGATTCCTCCGTCCGCTTTTCGGATAGCCAAAAGAATACATGTACAGCATAAATAAATTGTTCTGGCGGTGCAAAGTCAAAGTCACTGTTTTGCATGAACATGACAAAGGTTTCAGTCTACCGATCCTGGATATTTTCAGTCGCTGTTTGGCAAATTCCTCGACGTCTGCATCAAGTTTTTCCGTCTCTAGTATGAAGTTTTTCGAAGATTTAAACTATAGAATGTCAAATTCGAGAGAATAATTTGGTTCTTCATTTACGTTTGAACATTTTATCGCAAATTTTAGTTTAAGCTGAGTGAAAAACAAAAAATGGCGCACGTTGCCGGCTTGGCTTTCGGCGGAAAAACTTGGAGGCCCAATGAACGCCGGGAAACTTCCGTGGGATATGGCAGAATAAGCAACGGCTTTCTAGGCTCGTGATTGGTTGTATTCTTCAAGGAATGGGATAAATGTAATTACTGACCATTGAGTGGTTAGAAGACTCAATTAGAATTTAATGCTATTAATTCTCATTTGTTTTCTAGGTGGCTTCAGAGTCTGACCATGGAAGTGATTTTGTCAACAGCATTTGGAGTCAAGGCAGAAACACAAACTGTTGAGAATGATCCAATCACTGAACTAGCAAAGAAGGCCATGAGAACACACCCAATTTGGGGACTAATGAGTAAGGAATTACTGCTTTTGTTGTTATGCTTCAGTGAAGGCTTGTTATTATGGTCTTGTTGATTTTGATACATATGACTAATACAATGCTATAAAATACAACACTCAATGGTAAAAATAATTTATAAAAATCCCAGTATTTAAAGAAGCAGAAGCAGAAGAAGAAGGCCAGTATTTAATGAAGAGATAGGATACAGACTGGCAGTCTAAAGGTCTGTCTCGTTTGGAATGAAACCCAGCTACCCGGGGGGGGGGGGGTACTACCTATAACGGCCTATACGGGGAGGCTCCGCCCAAAAGGGGTACCTTTTTCAGGCTTCAGGTATATAAAAGGGTAGGGATTTCACGAGTTTTAAGTATATGAAAGGGTGTGGAAATATGTCATTTGGCTATTTAAAAGGGCCTTTAATTAAAATATTTCGAACAGACGCAATTTATGGCTGTATTATTTTTATTTATTAAGCGCTACATAAAAATGACAAGAAAACGTCCTATTTTAAGTCCACGCCATGTCGCTTAGGTATATGAAAGGGGTACCTTTTTCAGTTAAAGGTATACGAAAGGGGTACAATTTCTGTCAAAAATGGTATAGAACTTTTTTGAGTACCCCCCGGGCCCTGCTAGTCACCATCATGGTTATTATTCCGTATACCGGAAGTTTTTCGTTGAAAGCCAGCTCCAGCTCTTATTTGTTACTTTATTTTACAGTGCTTTTACCATTTGGAGACCGTTTACTCAAGTACCTCCCAGACCCTTTTAATTTGGAAAAGATTGGGGCGGTAGCAGCAAATATTATCACTGAGAGGACAAAAGCAAATGGCGACAGCAAAGCTCATGTAAGTAGTTTCTCTCAGTCAGTGTCTGGAAGCTAAGTGTCATTGACACTGAGCATCAATCTAAAAGTAAAAAGCAGACAAGCTTTATATTTTAACTTTGTTTTAGGCTATGGCCTTTTAATGCACAACAAATTTTCTTCTTCAATTCCTTGACCCGCTGGTTTTTAATCTTCATCAGTTTTGGGAAAAGCAAACTTCCTGCAAGTTTTCACACCAGGTTTTTACGTCCTTGTTTGCAGCGGAAAGACATGTTGCAATTGATGCTAGATGCCAAAGAAGAAACAGGAGGAGAGAAAATTGATAATGATGATATCATGGCCCAGAGTGTTGTGTTCCTTATTGCTGGATATGAAACTTCTAGTACCACTCTGGGCTTTGTTTGTTATCATCTCGCCACTGACACGCATGTGCAAGACAAACTTAGAGACGAGATTGACCGTATGTGGCCTGGAGACGAAGTATGTAACTTTTTGGTGTTGGTGGAACTCTAATTTGTGATTCACTTGTTTTGACCACAAGATTAAAAGTTAGCGATCTATCTTTTGAAAGAAATACCAACAGCTCTTTTAACCATCTCGTACTAAGCATGACGTACTTTCATTATCCCCCCCCCCCCTTACCATGAAATATGATCATTTAAGGCAAGATGAAGTTCAAGAACAAAACGCAAAAGATTATGGCAGTATAATAAGATGGAACCTTCCCGTTCCGACATTGAAGAAACTGATGTTCACAATAAAAAGGTTTTGTACCTCTTCAACTGGCAATGCAATGGATGCCTTTAAGAAGAACAAGCATTTCCCTGGAGTCTGAAGACCTTGTTTGGAACAAAGGTAGAAAAGAAAGCCTGGCAAAAGTCTGGCCCTACTTCCACGGATGCCCGTGGTCAATTTTTTAATTGAATGACTACTTTATCTGCAGGTATCGCCGTCATATGACGTCCTTCACAAGATGGAATACCTTGACATGGTTATTAACGAAGCCTTAAGAATGTATCCCCCAGGATTTGTGTAAGTATTGGAGAAACACTTACAGCTGTTGGGTATTAGTTAACGCTTTGTCGGCCTGGCCGGTTACTAAAATTTGAATATTGAAGGTTTCAGTCTCAGCATTGTTCAATATCGAACTTTAACTGTTTTTTTTCTATCTGTTTTACTAACAGTTGTGCACATTCATAGGGAAAATTTTGATTTGGAAAGTCATGCTTTCTTCCCCTACCATTTTACTTTTTTGCCTCGCGTTGTTTAATAAAAAGTAAAGTCTGTCTCCGAGCCATGAGGCCCATACAGCCGGAGCTTATCCCGGTTTCAGTAGCATTAAGCGACTAGGAGTATTGCTACTCCCCCCTGGATGGGATGCTAGTCCATCGCAGGGTTACCCCCCAGCAGTAAATTCGCCGGTGGAGAGAGGCACTGTGAGAGTAAAGTGTCTTGCCCAAGAACACAACGCAGCGCCCCGGCCAGGCCTCGAACCCGGGCCGTTCGACTCGGAGTCAAGCGCGCTAACCATTAGGCCACCGCGCCTCCCACAGCGTTGTTTAATCAGTTGCGTTAAAAAACGTTGTGTTTGCATGCTCAAAGCCAAAAATGGAAATAGAAAAACGAGCCGCCATTGTCAATTCATTAACGGCTAACTAGGTGAAGTTGCAGAATCATGATTTTTTAATAGAAAGCCATATTATGTTGAAGTAAAACGGATTTTAGGTTTTTGTTTAACTCACAACACTCCTATTTTCAAAAACTATTCTTTGTCGAGGGCTCATCGCATCATCGTAAGTAGGTGACAGCTTTTCTTCTATGATACATGGCCGAGTTGTCTAAATGCAATTTATTGTAACGTTAGACTCCAGAGAGATTGCAACGAGACCTGCACTATCAAAGGAGTTACAATTCCAAAAGGAATGCCAGTCATGATTCCATGCTATGCAATTCATCACGACCCAGAGATTTGGCCAGAACCTGAAACGTTTAATCCAGAGAGGTGAGGAGACGATGCCTGATTTTCGATGTTGTTTATCTCACGTATTTTTGTTGTTGTTTTGGTTCATTCTCCCTCCTCAGCTTTCCCGTGAAAGTTCTTTCTTTTTTTTCCTCCTTTTCTCCCGTCTTTGTTCATCTTGTTTTCTTTTCGTCTTATTTAATCACTGTTTTTTTATCAAACGAAATCTTGTCAAAGTTGTCGTTACTAACAGATTAAATTTTCCCTGCATGTTTTTTGACAGGTTTACCGAAACAGAGAAAGCAAAGCGTCATCCTTTTACTTTCATGCCGTTTGGACATGGTCCTCACAGTTGTATCGGCATGAGATTTGCTTTGCTGGAAATTAAACTGACTCTGGTGAGATTACTGAAGAAATACAAGCTGGAGCGCACAGAGAAAACAGCACCGGTAGGTTTGTTGTGCTGAACATAGCGTGTGTATTATATTTATTGTCCATCGATTCAAATCGTGTGGACGTTTTTCTTAATTAATGTACCTAACCTTTTTGTAGGTTTTGGTGGGTTTGGGTTTTTGGTTCGCCTAAAGCATTAAGCAACGATTGCAGCATATGTCTTGATTACTTTGCGTTGCGCATGAAAAACGGTCATGAAGACTTGCGCAGGTGGGTTCGTCAGCGTCCTGCGATTGTTCTGCAAAACTCGACAATAAGGTCGGATATTCAAGGTCAATTTTTGCTGTAGAACATGAATTGCTGCACTTTTAAGCCTCATAATCAATGCAATCACTGAATTTGTTTTCTTTCTTTGCAGGTCCCATTGAGATTTGCTGTTGCTAGTGTTCTTGCCTGCCTTCCAGGAAATATCATGCTTAAAGTTTCCCAAAGAGAGTAAAACCAGGGTTGTGCCCCATTGTTTACTACGCAGACAACTAGATGTTCTAAAATTGACCTTTATTGGACTATTGATTAAAATGGCCTATCGGAGATTCGTTTAGAAATGCTATTCAGTTCAGTTTTTTTTGTTTTAAGACATAGGAAGAAATCAACAGAATGTTTTAAAAATAGAAAATGCGATCTCTGGTTTAAAAAATTTGATTAAAAACGAGCTTTCGACTACCAGTCTGTGGTCTTTAACAAGACTTTATTCCCCCGGGGGGGGGCCGGCGCTTTATACTTGTTAATAAAGACTGCAGACTGGTAGTCGAAAGCTCGTTTTTAATTAAATTTTAAACCAGAGATAGCATTTTCTATTTTTTTACAATGTCTTACCCTGGTTACTCGCGTATTTTTAAAAGAATGTTTTAAATTTGGTAAACCGGCATACAAAGTGTGCTTTGCGGTATCTAACGGAATCAAAAATGATGGAAATGGTTTTTCTTTAAACGTTGTTTTTTAACACTAGTAATGTCCTTAGTGAAAACTAACAAAACGGCACCTTATCACCCACGTGGTAAACGTCTTGATCCCAGGACTTATTGTAGTTTGTTGAGTACCTGTAGTTTGCAAACTAGTCCAGCGGCTCTTCTCGTAAAGTCCTTAAGGGTTGAATCCGTGTACCTTAGTGACAACAGATTTTCAATTGCGTAGGAAAATGAATTTCAAAAGTATTTTCATTTTTCGTTTTTCTTCCGCGCTGTAAAATTAAATTTAAAGTTCAATTTCCAAAATCTGTTTTTTATTTCTCTATGAAAAACGACATCCGACTTTCATTTTCAATCTTCTTCCCCTGGAGGAAAACGCGCGGAATTCGATTTTACTTTACGCCTTTTGTTTTTCGTTTTTTATAGCTTCGGCTCTTTGCACGAATAAGCAGATTTATTATCAAATTATCAAATCAAATTAGCAGATTTATTATCAAAGTCATAGTATGATAATACAGTATAGTAATACAGTACAGTTAGTATATATACTGCAACCATTTAAAATATTGTTGCTGACGGTTACATAACGTGTTGTGCATGTAAGGCACTATTTGTCAGTTTTTCAATATATAGTCACCTTATAAAAATACTTTTAAAAGTACAATGTATAGACGAAACGACGTTTCAGGTCAAAATTGACTGCAAACGAAAGATAAAATTTCTTGATTTCATTAGCTTACAACCTTTATTACTCCACAAGTTGCGAAATAGATTTTAAATTTAATACGAGATACTTTTATCAAACACTTCAATCTATTTTTGAACGTGTAATATGCATGATTGAATTTAAGCTACTGCACGTAAATTATTTTCTTGATTTTCCATCAATTTGACACTAACAATAATGGCCGTTTTTATATTAGAGACGAGTTACCCGTCTGGACGAGCTTCGGCAGAAATTTTGTTGCTCGTCTGGGTATGCGTCTCTCGTATATAGACGGGCACAAGACGCGATACGCGTCTAGACGAGCTTTAGTTAGGGAAATGGTCAAAACTATTGTACTCGGACAGGACCCATCACTCTGCAAAAAAGACAGGTGGTCTCTTCATGTACCTCTCTTTCCCCACCTTAAAAGATGGTGTCTTGTTTGTATAGCCCCAACTCTATCAGAGTAGAAACTAAGAAAAAGATTCAAACCTCCTTGTGCCATTTCTCCAGCAAGGCAAGCTTCATGCACACCTAATATAAAAGCATCAACTCAAATTTTAAGGCCAATAAATTTTGTCCACCTGGCTTACCAGAGAGGTGGTATCTTGCATAGCCCCCATACCCCAACACAAGGTGGGTCCTCGTCGAGTACACTTGTTATGACCACTTCCCTTACGTAATGTGTAACATCACAGGCTTGGTAATAAACAACGAATTTGTTCTGAAACAAAATAAAATAGTGTACTGTGTACATGTGTAAGAGTGACGTGGCTATGTTGTCTTCATTTAGTTTTCTGTACTGGTTATTAAATTTGTGCTTGTGCTAAATGTGGGGGAATAATCGGATTGTTAAAATTGCAACTACTGGAAAAAAGCATCAAACATTTAAACAGAAGAATCTTCAATCACACTACATCATACGTAACCCTAGTGGTTCGCCACTGGAAATAAATCAATGTCAGTGATTACAGTACAGTATGTCTGTTACTCAAGTCGTCGCCAGTCAAGTTTGGCAGCTTATTTTCATGTGAGTCATTTTTGCTACTTTGAGGATTCGTTGATGGGAAGCAGCGCAGATTTGTGTTTCGAAAGCGAGATCCGACTTGAGTTAGTCTGACGAAATAGAAGTGCAGGATGTGAAGAGCAGCCTTACTCCTACGGCTATATGTGAACTAAATAAAATTTAAAAAAATGTCACTAACAGGAGTCAATCTTCCTTGATGAAAAAGTATTATTCATGTAAATATAACTCAGCAGAAATCTATTGAAATTTCCATGAATTCCAACATCCTACTACATCATACATGTAAGGCATGCAATTTATCAAGTAATCATTTATAAATAATTCAATCAACCAACTATTAGATAGGTTAACTTGAATTTTTTTCACCTTTTTAGACATAGGCGTACGGGCAATTTTTTGCCAGGGGGGGGGCGGTGAGATATTTGCCCAAAAAATTCTCGCAAGTTGCCCAATTTTTTTCGAAACAGTCGAGAGGAAACGAGGGTCATACGATGCACTAACATAGGCTTACAAATGAAGTGAAAAATCCTTACATAAGAATCTATGATATGAGCTCATAAAACACGTTAAAAGAAATAGCTGCCTCTAGCATTTCGACGGCCGTAGATATCTACAAAGCGATCCATGTTATTGTTGACTACAGAGTTTGAATATACCCATAAATGCTAATAAGTGCGATTACACGTAATAATTTAAGTAAAAAAAAAAAACAAATGTTTCTCGTCCGGATTTCTGTAAAAAAAAAAAGAGAGCGGGCGGGCGCGTTTTTTTTAATTTTTTAATTATTTATTATCTTGTCGTAGCGATACGTGTGTTGTTCGAATATCCATTTTTTTTCTCCCTCGTCAAATTTTCCAGGCCAGAAGCGAACTTACAAAATAAATTCTGCAAGGTAATTGACCTATCCAATAGGGACCTAGCGTAACAAGGATCGATTTAAAGTTTTGGTCTTAGTTTGAATGAAAAGGCAGACAAAAGCCATACCTTACTCTGTACAAAGTACAAGGAAATAGTGTTGGTTTTTGTTCGTTCTAACTTTTCCAAAAACAGATAATAAAAAAAAGAGGCCGCTCAAAAAATGAAACGGGCGGAACGAGAAACATTTGTTTTTTAACTTGGCCTTACTGACACTTTGTTGCCCCATCAGGTGCTGCAGCGGTAAGTTTTCAATCTGCACAATGCACTGAATGATCGTTCAGCAGAACACGATGTATCACTGCATGGATATGAACCACGTAAAGAAACTCTGAAAACAACCCTGTTGAAAACTAAGCAAATATATCATTCTCTCATTTTGTATTTCTAAAACAGTCATGTAGCCTATTCCGCGCACATTACGAAAACTCACGCATATTTTCTACTCTGCTTCCAGAATCTCGCTGTCGATTTTGTAAAATTTAGCAACGTGGAGAAACTATCTTTATCAGTTGTTTAACTGTGACAGAGATTTGCAGTACAGTGCCCAACAGTAAAAGAATTTAAAATCTGTGAATTGAACTGGCTTTAACACGCCGACTTCAGGTTAAAACTTCGAAAAAAAAAACTTCTTAAAAACTGTGTTGCCCAAAATTTGGGGGGGGCTGCAGCCCCCCTGCCCCCCCCGGCCCGTACGCCTATGTTTTTAGATATAGCACAACCATCTTAAATCGACAAACGACACGAATCATGAAGCCAAAGATTGGCCGTGTATGTAGGACGCGTTCTTTTGGCTCAAGCATCAGTTAGTAGAGATCAGTAGAGGGTCCCCTCTAAATACATTATATAAATTAAATTAATTAAATAAATTATGGACACTATATAAGCTGCAGTGGTGCGAAGCTGAATTCATTGCAACTTGAGATTTCATACCAAAATATTAAGTGAAACAAGTACTAGAGTCCTCTGAATTTTCTCAAGTAAAGATCTTTAGACTTGCTGTAGACGCCACAGAGAGACACTTGACAGAGCACGTAGTCGTCCGTTGTTGACTAACGCCAAACTTTCCTCCCTAAAAATGAAAGATGTGACCCACAAAAAAAGAAAGATTGCGTGACAAGCCAAAAGAACGTCTGCGTGTCTGGTCTGCGTGGTAGCCTTTCCTGAAAGAAAGGGGCACGGCGGGTCAGCAGGCTTCCCCTTGTTTTTTGCCCCCATGCCCATGCCTTCTCGGCTTGGCTCACTCGCCATCTTACTGGCCCCTACCCCACTTGGGAGCCTGTTCGGCCTTGTCCCGTGTAATGCACCTATCAATGTAAATCCCGCGGGGGGGGGGGGAGGAGTGCGGGCAAAGGCACGGGATTTGACAACAAGAACGATCCCCTCTGTCGGGCATTTGACTGCGAGTCGCGTCCCGGGGGTTGGGACATTTGACTTTGACCGGGAAGCGCCTGGATCCAATCTTCAGACGAGATTACCAAGTTATTCCTTCTCGTGGCTTTGGAAATCATATGCTTCATTGCAAGGTACGATTCTGAGTTTTTCATCGGCATTTATCTGCCACTTTTAACGCCATTTAGTCATAAAATAGCGATTTTAAGAATATTTTACTTTCAAGTACATTTGGAGTAGGAATCCTGAGGGAAATCTAAGACGTCCGTGACCTTTTATTGTTTTTAATATGAATACCGAAACGGTTGGATTGACAGAAAATAAAGGTATGTAGAAAGTACTTGTTAGTTTGTTTTAGAATTCTGCCCCTGGGTGGGTCTTCTTAGGTACATTTGAACAAAAAAAATTTTCCCACCCTCGGGAACTTGACTGCAATTTTTACTTTTCTGTCAAATCCTCACCCCTGGCCCGCACTCCCTCCCCCCCCCCCCCCCCCCTCGCGGGATTTACATTGATAGGTGCATAATTAATTCTCGGTTAGTACTGTATTATTGTGACTTTTTGCAGAGAAGAACATGAAGAGAGGATAAAGTTCTAGATTTGGCCTACTCCAGCCCAAGAAACGCAGCTCTACAGATTTAGTTTCTAATATATACAAGTAAGCTTGAAGATGGCTGACATTCTGCAAACAATGGCGCAGTTTGCGAACGATCACTGGGTAACACTTTTGGTTGGATTTTTGATTCTCCTGCTTTATTGGTATGTATTAAAAATGTGTAATACCAGTGATGGACAGTGTTAACAGCTTATTGATTTGACGAAGTTACATGTCGTTTCACTCAGATAATTTCAAGATCAGATAAGGGGAGAAGCATTATTATTTTCTTTTTTTCGGGGGGGGGGGGGGAATGGGTAATTTTTCTGGGCAAGATATTATTTTTCACATTCAGATTGTGCAATAATTTTTTCTTGGGTCGAGAGCTTGTGCAAGAATTAATTTTATTATTTTTAAGCATCAAAAAATTACAATAATGCACTTGCTTGAACATTGTTCCCATGGCTAGCTATAGTACAGTCCCATTGCACAATTTTTTTTTCAACCTTTTTTTCTGTGCAGGAAAATTTTTTTGGGAATTCTAAAATTGGCATACATGATTTATACTATTGTTTAATTTAGCAATTTCAGATGAAATGATCTTGTTTAACTCTGAATCAAATGTGAAGAAGATAATTCCTTGATTATATTTTAGTTTTATATTAGCTTACCCGCATTTATTATCTCCAAGGTATTGTGTTAAGCCGTTTTCTGTGTTCAAGAAACTTGGAATAAGCGGACCACCACCGCTACCATTCTTTGGAAATAGTGGAGGCTCTCTAATTGATGTAAGTTGTATTATTATTTTTCCAGTATAACATTATATAATTATATTGCACCAGAGCCTGTATAAAACTTGAATCGTTATCCTGGTCTATCCCTGCAACCAGCATGTGATAATTAAATTCCTCAAAAAATATCCTGAAAGAGGGATAATAATTACTTATGAGGCCCTGCCAGGGGGGTTCTTGTGTGGCTTGTCTGAATTTAAAAATGTTCTGTGTCGCTGTTTTATCGCTCTTCATGTCGCTGTCGGTAACTAAATTGAAGGAAAATTGCTTGTCCTTGTCCGAATTTAAATTTTTCCATAAGCGTTGTCGTTTGTCGCAATTTTATTTTATGTGCTGTCACTACTTTTTGGGCCATGTCGCTTGTCGGAATTTACCCTGGCAGGGCCTCACTTATGGATCAGTTTTAAATTGATTGCACCAGGAATACCAGTATTTTCGTAGCTTCTTCTGAGAATACATGTACTTAAATTTATGACACTTTCAAGTGCAGGTCCAGGAAAAATGATGACTCCCTGAAGTGCCATTTCGGGGTATTTTCCAACTGGATGACAGCATTATTTTTTTTTCTGATTTTGAGACATGGCATTTTTTAACACTTAAAATATACGTTTGAAAGAAATATATCTGTAAACTGGTGGTCTAGATCAGCAACTGACTTTGGTCTGAGATTCATACACACTTGTCCCAGCATCTCAAGAAAGGAGAGTGAATTAAAAAGCTAAGGGAGCCAACTTATGCACCGGTCAGTTATTTCTTAGTTTATAAGACTAAAACTACCATCATTATTGTTTTTGTACATGTATAGCCAAATGGTGTTCCAAAGCTTCATCTGGAGTGGTACAAGAAATATGGCAAGGTGTTTGGGTATGTACGCCTGTAATATCTCATTACCGTTTTTACTCGAATAAGTGCCAAAAATACTAAAAACTGCCAAAGCTTATTGCAGTTTCAATGGCAATGTTACAATTCAGGGAGTATTATATTATTAAATGTTTAATAGATTAATAATAGTATATTTACAAGTTTGCTCATTTTATTTTCTTTTAGAATGTATTTTTTCCGTCAGCCATTTCTTATGGTTGGTGATCCAGACATGATCAAAGAGATTCTAGTTAAAGAATTTCCCAAGTTTCATGATAGAAGGGTAAGGTTTATGTACTGTTCAGCATTTTTTTTTCATATTAAATTTTGCAGTATAATTGCTTCAAGGCCTTCACCCTACCACTGTCTGGATTTGTTCTTGGTCGTTCCGAGTCCAAGGCCTTTGTCATAGCCAACTCAGGTCTGTCTCCTGCTAGTTGGGATTTTTAACTATGTTTTGTCTATTTACAATATTTGTTTCCTCTGTTTCAGTAGCATGCCTGTAAACTAAGCATGCTAACTATCTCGAAGAGATAACAGATGATGAGGCTTAGTGCATTCAACCACTATAAGCAATGTATACACACTAATGAAAATGTTGTTCATAAAAGCTTATGAAGAACAAACATAAGATCAGTTTGGTACAGTTTGGTGAATGTGTTATTTTATTTCGGGACCAAGTGAAGTTTGTGTTTAAAGTTGCTAATCTCAGAGTGTCATTATTTTGGGAGGGTTGTTACTCGATGTTCAGGGTTTATTACTTTTAGAACTTAATGGTATCATATAATAAAGGGGAAAAGGGGGTGTACTCCTTGGGAAAATGCCCCTGCCACGTTTTTATTTCTTTGATACCAATGAATTAAAGTGCTACTACGATCAAATTCTTGATTTCCATTTTTTTACATTTTCGTGTACAAGAAGGCTTTCTTACTCACCTTGCCAATTTTCAATCCATTACGAACATCAGAAGTCGTTTTATTTTAATGTTTATTTCCGATAATTTACGGCCGCCATTAAAAAACCTTGTTCCAAGTCTTGGTTGCGAATAGGGAGAAAATGACGTCAAGGCTCCAAATACCTCACGGGTTGAAATTATAATAACAATATGTAGTGAAAATCACGCGAAAAGCAACAAAAAGTTTGGGCTTATTTTTCGTGCAATGTTCTATGCTGATTGTTATTATAATTTCAACCCGTGAGGTATTTGGAGTCTTTGACGTCATTTTCTCCCTATTCGCAACCAAGCCTTGGAACAAGGTTTTTTAATGGCGGCCGTAAATTATCGGAAATAAACGTTAAAATAAAACGACTTCTGATGTTCGTAATGGATTGAAAATTGGCAAGGTAAGTAAGAAAGTCAAATTGTACACGAAAATGTAAAAAAATGGAAATCGAAAATTTGATCGTAGTAGCACTTTAAATGCTTTTTCAAAAATCTGAGAACTGAAGCAATTTTGTCCTTAGAAGGTATACTTATTAGACCGTACCAGTATCCCCAAATATGATGGCATAATATAATGTTTATAATCTTGAATCACACCGGCCTGTCCATTTAATTTGATTATCAGGACATTGTGGATGTCCCAGAGCCTTATAATAGAATGATATCACTTGTACCTGGTCAGAAGTGGAAGGACATTCGTGATACTCTGTCGCCAACCTTCAGTACATCTAAAATGAAGCTTGTAAGTTAATACATTACTGTCCATCTGCAAATTAAATAATTTCTACCATTAAAGTCAATATTTCGGTCAGTTGGTTGCAACGTGAAAAAAAGGGTGAATACTTTAGCTTTATAGGTATGTGCCACAGGCTGGGCCAGGTCAGATTTGTTTAACCTATCGCAGACTGTTTTGGTCTAGAGTTATTGTTAGGATGCAAGTTTTATATTGGTGGAGTATAGTCACATTTCAGTGATTTTTATATTTGCAAAGAGTACAGTGTGTGATAAAAAGTAATCAAATAAATGAGAAGAAACACTGACAACAAATAGAAAACTCATATGAATAAAGATACAGTGGAACCCTGTTTGATGGACACCAAAGGGACAGGCAGAATAAAGTGTCTGCATTATCCAGTCGTCCGTATTTAGTGGGCTCCCAGCATGAGCATTGCAGAGTGTTTTGTCAATGCAAAGACTAAAGCATGCAATTTCAAAAGCATAGGAACAATGTATCTGCCTTAACTGTAACTAAGTTCAAACTGAAAATAAATTACATTCATTCATTGCATGTAGAGAAATATTTGGCACTAAGGTATATGTTGTGGTTTAATTTTTGTCAGTGGTTCATTTTTTTTAAACCAGTTTATTTATCAACTGTCTGAAAAGGGTTTTCATCTTTTGGGGTGTGGTGAAAAATAGGGGCATGGTATTTTTTTTTTTTTTTTTTTTTTTTTGGGGGGGGGGGGGGGTTTGAAAAGAATAAACACGGAAAAATAACGAGAATTTTTTTCTCCCTACCTCCCTCCCTCTCTTCCTTCCCTCGCACCACCATTCACCACCTCTCCACTTCGGTGAATAATAATAATCGATTTCAAACATGGGACATTGAAGGATTTCTATAATGTATCTAAGTTTTATAGTTATTTGGTTGTTGTAGATGATGTCCTTTATGAATGAAGCAATGGATACTTTAATGCAAAAAGTGGATAAGATTTCCAAGACTGGAGAGATCGTTGATTTTCACAGGTAGTGTTTTTATAGTGAGCAATACCATGCCATAGAAAATATGCTTACTAAATTTCGTTGAGAATAAGGTCACAGCGCACGATGGGGAGGTTGGGTTGAATACCGTCGAATATACAACGGCTTTCCTGTATTCTGATTGGCTGTATTTTCTATGGCATGGTATAAATGTAGTTGTGAAATGTTTTCGAGTGGCATACTGTGCAATATTCCATGAGTGACTTGATTTTTCAGTATACACAGGAGCCTTTTAATAGGCGAGTGTGTATATACAAAGAAAAAAAACAAGTCATCTGTGGGATATTCACGGTGTGCCACGAGAAAACATTGTACAACTATTTAATTTCGTGCCTCTTACATACGCATACGATTCTGGACAACTTTCAAACAGGACATGCCAAAAAGGTACAACTTCAAGCTCGAGTGAAACATTCAATGTTACCTTATCCGGTTTAGATTCCTCCGTCTGCTTTTCGGATAGCCAACAGAATACATACAGTTTAAATAAGTTGTTCTGGCGGTGGTAAGCCACTGAGAATATTTGTTTTGCATAAACGTGACAAAGGTCCAAGGCTGTTTTCTTCACCGTTTCTGCAAGTTTTGGGTCGCTGTTTGACAAATTCCTCGACGTCTGCATAAAGTTTTCTGTCCCTAGTATCAGGTTTTCCGAAGATTTAACTGTAGAATGTCGAATTCCAGAAAACAATTTGGTTTTTCATTCACGTTTGAACGTTTTCTCGCAAATTGTAAATTGAGCTCAACTGAGCGGAATGAAAAAATAAGTGGCGCGCGCTGCCGGCTAGGCTTTCGGCGGGAAAACGTGAAGGCCCTGATGAACGCCAGGAAACTTCCGTGGTCTACGATCCGTGAGATACCGCAGAATATGCAACGGCTTTCTAGGTTCCTGATTGGCTGTATTCTTCAAGGCATGATGTAATTACTGACCACTGAGTCGTTATTTCAGTTTAAACTTTACTTTAATACTAGAAATAGTTGACACTAGGTTGTCCCCGCTACAGTCAATTCTTTCGCTTGATATCTTGGCTCTTATGTCTATTCAATTGATTGGAAATCAATTTTCTTTTTGAGATGTTTATGAATATAACACTCGCTGGCGGCTCGTGTTTTCTAATGGTTTCTGGCCTTCTCTTATTCAAGATGGAAAGAGAACACGCGTTGTTTGTTTTCGCGACTTTGTCACTCACTAAGACGCTTCGCTGACTCGAACTCGCTTCCATGTGGCAAGTCTAGATCTCGGCGAGGATCAACTTTCGGAAACAGCGAAACGTTTTAAAATTACCATTTGAGCCCACTTGTTTTCTATATATTTGGGCTGAGAGCCCAAGCATGAAGAATGACATGAGAATGATCAACTTAAATGAAAGGATGACGAAAGAATTTCTCACCTCTGTCAATGCAAACGCCTGCCGCGAGTCTCAAATAATTATCTCGAGATCTCTTTTAAATTTCTTTTCTTGATGTTGCATATCATCTAGTAAATCTCGTCCAGAGGTGGACTGATCAAGACTTTTCTCCGTTCAAGTAGTTTGTGCCTGGTAAATCGCGGTATTGGACTAAGGCTTGGTTATCGTAAATCGTGGACAAATTTGAAGATATGATCGTTCGCGTTCCTAGACAAATGTCGTCTTCTAGGCTTCAACAGCACCACTCAGAAGTCCAATATTCTTTACGTTTAAATAATTGCACAGCTTTCGGCTTTCAGTTCTTGTGAAATGAATAGGCCTCGAATAAAACCTAAAATTGTCTTTTCCCCAAGCTGGAAATAAACTTTTAATCAACGTTTGCAAGAATTTGTTGAAGCGTTGTTGTCGAGAGCGCACGTGTTTACCTTGATGGATTGTCGTCATCATCACCCAATCACCACGCAGAGATTTGATCATCTATCGTTATCATTGACCAATCACCTTACAGGCATTTATCACACCTCCCGATACCCAATTGCGAGCATTCTGCACGACTCCCAATACTATTTGCGCGCCCACTTTATACCAAATCTGGTATACCGGATATTATACGCGCGGACTTCAATGATGCCTCCTCGGGTTTTGGCCTCTGGGCCAAAACCCTGCGGAGGCTATAATTCCACAACCCCTTGTCCAGAACGGAATACAACTTTAATATTTACCTCATTTTTGTATACATTTTTTTTACTTTTTTTACATATGAGAACGTAGTATTTATCGATGTAAATATCAAGTTCCACGCATTGTATAGACGTCAAAAGTTACTCCTCCTCAGTCCCTTTATGTTTCAACTTTGAGACTTAAATAATTAATTAATAACTAATTTAAATAAAATTTCGCCTTTTTGTCATGCTCTGGCTGTGCCCTTCTCAGAGATCCTGCTGCTCACCCAATTTCCTTTAACATCTGGCAGCCCTTCCTTCCCTTCTGCCTCCCATCTCTTTTCAGTGAGGGTAGACTGAATTTAATGAACCATAATTTGTTTTCTAGGTGGCTTCAGAGTCTGACCATGGAGGTAATTTTGTCAACGGCGTTTGGAGTCAAGGCAGAAACTCAAACTGTTGAAAATGATCCAATCACTGAACTAGCAAAGAAGGCCATGGGAGCACACCCTATTATGGGAATAATGTGTAAGAAATTATATTACTGCTTTTGTTGTAATGCTTCAGTGAAGGCTTGTTATTATGATCTTCGGTTAGTATTAATACATATGACTAATACAATGTTAGGGAATTAATACTCTTTTATCAAATTAATAATGGTCGAAGCAAGTATTTAGGGAAGAGGTCGGATACACACAGTCAGGCAATCTAAAGCTCTGTCTTGTTTGGAATGGAACCCAACTGTTCAGCCACTAAAGCCCTTTAATTATTTTCCACCATTCTTTATACCAGAAACGTTTTCTGAACCCCCTCTCTTTCTCTTTTATTTGTAGTGCTTTTACCATTTGGAGACCGTTTAATCAAGTACCTCCCAGACCCCTTTGATTTGGAAAAGATTGGGGCGGTAGCAGCAAATATTATCGCTGAGAGGACAAAAGCAGATGGCAACAGCAAAGATCATGTAAGTAGATAACCCTGTCAGTGTCGGGAAGCGTCCGTTACTGTTACTCAGTGACCATCAACTTCAAAGTGAAAAGGGGACAAAGCTTATAGTTCCAATATTGTTTTAGGCCATGGCCTTTTAATGCATGACCGAATTCAATATTCATCAATTTGGGGAAAAATCAAACTTCCTTCAATTTTTCTCACCATGTTTTTACATGCTTGTTTACAGCGGAAAGACTTGTTGCAATTGATGCTTGATGCAAAAGAGGAAACAGGAGGAGGGAAACTTGACAATGAAGATATTCAGGCTCAAAGTGTTATGTTCCTTCTCGCTGGATATGAAACTTCCAGTACCACTCTGGGCTTTGTTTGTTATCATCTTGCCGTTGACACGCATGTGCAAGACAAACTGAGAGACGAGATTGACCGTATTTGGCCTGGAGACGAGGTATGCAACTTTTTTGGCCTTGATGCAACTCTGATTTGTGACTCACATTTTTTACCACAAGATTAAAAGTTACTGAGTTATCTATCTTTCGAAAGAAATACCAACAGTTTTTTTATTCATCTCCAAATATTCAGCAGTAGGGTTATTTAAAAAGCAATAAAAATTTAGATGACGTACTTCGAATAGCTCTTTACTATGAAATCATTTTACTATTAAAGGCAAGAACAAAACGCGAAAGATTACAGCAATGTCATAAGATGGTACCTTTTGACGTTGAAGATACTGGTGTTCATAATAAAACCCCGCTGTAGAAGACGTACCTCTTAAAGGAGTGATGCATGCCTTGAAGAAAAACAAGCACTTTCCTGGACACAGGAGACATACTTTATAAGAAGGGCAGAAAGCTTTTGTCATAGGTCTTGCGCTATCTGCGCGAATGCCCGTGTAGAACTCTTCTCAGTGGTCTTTGTGTATAAATGATGAAATGCACGTAACACTTTCCTTATTTTCTTTAAAAATAAAATCTCCTTGAATGATTATTTAATCTGCAGGTATCGCCGTCATATGATGTCCTTCACAAGATGGAGTACCTTGACATGGTTATTAACGAAGCGTTACGAATGTATCCCCCTGGTTTTGCGTAAGTATCGAAGCAACTAATCGTAATGCTGTTGGGCATTTGTTAACGCTTTGTTGGCCTGGCCGATTTACTAGAAATTGAATTAGTATTGAAGGTTTCCACCTCAGCATCGTTTAATACGAACACCTATTGACAATTGTGCAAAATGTCCTCTACATTTGGAAAATAATTTGACTGCTCAGTTTAGAAAGTCATGTTTCTTTCACCTGCGTTTTACTTTTGTTGCTTCGTGTTGTTCAACACGTTGCGTGAAAAAAATCGTCTTTGCATGCATGGGTTCACCTGAGGAAAAAAAAACAGCCAAACGATTGTCCTTCATCACGCTAACTCGTTCAGTGAAGTCGCAGGATCAAGATGTATAAGGGGAAGCCGTATCATGTTGAAATAACCACAAGAACGGATTTAAGGTGTTTTGTTTAAACCACAACACTCATATTTTCAAGAAATTATTGTTAGTCGAAAGGCTCATCGCATCATTGTAAGTAGGTGACAGCTTTTCTCCTATGATACTTTAGACTCCAGAGAGACTGCAACGAGACCTGCACTATCAAAGGAGTTACAATTCCAAAAGGAATGCCAATCATGATTCCAAGCTATGCAATTCATCACGACCCAGAGATTTGGCCAGAGCCTGAAAAGTTTGATCCTGAGAGGTGAGGGGACGATCCCAGTGGTGTATATCTCACCTATTTTTTTGTTTTGGTTTATTCTGCCTCCTGTGCATTTTTGTGCCTAAAATTCCATGGACGTTCTTTCTTTTTTTTCCTCTATTCCATCGTCTTGGTTCATCTTGTTTTCTTTTCGTCTTATTTAATCATTGTTTGGGCCATTGTCATTCTTTTTTATCCAACGAAATCTTGTTAAAGTTGTCGTTACTAACAGATTAAATTTTCCCCGCATGTTTTTTGACAGGTTTACTGAAGCAGAGAAAGCAAAGCGTCATCCTTATACATTCATGCCGTTTGGGCATGGTCCTCACAATTGTGTCGGCATGAGATTTGCTTTGCTGGAAATTAAGCTGACTCTGGTGAGATTATTGAAGAAATATATGCTAGAGCGCACCGAGAAAACAGCGCCGGTAAGTTTGTTGTACTGTACATAGCATTTGCATCACATTCATTGTTCATGGATTCTTATTGTGTAGACGTTTTTCGTAATTAATGTACCCAACCTTTTTGTGGGTTTTGGTGGGATTTGGGCTTTTGGTTCTCCTAAAACTTTACGTCGACGATTTCAGCTTATTTGATTACTACATGTATTACTTTACGATACGCGTGAAAAATGTCATTAAGACTTGCTCAGGTGGGCTGGTCAGTGTCCCGTGATTGTACTCGACTATAACTGTGGTCGGATATTTAAGGTCAATTTTTGCTGTATCACATGGATTGCTTCATCTTTTTTGCCTCATAGCAATCACTGACTTTGTTTTCTTTCCTTGCAGGCCCCACTGGGATTTGCTGTAGGTAGTGTTCTCACCTGCCTTCCAGGAAATATCATGCTTAAAGTTTCCCCAAGAGAGTAAAATCAGGGTTGTACCCCCATAATTTACTACGCAGACAACTAGATTTTCTAGAAGTGACCACTATCAGAGATTCGTTCAGAAATGCTAATAACTCTTGTTTTGAGAGATAGGAAGAAATCAACAGAATGTCTTAAATTTGGCAAAACTGATGGAAATGGGTCTTTTACCACTAGTTGTACTCAGTGAAAAGTATAGTATAGTTTGTTGAGTAATCTGTAAACTTGTCCAGGGGCTCTTCTTGTAATTCTTGTAATTATAAAAAGGGCAAATAATTGATTGATTGATTGATTGATTGATTGATTGATTGATTGATTGATTGATTGATTGATTGATTGATTGATTCATTCATTCATTGTAAACAACCATATAAAGCAGTAATCATTCGTCTTCAAAAAGTCACCTTGAAGTGTCTATCTCAAGACGCGGGACAATCATACACACTTCCTTTGGCCAAAATGATATCAAGAACTGTGTCTTTAATGTGACGATTGTGCTAAATTATGTGTTATGCAACTATCTTGCGAAAGGAACCATTTTTTTTAATTTACTGGTCGGAGCTCTTTGCACGAATAGAACTTAAACGGCATTGTGAGTCACTAGAGAGCATATTTTTATTTCCATATTCATAGTATGTTATTGTTTAGTGACGATTACGATGTCGTTATACATAACATATAGTAGGCACTATTAGTCACCTCACAGAAATATTTTTAAAGACTGCATATGCGAGACCTTTTGTTTGAAGCCAAAAGTGACTGTAAGCGAAAGATGCATGTAATCAATTTCTCGATAAGAGGCATTCACAAGCCCGCAACCATTATTACTTCACAAGTGGCGAAATAAATCCTAAACAAGAACTGCAAGCAGTTTATAATCGTGCGGGTAATGTTTGACCACCTGACCTCTTTCAGTGCTTTGGCTTAAAGGCACGGTGCCGCACAGTAAAATCTTTAGAAAAGAAGTCACTTGAGAAACACACAAGTCGTGTTTGCGTTAGTCACGGAATGAACGTGACATGAATTTCCTTTACCACGTCATCTTTTGCTTTTTAAAACCACATGCCTAGCCGGAAAAATGCCTTTTTACGCATGCAAATATTTATTTTGTTCCGAATGTTCAATAAAATAAACCCAAACCAGTTCATTTAAAAGAAAGCCAAATCACGCCAAAATAAAGAGTAGACTAAGGCCATCCCATTGTGTTTCTCCGTTTAGCGTCTTCCGACAAGCTTTTGGTAATTCCCCTGGCGCGATGACGTGTATCCCGTGCTTTGACACATTCTTGCTGAGCTTGCAACTTACGTTTCCATAACGTTTCGATTCTCAAAATACCGTAAACTCAAAACAAAAATTGGGATATCCAGAAAATAGGTCGTCTTGCAATATTTAACACGTTCCGGGTAAATTGTACGACTTGTACTCGCTCCGAGCCAAACGCTTGAGTAACACAACAATAAATAGTTCACACAAACAGTGCACAGAGTATTCAAACAGAAAATAGGTGAATGATTTTTTATAGCTACAAGTGAGAGATCGCGTGACATGGGTCTGACGTAGTGGTAGTTTTAAATAGCTTGGACATGTCCAAGCGGTCTTTGTTTTCGCTATGTGATTATATTCAGCCCTCTCTTCTTGTAAAATATGGAATGAAACAAAATAATACATTTCAGAGAGCAGAGTGTTCATGTTAAACGCGAGTGATCGGCTGATCGCTATTAAATATTAAATCTTGCGTGACCGTGGACCGTGACAGAAGAGCCGGCTGGGCCGCGTGGGTCTGGATCGATTTACCGACAAAAAAAAAAAAAAATTCGTGCAGATTATGAATCGGGCCCAGGCCCCGCCCGATTAGTTACGAGATTCTTGCTTTAAACACTCACTTTGAACGTGTAGTCTGATTTAATTAGAGCTACTGGTCACCCATGCACCATGTAAACTTTTATTCTTCATAGAACCATTGTATCGCAATAATTTTTGTATTAAATCTTTAATCTTTAGCTTAATGTGTAACAACACAGGCTTGGTAATAAACAAGGAATTTGTTCTGAAGCAAAATAAAAAATGTACTGTGTACAGTTGTTGAAGTGATGGGGCTATGTTGTCTTCATTTAGTTTTTTTTTCTGCGTAATTAATTTGTGCTTGTGTTTTACATTTAAGAAATTATAACACACATTTTACCATTGCAAATACTAGAAAGAAGCATTAAAGATTCAAATAGCAGAAACTTCATACACCTTACTTTATTCATAAACCTAGTGATTCGCCACGTCTATGATAATAGACACCCAGTCTGTCTGTTGCTTAAAGTTTTCCCCAGTCCCTGATGTGTAATTCATTTTAAACTTCGGCAGCTTCAGTTTTTGAGTTATTTTTTCAAAATAGCTCTTTAGTCGGCGCGATGTTCCGTGACTCAGTGGGTCAGTGAAGTATGTTTGTTTGTCACACCAATCAGATTTCAGGTACTATCAGAACCAATCAAATTGCAGTTTATAAAGGCGAAGTAATCTGACGAAATTATGTGTCGCAGCGTGTCGCAGTTCGTTTTCGTTGAAAGATTAATTGGTGAGTTGTGAATTATCATGGATTTGAAACGTATTCGTAGTTTGCGAATCAAATTGTGAGCTTCGATACAAAGTTCCCAACTTCTGCCCGAATTTATTAAATCCTTCTGTAGTTATGTTATCAAAAAGGGCTTTGCTACGCTTAACTGATGGAAACAAATGTCATAAAAATAAAAAAACTTTTATGTTCAGCGAGCCGTAAACATGTTGTCTCGAACAAATGCGTCGCGTCGCGTCGGCTTCGATTAAAATAAATTTTACATATGGGTAAACCATCCAGTTTCATCCGGTTTACAAACACAGAAGACTTGAAGTTGAAGACAGTAAAGATTATGCCTCGCAGAAATCGTTAAATATGTGTTTTCATACAAAAAAGTTAAAATTTGACCAAATTTCTACATGCATGATATTTATTTATCGGCAAATCACTTGCGTGATCGCTGATGCGAAACGTTGTCTTGCACTTCAAGCTACTTTCCTTGACAAGTTCTAAAATCTTCGAGTTCAGAAATCGCCATGACTTTCGAGCAACATGTCTTGTTTCTCCTCAACTACCAAACTTGGAAAGTTCAGTCGGGCCGAAGTCGAGAAATTAGTATCGATGTTTGCAATTTGATTAAGAGACTTCTAGTTATTACGCACAATATTTACCATGGAAATAGCATCGATCCTCTAAAGGGCTTACTAGTGAAACCCGAGTCTACTTATGACTTTAGAAAATCCTTAAATGTTGAGGTTGATAGACCAAGAACAGAAGTGGGAAGATCTTCTTTTAAACATCGTGCTGCACTTTCTTGGAATATCCTTCCCGATGACATCAAGTCTTGCTCTAACCTTGATTCTTTCAAGAAAAAACTTAAGGCAAATAAGAGTCTCTTAAAATCTATCAGTTTCACTAAAGCGTCTTGCTGCGTTTCTAACAAATCTCTGGACTTCATATATTTTTAATTTATTCATTCATTTATCTTTTTACTGTATATTGTTATTAATTCATCTATTTTACCTATCATTATTTATTCAGATATTGTAAATAAATTTTGGATTATGGATTATATAGGATCTTATTGTAATTTATTATTTTAGATAGTGCAGGTCCACATCAGGACTTAACGTCTTGCCAATTATTTTGTAACCTGCTTTATCAAATAAACCATGTATGTATGTATGTATGTATGTATGTATGTATTCGCAAACTCGCACCGTAATTGGCAACTTCATAACAAAGTTTCCAATTTCCCAACAAACTTCGCAAAGCGGGCGGCCAAAGTAAAATGAAATCAACTGTAAAACATTTTGTTCAAACATTTAACATTTAGCATATCGTTCAAACATTGAACCGGTACAAGTAACTTTACTGTTAAAAGCAACTACGATCGATAGCAAAAACAGAATAAGAGCGTGCCATTTCGTGACAACTTGATAACTCAATTAGTTCTTGTTTGTTGAATAGAATTTACGTTGTGAATGAACGAAAATCTTTGTAGAACAGTTTTGACAGGAAACAAATACTCCAGGTGTACTGCGCTTTAAAGAACTTTTCCGAAGAGAGTGTTTTTTTCATTTGATTCGTTTATTGCTTCGTTTATTATAGTACTTTTCGTTCAATGTCTATATGGAGACGTGGCTTTTTCGAGAAAAACAAGGGTATCGTGTTACGTTCGTTTAAAAAAAAGGTATCATGTTACAAAAGTGAGAAAAACAACGGTATCATGTTACAGTGTTTGGCAAAAAGCCAAAAGTATTCCGTAACAAACAAAAGTAACCCGTTACGGTTGCTACAAAGCGAGCAACAAAATAACCGCTTTAAACAGAATAAGAACGTGCCAGTTTGTGACATTTTGACAATTGAATTAGTTTTGTTTTTTTAATTAAATGATGAAAATTTCCGTATTAAATAAAACAGTTCTGATGTATCAAAATGCATGTAAAAATTATTTTGTTTGCAAGCAAACTTTGTGCAAAAAAGTGACTCCGTGGGGCGCCATGCACAATAAGCTCAACCCATGGCATAAACCATCCCAACAGGACAATCACTCAGTTTCACCCCAAGCCACCCCATAAATTGAAAAAATAACTCCTGCACGCTTAGCGTGCCTATGTTTCTTCATGTTAGTATTCGCTTCATTTTTGGTGCTTTGCGAGTTCGTTGATGAGTAACAGTACAATTAAAAAGCCAAATCTCGGCTGTGACAGTTCCTTTAACCTTCATACAACCGACTCAGAGGCGGATCTAGAGAGGGGGGGTGCGCACCTCCTGCCCCCTCCCCTCCTCCCTTAGATGACCTGCGGCTTTCTTATACAACTGGTATTCTGCAAAAAAAAAAGGAACGCCATTCCTTAGTGGCGCACCTCCTCCTAAGAAAAATCCTGGATCCGCTCCTATGACAGCACAGGTATGGTAATAAACTCCGAATTTGTTTTGAAACAAATTATCAGTGTATTTGTTTTAGACTGAACAGCTTTCAGTGAGGCAAAGGAAGGCAAAACATAACTTACTATTCCTGTAAATAAGTTAACCAATAAAGAGGTGTTTCCTGCTTTTTTAAGTAGTCATAGTTATTGTTCAAGTACAGTGGAACCCCGATATAACGATATGCTAAGGGAGCAGTAAAATAATATCGTTATATCGAAAAATCGTTATATCGAAACTCCCGATATAACGATATGGCCGTTAAACTACCGAAAATATCGTTATATCGGGGTAAACCTAACAAGTACTTTTTACTGCATAATAGAGGAGGATAAAGAGAATAATTTTGATAAGAAGGCCGAGAACACAGTATCATTTTCGTATTTCATCGTACAAAGCTGTTTTTAGAAACGTAAGAGATGACTCGATTACCGTAATGTTATTGCATTAAATTCGATGTTTTGCAAATGAAATGTGACGGTGTTCTGATAATATCGTTATATCGGGAGGATTTTACGTTCGGTCTGCAAAATTCTCATCGTTATATCGGGAATATCGTTATATCGAAGATCGTTATATCGGGGTTCCGTCCCATACATTTTACTGTAACTTTTGCCGGAACATAGAATATTCATCGTTATATCGGGAATATCGTTATATCGAGGATCGTTATATCGGGGTTCCACTGTATATTTTTCAAAATATATTTCTAGCCCAGATATATTCTTGTGCACTTATCTTGTATTAAAATGATCAAGCCAACTCTCGCCTCATTCTCTTAGGTTCGTAGGTTCTCAAGTGATATACCGCCTAAAATAGCTGGGCTGCATGTCAGTACAAGGTGGTATAAAACAGGTACAGAATAAATACAGAAAACAATTTTTAACACTCAGAACACTCCTGTTGCAGTCTGGTATCGTGGGCACACGGAGTGTCTTTAGCCGGTAATTCTATGTTCTTCGATTGGCAAAACTCTATAGAAACACGTATCAGTCTCGTTCCAGACCTATCCGCGACGGCGTAAAAGCAACGTACTTGAATGCGAGGAGGGTCCACGTTGTCGTGTTTACGTTGTACGTGGATTTGGTGGTGATACGTGCCACAGGAAACGCCTGCGTACATCCGGATCAGACCAGTGACATTTGCAAAACAAACATGCACAGGTGCATGTATAACGTGAACCGCGTGACGGTTAAAAACCCTTTGGACACTATTTACACTCGAGAGAGCCTGGAGTTCTGACGAAAATTGATGTAAAGGAGGCACCAATGCATGGTTAAAATGGGGTTTGGCGATAATCGCGAAATAAGTTCTTGTGAACGGAAGTGGACGTTCGCAATCACGCAAAAATGTTAGTCACGTTATGTTAGTCACGCAAAAATGTTTGACGACAAATGGTCCCATCAAACGCACACATTTTTATTTTGAGTCACGAATAATGATCGATCGTGTACCTGGTTCATTTAATTTCATGGATACGATTAAAGATATTTTATCGTTAAGCCAAGGCTTAATTAAAGTACTTATACATGATGTGTATAGTACGCCAAAATAAAACCAGAGGCAAAAACCGCAATTTTATGTTTTACCTTTGCAAAGAAAAGATATATATAAAGCTTAATATTGACCCAGTTCATTGACCACCTTAAATAATATCACAACCTTTACGACCTTAGCTTTCTGAACTAAGCTATGAATTTAGAGGAAAAAACTATCAACAACGGGTTTTGTTCTGTAATGCTATTCCTGCATTTCATCCGGCATTACATCTATGGCTAAATTTAGATATTACAAAGTCAGTCACGTACAAGTTTTTCTGACGTTGTGCACAGCTCAGCTATATAAGCTGCCGTGCAAAGCTGAAGTCATTGTACTCAGTTAGAGAAAACTGTTGGTGATCAATACCAAAATATTCAGTGAAGCAAGTGCATAAGAGTGCTTTGAATTTTCTCAGGTAAAAATCTTTAGCTGGTAGATTAACTTGTCCCGGGTAACTTGTTTCTTGTTCTTCGGACTGTACGGATACTCAGTCGTCAGCCGTGTCAGTTGTCCCTTGTAATTAGTTCTCGGTTGCTTCTGTACAATTTTTTCTTTTTGCAGAGAACAACAAGAAGAAAGGATAACTAAGTTCTTGATTTATCCTACTCCAGCCTAAGAGAGGTCTCTACAAACAACGCTGACGTACTTGGTTTCTAATAAGTACACCAAAGATCATGGCTGGTTTTCTGCAAACAACTGCTCAGTTTGCGAACGATCACTGGGTTACACTGTTGGTTGGATTTCTGATTCTCCTATTTTACCGGTATGTAAAATGTAAAACAAAGCATACACTATGTTGTTTGATTTATTTTTTCCATTACTAATTGACTCGCGCGTCTAATGTCGACTCTGATGTCGACTAGTAATTTAAGTTGTACTCTGCAGTCACGCAAGGCGCACTTCTCGTAAAGAAAAGCGTCCACTGTAGCTGAAATAGTCGAAATACGTACGTTTAAGTTTTTATCCGAGGATATATTAGATCTAAAACTGTCTATGTCATGCTTTACTTTTGCTACGTTAACGTTTTGAACACCTTCCGTTTCAAGCTAAATACAGATCCTACTTGATTACTGGGGCGGATCCAGGAAATTCAGAAACAGGGGGCTATAGTAGAATACACCCTCCCATCCTCCCCCCGGAGATTTAATGGCTACTTTAGAGGGGCCTGAAGGGGGTAAAATTGGAACTGGGATTTGTCCAAACTTTCATTGGGAAAGTGGGATTTGGGTCACAGGGACTGGGATTTGGTCACTGGGAATGGGAATCAGACAGAAAAACAATAGAACTGGGATTGGGAGAAAACAATAGCCTGGAAAAATGGGATTTGGGCTGCAAAAATGGGATTTATCCCCCCCCCCCCTTTTCAGGACCCTCGTTTTAAAAAAGATTGCTATTTCCTGCATTTTGGAGCTTCAAATGACAGATTTTTAATTCTCCCATGCCAGATAAAGGGTCGAGGGGGGGGGGGGGAGGGGGCTCCCCTTACTCTCTCTTATCCCCTTTGCTTCTCTGTGTAGCATATGGCATGGACAGTTCTCCTCCACTTATCTCAATCCTGGGCTTGCCGATCTATTTTGTTCCATTCTAGTCCTATTGCCTGCAGTTCTTGTTCGCCCCTTAATTTCTTTTAATATCTGTCAGGGAATTTACTAATACATACTGCCTTAGTTGATGTTTTTCATTATTCACAGGCCCTTCTGCTTGGTTAACACATTTAATATTGTGCAGAGTTCGGATGTTAATTACTCTTTAATAGAAATATTTACAGGTTAATCAATGAGTTAAATTTAGATGTTAGATTTTGTTATGGTCTTTCATTTACCTTACTTCAGGTACTGCATTGCACCGTTTACTGTGTTCAAGAAACTTGGGATCCGTGGGCCAAGACCACTCCCAGTTTTTGGAAATTCACTCGAAAGATTTTACTCTGTAAGTTTCTGTAATTTGATATTGTCAGGATGAAAGGGGCAGAATATGGTATCTGAGTAATATCTTTTTGGTTGTGTTTTCACTTGGCCGATTAACTAGCTGAACATTCTTTCTGGGTGTTTGTTTACAGACCGACATTAATTAGTTAAACGTGGCAACTGTTTTCACTGTGAACATTTAAGCCGCTAACTCAGAAGATTCAAATTACAAAAGCGCGCAACAGTCAGAAAATAAGGAGACGAAGCGCTTTTAATGACTTCTCGTGCAATATTTACGCGGAGGAGAAGGACTTTTTTTTATAGGATGCAGTAAACGTCTCTACAAATGAGGAGTATGCGAGGATATGCTGTTGATCCAGCAGCAAAACAACATTGAACAATTCTCACCGAAAGCGCAAGACGCCGACGAACTGGAAAATGTAATATTTGGTAGATCATTTGCAGGAATCTGTCACTGCACGCAATGCGATTGGCTGCAGTATTTGTCAGGACAAGTTAAACCATCTTGCGAGGTAGTATAACTCTGCATGAATTTCCTGTAGAAAAGGCGAGAAAACCCTCTGTTTTTCCTTGTGAAAACAGTTTGCATTTTTAACTCGCTTAACATAATAGACAAAGTGTTTTCACTGTATTTCCGGACTTTTCCAACTTTATATCTAGCTAAAATTGTCCTAGTGAAAACACAACCTATATCTTAAATCTATACTCAGTTATGTGAATATGACACTTCCTTGGTACACTATAAGTCATGCTGATTACTGATTAATCTTTTTCTGTAGCCAAACAGTATTCCAAAACGTCACTTGGAATGGTGTAAGAAATACGGCAAGGTCTTTGGGTGGGTATTTTTACATTTGTTATGTAGAAAAGCAGCTTCTGTGGTCAGGAGGAAAGTTATATCTTTGCAAAGCAAGCAAAAATTTGTTCAGGGGGCAAATAATATAAAATTAGAAAACAATATTTCTCCGGGAAGTACCAGTAATCCCGCCATACAGAGTCTGCAAACCAGAGTATTCTGGTCATTGAATTTTCAGCAACAAGCCTTAGGGGCAACAAGAAGCAGTCAGTTGTGTAGTCGAAGATCTAATTTTAGCTGTTATGGCAACATTTGCGAGCATGAATTTTCATGCCGTGGCAAACAAGATATCAAAAGGGGGGACTAGTGATGCGATGCCTGACAGAATTTTGATGGCAATTGAATATTTACGATGACTCAAGTTAAGAAGCTGTGAACTGCTACAAATTACCCATAAGTAGCTAACGAAATTTAAACCCTTTGAATCCACCAGCCCAGAAAGAAAAAACCTTAGACACATCTGTTTGATTGAAGAAGGACTAGCTAGCAGTGAATTTTGCTATAGCCTGCTGATGATCAGGGTTTAAGATATTATTAAACTTGATTCCCTTTTCTTTAGAATGTATTTTTTCCGTCAACCTTTCCTCATGGTGGCTGATCCAGATATGATCAAAGAGATCCTTGTCAAAGAATTTTCTAAGTTTCATGATCGAAAGGTAAAATATATTCATTTTCTGTTACTCTTTGATAGGCAGGTGGTAATTTTCATATGTTAATTGCTGGCTGATCCCCACAATACTATGCAATACATGGTCAGGCTTTCAGTGCCGCCGATATATATATCCCATCTTAATACCAACTCTCCAGGATTATCCGGGAGTCTCCCAAATACAGGCAGAATCTCCTGGTCTCCCTTAGTGGTCACCAAATCTCCCAAATACAAAGGAAAGTGCTTAAAATATGTGTTTTCACACTTATTTTAACCAATTATTGGAGATATTTGACACTTTTTTGTGGATGACTTGGTGGACCTCTATTTTTTAGGAAAGTTTTGGGAGTTGAGAAGAGGTATCTTGACACAAAATTGGTAGTCTCCCTGATTTCAATTTTTTTCATGTTGGCATCTCTGATATCCTGGGCATGCAAGTGCCAGGTGGACTGTTTATGTCATTCACATATAAAACATGTTGACCCTCAGACATACAAGCAAATTCAAACCTCCACTGTGCCGGTACAAGGGGGGCTGATCATGCCCCCTCCCAAGGTTTTCTCTCTACTAAAGACAATGAAATCAAAAATATTTTGCATAAGTAGATAGCCCTACACTTGCTTTAAAAAATGACGTGTTTTTGTAGGTTATAAGGTTATGTATGGGGAAGCTTGGTGGCCCAATGGTTAGTGCACCAGACTCCAGATCAAGCAGTCTGGGTTCGAGGCCTGGTCGGGGCACTGCATTGTACTTGTTTTTGGGAAGACAATTTAACCTCAAAACGCCTCTCTCCACCCAGGTGTATAAATGGGTACCAGCAAATTTACTGCTAGGGAGTAACGTACCCTGCAATGGAATAGCATCCCATCCAGGAGGGAATGTAAAAGTGTACCTGAATTTTGCAATTTTGAATTAAGGAAGTCAGAAAAGTCACAATTTGGCTACATGGTACCTGCATGTCAAAATGTGGGTGCAGCCAATGGAAATGTCAAAAATCATACATTTGACACATCAAAATGTCTGTGAGGGACACATTGAAAAGCTACTGAATATTTTAGCATCACAGAGTTAATCTGCTTTTCAAAATTTTGAAAAAAAAACCTGCACAAATATCAGAGAGAGGGTTGCATTACACTAGGTACCATGAAGAACTCAACTCAAAATTGTATGCTGGCATGCATGCCAATAAAATATATCTGGGATAGTCTGATGTTGGCTTAAAGGTTAATCAATGTCCTATATTATATTGCTGAAGCAATATTCTGTTAGTTTATTTACACCCTTAATTGTGTTCACTGTTGTAGAAAATTTCTACAACACAATAATTAAGGGTGTAAACAAATGCATGTGAGTCTTAGTGTACATTTTTAATTTTTAATTCTGAACTTTTAATTAAAATTAGCACATCCACTGAATATCCTGTTTCAAACAAAGGAAAACATTAAGACCTCAGGCATTGGGTGTAAAATAGAATATATCATAAAAATAATATTCAGTCTTCCCTTATTTATCAGAGTTTAGTGGAATTCAAGAAGCCATATAACAAAATGTTAACAGTTGTACGTGGCCAGAAGTGGAAGGACATACGTAACATATTGTCTCCAACCTTCAGCACATCTAAAATGAAGCAGGCAAGTATAAATTTTAAATTACAAAAATAATATCTAAAAATTAACAAATAGGTTTACAATAATTATGGTACTGAAATTAAAGATACGTAACATTAAAAATGTCACAAATTAAGTCAGCTGAAAGATGCTCAAAACAAATGCATCTTAAGATTACTTTTAAAGTCTTTGATAGTTAAGCTGCAGAAGCGATGTTCATCGGTAGGGTATTTCACAGTGACAAAGCGGCTATGCTAAATGCTCTGTCCGCATATGTTTTAGTACTTGCTTTAATTTAGGTAACTTGCTGAAGATGTGCTGACGATGATCTAAGAAGTCTTGGAGGTCTTTAATGTGCCAACCAACTATAATAATAGGCTATTATTACCGTGCTTTTTAGAAATAAATGACTACTTATGTTTCCATTATTAATCATAAATATAACAATTTTCCTGGAAAATGATTAGTTGTGGCTCATCTTATTAATGTCTCTTTATACCTATTGAATTCAATGAGGCTGAAAATCTTAAAATTGACTTTCTTTAAACCCCCTAACCCAATCCCCTGGGAAATTAATTCAGACTGAGTTGATAACAGCTAAATTGAGATAAGCTCAAATACAAGCTTATAAGCAAAGCTAATTCTAATAAAGTTTAAATACAATGCTAAAATTTAAACTTTTTAATTTTATTATTTTGATCACGCAAAAGACAGTGAGTATTTTTGTTTTTATTCAATACCTCCTTCAGATGATGCCCTTTATGAATGAAGCACTGGATACTTTAATACAAAAAGTGGATAGGATTTCCAAGTCAGGAGAGATTGTTGATTTTCACAGGTGTTATATTATTTAGTGTTCAGTATTATTTAGCAGTGTATTGTTTAGTGTATGTTTACTCAGCATTTAATTTTGGAGCTAACTAATTATAAGCATTAAATTATTAATCCATTCCCTTTGAGATACCCAATGTCATGCACTTGATGGGAGCTGGTCTGATCGCATTTCAAATGCTTTGAGCAAAATTGTCTTGCTATAATTTGTAAGAATGCAAAACCTTGTCTCACTTAAACTTATTTATTTTACTACCTTTTTCACAAAGTTGCATTAGCAAGGAGTTGTTAAATTGTTGTCTCCCCCAGATAAATTGCACAGTTTGTTTTGTTTACAATTATCTTCTAGATAGCACTATTCACCGTTTGGTCAACTGGGGCTTAATGTACAACCTTGAAGTACAGTGACAAAGAGGCATACATGTTTCTTTTATTTCCTTTTTTTTTAGGTGGCTTCAGAGCCTGACCATGGAAGTGATTTTGACAACAGCATTTGGAGTCAAGGCAGAAACACAAACTGTTCAAAATGATCCAATCACTGAACTAGCAAAGAAGGCCATGGCACCAAAACTTTTGGTTGCAATATTGTGTAAGAATTTATTGTCCTTGCATTGGTTTCAAAGTAATCAAATACTGTTAATTTCCATTAATAAGCCCTGGGCTATATTTTTCAGAAGGCTCTTTTGGTGGGCTTATTTTTGAGGAGCAGGGATTATTATTGGAAGGAATTTGCATTTCAAAAAAAGTCAGGCTTATAATTTTATTTGAAACTTTTTTAATTTAGGCATACATAAGACTATGCGGTAAAACTCTCTAAACATAGCCTGAGTATGAATTGCACACAAGAAGTTGTACAGTCATCAAAAGCCTCTTAAATATAATGTAATAGAATTTAAAAACAACCCAAAGTATCATGATTAAACAGTACATTTTAATGTATCTAGACTAACCCCTACAGTAGGGTCTTTATAATCAGAATTTAATTAAGAAATTTTATTATTAAAAGCTACATGTAAAATTAAACTCTTGATTATATTAAGGAGGGCTAATTTCGGGTGTGTATACTTTACAGAGTGGGTGGGGGAGGGGGAAGTGTATTACAAGAATTTTATGGTAAGCAATCAACTGATTGCAATTATGAACAATTTGATTATTTAAGAAATCCAATAATTGATCCTAATCATGTCGCATGTCATAAACATACCAATGTACCGTTGAAGTATGCCGACAATTCATATTTTGCTATTTACAAAGCTAAAAAGGTTAAAAGTTATAAAATTAAAATATTAAAACCAAACCACTTTTCGGCTGTTTGCCATCATGAGGGTTCAACCCTGATGATGGCAAACAGCCGAAAACGTTTGGTTTTAATTTTGTAATTTTATAACTTTTAACCTTTTTAGCCTTGTAAATAGCATATATTTTATCAACTCCCAAGCGAACATTATGGACAATTCATATTTTAATTTATAGCTTGATCAGCCCTGTTTCCAGGCCTTTACTTTTTTCCCTTGATAGCAATAACTTAAGTTTTGCATTTTTGCAGTTCTGTTACCATTTGGAGACCATATTTTCAAGTACCTCCCAGACACTTTTGCCTTTGACAAAATCGGAGTGGTAGCAGCAGATATTATCGCTGAAAGGACAAAAGCAAGTGGCAACAGCAAAGTTCAAGTATGTGTATACCTTCACCGTGAGTGCATGGTAGTTAATCATTCTACACATTGTTTCTACTAAAATAATATATGCGAATTATAGTTTCCTCAAATCAGTGCTGCAAGATGTAAATGATCACACCAAAAAGGTGCAAAGTGAGAAAAAAGTTCTGTTTGTACATGAGCAGTTCAGGAGGTAACCACGTGCGCCATACTTGGTATATTTCTTAGCCGTGAACCACGACACGTTTTTCGTGTTTTTATTTGGAATTTAACACAGTTTGTTTGTTTGTTTGTTTGTTCG
This sequence comes from Oculina patagonica, assembly GCF_052425735.1. Taxonomy (NCBI): domain Eukaryota; kingdom Metazoa; phylum Cnidaria; class Anthozoa; order Scleractinia; family Oculinidae; genus Oculina; species Oculina patagonica. The sequence goes on along the minus strand of NC_135759.1, from coordinate 30,443,743 downwards.
GTTTTGCATATTCACGTGGATTATTATTCTGCCAGGATAGGCTTATACACGTTGAATTATGCTAGATGAGCTTAGTTAAGATAATTTATACAAGCTTATTTTTTATCGATGTTTTCCTCGCGGCGTCGCCGTCGTTATTGTTTTTGACACTAAGGTTTTCGATGCTTCTTTATAATACCCCAGGAAAACGCCTTTCACATTTCTTAACAGCATATCTTTTCATTAACAACATACCTTTTCGTTTCGTAGCTTTTTATCTTTTGAATTCCTTGCCAGTTGATGCCTAAAACGAGGAGACTGAACTTTCTTCGCCTTCAACTGCTGTAGAGACCGACTTTCCCGCCAGTCTTTGACCTCGTTCCAGGAACGAGGTTGCCCGGCGACACGGCGCCAATGCTACAGGAGGGGGGCAAAGGGTTTATGCGTGACACGTGAAAAGGGCAAAAATTAGTCCGGGACGCGTGAAAATAGGGCAAAAATTAGACCGTGACGCGTGAAAAATACCGTATTTATTCGATTAAGCGCCCAACCTTGAATAAGCGCCCACCTCTAATAAGCGCCCACCCTAAAGGTAAGAAAAGTTAATAAGCGCCCAGCCTCGAATAAGCGCCCACCCTCCACCCCACAAAAAAACTGAAGTGCACAAGAGGAGCATTGATTATTGAAATTGACTAAGTACTACTAAGAAGACTTCCCCCATGACCGAGGTTTCTTAGTATTTTACAGAAACTTTCAATGAACAGTTAAAATTCTGCTTTGGTACATCTTTACGTTTTGTTATTATTTATTGTTTTGTTACAAATATAAACTTACTATTTACTGAAAACCGCGAAAATTTAATAAGCGCCCAGCCTCGAATAAGCGCCCACCTCGAATAAGCGCCCACTCTTTAGGTCCAAAAATTTAATAAGCGCCCAGGGCGCTTAATCGAATAAATACGGTAGTTAGAAAAGAAACGTGATCCGTGAATTCTGCTGTTTCAAGTATACGTGACACGTGAATTTGGTTAAAACTTGTGCGTGAAACGGGATCACGAACCCCCCTTTGGTACCCTCCTACAGGAATCGATAATTTTAAAAAATTTACTTTGGCTAAGTGATATAAAGATTTATACTTTCAGGTTTGTGTCTGTAACCAGACAATGAACTTATGCTGTAACTGATGCAGAAACCACGTCGTCGCGTGGTAAGCAAAAGCTGCTAAACAGGCTTACTGTTTTCTTTTGTTCACAGCGGAAAGATTTGCTGCAGTTGATGCTTGATGCAAAAGAGGAAACAGGAGGAGGGAAAATTGACAATGAAGATATTCAGGCCCAAAGTGTCGTGTTCCTTCTCGCTGGATATGAAACTTCTAGTACCACTCTGGGCTTTGTTTGTTATCATCTTGCCATTGATACGCATGTGCAAGACAAACTGAGAGACGAGATTGACAGAATGTGGCCTGAAAGCGAGGTAGGTAACATTGATATCGAATTGATAGTTTTTCATACGAGGCGGAACCAGAGGTGGTATTAAAATGGGGAGTGGGGAGTGGAGATGGCCCATTCTTGCTTGAAAAGGAGTGCATGTGGAGCGCATGTGGGTCATTTCTTGCTCCAAATGTTCGGTCTTTCGGGCCTTATGTTTTTCAGCAATAACAGGAGGGATGGAAAAAGCGCTCAAGTCCCTCCCTTACATCCACTAAAGACAACTATTGAATTTACAGGAATCGCCGTCGTATGATGTCCTTCACAAGATGAATTACCTTGACATGGTTATTAACGAGGCGCTGAGAATGTACCCCCCAGCATTTGTGTAAGTGTACGAGAGATAAGGATCAGGATTTTCGGTATCAGTACTAGAATGTGAAACAGTTGAAGTTTTCCTTCTTTTTAACCGGACGGTGAACTGTGCATGGTCTTGTTTGATGCATTTAAGACTTGAAGCAATATAAACAATAATACATCCATGTTCATATATTCATATTAAATCTTATTAGTCGAGTTTGAGGTCCGTATTGTAAGATACACTTTCTTTCATTAACTGCGCTTGCATTGTAAGTTCACCTCTCTTTATTTTTTCAGTTGTTTTATACACCTCTAAAATGACCCTGATTATACTTTCATGCCCTAGATTAATTAGAGATTGCAATGAAACTTGCACTATCAAAGGAGTTACAATTCCAAGTGGAATGCCGGTCATGATTCCATGTTATGCAATTCATCATGACCCGGAGATTTGGCCAGAGCCTGAAAAGTTTTATCCAGAAAGGTGAGATGAGTCATGCCATTCAATTAACAGTCAAGTCCTAGTTTCAATTTTAGTCTCAAGGTTTCTATCGCCACCGTTTTCTTTCATCTTATCTTAATATGACTGTGACCATCTTGTTCATTTTGTCTTTCTTTCTCATTTTCTCATTGTTGTTAGTGTACATCGCTTCCAAATATAAACAAATTAGTTTGCATATGTGTAGATATCTATACTGTCACAGGAGTCTTTGATTTAGGGTTTCAAACTCTTGAATTTGCAATGTTTTAGTATTGAATCACAGTGAAGAAATCGTCATGCAGTCGAAACGAGTTTTACGTTTTAAAGCACTGCTTTTAAAGGACTATTTTCATTGGTGTTGACAGGTTCACCGAAGCAGAGAAAGCAAAGCGTCATCCTTATACATTCATGCCATTTGGATTTGGTCCTCACAATTGTGTCGGCATGAGATTTGCTTTGCTCGAAATTAAGCTGACTCTGGTGAGATTACTGAAGAAATACAAGCTTGAGCGCACAGAGAAAACAGCGGTAAGTTTGCATATTTATGCACTTTCTTTCTCAGCTCGGTCTTGCGGAGGATGTTTGCAAACTCCCTATGCAACACTCCTTGCATTGGACTTTTTTTTAAGTTTTTTCCAAAGCAAGCCATATTCTTGTTTTTATTTTGGATTAGTCTGTCTGTCTTCTTAGCATCCACGACCGCCTTCTCTACCGTGTCCTTGGTTAGGAAGGTAACCCAACATACAGCCGCTATACCTCTTACTCTATCCTGATCTTAGAACCAGCAAGGGTGGCCAGTTACGTCACACCCCAGTCACAGTTTGGTTATTTGGCATCAATAGGTCTCAAAAAAAAAAAAAATGGGGAAGTGAGTTAAAAAGTACTTTTTGCGAGCCAAACGCATGCATGCAAGACCCATCCCTTCTTGGATCGCTTTATTCCTGGATCGTTGAGGCGCTCCGAAGCAATAAACAAATCAGTTAACAAAGATTGAATCTGTATTTTGGGAATATCTTAATATATTTGATAAATTGCTTGCCTTGGTCAAGTTAAGTTGTCTTACAATGAGGAGTTGGACGTGTGGCATGTTTTTGCTCTTTCCAGTCTCATGCAACGTTGTTATAAGAGGCTCTTATAAAAAGGGTGTGGTCCAGCTGAGAATTATAACTGCCCTGTAACTGACCTGTCCCACGTTTCACCCACAAAGCATCAAGACCCGCGCTCCCTTGGCCTGTTTTCCGCCTTTCACAGACGACATGTAACGGCGCCTGGGAACGAGTCAGGCTCTGTAACAACGTAGCATTTCAGTTACGTTTAATACATTGTTTCACTGATATAAAAATTCAACGATGTTGATCCACAGATTGAATTTATCTTCCTTCCTTGCAGGTACCGATGGAGTTTGTTGTTGGTCCTGTTCTTACCTGCCCCAAAGGAAAGATCATGCTTAAAGTTTCACCAAGAGATTAAATCAAGCCAAGGCTGTGCCCCGTCATTCACAATGCAGACAACCTGCATCTTATCTTATTACATTTATTTCGTGATTTAAGAGGTCGCATATTTCACGACACCTTAATTTTGCGATTTTTCGATCTTGTACTAACGTTCCAACTTTGTTTATTTTCTTGACGATGTGATTTAACATTTCTTGAATTTCGGTAAAACGTTATTATAAAACATCAATACTGAAAAGGAGAACTTACGTCAACAGTAACAACGAAAACAGTGATTTGCTATAATTTACCTCTAGTGGGCTAAAGATCCACTGGAAAGTGGATCAATGTTGGTAATCATTATATATATACTATATAATAATAATATATCACACTTTTTTTATTGTGAACATTAAACCACTCTACAATACAATAATTACAACACTTACACAACTTACGAGACTCTGCCTACACTAAAGACAATACAATACTTAGACGACTTACAATATGATATGCTATTTACAGTATGGTACTCTAATCATTCTATAAAATTATACAATAATTATAACCAATCCAAATTGCAATATGATATTCTGCATAACTACACTACTTTACACAATTACTTTCTATATTAATATTACACTTGGTCCATGCTCAGCGTGGGTGTATCAGGCCCGGGGGGGGGGGGGGGGCACTCCCTATAATGGCCTATACGGGGAGGCTCCGCCGAACAGATGCAATTTATGGCTGTATTATTTCAATTTATTAAGCGCTACTTGAAAATGACAAGAAAACGTAATGTTTTAAGTCTATACCATGACTTTCAGGTATATGAAAGGGGTACCTTGGTATACGATAGGGGTACAATTTCTGGCAAAGTGGTATATAAATGGGTAAGGGATAAGAGCTCGGGGCGGAGCCTCCCCGTACAAAACATTTTTTTGGGTACCCCCCCCCCCGGATATCTGGTTTTCTTTTGGAAGCACACGTAAGGTTGATAGAGTATGAAAGGAGCTGAAACATTTACCGCTTTTACCCTTAAAATGGAATAAATAAAATGAAGTATTTTCTGAATGGTTCATCGCAAGTATTTTATAGCGTTTGTTTTGTACTGATTTACGATTCACTGCAAAACTCGTCGTTATCTTTTCTCTATTAGTCTCATTTTTTTCGGGAGAAACGTTTCTTTAATTAAACAAGATAACCTGAATTGCTCTTAAAATGGACTGCTTTGCACCAGAAAAATTCAAAGTGCTGTCACCAGGTTATGGATGTATGGTTTCGCTGATTACTGTGTTCTAGCGTGGCCCAGTGGCGACTATTGGCAAGCTCACAATTTCTTTTGGTTAGGCAGGTACCTTCTATCGATCGACAGAAGGCACTAAAGAGATGAATAAAGATAGATTGCCCTCGATCGATAGAAACTCATTGGAGCGTGCACATTGGTTTTCATGCACCATTTCCGAAGAGCGTAAATTATCGATATTCAGCTCGCACCCCCCCCCCCCCCCCCAACCCCCATCGCAACACCCAGCTTGTTATCAAGTCGGTTTATTGACAATTGAATTCACCGATACATAGTGCACCTGAGAGGAGTGTGTCTTGTTTTAGAACACAGTGCAAGCGCCTAAGGACCTTGGCCTGGCTTAAATTCCGGACCTCTCAGTACATTCGGGTCGAACTCGCTAACATGCGCCACTACGCCTCCCAAATATTTCGTTATCAGCGCCTTGTCAAGATTTTTACCCAAAATTAAAAACAAAGTACGTTTAGCTGGGAAAATAACTCCCAATTGAACAAGATTGATATTTTTTCTCAAGAAATAACTTACTGAAACATGTCGAAAAACGCGTTTCTGAGCTTCTAGACTTCAAAACATTCTAGGGGGAATGCCCTACACCCCATAGCAAGATCTTGCCTCGTCTACGCTAAAAGTCTGGCAAAGGCCCTGGTTATACTTTTAAAAAATTCGTTTGTAAAGGTAAGTATGAAAAATGATAACCTTCCGAGGAGAACGACTATCATCACCATACTTTGGTTCATAACGAATCCGCTTTATTGAGGTACGGCAAGGTGGTGCATGTTGAAAAAATTTGCCTCAGTTTTCAAATTCCTCCTGATCTAACTTACCTTTGGTAATTTTTGGTCCTGGTTCAATGTAGGTTTTGCTAAGGATGACAACATGCTCGTGACATAACGCTTTTAGTTGCATCACCTGCTCGCCTGAATTACTAGTAAATTTTACACTACTAACACAAATTTTGGTTTAGGATGAATCATCTTACAATTTCAACAATTGCTTGTTCAGTGCCAGTGACGTACCTGTACCTTTGATTACGTCAAGGCTTATGCAAATTGCTAAAATTGTTGGACTGACGGTTCTGGGTACAAAAATGAAGAACGTTTACTGATTCGGTGTAATAATTTTCCAAATCGCCCTGAGATCCAAATCAAATCTTAACAAAAGAAGAAATAAACATTTCCTTCACGATAAAACGAAAGTAATTACATATAGTCAGTCAACTATCGACTTGCGTGACACCGTCACTCGGTCTTGACATTTCATCAGCCGTGAATAAATTTAGAAATTTACATTGTTCAATCAAAGGTCAAATCATGTAACATGGTATATAAGCTAATCCAAGCTGGAACGAAATAAGTTGCAGAATGCAAGAAAAAACCCTTTATTGATACAAGACTCAGCTGTATTTTTTGTGGATCCTCGGTTTAAAGTTAGTTAAAGAGCTTGTTTTCGTGTTCAGTCACTCGCAGAGATTTGTCCGAATCCGTGTAATGCATTAACATATTGTTTTGCTTCTTTCTCTACAATTTTATTTTATCATATTCTATAGGAAAGAATTGAACAGAACACGCAGAAGAGAAGACAAAGTTCTGAATTTAACCTGCCCCAGCCTCGACCTGCCTAAAAGCAGCTTTACAAGCAAGTCTGACCTATTTAGTTTGTAACAAATACAAGTATTAAAAGATGGCCGACTTTCTGCAACCAATAGCTCAGTTTGCGAACGATCACTGGGTTACGCTCTTGGTCGGATTTCTGATCATCCTGTTCTACCGGTATGTACGATGTAATAATGTTGCTAGATTAGATTTCAACAAACTCGTACCCAGAGTCTTGATTAATTGCGTCTGATACACAGCGAGTAGATACAGTATGTGGTCCTTGGTCCGTGAGGTCCTTGGTCCGCGACTTTTTCGAATATGATTTAATATTTCCTCGATATCTAAACTTCGGCAAAAAATGAATGTTTCCAATGATTCTTTGACTATTCTTCTTTGCTATGTTAAATTTTCAGCTTTTTTACTGTCAGTTACGATGCGAAATTCACGCTTGTCAACAGACAGGTAAATTTGCCTTTCTTGAAATTTCAACTTTTCGCGAGTCCGTGAATTACATGGTCGCGTTTACTAAGCTAGTGCATAGATAAAACGCAACGGGATAACGTGTTTTTTTGGAGAACAGGTTAATATATCAATAGATTTCAGAATCTGCGAAGAAATTTGCTGCAGAGTTGCAAATTTTCGGTTTAGCGACTAATAAAAGTTATAAACAATTTTTGCATATGGGTCCTTGGTCCGTGACTTTTGACTGTGAATTAAAAAAGTGTTCTAAAACAACGATCATTCAGAAAAATATTAAGTACTGGGTGCACGCATTGGTGCTACGGCATTTATCCTCGCTTCAAATGTTTCAAAATTGAATTGGAGAGTTATAAAGAGAAGAAATTAAGACGCGGGTTTCGTTGGAGACTTCGGTCTGAAAGAAATCTGAAGAATATACTGGTTGTTTTATACTCGCACCTAACAACGACTTCCAGCAAGACTGAAGCTTAAAAATGTCAAAAATAGAAAAGAATAACTTAAATATTGCTAAAACATTGCAACTTTTTTGAAAATTATTGCGATTTACAGTAATTTTCACTTTGTTTACGTGACTCGCGGATAAAGGACCACAACCGCGGACCAAGGGCCAGCGAACACGATCACCTTTTTTCGAATTACAAGAAAAATACTTCATAAGGAAAGTTGCCACTCTGGAATTAACTCGAGAATCATAAAAGCTATCTTCAGGGAAAATTTCAGCCGATAATGTTTTGATTCAGGTAAGATATTCAAGTTTATCACTTTTATTCGCGGACCAAGGACCACATACTGTACACGAATGTCGACGAATGCATTTCAAAGTGTCCCCGTTCATTAAAGTCGTAAATAATATATCGGTCAATATTCAAGTTTTCACATTGTGGACAGAATGTTGATATTCAGGCTTTCGTTTTGTGCATATAGCAACTTTATATTTATAATTAGACGGCGAATGCTATGTTTTTGAGGGTGGTCCCCCCCCCCCCCCCCGTAACGTAACGCAAGTCAGTGGTCACGCGACTTTTTACAGCATGAACATTTTAACGCTTTCAGTTGTCACGTGACCCTGTCCATCATAACAGGTTTGATCATGGAACCAAATGTACACCAGAAATGGAAAGGACATGATGAAAATTACTGGATTACCACATTTGAGACCATTGACGTCATTGACGTTTAAGCTCAATATTTTATAGTGGTTTGAAAGTTTCAAAACTTTAACGGATTTGTTAACTGAATGGCAAAGCTTTAAATATATCAAGTCTTTGGGGTTTTTTTAAAAAAAAATAAAAAATTACATTTTGACATCAATAGTCTCAAAATTGGCAATCCTACTATAAAATTCCTGCTCTCTTTTTCCATTTCTGACCTACATCCATTTCGTGCCACTCGACCATTTTGTGATTGTCAAGGCGTCCTGACACGGGTTCTAAAAGGGCCTTTTCATTTATTTTCAGTGAATCTGACAATTTGATGAAACCTGCCTACCGTAGTTGAAAATTTTCATTACTGCCATCACCCGTCTGATTGATAATCAGACAGTGGCGAGGAAAAGTTAAAGGCGTTCAGTGAAAATGCAATGATCATCGTTACATGTTGTTATGGTTCATTACTTTGCAATGTCTTCTTTTTAAGGTATTGTGTTGCACCATTCACTGTGCTCAAGAAACTTGGATTCTCTGGGCCAACACCTCTTCCATTGTTTGGAAATTCGTTAAAAAACCAGTTAAATGTAAGTTACTGATTTTGCCAGCGATATCCAAGCAATATATATAGGCAGGATCGCCTTTAGGGTCTTGTATCGGAAAGTAAGAGATTCGTCATTGAAGGGTTAATTACGGTACCTCTTTGAAAGGGTTTCCTTGGCACTTAAAGTGTTGATATGTACTTCCTAGGATTAGTTACATATAGAGCAGTTTTCAATTGAGTGTCGTAAAACCAAAACCAAAGTAATTACTCTGGCCAATCACAAAGGACACAGACAATCCAGTGAACCAATCAAAACTCGAAGCAAATACATGTAGCCGGCACGAAGCGCGGGAAAACGTGCGCGAGCGAGTCACGATTGGTTTTGGTTTTAGTTCTGATTGGCTGAGAAAGTGGCGCGAGATTTTTAAGCCAATCACTAAGCGTAGTAATGCAAAACCAAAGCAAACGCAAAGTACTTTCGACACTCAAGTGAAAACCGCTCTAATGCATAAGTTAGTGCAAAATTACCCAGTTATGAGTCCCAGACACAAACCTGTAATATTAATGCTTAAGGATAAAATTGTACGGGACTTAAGTAATGTATACGGATTGCTACACTGATCTGGGAATCATCGCTGGTGTAGACCTTACTAGAAGGCGAAGCAGTAGGTAAAGTCTATTTCAAGCCTTTTGGCTTATCATGGGACACAAAATGGGAGCTATTGCCGGGTAATTTTGTTGCATTTTTATCAAAACAGTTCTAAAAGTACGACTACTTACCTTCACTCTGTCTCAGACAGTCCACAATTAAATTACATCTAGAAGACTAAAATAAAGATATTAAGTGAATTGTTGAAGAGAGAGTAAATTGTAGTTAGTTTTTACGACTTTTCTGAACACACAAGGACAGAGTTTGAAAAATTCTTCCCGACGTTTTCAATTTGAGATCAAAACATCATGCTCCCGTAACTCATGATAACACCCCTTGTATAGCTTCAGTGCACTAGTATTGTGATTTTTTGAGAAAACTATAGACCACAATTTTAACTTTTTAAAGTCTTGATAGTGCTCCTGAAATACCTTTGTGAAGAGAACCATATTGGTCGGGGGTACACGGTCCCTTATTTTTCCCATAGTGGTTTTTGGGGGTTTACATGCCCGGCTGTGGTGCATGTAGGTTTTGTATGTTTTTAGCCATGCTGCTGTAATCTTATTGATGTGTCAATAACACGTATCGTGGGCCCGGCTGACCAACGTGCCCATGCCTCATAGGCTTTGTGTGTGCTCGGTTTTGCATTGAAGGCAAAATTAAATATATCGTCGGCTTCCCAATCTAGCCAGGGATATCGCATAGCACCGAAAGTAACGAGGAGTCAAGCAGAAGTCATCCCTTAAACAAACAAGGGCGCTAACAGAAGGATATCCCAGGCGTTGCAGTGTTCTTAGACTTTGAAAAAGCCTTCGACTCGATTGAGTGGAATTTTATTCATAAATGTCTTGAAACTTTGAATTTCGGCCCTGACCTTCGTCAGTGGATTAAAGTGTTTTATAGGAACATCTCGAGTTGCGTATTGAATAACGGTCACGCGTCAAAACACTTTCAACTAGAACGTGGGGTGCGACAGGGGTGCCCACTTTCAGGCACATTGTTCGTTATTGCCATGGAAATACTGGCGCAACGTATCAGACGATCGAACCAAATAAAAGGAATTAAGATACAAGAACATAGAGAAGTCAAGCTTTCGCAATATGCAGATGACACAACTGCACTTCTTTCTGATGCCCAGTCAGTGGCCAATTTATTTGATTTATTATTGCTTTTTGAAAGTTGCTCTGGTCTAAAAATTAACCAAACAAAATCTGAAATGCTATGGCTCGGCTCTATGCGCTACAGAAAAGATACAATTCATAATCTTCGAATGGACAGTGAACCAGTTTATGCGTTTGGAGTACATTTTTCGTACGATCTTGAAGTTTCTGAAAGGAAAAACTTTCATGAAAAATTGGTATCGTTAAAGAAAACTTTAAATATGTGGTCTCGCAGAGACCTATCCATATATGGCAAGATAAACATAGTTAAAACGTTGGCACTCTCAAAACTCGTGTTTATCTGCAGCGTTATGGAAACCCCAAGAGATTTTGCCAAAGAAGTCGACAAAATCACATTCGACTTTATTTGGAACCACAAACCAGCCAAAATAAAAAAGACCACTCTAATCAGGCAAAAAAATACTGGTGGCCTGGGCATGAGGGACTTTTCTATTTTCGACAAAGCGTTAATATATTGCACCATGGCAATATATACCGAAATTACTCCTAGCTGGTGTTGGCGGCACAGAACTGTTTAAATGCAATTATGATTATAAACTCCTTGACCTCGATAAGCATTTACCTGAATTCTACAAACGAATTATTTATTGCTGGCAGGATATTGCAGCAGTCACGCCCATTAATAAAACTGAGGTACTTTCACAGATGATCTGGAACAACAGATTTATAACTGTGAATGGGAAAGTGATATGGTACCCCCTTTGGTTTCGAGCAGGAATAAAGCAAATATCTGATCTTTGGGACTCCGGTGAAAATCGCTTTCTTTCTTTTCATTCTTTTCGCAATAAATACAAAGTCAAATGTAACTTTTTGCAATATTATAGCCTTCTTTCCTCTATTCCCAAAAGTTGGAAAACGCTGCTCGGAGAGAATTCTGAGGCCCCAGCTGCATCAAATGCCTCAAAGTGTTCACTGTCTTGCAAAATAATATATGACATGCTGTTAAACCTTGAAAACCTACCCCCACCTACTTCTGAGAAAAAACTTTTAGCATGCGGGGTCGAGAAGAAGGACCTAAATAAACTATACCTATTACCATTCAGAGCCACGAAAGAAATAAAATTAGCTATGTTCCAATACAAAATTATTCATCAAATCTTACCAACGAACAACCTGTTACACAAAATGAAAAAAGTTGCCTCCCCTTTCTGCCCTTTTTGTCCTTCTGAGTGTCAAACCATATGGCATATGTTTGTTCACTGCCCGCAGGCAACCTCTTTTTGGAATATATTCCAAGAGTGGTATTCGTTTTTAAGTAACACGAAATTGAGTCTTTCGGAGTTAGACGTCATGTTCGGAATTATTCGCAGTCACACTCACTGTTTAGCTCTCAACCATCTCATCATGTTAGGCAAGTATTTTATATATGTTAAAGCATTAGATACTATTAAGTTCCAGTTTCAAGATTTCGTCTCTCTTGTGCGGGAAAAGATGAAGCTAGAGAAATATATCGCAGCCACGTCTGATAAAGTGAAAGATTTTGAGAATAAATGGCATTTTTTTCTAGCAATTTAAGATAGTCTTATTATTTTATTTTTTTAGCATTTTGTTTTCCCCTCTTTAATTACTTGATTAATTCAGTTGATATAAGCTACGTTTTGGCTATGTTACTTAAGAGAATTATTTGTAAATTTACATCTCTAAGTGGACAGTTTTGTAAAACAGTTATTAAGTAAGTAAGTAGCAGAGCAAGAATGTAAATAGATCAGCTATATATGATATTTATTGTTGTTTAGCAGAAGCAGTTGTAATGTAGCATGTGCCGTTAGTGTTTGTAAGTAATGTAAGTTGCTTTTGTAAGAATGTCGTTGTGTTGCAATTAAAAAAAAAAAAAAAAAAAAAAAAAAAAAAAAAACAAGGACGCTAGCAGGTTCTAAAGCTAAACATCACATTTGGAGTCCAACACGCTTACACCAACCAGCCATTAGCATGGTACTTCCCTGGCACAATCTTGTAATAACCTCAATTACAAAGTACCAATTTCTTTCCGTAACAGTGTTTGTAATTCCGCCCTAATTCCTTTATACAGCCGAACCTTATCCCAAAATGTCAACTGGAATGGTGTAAGAAATATGGCAAGGTCTTTGGGTATGTATTGGCAGCTATACATTTTAGCTATAGTGATATGCTAGTAATAGTCAAAACTTATGTAGAGATGTTAATAAGTATATACTTTTGAAATAAGGGTGCGTTCATTTGGATCAGGATCAGCGATCCAAGATCACCTGGATCAAGGTCCATCAAAGAAACCCACGATTCTTTGTCTGGAGTGGATTCAAGGGTCACTTTGATGCACTATGATCCGAGTGACCTTGCATATCATCATATCATCTTGATTCGAACTGAATCAATCCAAAGGACGCCCCAAACAGCGCACCCTAAACAGAGGGGATAATGGTTTTAATTCATTTTTCAGAATATACATTTTCCGCATGCCTTTTCTTGTGGTGTCTGATCCAGATATGATCAAAGAGATCCTTGTTAAAGAATTTCCCAAGTTCCACGATCGAAAGGTAAATTAATCGTATTATTTTGGAATGTAGTCCTTTTCTTTTGGTGTAAAGCCTGGTTTGCTGGGCATATGCCAAACGATATACTTGTCGCTATTATATCAAACGCAAACGTTATCAGATTTCACAGTCAAGAAAGCTCAAAACTGTCTAAAGGAACACAGTTAAACGAAAGTCCATTCTGCAGGTATGCAGGTGGTCGAGACCTAGAAATGTTTGATGATGGCAGCTGAATTGTTCCCGCGTATAGTTCTTGGTAGGCATAGATGTTTGTAAATTTTCACGTGAATTTGCATTTTCCTGTTCTCTACAGATATAATATGGGCATTGAAAGTGTACCTTTATACGATTCTCTAGAGAAGGGTCTAGAGGTACCCTCCAAATGAAGATTGAGGCAACGTTGTGTTATAGTTTAAACAGAAGAATATCCTGTTAAGAGAGTATGGTAACACTGCCCACGAGACTTTGTCCGTAAGGACACAAGCCCTTGTATGTCTGAAGAACATTCTTCCATTAAATCTTTTATTAGAGATTGGTGGACAACCTTGAGGCCTTTAAGCCTTATGACAGAATGTTAACAATTGTACAAGGTCAGAAGTGGAAAGACATTCGTAGTACCCTGTCGCCAACTTTCAGTGCATCTAAAATGAAGCAGGCAAGTAAATAAGTTTTTAAATTAACTACTTGCTTTCATGAGGCACCTTATTGATTGGTTATTTTAACTATTATTATAATTTTCCAGACAAATATTGTGTCCCAGCTCGTTTATAATTAATTTCCCTTAGGAAGCCGGACATCCAGGCTGGTCGGAAACCAGAGGGACAGAACCACAATAAAGACAATATCAGTCATATAGCACTAATAGGAATATGATTATTATGTAATGCTATAATTAAAAGATAGAGGCTGTACGTACAGTTTCTCGAGTTTCACGCACGAAGCGATCATCAGACTGATGATCGCTTCGTGCGTGAAACTCGAGAAACTGTCCGTACAGCCTCTATCTTTTAATTATAGTATTCCGCTCTGCATGTATTTCCATCGAAAACTCCTACGATTGTGTGAAAGCATAAATTTATATTTTTCTTTGTTTATGTAATATATCTCTATCAGATGATGTCCTTTATGAATGAAGCAGTGGACATTCTAATGGAAAAAGTGGACAGGATTTCCAAGACAGGAGAAATCGTCGATTTTCACAGGTTGTTATATAATCGAACAAGTTAACAGGATTTTATGTAGGAGATTTATATTACACATAGGGAAACTACAATAAAATCAAAAAGTGTTTAAAATGTTTGTGAACATAATTGCCTTAGGTTGTTTCGCAGCTTTTGATGGCGATCGTACACTTACGCGTAAACTATGACGGAGGTCTCAGAGGACCTCATGACGAGGTCTGGTCTTGTGTGCCTTGAGCATGAAACCTAACGGTGATGATCTTATTAGCCGCGTTTCTGTGCTGTAGAAAGAAAAAAATATCCCTGATTTATCCTGCTATGGCCATATTTTTTACTATGTTTCTGATCTACAACAAAAAGATAATCACATCAGAAGGACGTCTCAACTGCTTATAGTCACAATGTAAATAATTTATTCTTCAAGTACTTTGAAGTACAAAGGTTAAAAAAGTCCCTTGGAAGACGTTCTTTTATGAGATATTATTAAGAACTTCAAATGAGTGCTTTCAAACCTCGTTTGTTTTCTAGGTGGCTTCAAAGTCTGACCATGGAAGTAATTCTGTCAACAGCATTTGGAGTCAAGGCGGAAAAACACAAACTGTTGAAAATGATCCAATTACTGAACTAGCAAAGAAGGCCATGGCGCCACACCCTTTGACTGGATTATTTTGTAAGGGTTTACTAGTTTCAAGTTTTGTTAATCCAATCTTGCATTACCTACATTACATTGCATTTAATAAATATTAGTACTAACCATATCCCCAAATGTCGATAGGTAACATCCCATAGCCTCAAAGTCATGTTAACTCACCTAATGACAGTCATATGTATTTTATATATCACTCGCGTCTTCTGAAGTTAAATGTTTTTAGAATGCTATATGTATTGTAAGTCTTATTAATTATATCTTTGCAGTTCTGTTACCATTTGGAGAACTACTATTGCAGTACGTGCCGGACCCTTTTGACTGGGACAAGCTTGGGTCCATAGCAGCAAATATCATCGCAGAAAGGTCAAAAGCAAATGGTAACAAGAAAGCACAGGTAAGCTGTGAGTAACCATCATTACCTGATAGTTAATGAGTTTTATAACAGTAAAAGCAGGGCTGTAACTAGCAAGAGGCAAGACGAGGCACTTGTCTCGTCTAAATCCTTATCCAAAATTTAAATCAAAATAAGTTTTGTGGGGAAAATAATCCCCAGAACAAATTGATTTAACTCAAGAAATTCCTCATGAAAAATGTCTCTGAAAGCGATTCAGAGCTTCTAGATCTCAAAACTTTCTGGAGGGCATGCCCCCAGAACCCACTATCAAGATCTTGCCTCGTCTATGGCAAAGATCTGGTTACGGTCCTGAAAAGTAATTTACTCTGCAGTGTCCTTAATCAGTGCCTCACAATGGACTGTGATCGCGCCAAAACAGTACAAAGGGAAAGTCGCTAGTTTTGTTGTCGTTGTTGTTTTATAGTAACCTGCACACTATATTTACATACTTTGTCAACAGCGGAAAGACATGTTGCAGTTGATGCTAGATGCCAAAGAAGAAACAGGAGGAGAAAAAATTGACAACGATGATATTCAGGCTCAAGCTCTTGTGTTCCTTCTCGCTGGATATGACACTTCCAGTACAACTCTGGGCTTTGTTTGTTATCATCTCGCCATTAACACGCATGTGCAAGACAAACTGAGAGACGAGATTGACCGTATGTGGCCTGGAGATGAGGTAGATAGTATAAGATGCTGCGACAAAACAAACACTTTTCCAAAGTGCATTTCTTTTGTATTTCCGTCATGCAAAGGTTCCTAAACATTACCAACTTTGCTTTGCAATATCTAATCTTCGATATTCTGCAAGGTTTAATTATCTCAGCGATCAGCCTACGCCCCACAACAAAACCATTTCAACCAAAGTCCATGAGGGCGAAGAGGGGGTAAGAGTGAAGCTTAAACGTTTCCTTGGAAAGGGCATGACCATATTTTCACCACGTTGAAACTCGTTTCCCTTTCCACGCGCTAATTTGTGCACACTCTCTTGTTCAATAACGATGAAAATTGATGATCCGAGGCGGTGTTTTATTTTTTATAATAAAATTCTTTTGGATTTGTAGGAGTCACCCTCATATGACGTCCTTCACAAAATGGATTACCTTGACATGGTTATTAACGAAACCTTCAGAATTTATCCCCCGGGGTTTGTGTAAGTATAATAGAAATAAATGCGATGGATATGGGTTTGAGATATAAGTAACCTACCTTAAGCTATACTAGATGACTAGAATGAAACTCGAACACACACACGATACGATACGATCCGATACTTTATTAAAAACCCCTAAGTGGGGCTTTTCAGTGATAAAAGGTATGATTCAAATATTTTGCAAAAACAGTTAAAAATTAATGATTATAAAAAATGTAAAAAAGGCAGTTACATGTAAAATGCAATCTCTTACTTAAGCACATCGTTCCAAGTGTAGCATATTTACTTAGGCCCATCGCTCCAGGTGGAGCACAGGCCATTGACAACAAAGTGGAGCATAGGCCATTAACAACCCCTCGACAGCGAACTCGAGCTTGGGGCTCTTCGTTGTACTTCCTTCCAGGTTTGTCCCGTGAGCTTCATTTTCGCATCGCAGTGTCGCGTCGCCAGCTGTTTCTGGGGCGCCGTCTCTTCTTTTGGGGTTGCTTGGCGCTTTCCGACCTCTTTTTTAGAGCTTGATTTGATCATGCAGCTTGCATGTTTTTCTTTCTTAACTCCTGCCTTAGACTCCAGAGAGATTGCAACGAGACCTGCACCATCAAAGGAGTTACAATTCCAAAAGGAACGTCCGTCACGATTCCATGTTATGCAATTCATCATGACCCAGAGATTTGGCCAGAGCCCGAAAAGTTTGATCCAGAGAGGTGAGGAGACGAGCCTTACTTCAACAACAAGTTCTTAGCTTTAAACCAGCGATATCAAGTTCATTCCTCCTATTGATTAATGCCGTTTTTACTGTTGCACACGTTCATAAGTACAGTTGAATCCCGATAACTCGAACCTTGAAGAGAAATCGAAAAAGGTTCGAGATATCGGCAGTTCGAGTTATCGAGGGTAAAATAGGAAGAAAACGACCTGTAAGGGAATCAGAAAAGGTTCGAGTTAGCAGGAGGTTCGAGTTACTGAGGGTTCGAGTTATCGGGATTCAACTACATATGTACAAGATTGCTCCGTCGAAAACAAGTATTTATCTTGTGGGCTTCCTGTGAAGCAGCTTATAGCTAAGTGGAGTTCCACGTTAAATAAAGTATCTACCATCTACTGTACTATAAACATATGTATACAAATGTATTGTTAATTAAAAATGATGCTGTCGGAATCAGGTTTTTAATATTTTTATTTTTTACTTTTCCGAGGTAAAAGACCTTTGTTATAAAGCGTGGCTGTCTTCTAATAACCATCTCCTTTTTACTTGATAGTTTTCACTAAAGCAGTTAGTTAATAAGAATAAGTTTGAAACTATATACTTGCTTTTGACAGATTCACCGAAACAAAGAAAGCAAAGCGTCACCCTTATACATTCCTGCCGTTTGGATTTGGTCCTCACAACTGTGTCGGCATGAGATTTGCTTTGACTGGAAGTTAAACTGACTCTGGTGAGATTACTGAAGAAATACAAGTTGGAGCGCACCGAGAAAACAGCGGTAAGCTTATATAGTTATTCATGTGAAAGTCAGTCTTCGGCCTTTTCAACGTTCCTTCCTGGACTACCCCCCTCCCCGGGCCCCGGGGTGACTACCCTTGTACCTTTCCCAAGATAAGCCCTATTCTAGTTTTTCAGATAGACCGGACTCGGCTAGTCGTGTACATGTCTTTCTTGCTCTCTCTTTTTGTTCGTATTGTCACCACTAGAAGTCCACTTCAGGAGCAACACAATATCTTTAATGTTTGGCTGTTGCCCTGTAGGTAACAACTCCATGCACTATGAAGATGCAGGACGGAAGGTCCATTCCTTTTTGGATCTCTTTTTTCATGGGATCAAATGTACCATATTTGTGTGGGTTGCAGAACCGTGGGCAAGAAACGAAAACAATGGCAAGAAAACAGTCAAAAGGCCACCTTCAACTCCAACTATTCTGTTGTGCTCAGGACGTTAATAAAAAGCAGGACAGTATTGTTCAGTTCCACTGTCTAATGGAATAATAAAAATGTGATTGATAACTGCAGTAGTCATATATACATTGGTGTTTCACAAGAATAATTGGTTTGCTGTTTCTTTTTAGGTTCCAGCAGATTTTGCAGTTATGTTCGTTCTCACTTGTTCTCCAGGGCAAATCATGTTGAAGGTTTCACCGAGAGAGTAGAACAAGATTGTGTGCCGTTTTGTTCACAAACACAAGGGAATAATCTTTTCTAAGATTTAACTGCATTACGTTGGCACCTTTATTTTTTTCCTTTTACTTGGTTCGTTGAAGTGTTCAGATCATTATTATACATAATCTAAGTTAATAAAGCTTATCACCGAATTGAGGATATTCACCTATCAGATGCGTCATACATGTATTAGCATTTCCAAGTAAAAGAGCCGCTTTAGTTTAGTATAACGTTGTACAGCGGGACCCAGCGACTGTAGTAAGACAAAAGAGAACAAACCGTGAAGTAACCATGTGATTAACTAAACTAAAAGGAAGACTGAACTTGTAGCTGGTGGTTTTGGTTTTGTACCTGATTCCTCTTGTTGGCTTGTTAAATATAGAACATTTTAAACGAGCTTGAAGAATCAATCGGAAAAGTGCGCGATGGCATTAGCAAGCTATAGAATCACCAAGGGTGCATTTAATTAGTCAGAACTGGCAGGCCGGTCCGGTACATTCCAGAACAGAATTTTGTTGTTACTCAGATTTGTCCAATCGAATCAGTCAATGCATAAATATTATTCAGTGTTGTGGTGGATTTGTGGAAAATCTCGTGAAAAAGACCTATATTATACATTCAGAACCACTGGGCCGGCCGTCTTATGGAAAGCGCCCTTAGTTATGTTATTAAAGTCTCCAACAATCAAATCCATCGTTATAATACAAGGCATGCAAACTCCTTTCGTCTACCATTATGTAGAACAAATATCCGACAATTCTCCGTATTCTTTCAAGGTCCTAAATTTTTTAATTCGCTTCCACCTGAAATTTCGGGCTCTTCATCACTGGCATCTTTTAAAAGAAAACTTAAAGCATATATGATTGATAACTATTAACTCCGTCTTCTTTTAAGTCTTTTAAGTCTTTCTACTTCAGTACCTGAACCAGTCATCTGTTTTTCTTGTGAGGGAACCTAAGCTTACAAGCCCCGTGGTTTTTTATTAGGTTCCCTCGCCATTTTGTTTCTAATCTTATATTACATTGTAGTCTTGTGTATTAATTATTATCTTGTATATTGATTTTGTATTATCTATTTTTTCATAATTATATTTTTTGTTTGTGCGGCAAAATAAATAAAAAAATAAATAGACGTAGACGTCAATATCACTCTTGGTGCAAGGGATGTATCTCAGGTCTCCATTTCAGTTTATATTTCTATTTTTTCTACTTTCGGATAAAAAACAGACATTATAACCCAGATATAATGTAATTTATGTCATGGCAAAATAATTTATTCATAGGTGCTCACATGATATTTCGTTGGGTTAGGTTGTACCAATGAGATTTGAGGGGCGTTGTTTGAGGGTATATTACTTCTATTTCTTAAGCTATCCTTCCTTCCTTCCTTTGCCATCGAAAAGGACAGGATCACCTTTGTGTAAAATCTTACCCGCCTCCTTCCCCTTCACATACCAACGAGTTATCATTGTTATTTCATTGTTGCTTCTATTTCAAACTTGTTGTATTCGTAGTTTGGCGGATTTTTGTCGCCCCACTTTTTAGAAGTTACTTATTGATCGCTTTTACATAGATCGCTGTCTTGTGATTCTGTTAAATTTGATGTTATTAAACCTGCCACAATCGTGGCCAGATTTATCCAACACAGTTTTTTATAATGATCTTGTATTATTACAAGTAATCGGCAATTCAAGCAAAGCTCGCACTAAGAGTAGTTGGTTTTCCGATGGCTTGCCTTGATTAGTTGATGTAAAAAATATTTTTTTGTTAAAAGTCTTGATGTTAGAGAAAGAGTGTGGCGGTCACATTACTATACATTTTTAATAAAAAGCTTCAAATGTAATTCGTATAGGACCGTATAGCCTGCACAGTGGTGTCAGCGAAGTGTTGCCGACCCTTCATTGTCAAATGCTTTTTGAAAAACGAAATGTCAATATTGGTATGACAAAATGTTCAATAAATTCAAATTTATCGCATACCAGATTTATGATATCGAGCTGGAAGTTTTGTTTTACATGTGATTTTGCTGAACACGTCTGAACCCAAAATGAGCATGCAAAGCATCTGGCACACTCGCAAAAATAACTAACTAAAAGTATATTTATATAGCTTCCTGTTCTGAAAGGTCTTGTTGTGTTGAATAAGTCCCATAAAACTACTGCCGCTAAATGTTTTAGCAACAAGTCAATATCGCAGTTTTGAAGTTCTATTTAATATAAAAACATGCAATTATTTTAAAACATCATACGAGGATTGATACTAATATGCACAAAAACAAATATCGAGTGAATTCACAACTTTTGTTTTAAAGGGACATGGTCAGCATTGTCACGATAATTTTATAGTCATTTTTCTGATTACTTCCAAATTGAAGGAAACCTCAAAATAATAGTTGTGTAATGTAAAAAGCAACAAAGGAGTAATAAAAACGCGAAAATAACCATGGATGCCTCATGGTTTCGTCTGACGAAGATTAAGACGGATTACGACTGACAAACTTTAAAAAACTTGCCAGTTTTTTTCAAAATGAGTTGTCCGTGACTGAGTCCCTTTAACCACAGGAACTCGAAATTCAAATATTGCGAACGTCACGCGATTGGTTCCTAAACAACAAAAGCTTTGATGAGAAAACCAACGATATATTACACTGAACTAAAAATACTTGGGGCCCGTTGCTTAGCTGGAACGATTAATCACTGTTTCATATGTCACGCAGCCCTATTACATAAACAACGTTTGTTTATCAGTCTAAAAATGCCTTGTATTTCAACATGGCGACGTGCGTGTTATATTGATATTGTGAACCCATTACCGTTCGGGAGATAACTTTTTCCTTTACACATTTTCAAGGTTGAATTTATGACTTCCTTTTAAATTATACATCTTATATTATTTAACTGCACTTAAAAGTCTTTCAACCGCACCGATGCGTGAATGGTCAAGTGAACAATTAGAACTTACAACAAGGAACACGTGACATTAGTAAGCAATATCACTTGATTAAACCTTTGTTACGCATGCGTCGGCGCCGTGACTCAGCAGTCTGCGTGCACCAGTGTCGGTACATTTCGCTTTCGTCCCCAGAGAGTTCAAAGCACTGTTGTCCGTTCTACCTTCGACAAAATGGCAAATCGCACCAAAGCGTCCGAGCAACTTGACGAATTTTCAAAGAGCCAGAAGGTATGCAAGTTTTATTCT
Organism: Oculina patagonica; assembly: GCF_052425735.1. Classification (NCBI taxonomy): domain Eukaryota; kingdom Metazoa; phylum Cnidaria; class Anthozoa; order Scleractinia; family Oculinidae; genus Oculina; species Oculina patagonica. The sequence continues at coordinate 30,421,926 of NC_135759.1, read as the reverse complement.
GCACAAAGTAAAGTTTCAAATCAGGGATTTTTTTTCTAGACACTAACAATTCTTTCGTGTCGTTCCTTTGTCGACCACCGTTTCTTCTCTGTGTGAGGCTACGGTCACTTTCTCGCACGAATTTTACAGAGCCACAATTTGCGTTAAGCACTTCAACTTTTCTCCAAGCGTATATTTCTAGCTAAGGTCACGGAAAAGAACTTTCCTTGTTCACAACACAAAACTACTTTCAGTGTGAAGTCGCATGTAAATACTCGTCACATAGAACTAATTATGTAATGGTTAAACATGTTTCGTAAAAAAATATGTTTGGGTACTAAATTTTCCACTATCTAACAAGGAATGAAAGTAAATGTAATGAACAAAAAATTTCCTTCAACGGAAAGGTGAAATTTTAACAAAATGTCGCTCTTTATATAAAATAGAATAACAATTTGTCGTATTCATGCAAATGTTTTTCAGTGAAATCCTTGATGAATGCGCATAAAACCACATAACATCGGAAGCACGTGTTGAATATCTCTTAATCGTTGTCAAGTTTTTATTATTTACTTCGGCTATGTAAGGTTTCAAGTGCTTAATTATAAACATTTTCTTACAGTTTTGATATAAATCTGTAATTAATGTGTTTCGTGCAAGAAACACTGCGTTATGAAACCCTTCCCACGCAGTTGCATAACACAAGCGCTTGAGATGTGCCTGGTACGTCACGCGATCGATACAAATCAACTTTTATTAGTTAGCAAAATACAGAAATGCTTATTTTACGACTCTAGCGTGTTTCATTTATTTTACAAATGGCAAAATTCACAAACACGAAAGTTTGAAACTTTAAAATTGCGCAACTTAAAATACCATGAAATATATTGGATATTGTTGCGTAACATTCGACTAAGACGGCGCGGTGCACTGTACTTATACATGATATTGACCTGCCTTCTAGACCAACAGGGTTATTAAATGTGACTTCATCAGATTTCAAGGCTGTTCTTAACTAAGTTTGAGACTGTGGTGGTCTTAGAACGACTACAGACCTTATTGCAACTTTCACGAAGGCCCACGAAGGCCAAAAGGCTTAATTATTTTGCAGTGTCATGTAAGCCTTCGAAGCAAGCGGAAAATACTACAGTAACAGTGGAATTTGCACTTCAAAATTCCACATTTCCGTTGGTAAATTCAACTTCTGGTGTGTGTGAATAGGTTTGATAAATTGTCACGAACATCCGAGAACATAAATGAGTTGTTTTGTGACGTCACAAGGGTATACTGTAATCAATATCAAGTTGATTGTTCAAGAGACTAAAGATGACTTTGAGGTGGTTTAACCGAAATCCCAAGAGTTATCAACAAAGTATTTATCCTTGATCTATTATTACCCTGTCATGCAGGCAAGGGGTAGCAATGAAGAAAATAACTGGTCCAATAACATTTTCACTAAGGGACAGCTTGTGATTGAAAGAGTGGGCATTTAACACAAATTGATGTAAATTTTTCATGAAATTATACGGTGCTACATTTCTTTTATTTTCTTGATGACGCATATCCTTTACGTCTGTGAAATCCCTGTGCAATATCGCCTATGCGTTGTTTTACAATAATGATATCCAAGTCTGAAATTTGTGTATTGAAAAGTTAAAAACCTTTTATCCTGGAAGCTCCTGGAGATAAAGTTGATAATACACCCTTTTGGCATTATGTCTGCCTATTCTGTAAGAAATTTTGAAAACTATCTACCACAAAAGGAAGACGAGTTTGTTTAAATCGATTATTAGTAGTATAAACAACGAGTCCTTCCCTTTGTCTCTTCTTTGTGGTACCTGAAACAATGCAAGAAGGTAGCGTTCAAAAACCACAGGAACACGGCAATGATAATCATGTAATATGTTTGTCTTAAATTTTCTAACAAACCTTTTTCCCACGTTTGGGACATTTAAGGAAAATAAGCATTCTTTTTAATAACTCGGTCGACTGAGTACAACGTAGCGTGAAATCAAAGGAGCGTGACTGCTAAGATGTGTGACTGACATGAGATACAATTCCGATTTTTGCAGCTCTGACACTCGTGATGGACACCGGAAAAATTAAGTTGTCCCGAATTTTCTTATGATTATACGTTGTCAGAATCTGACAATAATTGCGAAACTTGTCGCTTCAGATATGAGATCAGTTACACCTTTTAAAGAGGGTTTAAAGTGGTAGCCTGGGTGTCAGCAGCGACAAGGAAAGGCGTACGACTGACATTCAGGTGCCAAAGTAAAATAATACAGGAAACATTTGAAGGAAAATAATGTGTCAAAACTGATCGAATAAACCGTTTTCTGTGAGTCGAAAAACTGCCAAGAGACTGTCAAAAACAGGTGGCACTGGTTTTCATATTGTCTCAGCTCAGATTTAACACCTTTCAGCCTCATTCAGGGTCACACCTCAGTCGCATTTGTTATGCAAACAGTGTTTGCAAAACTCGTGTAAAGAGAAGTGAGTTTATTTGTTGAAATAATAAAGATCTACCTGTAACTTGATGTCAATATTGTTACCCCGCTCTTACACTAACTGAACTCGCAGCAGAGGCAAAGAAAGTCTTCTTTCATCCGTGACAACACAAATATCGCCCAGGCTAAACGAAGTGACGTGTCTGGTATTGTTAGCCAATCACCTGACTTTAAGTAAATATCCGAAGCTGTTTGTCGTCTTACGAATTCCACGGAGTGTGAAGTTGGAGTGTAAAGAGCTTTGGGCAGTTGTCTCCTTTTAAGACGCAAAATGGCTAACAGAACGAAAGCATCAGAACAGCTTGGCGAGTTTTCTGACGCACAGAAGGTTTGTAGAAAGCATCACAAATGAAATTATTTGCTAATCTGTTGGATGCTGCCAGCAATTCGTTCGCTCAGTGTGCGTGGACCGTACATGCTTAGCGCTAACTTTCGTTCAGTTCGGATTCGACGCAAACAAGCAAATCGGGTGCATTGTTTAAAATCGTGGAAGTTTCAAAACTTTTCTCCAAGCGGTAGAACACTCTTTTTTTCATCGACATGCGAATAATCATCATGTGGCCCTCATGTGCTGATGCGAATTAAATGAATTTTCTCGATGAGGGAACATTTGGACGATTATGCACATAAGAACAGTTGCACGGAATTGCTGCTCATGTTGATTTCGGGTACGGAAAAACTGCAACGATTCAATTTTTCTCTGGGTAAGGCGAGGGAATCGGAGTTTTGGCGAGGCCAAGCGTGTTTCGGAAAGTATAAATCAACCAGCGATAAAATTGTTCAACTGAAACACATATAGCCCGCCTGCGGGCGTTTTCGTGGCAAGCGATCTCGCTCAATTCGCAGTGCGTTTGGACCTGTTGCAATGGAAGGAGGGTAAATGGGTCTTCTTCGTTCCCTGCAACTGATTTAAACACGGAAACGTTTTTAGTGCCGGATTGCTTGTTACATAAATGCATGCACTACAGCATGCATGCATTATATTTATGGGTTAGAGACTGTTGTAAGTGTTTTGTTGACAAATACAAGGGGTGTCGAATGGTAAATGCGAGACTTTGCGAGACGGCGAGACTGATATCTTTTCTGCGAGCCCGAGACCTTTTTAGCCTTGCAAAAGAAATCGAGACTGCGAGAAGGCGTCAAAGAAAAATTCGAGACGACGAGACCCCTGAAATGTGGCTAAAATTTTGCGAGACACGCAGTTTTTAAAGGACCATTCACCACCCCTAATACACGCACGCGCTGGCCGCACAATGAACGAGAAATTTTCAATACTGCACGAGGCGTAGCCGAGTGCAGTATTGAAAATTTCGAGTTCATTGTGAGGCCAGCAAGTGCGTGTATTTGTCAACAAAACACGAACGGACAGACTCTAACCCTTTTAATATACAATCTGAGTACACTGCAAGCGATCATCGACTTAACGAACTTCAAACAATAAGCTTAATGTTTAAAAATAAGAAGTGTAGTAGTACAGAAGTTTAATTACACGGGATTACATCAATAATATAAAAATCACAAATAAGCCGTACAGAAATAAAGCTTAAAATGGTTCATAAAATCGTTCATCAGTTGTTGTGGTCGTTCAAAAATACAGTCAGCGAGAAGCTTGTTCAAAGCGAGTCGATGGCTTTCACAATCAAGAAACTAAAAGCAAGTCAATGGCACACAAAAATGTATTTATTGAGCTGCAGTTTACCTTTGAACATAAAAGAGCTTCAAATTGTTATCCTCTTCGATTTTGTTTGGTATTGGATCGTTGGTAATTTGAAGAATACATTTTTCTTCCACTTCTACAAGCCTTGAAGCTGAAGACATTTTCAATAATGCACGATTTTTGTGCATTATTGTTAATACTGCACTGTCGGAGTTTGCTGACGACAGGTAAAGCAAAATCACGTGATCTATTTTAACCAATTGCGCGCGTGGAGTTTGGACAGTGAACGAAGATTGTATATTAAATCTTGTTTTTGATCGGACAAAGTCATCATCGTGTGACAGTTAGGAGACCTCGTGATCACGTGAAACGAATCTGCACGAAATTAGGTACATATACTTATTTCAGTTTCTGTCGACAAGGTTAGATGTTTGCCATCGTTAGAAGAATGTCTTGCAAAAGTGGCTCTTCATAAAAGTGTTTTTGGCTCAAGTCTGCTGAATATTCGATCACCGAGTTTTTCGTGACTAACAGTATCTGTTTAACATGCGTGGCACGGCCCAATCAATTAAATACAAACAAGAAGCGATTAGCATTGTCTAAGTACATGGCAATCAGTACATAAAGCTCGTGCAAAATCACTTAATTATTTTGATGTATTTTAACCAACATATAAACACTTCGCACTTTATCAGCGGTTATTAGCTGGTGATCAGACTAGGATACTGTGACTGTGGAGCGCGTTATTTAATATGCAAAACGCAAGCTGGAATATATTGAAACCGAAGAAGAATCAGTTATCCAAAACATTTGACAACTAACTCGTAAAAAACGTTTCAAGAACCCGTCGAAAACCTTGCTTAAGAAGCGTGCTATAAATTAAACTGAACGTTTTGGTTGAAGGGATACACCTGATACATTAAACTGTATTGTGTTGTAACGTACTAAAGTTTAGGCAAAGTGGCTAAACCACATCAGGCAATGATATTTTACTTATTTAAAGCTTAACTGACTCGTGCCAATTATTTTCAGTTTGGAGATTAAAGAAACGGGAACGACTTTTGAGAAGTATATAGTTGCGAAACGCTGCCTAAAAAGATCGTTCATGAACTGTAATGTGAGCTAACAAGGGTTTAGTTACGCCCTTGTGACACGATTATTTCCGGTGTAACAATAACATTGCGGTTTATATACCAAGGGTTACACGGAGGTCAGAAAATCCCTGAAAAAATGCTCAGCAGGCAAAATCAGTGTAAGTATGGGAAAGACGGTTCAACTGAGGCAGTCAGCAAAAAAACTGTAACGTCATCCCATCGTGGATGCTCTGTATTTGTGTCACGGGGTTAATTTTAGTTATATTCACTGGTATAACTATTACAAATAAAAACACATATTTACTCGTTGTTATTGTTTATCAGTTTCATTATTATTTGATTTTTTTTTTTTTTTTTTTTTTTGGGGGGGGGGGGGTAAAACTATCTACTTATGGGAATGCCAATAAACTTGTTGTTGTCGCTTCTTTAATTTTAGCTCAGACAAAACCAATAAGAGACATAATGAATTTGTTTTTATATCCCATCAGCGTTTTTCCACTTTCAGTGTAAACTCTCAACTAACAACGTTATAAGATCAGCGCTAGTCTATGCCAACCTTTTACCCTTCACTGAGTTTTTCTCAGTCCGAATCGCTCCTTCGCTATTCTGGTAAATCTAATTTCCTTCGTTACCAATAAAACCTTCCAATTGCATTGAAGATGTTATACAATGTGTTTTGTTTGGAGAGAAACATAAACAAAAAACCCACAATTATTTCTTTACCAAAAGGATTTTTCGCCTAATCGTCCACCAAACGAAAGCACAGTCTTGAGGCAAGGTCGTCGTTTGTACTGATCTGACACAAGTCCAAAAAGTGGCTGTTGACAGCGGTAGATCCAGTTTTCTGACGTTTAGATCAGTTATCAGCTTTAACTGATAAGCGATTACTGACGTCTATGTATGTCAAAGAACGAATTTTTCTGAAAATATGTGTTTATTGGAAATGGGCGTGTTTTGTAAAAATTGGATTTTAGATAAGCCATTTGGGGGAAATGAAGTTAAAGTTTCGTTTTTCGTCTTTCTTGCTATATCAAGGCATCTGATGTCCTGACCACTGGGAATGGCTGTCCTATTGACACAAAGACATCCACCATGACAGTTGGGCCCAGAGGACCTGTCCTGCTACAGGACGTCCAGTTTCTGGATGAGATGAGCCACTTTGACAGAGAAAGGATCCCGGAGAGAGTGGTGCACGCCAAGGGAGGTGGAGCATTTGGATACTTTGAGGTCACACATGACATCAGCAAGTACTGCAAGGCTTCAATCTTCGACACTATTGGAAAGAAGACTCCATGCGTGGTTCGCTTCTCTACTGTTGGTGAGTGTGTTTGAGAGTTTCATTAAAAGCTACAGTATATAAGAGATGTCATCGAATGGCAGGATATGGTTTCTGTCACTAATGACTTTACGCCCACAAACTACAAAGCAGTCCAACAGTAGAACTAACTGTGTCCCTCTGATTTTGGTGTGTTTGGATTGTATGTGAGATAGTATTAATTACATGTTAACATATTAATTCTTGAGCCTCGAACTCAAACACGTGCCTGTTCAATTTTAAGGTGGCGAGTCTGGTAGTGCAGACACGGCCCGTGATCCTCGTGGCTTTGCCATGAAGTTCTACACTGAAGATGGGAACTGGGATCTTGTTGGAAACAACACTCCAATCTTCTTCATCAGGGACCCAATCTTTGTAAGTTCATATATTTTTTGTCGTGAATGTAACAGCATTTGATTATACTCTTTATAAATGTTTGGTTCTATAATAACCTGTCTGTTTTTCCTTTTTTTCTGATGCTCAGTTTCCCAGCTTTATTCACACTCAGAAGAGGAATCCTGTCACTCATTTGAAAGTAAGTTGACACCGTCGTAACAGTCCATAATAGTATTAAGAATTTCAATATACCTTACTAATCAAGATCATAAAAAAGAACATTAGGACAGAAAATACCTTGTCGGATGAAAGGACTCAATGCTAGAGCGGTAAGGAGTGGAAATCATTCTAATTAAAGCCTTTCTTTGTATAGGATCCTGACATGTTCTGGGATTTCATCACACTGCGTCCTGAGACCACCCATCAAGTGTGCTTCTTGTTCAGTGATCGTGGCATTCCTGATGGCTATCAGCACATGAATGGGTATGGAAGCCACACCTTTAAAATGGTGAATGACAAGGGGGAGGCTGTCTACTGCAAGTTCCATTGCAAGGTATGAGGCACAATTTGTTTTACTCTTTGAACATTAAATAGAGTATAATCGGCGGGGTTGCAATCCTTGTACAAAAACTGAGGGCCAGCAACTTAACTACTTAACGTTCTGTATACTGTGTAGTCTTCTACTGAGTTAAACGGTCTGTTTAATATACCGGAAGTATAAAATACCTTATTCTAAGTCTATTCTGAATACATTCACAGACCGATCAAGGAATCAAAAACGTGCCTGTAGACAAAGCAGAGCAGCTGGCGGGTTCTGATCCTGACCATAACAACAGGCAGCTCTACAACGCCATTGCTAATGGAAACCCAGTAAGTTGACCAGTGTTAACACTACTAAATGTCCAGCTTCTCGTCATTTTTTTTTATTTGCAAAATGGATTGCATGATATTTCAAAGCATTAAAACTGATTTGCATTATTTCTTTTTCAGCCATCTTGGTCAATGTTCATCCAAGTTATGACGTTTGAACAGGCTGAAAAGTTCCAATGGAATCCATTTGATCTTACCAAGGTAAATTAACACATCTCTCTTTCTGACTCTCTCTTTTAGTGGTTTAGTTTTTGGCACATTTTAAAGTTGTTAAAGGAGCGAAGTTGTAAATCGAAATCTCAAGCATTTTTTGTTTATTTGGTAAAGTACACCGTCTTTAGAATATTTAAAGTATCTGCATTTTGTAGAAATTTTCAACTTTTAAAGTTCAAGGCATGAACTACATCTTGCAGTTGAAATACATAGACAACACTTTGTTTAATCTTTTCGGCCACTGACATTTGCACTGATAAAGCGATAAGTCGAGCGTGTTGAATTTATGTTCTGTTTGGTTTAATTCGTTGCAGATCTGGCCACATTCTGAGTACCCTCTGATACCAGTTGGAAAGATGGTGCTTGACCGCAACCCGACCAACTACTTTGCACAGATTGAGCAGAGTGCTTTTAACCCTGCCAGCATGGTTCCTGGAATCGAGCCTTCTCCAGATAAGATGCTTCAGGTATAGTATAGACGGTCTTGTCTCTTCCCTTTTCTCGCCATCATTCATCGCCGGATTCTGCATGAGCTTAACGTCAATCCATTTGACATCTTTAATTTCAGGGTCGCCTGTTCTCATATCATGACACTCATCTTCACCGATTGGGAACCAACTACCTGCAGCTGCCTGTGAACTGTCCTTACAAGACAAGAGGAGGTGTCAAAAACTACCAGAGGGACGGACCGCAGTGCTTTGAAAACCAAGGTAAGATACATTCTTATCACTTTTATTTGCAGAAAAAGGTTAGTCAGAGAGCGACCATAGAGTCTGTTACCTTACATACTTTCTGTTAGAAATGATGGTTGTCCACTTGAAATTCACTAAGAATGGTTAGAGAAGTTGCTACTTCATGCATGGTCATTTCTACGACTACCGTTTTCACACAAAGGGTATGACTGAATTCAAAATTGTGCTACTGTAGATCTGATATTTGTTAACTTTTGTTTTAATTTTTTTTTTCTATTTTTTTAGATGGTTGCCCTAACTACTACCCTAACAGCTTCAATGGCCCCAAGGACGACATGAAGTATGCACCGCACAAAGTCGCGGTAAAAGAAATAGTCGCTAATTATTGCTATTTAGTACCTTGATTGATGCATCTTTAACTTAGCTCTAGAGTTCGACCACTGTCCGAGTGTTTCATGAATAATACATTTAGGACTGGAGGATGTACACTGACAGTGTTTCATTGTTATTTATAGGTAACTGGCGACTGCAAGCGCTTTGAGTCTGGAGATGATGACAACTTCTCTCAGGTGGGATAAGCCTTGTAGTTACTTCATTCTTTTCTTCTGACAGTAGAGTACAATAAAAATTTGCCTTTTATGTTTGCAATGTAAAATAAGAGCAAACATTCTGTAAGAGGCAAAGAAGCTGACAGTGGTCACTTGGAGACAGCGTTTTAGGTGATAACCCGTTCGTCGTACAGTGCTGCGCGCCGTACCGTTGCTACTTAACAAAGTTTCTTCCAAAAAGAGAAATTACAACTGTTTGACAACTTTCTAATAACTTCTCTTTTACCGAATTGGCCGAACAGGCAAGAAATAAGGGAGACGGAGTTTACAGTTGTCGGAAAAAGAATGTAGAACTTGACAGCCATCAGAAAGTTGTCAAAAAGATATCAAAAATTGATCAAAAACTTGTCATGTGATGGCAGCGGTACGGCGCGTAGCACTGTAACAAGCAACATAGGTCTTGCCCTATCCTCTCCCAGCCAATAAGTAAAACCGTAGCCACTGATCTACAAGAATTGCTTGTCAAGACAAAGCATCTTAAGTTGTTCATGATCTGAAAAGTGAGATAAGCTAATAAAAACGTGTCTTTGTATTAAAAGGATTATGGCATTTCTTATGTCGATGGTTGAGAGAACTTCAGTGTTTTCTCAAAAACGAAGTCTTCTCGAATATGGCGTCCTTGCTAATCTGAACAATTTCATTCTGCAGTTCACAATCATTCTCATTGTTTTTTATTGAATCCCTTAAACCTTGAATGGTTAGGTTACCAACTTCTGGGAGAAAGTGCTGGATAAAGATGCCAAAGAGCGCCTGGTGAGCAACATTGCAGGTCATCTGAAGGACGCCAAGAATTTCATTCAGAAACGAGCTGTAAGTGTTGTACTACTTACGTAAAGTAAGAGAAGAATTTACTGGCCTTAAGTCTATTCCTCGGCTAATAAACAACTCCTCGTAAACCGCCGCTGTCGCGCAAGCGCTGCTGTGATGAATTTCACTGTAGAATTGAAAGACATGTGAAAGTTTAAAAGGGCGGCAACGAAAAACAGAACAATTACTAGTAACTCGGAATCTTGCAATACTGTGGGCCAAGTTTGTTTCAAGAGATTTATTTAGCAAACGAAAAACACAACATAGAATTTACTGGTTTCATTTGGTGCTCTTAGATGCTGTCCAGTGCGCAAGAAAATTTTCATCAGTTTTGCTAGTAGAAACCTACGATAATCTTTATGTTGATTTGCGTCTTCAGTAATTGCATCAACAATTGTGGGGTAAACGAATAGTAAATATATTATATCTTTCCCTTTCAGGTGGACAACTTCACTAAAGTGCATAAGGATTTTGGTGCCCGCTTGACCGAGAAATTGAACGAGTACAAAAACGTAAGTTTTACCAAACAAAAACAAACAAGCAAACAACACTTCGCTTGCTGTGGATAGTTAGCGTTGGTCTACACGGTATATACAAAACTGATATTTTTTAACCGTGTTTATAAATAAAATTTTCATTCAATTCATTCATTCATTCATTCATTTATTCATTCATCTATCTAATCTTGAATTTTTTAATTCGATTAAACATCTAAAGCATCGTCTAACCTTTTGTTGTTTTTATTTCTTCCACAGTAAATCACCATGGGCATGCTCCATGACCGTTGAAAGTATTTCAACTACTGCTGCCGTTTCGATCAATTCTATTTAGTCCTCAAATGATATGACAAGGTTTAATTGCGGAGTGATTAGTTTTTAATGCCTTGATCAAGCAACAATTATAGTATAAGACTACTAAACTGACGTATAGTCTACTGTAAGAGAAGCGCGAGTGATTAATTTTTTAATGCGTTAATCAAGTAACAATGATAGCATAAGTAACGTTTAAAAATACGTTTAACACTACTTACCTGACGTATAGTCTACTGTAAGAGGAGCACGAGTTAGATAATCGGGACTTCAAATAGGTTTTTGGCTTTGGTAACTTGTCCAATTTCAGGCATGTTAACGATAGGTGAGCTGAAGTTATCCAATAAAGGTGCAGTTTGATTGAGTTAATTTGTTGTTTATTTTTAAACAGTTAAATATAAACTCATCCTTACAAAGACGTATTGACAATGATCACGCCGTTGACTGAGCAAAATTTTAACAAGTTGTTTGATAAATTAAAGTGAAAACAAGTTCAAAAGACAATTGTAAACTGCGTTTACAAAATTGAAGATTTTATTTACATGTCAAGACGAATGCTCGACACCCGACTCCCGACTCAACACCTGTTTAGAATTAAAAGTATGTTTTAACTGGTGTTTAGCAACATACTGACCATGGTCTGCACTATATAATACCTGAGTAATGACGCCATACAGCAATACATAAAATGCACAAAGCGACCAAGAAAGGTTGTGGCCACTGGAAAAAATGCCGTTCGCCTCGGGAAGCACCAGCAACCCCTGCAAATAGTTTTCACGCCCTCCTAGCAATGAGGCTGGATGCCGTTTTAAGGCATGCAACTTTCCATTGTGGACTTTGCTAGCCACTTTTGGACTTTTACAGTTTTACCACATTACATCCAATGTACATCTGGGTTACGTAACCAGTTCGTCAAATAAGACGGTAATTATAATGTGCACGTCCACATCCAAAATTCTATTAATTTTATCACAAAACGCATTCCTGCGCATGTAAAGTTCTCTAACATTCAAGCTGGAAATTAGAGAATGCTCTACAGTAATTCTAAGTGCTGGAAATTACCCCTGGCATACGAGAGCAAGTCGCGGTGCATGTTTATTGCCATTTTGCCTCTCTCCACCCAGGCGAAAAAATGGGTACCGTTACACTTGTATGGCGTCTGTTTTACTGAACATGCAGGACTTGTTCTCGAAAATGGGCCCACCGAAGCAAGTTACAAAAAGTTTTACTCCATTGCTACTGTGGTAATGTATTCTCCGGTACTTTATTTTAGGCAGTATATACTGATGTAATGTATATGAAATGATTCATATATGAACTGCAGATGGATATGAAAGTGATAAATGATCATCGCAGTGAATTTCCAATTTAAGCAATTGGAATAAAGAAGCCTGAAAAAAAAATTCAGGGCTTCAACGGGATTCGAACCCGTGACCTCCGCGATACCGGTGCGATGCTCTACCAACTGAGCTATTGAAGCCACACATTGGGAGCGAGGTCAATTGTGAGTTCATATTTTACCCGTGAGAGAAGTGAAATGATGTATTATATATGAAATGATTCATATACGAACTGCGGATTCAGTTAAAATTTGGTTTATAAAACCAAATTTCACTTGGCGAGAAAAATCGTTCGTCGTTAGTTTCCAGCCTTACCTTATCTTAGCTTACCATATTCTACTCTTATCTACCTTACTCTACCCAACCCAGCCCTAAACTATCTTCTCAACCCAAAAATGACTATATATGTCCTACAGAATCAACCCTTCTCTACGCTGCGCACCCTGCCCCGTCTCACCCTACCCTACGTTTACCTCCCTGTCAAACCCTACTTTACCCTATCTTTCATTATCCTCATCCATACTACCTCACTCACTATCATGTCCTACCCTAAGAAATTTTCCACTATAATCAAACAATTTATTTCTTTAATTCGTTTTATCTTTAAACCAGGTCTTAACCAAGAAGAAAAAAGCAAAAAAATACCAAAACACAGTGTGAAACAGTTAATTTTAATAAAGAAAACTTAAATACAATGTCTACCAAAACAACGCAGGAGTGTCATGGTTATAAACTTCATTAAATTAAAATTTATCGTCCCTAAAACTTGACATCAGTTTCCTTGCCTTTTCAGATGTTGGATCATTGCTTTACGAATTGCTGTGCTTCTCCAACAATAAATAATAGGATTAAGTAGTGAGTTTAACATAAAACAGGACGTATATAAAGGCATCAGAGTATCTGCTAGTCTCTTGTTAGCTGGAATAGTACTAGATAATACGGTCACAACTCCAAAGATATAACACATAAATACTCCACCTATAATAATACCGGTTGTTTTCCAAGCTTTCTTTTCTTCAAGAAACTTTGCAGTGGCCTCTTGGGAAACTTGTTCAGATTTGATTTGAATCTGGTGACGACGGCAAACAAAATAAACTGAGGTATGACAGTAAATAATCACTAACAAACTAATGACTGCTAATATAACACCTGACCTTATGGTTTGTGGTTTATTACCCTTAGCCATCCTTGGGACGTAAAAAGCTATTACAACAATAAGCCAGCAACATGCAACTGCTATAGTTATGCGGAATTTGGTCACGATAGCGTTGTATCGCAGGGAATATTTCATCGCCACAAAACGTTCTATACTAATAAGCACCAAATGAAAAAGAGATGCAAGGCATAGGGCGGTTGTTGCATGTTGTGTTATACGATGTAAAGTTCGATACACAGTGAATGATCCACCTGTGAGGCGGAAAATCTCTCTTGTGATGAACGCTGGCTGGGCAGCTATTCCTACCACCAGATCTGTTCCTGCCAAACTGGCCAGCAGTATGTTATGCATGGTTTGAAGCCTTCGTTTGGTCTTGACCGCCATGATCACAAGTGCATTGAGAAGGATGGTAGGAGGACATGTTAACAAGTTTATGATGATGGAAAGCAGTGTAGACAAATAGTCGGCTTCAGAGATAGTGAAGGTGGAGCAGAGGTGTTTCGAAGAGCAGTTGGTGGCATTCATTTCTGCCGTGGCACGAAGGAACTTGATTTGAGATGCGCTGGTTGCTGGTTGAAGCAGGGTTGATTTCTTGCTTGGCAGTACTGTGCGATGGAGCTTATTCTCAGGAACGCTGTTTAGTCTCTCGTCTGTATGGTGACAAACAACAGTTATGTGCAAACCCATCAGATCGTGTGCTTTTGTACTTTTTTCGATGAGAATTCCGCACCTGATTTCATTTTGTGCAATAATTGAAAGACCGACGAAGAGAATGCCGCATATCTTTTTATTATCTATAAACGCAAAAATTAAAGGAACTTGGCCGCCCGACAGAAAATCCAATTGGCACTTGATAAAATCGGACGTGATCTTATAAAATATTAACCGTTTCATCTAAAGTATAAGGTATGTTGATTTCTCACGTTACTAAAGTGAAGTTTTAAAAAAAGTTGAAATTAAAATTTGTTATACTGGTCGCAATATTGCTGTTAGTGCAAACTCGATGTAAATTGGAAAGTTCTCCAATAAACAGTAATTCCATTAAAGGTAACATAATTTTATTAAAGATTATATTCTTTTATTAGTTTACCTAATTAATTTAGTTTTGTTAATTTGTGCCATATTTTTTATTTGATCATAGCACTTCCATAACTGTTTTTCTGAAGAAAAAGAGGTTTCGGTTTTAGTATGTTTGTGTCAAGTGTGATCGTTCTAATGTCTCATTCTCGTCGAATGACTGTAAACTGTACTCAGTCTAAATAAATAATTCCGTGATAACCTGTAGAAATTTGTTTTCCGTTATTAGCTTTGTAATATGCGAATCAATATTTGCAAAAAACCAAAACGGTATACCGCTCAAAATTTAATTTAACTGGAACGGATTATAGCTAAACTTATAGCTTTCTAATGCGTTTGAATTATTTCACCGAAACACGCAAACGAACATGCAAATACCACTAAAACACGAAAAGACCAAGAGCGCAACATTGAAGCAAAACATTTTCGACATACAGGATTCACTGAAGTAATTACAATGCAATAAAAAAAAACGATTCAATGATACATTAAAAAGCCTCCAGTTAAGCTACAGTCTTATTCATGTAAATTTAGGTTTGAGCGCCAGAACCTTCTGATTTACACGGAAGTGATTCATCATCCAGTTCGTTTCAATCAGCATGAGTTACAGTCGTTTATACACCACTTTCATAATGGCGGCAAATTTATTTATTCTTTTATATGTGTGTTAATTAGCCCTACTGGCCTCGTTTTAGAGTAAAAATTCTTTTGAATTTTTCACATGCTGACGAGGGCAGTAGGGCTAATTAACACACATATAAAAGAATAAATAAATTGGCCGCCATTATGAAAGTGGTGTATTGCACATGAGATACATATTAGTTAAATGCCATTTGTATAGTGCTAAAATCTGAATAAAACTTGAGGCAGTTTGGCAGATCAACGTTAATGTTATGAAGAGACAACCTGAAATTACTCTAATAATTGGTGTCAATTTTCCAGTCAATGGCATTTGTAGGTAGCCCACCCATACCTAAGATAAACACTTACTAATAGTTGATTATCAACTAGTAGTTGATAAAGCGCCACAGAGAATTTGGAAAAGCTAAAGTTTCGAGCGTTAGTTCTTCGTCAGATCAAAATGGAGGATTGTGGGTAGTATGTGTGTTTATACACTGGAGTATATGGAGTAATCATGTTTTACTGGAGTGAGCATGGTAACGGGGGATGCATAAATAATATCGAAAGTGTCGACTCAAGTAGTCCCGTTTCTACCAGGAGAGGTGAACAGAGGAGAATGTGAATCAAAGAACAAATATGTCAGCATTTGGAAGCTTAATAGTTTTCAGTCCTTGAGAAAACTCTTGTACCGTCAAGTAATAATTTTAGTGACGAATTCAGACTGATTTTCTATTAATTTTAACTAATTTACTTTTCATAGAGAAAGTTTGATATTATATCAGGCTTATGGCTTGTCTTAAGGCTTCTTCGCTATGTAAATTTCTAATGTAAATGTCTTTTTCTTTACCTATTTATGATTCCTGTCAGTAAAATAAAAAAAAACTATAAAAAATGTTTTTGTCCTATTATTAATCTTGTCTCTTCTTTGCACCAATCGCTGGAGTATAGAATTGCGTTTTAATAAGGTAGAAAAAGCAACAAATATTTTTATAGATGTGCCAGAGTCGGTCAATCTGTTTCAATAAAAAAAAATATATTTGCCAATGTGTCGCGTGTTTTGATTTATAATCCCCCAAATAATTAACATTACTTTGATTCATATTTTCCTCGAGTTTTATTAATAATTCGATCTTTGCCTTGGTATCGTTTTTTCGCTTTTTGCTACCGTGTTTGGTAATTCGTTTACATGACTCTTTGGTGTACGTGTGAATATGAATATGAATAATTAACAAAATTATAGAAAAAAATTATGAACTCTGTTATGCGTTAAAGCTTTTGTATTATTAAAATGAATCGGTTTCGTTTTTGTAAACCAAAACGCGACGCAGCTCAAACTTATATTACATGGATTACATCGTGGCTTAGCGTGTGGCTTAAAACATGCAAATACATTTTCATCTTTGCCTTTTTCCCCTTCCGCCCTGGTTTTCTTTTTCGGTGACTTTCAGTGTCTGTGTTCTATAATCCATTTGATTTTTCTGTGGAGTTTTTAAAATATACCATGTAAAATTTCCCAATTGCTCATGGAAAGAAGTCCAGAGTTTAGCTAAAACAATCCTAGAAAATCGATTCATCTTTTTCCATAAGATTAACGAAAACACGGGATTCCTCTTTTATATTTAGATTCACATTAATACAGTTATTCATCGACGTTGAAAAATTTCATTATCAGTTTAGTGACACTAGCAGCAAACTGTAAATAAATAAACAAATATTATAAATCGAACAGAAATCCGATAAAAACCCAAACTGGCCGGAGGCTGACCAGTTGGCTATTTACAAAGCGCGGAGGAGTTTAATTCGGGACGACCGAAAACAAATTCATCCAGCGGAAGGGAAGAGGATTTGAACCCTCCGCCACAACCACAAGGCCAGAACGGACGTTTATTCACGATTGTACCTGTTCTTAAAAAACCCTAAAAAAAATAAGATTCTTATCTTCTGACTGCAATGTCGACCTCAGAAAGCCGTGTTTCTACCAAAAGAGAACCGTACGAGCCCACCAGGGACACATCAGTGTTGTACATTTTAAAAAAAATAATAGTATTCCGTTTGACAAAAATATTAAGGAATAACTGACTATACCCCAGTGTGGCGTCAGTTGTGGTTTTTTACCCCTAAAATGTCCATCTCAGTCTCCCAATTTCGTGGCAATTCTTTGCTAGTTCGTTTGCTTATTTCGGTCGAATAATCATTAAAAACATTGCAGTTCTTTTAAAACTATCCCAGTTGTGCGTTAAAGTCATCGGTTTAGCTCCAATCTTGTCCCAATAAATTCAATTTGGAGCGGTAACTTGAGAAGGCGCTTTGGTTTTCAAGAAAATTCATTCATATGTTGAAAATCTTATAATAACGGATAACAAATTCAGCCGCCAGTTATCATGCAATAATTCTTTATTTACATTAAGTATTTTTACAGCCATTCATATCAGTAATGGAGACGTATCAGTTATATCACACTTGATATAAACATACTAGAAAACAGAAACTATCATTTTTTTAAAAAAAAAACAGTTTTGCAATTGCTTTTGGAAAAAGCTGCCACTTTAAAAAATGATATGGTATAAATTACAAAACTAAATTAAACAACCATAACTAATTAGTTAAAATCATAATCTTTCATTGCCATCTAAATAGAATTACTGATTATACAATTGACAACTTTCCAGCTAACATCAGGTTTGCACGAAAAGCATTATTGCGATAAGTATAGTAAATTTTATAAATTTGCTTGATGTCTCTATTTCAACTTCTTTTAAAATTGTGCCTTAGTAATGTAAGAAATCAACAAGCTAAACAGATTAAGAAATAATATGGTTAAAAGAGTCTGAAAGAGTCCAATTTTAAGAGTGCCGATTAGTTGTTTGCCGGGCCGCAAAAGCTCGTTAACATTTCGCGTTTATAAAGTAAAACAGTGTGCGCTAAGCTATCCGTTGGTCTTTTAATTATTGCACAAAGTGAAATCAGGTGTGTACTTCTCATCGTAAAAGTAGAAAAGGACACGATCTGATTGGGTTGTTTGTCACTGCATGTTGTTAATCACCAAATACACGAGATAGTCTGAACAGCGTTCATGAGAATAAGCTCCACCGCGCACTATTGCCAAGCAAGATATCAATCCTTTTTCAACCAGCAGCAGCGCATCTCTTTCAAAAGTTCTATTGCCTTGCTCAAGTTCCATCGTTGCAGTACAAGAAAACACTGGCATGAATACCACCAACTGCTCTATAGAACACCTCTGCTCCAATTTCACTATTCCTAACAGTGAGTATGCTGTTGTGGACGACCTCTTTACACTGCTTGCCATCATCATAAACTTGGTAACATGTCCTCCTACCATCCTTCTCAACGCACTTGTCATCATGGCGGTCAAGACCAAACGAAGGCTTCAAACCATGCATAACATACTGCTGGCCAGTTTGGCAGGAACAGATCTGGTGGTAGGAATAGCTGCCCAGCCAACGTTCATCGGAAGAGAGATTTTCCGCCTCACAGGTGGATCAATGTCTGTGTATCTTACACTGTATAACATAACACATACTGCGTTTACCGGCCTTTGCCTTACGTCGCTTTTTCATTTGGTGCTCATTAGTGTAGAACGTTTTGTGGCAATGAAATATTCCTTGCGTTACAACACTATCGTGACCAAATTCCGCATAACTCTAGCAGTTGCATGTAGCTGGCTTATTGCAATAACTTACTGCGTCCTAAGGGTGGTTTCAATTAAAATAGTACAGTCTATAAAATTAGCTCATTCATTAGCAGTCATTAGTATGTTAGTGATTATTTACTGCCATACCTCAGTTTATTTTGTTTGCCGTCGTCACCAGATTCAGATCAAATCTGAACAAGTTTCCCAAGAGGCCACTACAAAGTTTCTTGAAGAAAAGAAAGCTTGGAAAACAACCGCTATTATTATAGGTGGAATATTTATGTGTTATTGCCCTGGATTTTTGACTGTATTTAGCAATATTTTTCCAGTTTCGAAGATAATATTTATCATTCTGATACCTTTCTTTATGTCCTGTTTCATTTTAAACTCACTACTTAATCCTATTATTTACTGCTGGAGAAGCACAGCAATTCGTAAAGGAATGATCCAACTTCTGAAAAGGCAAGGTAACTGATGTTAACTAAGTACCATGTTACATCCAAGGTAAATAAATGAACTTGTAAATATGTGATAGGTATTGGTTTTGGCAGACATTGTAAATAGGTTCTCTTTATTAAAATGGAACGTTATGGTAGCTGTTGGCTTTTCTGCCTCCTTGCCGAATGCTGGATTATAATTTTTTCTTTAAATCATTCTAAATATTGTTTGACCCTGAAACTCTTACATTTATATTCCTCTCCTACCTTTGTAAATTAAGCAAAATTCGAATTTAAGATGAAAGAAATAAATTGCTTCATATCTCAAAATACCGCATTTCGTGCGAAATTTTTATAAACTAGAAATTTCTTATACTCTATAGAATAAACCCGAGGCTGAGATTTTGAAATATAATTTAATTTTGTGTGTGGAAAATTTGTAAACATAATATAATTATGTTTCTATAAACTTAAACATATAAAATTCTTCCTTTCTCTAAACAGCAAAACTGGCCAATATAACGATAAAACCTGCACTAGCCAAATTTTCAATGCTAATGACAGTTCGATGAACGGAACATGTAATACATATGTATGGCATACAGCACAAACGGAAATGTCACTGGCTATAATCTAAGAATATTCACAAGAATATTTTCAGCCTAACATCGGCAGAAAACTAAGAAAATTTAGCCGTGGCCAGAAAACCAATATTCTTATAGAAAAAAAGAGTGTGCAATCAGTAAGTAAGCTACTTATGTTTTTTTCTAGCTTAACACTATTGAACGCAGCAGAGAGGATGTTTCCTCAGTGTAACTTCAATTCTTTTCTTTTGGTTGAAACTCGATTCCCTGAGTCAACATTTTCTTATGGCTTGTGCATTGAAAGAACATTTGGAATTTATTGATGTCATTGACTTCAATGAAAGGCCCATCATGACTAACTCGTTTACAATTACATTGAACGATATTTTCGTTACCTGGCGGCTCTTTACCAGTCTAAAGTACTTCGTAAATTGTTTTCATAAATGAACAAATGGTTTCTGTTTCTATTATGTTTGTTACTAACTGAAACTGGACTGATAACTCTGAAAAACGATGAATGTCTGTGAAAGAAATCAATTTTCAAAACGAACTAGCGAACTCTGTTATTCGTTATTAGCTTTGCAAAATGAATCGCTTCGCGTAAACCAAAACGCCAGACCGCTCAAACTCCTATTTTTGTACAAGGATTACAATGAAGGTTTTTTGTAATGTTATATGTTAATTTCTCGGTCGAAATACGCAAAAGAAGGACCGAATGCGGCCACGAGTAGAAAAGACGTGTAGATGAAGTTCTCGTTAAATTACCAAATGGTTTCGATTTTCTATTTCGTTTGCTGTCGAATGTTATTGATTTAACTGATGCTACATAAAACACTCCATATATACATTATATTACCTGTATCAGTTATTAATTTTGCTTTTCGCGAAAACCAAAAGATGATACTGCTTACAATTTAATAAATCAGGATTAGATGACTATTTAATATACGGTTTGGAAAAAATTTAAACAAATTATTCCACCGAAACACGCAAACTAACAAGCAAACCAGGCCATGAAAAGAGAAGCCCGAGAAGAAAAGAAACAAGAATAAAAAAAACAACACGATATTTTGCAGCATTGAAGAAAGCACTGATATGAATGCCACCAACTGCTCTTCAGGACACCTCTGCTCCAATTGCACTATCCCTAATAGTGAGTATGCTGTTGTGGACGACCTCTTTACACCGCTGGCCATCATCATAAACTTGTTAACATGTCCTCCTACCATCCTTCTCAACGCACTTGTCATCGACGCGGTCAAGACCAAACGAAGGCTTCAAACCATGCATAACATACTGCTGGCCAGTTTGGCAGGAACAGATCTGGTGGTAGGAATAGCTGCCCAGCCAGCGTTCATCACAAAGAGAGATTTTCCGCCTCACAGGTGGATCAATGTCTGTGTACCGTACATTATACGACATAACACAATTTGCGATGGTCGGCCTTTGCCTTGCATCGCTTTTTCATTTGATGGTTATTAGTATAGAACGTTTTGTGGCGATGAAATATTCTTTGCAATACAACACTATCGTGAACAAATTCCGAATAACTGTAGCAGTTGCATGTAGCTGGCTTATTGCAATAACTTATTGCGTCCTAAAGATGGCTTCACCTCAAATAGTACAATCCACTAAACTTTCTCATTTATTAGCAGCCATAAGTTTGTGAGTGATTATTTGCTGCCATATCTCAGGTAATTTTGTTTACCGTCGTTACCAGATTCAGATCAATTGCGAAAATGTTTCCCAAAAGGGCTATTCAATGTTTCTTGAAGAAAAGAAAGCTTGGAAAACAACCGGTATTATTATAGGTGGGGTATTTATGTGTTATTTCCTTGTATTTTTGACTGCATTAGTTACTAATATTTTTCCACATTGGACCAGAATATTTGCTGCTTTTGCTCCTTTCCGTTTGTCTTGTTTCATTTTAAACTCACTACTTAATCCCATTATTTACTGCTGGAGAAGCACAGCGATTCGTAAAGGAATGATCCAACTTTTAAAAAGGCAAGGCAACTGATGTAAACTAAGTACAATGTTACATCCAAGTGATTCAAAATGAACTTGTTACTATACTATGTGACACTTATTGTTTTGGCAGAAATTGTCAATAAGTTCTCTTCATTAAAATTGAATGTTGTGGTAGTATGGCTTTCGTGCTCCCTTGTTGAATGCTGGATATAAATTTTTCAATAAATCATTCCAAATCTTGATTGACCCCTGAAACTCTTCCATATCTATACATCGGTTCATTTATATTTCCTTTTTACCGTTGTAAAGCACGTTTCGAATTTAAGATGAAATAAATAAACTGCTTCACTTCTCGAAATACCGCATTTCGTGCAAAACTGTTCGAAAATGGTAATTCCTTATACAATCCGTAATTCCTTAAGTAAGCTGCTTAACTGATTAACCGTAACAAAGTGGATGTTACCTCAGTGTTATTCCAATTTTTCTCTTTTGGTAGAAACCTGATTCCCTGAGTCAACATTTTCTTATGGCTTGTGCATTGAAAGAACATTTGGAGTTTATTGATGTCATTGACTTAAATTAAAGGCCCACCATGACTAACTTCTTGTTTAATTACATTATACGATATTTTCGTTACCTGGCGGCCCTTTCTCAGCTTAAGTACTTTGCAAATTGTTTTCATAAAGGAACATATGGTTTCTGTTTCTAATATGTTTGTTAAATACGAGCTGAAAGTGGACTGACAGTTCTGAAAATCGATTAACGTCTGTGTAGTAATATATTACAGAAAAAGTAATCAATTCCCAAAATTAACAAGCTAACGAGCTCTTTTATCCGTTATTAACTTTGCAAAAAGAATCGCTTTAGTTAAACCAAAACGCCATACCGCTCAAACTTCAATTTGCGTACAAGGATTAGAATGAAGGTTTTTGTAATGTTGCATGTTAATTACTCCAGCGAAGACCAAACGCGGCCACGTATAAAAGTGACCTGTAGATTTTAATAACTGGAACAGTCACCAATTTTTTTACCCCTACACTCGGCGTTACTGCAAATGTAATTTCAAGTGGAGAATCACGTCTAATTAATTATTTCGGGATATGCAATTAAGTTTAACTATTTTAGCGCCATATTTCTGCTACATGGCGGCCCTCTAATAAAAGCTCTCGGGAAATTAACAGATGACAACGCTTTCTTATTTTGTTTGCTGCCAAATGTCATTAAACCGTGAATGCTTAATAAAAAAACTCCCGAGATACATTACAGACACAACTTTGGTGATAAATTTTGAAACATGAATCATTTCAGTGTAATCCGGAAATTCGTACCGCTCAAACCCAAATTCGCATGGATTAGATTGTAGCTAGACTCGTACCTTTTAAATATATAATTAAATCGTTTTAATGTTGTTCTGTAATCATGGTAACGAATCGTGCTAACGATCGAACGAAAAACGGCACGAAAAAAAGGCGGAGAAGGAAGTAAAGGAAACAAGGGCAAACATCTATGCTTTTCTTGAGTACTCAAAAGAATGTGAAGCAAGCTTTTATTTGTTTCAGCTGTAAAAATGACAACACAATACTAGATTTTTGTATATTTCATTAAACACATGTATTTGCGATTCTCCTTATTAGCAAAAATAAACAAATACTGTAAAGCTGACGCCGGATTTATTGCAAAGATTGCCAATTTCCACCACAGAAGACCTTTCAAGGACACATCAGTACTGAACGTTGAAAAAGTTATAGTTTTCTGTTTTAGAAGACAATTTAACCTTTATCATAATGAGGAATTACTGACTATGACCCAAAAATTACCCCTAAAATGTCGAAAACTACTTTGCTTCAATGCTGCAAGACATCGTTTTTAACCCTTGTTTCATTCCTTCTCAGTCTTCTCTTTTCCTGTCCGTGTTTGCTTATTCGTTTTCGTGTTTCGGTAGAATGATTATTTAAAAAAAAAAAACAGTTCACACATTTCACAATCGACGATTAAATAGTCATGAAAATAGCTGCAATCTATTCCTGATATAATATTAAATTTAAAGTGGTATTGGTTTTCGCGAAAAGCAAAACTAATAACGGATAGAGGTTAGCATGAAAATATGCTTTATTTCGTTTGAGTATTATTACAGTCATACATTCATCGATCGTGAGAAATATCAGTTCAATTACACTTGACAGCAAACTTACCAATGATTCCTAAAACGCTTTTGCATGTCCTTTTTACCAAAAAAGCCGCCATATTACAAAAATATAGTATGAATTAACTAAACTGAAGTTAATAAGTTAACTAGAACCAGAATCTTCAATTAACATCAACACAAATGGAATTACTGATAATGTAAGTTAATTAAAAACTTTTTCGTTAACATCAGGTTTGCGCAATATTTCGACCAGAATAGCAAATTTAATTTGTCTTTTTTCTTTATTTCAAACTCTATTAAAGTTGTGCTTCAGTAAGGTAGGAAAGCAACAGACTAGAATCTTTCAGAAATTGCATGGGTAATATTTTAAAACATACTCCGACTTTATGAAGTTCCGATTGGACTTCTGTCGGGTGACAAAAGTTCCATCAAATTCCGCGTATATAAATTAAGAAACGTGTGCTTGGCTTTTCGTCGGTCTTTTAATTATTTCAAAAAGTAAAATCAGGTGTGTAGTTCTCATCGTAGAAAGTACAAAAGCGCACGATCTGATGGGTTTGCAGATCACTGTTGTTTGTCACCATTGAAGAGAGACTGAAAAGCGTTTTGGCAAGCAAGATATCAACCCTGCTTCAACCAGCAACTGGTGTACCTCCCGCAATAATCATATTGCACAAATCGAGTTTCTTCGTTCCAGTACAAGAAAGCGTGGAAATGAATGCCACCAACTGCTCTGCAGAACACCTCTGCTCCAATCAAACTATTAATCAAAATAGTTCAAGGCCTGAGTATGCCGATGTACGCCACTTCTTTAGAGTGGTAGCCGTCATCATGAACTCGCTAACATGTCCTCCTACCATCCTTCTCAACGCACTTGTCATCATGGCGGTCAAGACCAAACAGAGGCTTCAAACCATACATAACATACTGCTGGCAAGTTTGGCAGGAACAGATCTGGTGGTAGGAATAGCTGCCCAACCAGCATTCATCGGAAGAGAGATTTTCCGCCTCACAGGTGGATCAATGTCTGTGTTCGGTACATTATATGACATAACACAAACTGCGACAACCTCTCTATGCCTTGCATCTCTTTTTCATTTGGTGCTTATTAGTATAGAACGTTTTGTGGCGATGAAATATTCCTTGCGATACAACACTATCGTGACCAAATTCCGATTAACTGTAGCAGTTGCATGTAGCTGGCTTATTGCAATAACTTATTGCGTCCTAAAGATGGCTTCACCTAAAATAGTAAAATCCACTAAACTTGCTCATCTATTAGCAGTCATTAGTTTGTTAGTGATTATTTACTGTCATATCTCGGTTTATTTTGTTTGCCGTCGTCACAAGATTCAAATCAAATCTGAACAAGTTTCCCAAGAGGCCACTGCAAAGTTTCTTGAAGAAAAGAAAGCTTGGAAGACAACCGGTATTATTATAGGTGGAGTATTGACGTGTTATTTCCTTGGACTTGTGGCTGCATTAGCTATTACTATTTTTCCAGATTGGACACAAGTATTTTCTAGTTTTTCTCCTTTCCGTATGTCCTGTTTCATTTTAAACTCACTACTCAATCCTATTATTTACTGCTGGAGAAGCACAGCGATTCGTGAAGCAATGATCCAACTTCTGAAAAGGCAAGGCAACTGACGTTAACTAAGTACCATGTTACAGCCAAAGTGAATTCATGAACTTGTAACTATTTTCTGATAATCAACAACAATATCTACTCTGTAGAAATTAAGAACCTGATTAAGAACCTACTTAGCCTAAACTGTCAATAAGTACCCCATAATACAAGAACCTGTTTTGCCAAACTCTGAAAAAAGTAGGTTCTTACACGCGGGTTTTTAATGTAGTGCAAAAAGTTACCTTAGACTAAGCGACATGTAGTTCAGTCATCATTGCAATAACAATTCTGGTTTCCGTAGCATAAAGTTACTACTACAGTGTACATAAATTCTCTTCATTAATAAATGTTGTGGCACTGTTCTTCTTTTTTGCTTCGTGGTCGAATCCCCAGTTTTAAAAAGAGTTTGGACAAGTAAACTGTATACGGAGGCGAAACTATTTCCACAATATAAGTGAACAAAATTCCACACGTACACATCTAGTTTTCTGGCTACATGTACTTGCAACATGGTATTTACCTTCTTTCCCGACCCAAACTCCACCGATTTTCTTCTTTAAGGAACGGGGAACAGGGAATGAGGAATAGAAATGACGCTGGTCAGCCGTAGAAACTACAAATTACTAGAGATCGACGCAATACGGATTTTCAAAGACGGTGCACGAAGTCGAGAAGGAAAGTGAAAGGAAGTAACAAAAGATAAACAATCTTATAAGCTCTACTAAGCACCACCCACTCACCCTCTCTCCTCTCTTTTTCCTTTACTATCGCTCTCCCACTTAAGTGGCTCGCTACCCTTCGAGAGATAGTCAGGTGCCCAGGAGTCCAAAATGTGACACCCACGGGCATTTTTGTCTGATTTTTGGCAACATTGCTATTTTTACTAAATCGAGTACGCTGATTTCGAAAATCAATGTTGCCAAGCTTAATTCTCGCGTTAAGATGATGTTTTGATGCATTTAATTATGACGTCATGGTCCAAATAAGGAATTTTCTTTCCTTTAGCTATTTTAAGCATAATACATCCAGAAATTCATTTAAAGCATTGTTAGTGTGCTGTAAAAATGATTTCAAGAATTTTCTGAGAGTTTTTACGCTGTTTCTGTGAAAATCAAGCCCTTCAGTGACAATTGACCACGCCCTCTTAAACAAAATTCACCATATCGCGGGAACCTTATCACGGGTGTAGTTTTGTTATTTTGTCAAAGAACAAATGCGATATTTGTATTAACAAATCGCTATAGTTGCAATAAGAAAGAAAAATATGGTCGTTGTGCCACGCTGAAGCTAAGAGCTAGCGAGCATCAAGAATGACGCCATTACAATTTTCATATATCGAGTTTCCCTTGTTTCAGCATTTCGTTTAAGTTTTGTGGTAAACTAAATGAAAATAACATCATAGTTAATGTCGTAATATATCATCGTTGTTTTAGTTAGAGATAAAACTTTATTGATTGTCTTGTATATTGCTGAATCTAACTTATTTCACAATGCACTTTGTCTGTTATAGGCTCATGATAAAGACTTTGGTTGAACGCATGTAAAATTAACGAATTTAAAATGATCATAACATTGCTCCTTGCTTTCAGGTTTAAATCTGTCTATAATATTTTTAATCAATATCGGTAAATATTTTTAATATATCTTCTGAACTTTTTTAAAAACACTGAACTAATATTGCTTTTTAAACAAGTTTCTTTAAAGCGCTTTAGCGCAGGTTGATATAGCAATTAGCGTCGGTCTTGGTGCATCCACACAGCCCAGTGCACATGGCATGCGTTTATCTAAATTCATAGCGAAGAGGCACATATATAGCCAGTGGTCAGATCGGATTTCATACATTCAACAAATAAACGTTTTCTGCGGAGGTAGTGGTGTCAGCTTTGAGGACATCTTCGCCGACCGAGAAGAGAAGAACAAATTTTTCTGTGATAACTCTCCACAGATGAAAGAGGTGCTGTTACAGCCGGTGATGGTGTGAGATGGTAACAATGAACTTGACGAGTTATTAGGAAGATTTGCTGAGACATCCTCTAAAGTTATTTACGTTAGATTCTCTGAAGTTCCTGCCCATATCCACACTGTTGACGAGAGCTTAGCGCGATCGATGTGCCAGGAGAAGTAACAGCAAGTCTGTGCCTCGAGTGGAAACTATAATGTTGTCGACATGCCCGCTATGACTGACTGCATAACGAACAAACTTCTTATCGGCTTCCTCTTGGTTGGATCTCAAAAAGGCTACATCTAGGCCAGAATCTGAGCAGAATCCACTTCGTATGAAAAACCACCAGATATACTACGATTGCAGAGTCAGTGCCTGCGAGATAAGTTCATCTGAGAGAATCCGTGCAAAGTCCGCTTTGTTGTCTCCTAGTGCCAAAAATGCTCGCCACTTCATCGGCCGCAACTGAACCTCTCTTACGTACTTCAATGACTCTGCTCACAGGCCGCGCCGTGTTCTCGGAGCGTCGACTTCTTGTCGTTGCTTTTATGGAGTGCCTCCCATCGAGTAACACATCAATCCTCTGGTATCCAGGACCTTTCCGTAAAACAGTGTTTACGTAACATTTCGCAAACCCACCGAAAGCATTTGCATTTTTTGGTTTGCCAATAGCTGCCACCATAATTAGTATGCTGCCACCAGGGCGAAGCCATCGAAGAACAAACTGACTCTAGGCACTTGACCTTTTCTTCTGAGAACGTCTTCTAAAATTGACTTGTTTCACACTTGTGGGGTTCATTTCTGCGAGAAACAGTGGCACCGGCATTATACCTCAGATGCTACAATATGGCTTGCATGTTTATCTCGCGCCTGCCTTCATACACCGTGACTAGACAACATAGAATACTCTGGTTTCCATGCAAATTTAAAGTCTTTCTCTTTTTGCGGCTAGTTGCAGCACTTTTAACTTCATAAAGGCTGGCAAATAGAGGTGGATTATTCTTGCGAACAGGGTCACGAAAGTTTGTCTTCCATCCCTTCTTCCCGTTCCCGTTCTTCCTCTCTGTCTGAAGATAGTAGCCTCCATTCCACGAATCGTTCAAGCTGAGTCTGTCCAATCGAAAGATCTTGTTTTATTTCTAGAGTCACGAGATCTTTCTTGACAATTTTTTGCAATGTCTCATTTGTCCGTGACAAGAACAACCCGGATTTTGTTGTGTGGAATGTACAGAATTCTCAGCTTCATTATCTTGCTTCTGTCTCTCCTTGCCACTCTCTTTGTGGATAAAAGCAGTCGTTATGGTGTATGTCAAACATCGCTGATGTTTGTGGAGCAATTCAATTACTACTTTTTATTAATACAAGAATCACATTCATTTTTAAACAAAATGTTAACACTATACCCGTGATAAAGTGATTTTTTATGAGAGGGCGTGGTCAATTCCCACAAGACGGCTTGATATTCATAGAAACGGTATAAAAACTATCAGAAAATTCTTAAAATCATTTTACAGTATACTAATAATGTTTTGAACGAACTTCTGGATGAATTATGCTTAAAATAGCTAAAGGAAAGAAAATTCCTTATTTGGACCATGACGTCATAATTAAATGCATCAAAACATCATCTTAACGCAAGAATTAAGCTTGGCAACATTGATTTTCGAAATCAGCGTACTCGATTTAGTACAAATGGCTATGTTGCCAAAAATCAGACAAAAATGCCCGTGGGTGTCACATTTTGGACTCCTGGGCACCTGACTAAGAACAATAGAACCAATAACAGGAACAATGCCCCTAGCACCTAAAACAATAGGAAATTGCTACCCTAGGAGATCAGCGAAATTGCATGCTTACAAGAGGGGGGAGGTACAGAAAAGGGAGGAGGGACAAATTTTGGCTAAAAAAAATAGGGAGGAGGGAGAAATTGGTACAAAAAAGTAGGGAGGAGGGAGATTTACTCTCCTGTCCCTCCCCCCCTCTTACAAGAGCTGCCACACTACTGAATCATTTTCCACCCTTGGTTAGGAGCTTTAAATAGAATAGATCGCACACGTACAACAGCTTCTTATTAACTTCACACAATGAAAATGAATATTTCGCTTTATAGCAGATCT
This sequence comes from Oculina patagonica, assembly GCF_052425735.1. Taxonomy (NCBI): domain Eukaryota; kingdom Metazoa; phylum Cnidaria; class Anthozoa; order Scleractinia; family Oculinidae; genus Oculina; species Oculina patagonica. The sequence continues at coordinate 30,392,363 of NC_135759.1, read as the reverse complement.
GCCGCTCCAGTTTATCTATGATTCGTTTATTAACAGCATTATTCAAATTACTTTGAGGATAGGTTTATCTGCCAAATACAATTGTGGTGAATCAAGGAAGACTTAAGTTTAAGGATAAGTTTTTCTGCCAAATGCAGTTTTGGTGAAAATAAAAAACACCCTGCGGTGACAAACATGACAAGACACACTGACATGTCAGGAAAAAAACTTGGATTTTAAACACTTAACGTTTCATTAAGTGTTTACAATCCAAGTTTTTTCAGACATGCGTTTTCTTGTCATGCAGTTTGTCACCGCAGTGTGTTTTTTTATTTTTACTGAAGGTAAGATGGCCCTAAGAATAAGAGTGGCTACGATTCAGTTGTGGTTAATCAAGGAAGCCTTTAGTTTGAGGACAGGATTTTCTGTCAAATCTAACTGTGGTTATTCAAGGAAGGCTCATTTGAAACGGCAAACAAACTGATCCCCGCACGACCCCGTAAATCATGCCTTAAAACATTTCTTCGGCACCGGAAGTGTACTCTGACTTAATAAATATAGAAGTGAGGCGTTGACACTTAGAATTAATCGGAAATATATTCAAGGTTTTTTATGTCGTTAAAAATAAAGCGAGAATAAACACGTTCACCAAGTCGGGAACATTGACTAGTTTTCAGTTGTTGATGTACCAAGAAATTCTTAGAAGTAAGACTAAGAAATGTGGCTAGATAAAGTTGGGTGGATTTATGTATTGAGGTAGGAACGGATGCCCACGCTTCACTTCCGCGCGTGAGGAAAATCACATTCGCACATCATATAAATACAGCAACATCCGTGAGACGGCCTCATTCAACTCGAACAATGGAGATAAGCGAGAACGCCTCAAACAAGTGTCGCTGGCTTCGAGTCCAGTGGAAATGGGGACAAGTAGGAAAGTTCAAGTTTGGCATCAACCTTCGTCTTAACCCAGTGGTCTCCTTCATCTCAGCGGTCCTGATATGGGCTTTTGTAGTCTGGTGCATAGTGGAGGCCGAGACAGCAAACAAGCACATGAGCGTGTGCAAGGCGTGGATAACAGACACGTTTACGTGGATGTACATCGGCACGCAAGACGCCTGGGCCCTCTTCATCCTGGTCCTTTACTTCTCCAAATATGGAAAGATGAAACTGGGAAAACCGGATGACAAACCTGAATTCAACGACGCCACATACTTCACTATGCTGTTCGCCGCTGGAATAGGGATCGGTTTGTTTTACTTTGGAGTAGGTACGTCTCCAATTAAGCTACTTTTACCGCAAAACGAATGAATTGTGGGGTGCAAGATGAAATGTGGCGTTTACCAACTGTTGCATTTCATAACATACCATTTTAAACTATAGAGTAAATAAAATATTATCTCTTTTGCTATCAACTTAACAGAATACTGATAACCGGATAAAGTATACCAAATGACATCATGAGAATTCGAACTGTGTATATTTAATGTAAGTTCTCAGTTAATTTCGTAAAAAGGCAATAATTCACAAGATTTCAATTTCTGACAATGGGGCTTTGCAATAGTAAAAACAAAATCAATAAATACTTTTGTTGTTTCTGAAAACAGAAAAGTTCAAACTCTTTCGCTTTCTGTAGTCTTTGAGAAAGAACAATGGGAAATATCTGGCATTCTAAAGCAGCACCCGTGTCACGTTCGTTTAAAAGAGTCGCTTACTGCAAACACGGGTTTTTTACGTGACATCTGAAAGCAATCGAAGGTTCCATTGAAGTTGTTGATCTAAATACGATCAGTCTGCATTTATAATGCCATTTGACCTTGCGATAAGATAACACAACTTATAAGAGATTTCAAGTGTACTGTATTGAGCTTAAAACCATTCTAATCTGCTGCTGACACATCAAACCAAGTTTCCAAGCCTGAACATACAGTACATTAAAAACATTTCTTTTATCCAAACATGTCATGCCCCACGTTCGTATGGTAAAACATGTATTACATGTTGGTAGGGCCTTCTTATCATTACGGTTTCACGCATTACTTTCCGCTTGTTTTTCTCTGCCTGTATGTAAATTGTTGTTTTTATGACCTTGATCTTGGGGCTTTTATACTATATATGTTCTCTTCCTTGATTATTTTTCAAATAAATTGACAGTTTCTAGAGGCAACCCCAGTTTGTGGCAGATATTCACTCCTTCTGTGCAGAGCATGTCAGTTGTCATTTGAAACTACTGATTTCCATATTGCTCAGTTACCGTGATTTGTGCCAATGCCAAGATCAGAGGCGATAGAGACGTGAAACAAATCACTGAGAGTGTTGTGTGTACAACAAAACATATTTGGTTTGATGCGTTTTCTTTTGAAAAAAAAGCGTCTCAAAAACTCCCAGAGTTCACAGAATTGCTTTATGGCAAAAAATCTGTTGTTCAGTTTTTCAACTGTTGAATAACTTCAGGGGTGAGGAAAGCCAGAATAAAACCCATAAGTGACTCAAGTAGTTAAGACACTTCATCGCGCACGAAAAGCCTGTAAGGCGATATTCTCTTGATTTGAAGCATCGTATTTTTGGAAATGATTCTCCCGCTTTCAACACGTAGATCGGAAACCAGGTTTCAACGGAAGATTTAGAAGGATTTAGAAATAATCGTTGCCAAAACCGGGAAAACTCAACTAAATATAAAACCCCAAAAAACTGAGCGGTTTATTTTTTATTCTTTTTTTTTGACGTTCACTGCTCAAACTAATAATGTCTTTATGAAAAGTGGCACAAAGCTGCTCACTTTTACTTTGGCGACATACTTTTTATAACAAAAACTGACCGCTTTACAGTTCCATCGTTTGATCGTTTTGCCATATTTTGCGAAGGGGGGAGGGATTAAAGTAAAGGGGTTTAGTCGACTCCATACCCTGGGTGTATTTTCCACAATGAGCCCCATTTATTCTTATTCTATCGCACATTGTTTGTATCTTGCAGCTGAGCCAATATGGCACTATGAACCTGGGCACTACGGAAACCGCTATTATGGCAGGTAAATTTTATTGTTTTTAGCTGGTGTAGTAACCGCTTTAGTGCATTTTCCCTGTTTCAGAGATTAATCTGAGTGTCGCAAAACCAGTGTAATCAATCTGGCCAATCAAAATTGACACAAACAAAATTTAATTCAGTCAACCAATCAAAACTCGAAGTAAAGAGTGCACTAGTGCGAAGCGCGGGAAAAAGCTGCGGGACTGAGTCATGATTGGTTCTGGTTTCACTTTGATTGGATGAGAATGTGGTGCGAGTTTTTTAACCAATCAGTTGTAAGTTGTAAAGCAAATTCGCATTACTTTTGATACTCAATTGAATACGATTGCATATTTACCTAACTCTGTCCTAGTTCACAAACAAAAATTGCCAGTTTTGGTATATTGAAGATAAGATTATGTTAACTTATAATCGTTCCCTTTAATAGGTATACTGATAACCAGCGAGCTCAGGACGCTATGAATTTAACCTTCTTCCACTGGGGTATTCACGCGTGGATAGTGTACGTTATTATCGGCCTTCTGCTCGCCTTTGTGGGTTACAAGAAAGGACTCCCCATGACCATACGCACCTGCTTCTACCCGCTCATTGGTGACAAGGTGTATGGATGGATGGGTGACATGGTGGACATCTTCTCTGTGGTGTGCACCATGTTTGGCGTTTGTACCAGTCTGGGTATGGGCGTCATGCAGATAAATGCTGGTATCAGCCGTCTGTTTAGGAGCGTCGAGTACACGGTAACGAACCAGCTGATCATCATTTGGTGCGTGACTGTATGCGCTACAGCGTCTGTGGTCAGTGGTCTGAAGGTTGGAATCCGTCGCCTGAGCGAGATCTGCTTTACCCTCGGGATGTTTCTGATGCTGATAGGGTTACTCTCCGATGACACTTGGTACTTGTTGAACGTGTTTACTCAGAGCCTTGGATACTACATTCAGTGGGTGATACAGCTTGGCTTCCACACAGACGCCTTTGCTCAACTGGGTAATTCCCCAGACGGAAAGGAGAACCAAACATGGATGAACGACTGGACCATTTTCTACTGGGGATGGTGGATCGCTTGGTCTCCTTTCGTCGGCATGTTCATTGCCAAGATTTCAAAAGGAAGAACTGTCAGAGAGTTCATAAACGGCACACTAACGGCACCAATATTATATTCCTTCTTGTGGTTCAGCATCTTTGGCGGTGCAGGGTTGAGAATGGAGCGAGATGCTGCGTTGGCCAACATCATGTGCTCCTCCACGTTAGGTGGAGCAGAAGCCACCGAGTCTCTCAATGGTCTGTACCGTTTGAAGTGCCGTGGAATTAACGACATGTGGTTTGATGTGTTAAACCGATATGGTGACCTGGGGATGTTCCTCTCGATTGTGTCACTGGTTAGCATTGTGCTTTACTTTGTGACCAGTTCTGACAGCGGCTCCCTGGTCATCGACTGCCTGTCTGCAAACGGCGATCCAGAACCACCCGTCACTCAGCGCATTTTCTGGGCGTTAACAGAAGGTGCCTGTGCTACTGCCCTGCTTTACGCTGGAGGAAAAGACGCGCTTAATGCGTTGCAAACCGTCTCCATAGGCGCTGGTGTCCCTTACACAATCTTAATATGCTTCATGTGCGTGGCCTTGTGGAGGGCTGTCAAGATGGAAGCTGGCGACCTCGACCCAAATGGTCCCAGGTTCAAGACCGGTTTGCTGGACGTCCTGACCAACCCAACCTGGAAAAGTGTGCTCATGATCATTGTTGCCATCCTCGCTCCATGGTACCCGATCGGAATAGCAGCGCACAAGGTGGGCGGAAAGGTGGGAGTAAAGAAGCACACTCACATGTTGACCCTCGCTGCCCTGTTCTACCTCTGGGTTGTTCTCATGGCTCTGGAGCCGCTAGTAGCTAGCATATCATACGTTGGATGGACAGTACTGCTTGGGTTTTGCGCTTATGGAACTGGGGTTCGATATGCTTTGAGAGAGAAGTTTGGAATCAACGGCAACATGACAGAGGACTTCTTTGCAGTGTTGCTTTTGTATCCGTTTGCTGCGTACCAAATGAAAATCCAAGCTCAAGAAGTTAAAAACATTCGAGATTCCACAAGTAATACCGAAGGAAGTATTTCTCTACAAAACATTGATGGTCAAGAGACTTGTATTTAGCTAAGGTGGGAGGCGGGCGTGGCCTAGTGGTTAGCGCGCTGGGCTTGTAATCCGGAGGCTTCGGATTCAAATCCTCCTCCCTACCACTAGATGGATTTGTGTTTGGTCGTCCCGAATTTAACTCCTCGACGCTTTGTAACTGGTCAGCCTCCTGCCAGTTAGGGTATTTAACAAGCTTCTGTTCGATTTATATTTGTTAATCTATTTAGTGTCATCAATTAGCACAGCAAAGCTAAATACACTGACACTTAAAGTGATTTTATTTTTATTTTTAAGAAAAAAAGATTTATTTGAGCTGATATCCACGGGTTGCGGGAAGTAGCGCAATTCCGCCAACTGTGAAAGGATTGTGTACAATTCCTTTTGACGTAACAAAATGCACATAAAAACCTTACAAAATATAAAAATGTAAATATGAACCGCCTGATTAGTTGAACTAATATGCAAACTTATTAAACCACTCTAAGGGATGGTATTACATTGAAATGGCGTGATGAAGGACGTGATGCCGTACTTGAGAATTTTGACAGCAGTCCAATTAAATAGCAGATACCTGAATGTGTATGAACCACAGTACATTAAATACAAAGGTATATTTTTAGAAAGGTCTTCACCTTAGTATTTCAAACCGTGTATGTGCACTTTGTTACAATGAGATTTTGTTTTCAACGTTTTATCATCTACCTATATAAATAAAAACAATTTTAAAATGTTATTGTTGTAGTGACCTCATAAATAGTACGTCCGTGACTGTCCAGTGAAAAAGATAGGTCTTTGGTGGAATAAAGTTTAGAGCATGTTACGATAGAGAGTGAAGTGTAAAGGCCCTCTGTGGACGCTCTAGGTACCCCACGGGACGCAGCAGTGGGTTAATAAAATGAAACCATGTTCCAAAGTGCAATAACTATCCTATGTGACAGCATTGTCCCACACGTGACACGGGACAAATTGTCTTGTTTTAACCCAGCAGTTCCTTCAGCTCTCTGGTGAACTGTAAAACTTCTATCACCGTCGGAAAGCCCAGGTCTGTTTTGACAGAGTTGTAAAAGAATTCAGGGCTCTAGAAAGGCAAAGTGAGAAATTTTCTTACAAAAATGTTTGGTTGATCTCATTTGTTTCGTCGATACCTTTATACCGTAAAACATTTCTAATAGCCCCCTCTTAAAACCCTCCTCCCCATTCTAATACCCCTGTCCGTCTAGAACTTCAATACTTTTTATAAACACCACAAACTGTTGCAAAGATCTGATTTATTCGAATAAAAGACATTAGTATGAAATAAAGACAAATGCTGACAATCCACGTAACCTTCGCAACCGTTCCAGCAAGGAGCCCAAACGTGTGACTTCTTCTAATTAATTCACATTCTTTCGTCCATTTCACATCTGATTGGATTAATTCTACACGGAGGAATGTGAATAAGTCACATGTTGTTACGTTAGGGCTCATACATGACATAATCCACTAACCTCTTTACGTAACTCATTGAGCATGTGCAACAACGGACCATCTAGCTTTCCTCTGACTTTATTGTCACCTCTTAAAGACAAAGATACATGCATGATATAATAATATGAATAAACTCTTCTTGACTGTTCTAAAACAGTTTACCCTTTTAAAATGCCATTCTCTTTTCGAAAAGGGTGTAAATCAAGTCGTACTTACATGAAACACGAACTGAGAATACCTTTAAAAATTCATCTGAAGTTTATCAGAGTTTGACTTGATACAACTGATACAAATAAAACTATATTTATCGTTTCCGATTTCTTGGTGGACACTTGGGCCACTGACGTCTTCTTATTTTACTGACTTCTTATACAATGGTAGAAGATAGTAGCCCTTGCTTACATACGTCGGCAATAAAGCTCCACTATTTCGATTTATAATAGCTTGTCACTTACACCGCAAAACCAATATCCTGCAGCCATTTTGCGACGTCTTCTTTCTTCCAACGTAAAACCTTGTCGTTTGTAGCTGTCTTTGGCGACGAGCTACCTACCAATTGGGCTTTAGAAGCAGGTGGAAGACAATACATGTCAGATATAAGGTACCAGACTATTACAAAATTACAAATCAAAACACAAAATAAATTGACATTTATAAGGGTTGCATACCGACTCTTGCTTTTGATATTTCTTTACTCAGCTGTTGGATTCCAACGCTTGGGTCTTTTCTGAAGTCCATCCACAACTTGGAGCCCAGGACAATCCCCAACCAGCCATCAGGACTGTAATTTGATTCCATCATCAGTGGAATCATGCGTTTCCTTCTCTGATAAGCATATTCCGCCTCTACACATAAATAAATACGGCAAACATCGAGAACATTCAGTCTACACCTCCTTCAACGGATAGCTTTGTAAGCTCTGTGCAGTGCCGTCAGCCATCTAAATCATCTTCTTCATATGTGGACATCTATCTAAAGTGAACATCTCCCTAAGACGGACACACTCTTAACAGCAGAACACCTCTCTAAGGTGGACACCTCTCTAAGATGGAACTCTCTCTCTAAGGCGAATGTACCTCTTTAAGCTTCCCTAAGACAGTGACCTCTATTCTAAGGTGAAAACTTCTTAAAGTGTACACTACTACAGGCTAGACACCTCTCTAAGATGACAACCGGTCTAAGTTGAATACGTCTGTAGGAGAGGAAACCTCAATACCTAGACACGTCCATGAGGCAGTGACCTCTCTAAGATGAACACATCTCCACAACGGGAAACCTCTCCAAGGCACAGCCCTGTCTAAGATAAAACCTCTAACAGCCCCCTAAGGACACCTCCCTAAGGTCCACACTTCTCTTAAATGGAAACCTCTCTAACGCGGACACTTCCCTGAGATAGAAACCTCTAAAACTCTCTCCAAAGCTGGAGAGCCAAAGCAGGACTGGTACGGAGCGTTTCTGCTCTAGAGGCACTTCGCTGTACTTTTTACAACTGGTTGTGATTCAGAGATATCCATCGCTCAGAAGTCGTATTTACATGTACCTGACCAATAAGCTAAAAAAGTCAGATTTTTGTATCTTTGTGGGCGAAGCATTAACGTTTTGTATGTATGTATGTTTTTACAATATGTCACAAATCAGGTATTCGTTTTCATAGCAGACCAACACAACTCATGCTAAAGAGTGTCATTGTCAAAGTACATACCCGATCTACAGTTGGGACTGTTCTGGTATTTACGTGACACTGCCAAGAGTAACACAGACGATTTCTCCACAGCTCTTGCCATGGTTTCCAGAATGGACCCCTCCATCTGCTCCACGTCCATCCACACCGTGCATCCTTGAGCTTCCAAATCCTGTTTCACTTGGAGCATTGTTTCCTGTGTGTCCCACTGATAGCTTATCATCACGTGCTCCTCAGAATCTAAAAAAAAAAATACAAAACCCAAACTGACTGCATGCGGTTATAGGGCCATTAGCTTGTGGTTATTACTGTGTTATTGGCTTCCGTCTGTCACGGGAGACAATCAAATATGCGTCATAGTTTCAGTCTCTCGTGGAGTTACAGTGCCTGCTGTTTGCTGTACACCCCTGTTCTGAAAAGGCAGACCCTGTTGTAATTCCTGCAGACATCCTCTCGCTTAATTCCCTTCAAGGTTAAAGTCCAACCTCCAGTCTTTTAGCCAGGATTTAAAAAGTGGGAGTCCAAATTGGCCTGACTTTGTCCCCATAGGAGGGCCTGAGGAGCATGCAAGGTGTTTTTCTGCAGTTATAAGTGCAAAGGTATCTTAAGATTTCCAAATTTGCTTAAAAAAAACTCTGTACAGTTATTCATATTAATTTTCTCTGAAAAGTGGCCGTCCATGCGACTCCTGGACTCCCACCTGGCTAAAGGCCTTCAAACCTCTCTATAGTGGTTATTTATTTGATTTTTTGGTCGAAAAGAAATAAGACGATAAAGATATCGAGTACGTGCAAGAGCGATAACACTGACTTGTAGAACAAATTTTATGTGCAGAGTGAAAAGACTAGTGTAAACTTTCTTTTTGTGGAGCACGTCACAAGCTTTACAAGTAACCGTGAACACTAATTTATCTTGGATATGTAAATCTCTGCAAATAAACCATCGAATGGAAGCTGAAACTGCAGGAAATAAAAACAAATTGACAGTGAAGGAGCCAATTGGTTATCTCTACCAATAATTTGAGAGATATTTGCCCTTCGACTTTCTCTTTCAAAGTATAATAAAAGTGCTCACGGTTTTCGTATTCCAACTGTAGTTATTCCTCTGCAAATATAGTGCTACTATCCTGCACTAATCCTCACCTTGTCTAAAGGTATTTTACTATTTTATCACTGATTGAATCTTTCTTTGCAAGAGTATGAATTAAAGTAAATGAAGTTGCACCTGAGCTGTCCGAATGTTCTTTTTTCCCCTGTATTTCCCATATCACTCCAGACGCCGCTTGCTGTATTTCCTTGTTATTTGATTGCTGTAGACTCTGCAGCAGTGCCATGGTATCGTGATCAGCTTTAATCATTTCTTTATTGGCCTCGTCAAATGATAACATGTACAACGCTTTCATTGCCGCTACTCTCTCCTCTTCGTGTTCCTCGGGACCTTTTACCATGGAAACCAACATAGGAATACCACCGAGTTGGCCGATCTGGTAACAAAATGTTACATTAATTTAACGCATGCATTAACGTGAAATAGATTTAAGTGAAATGCACTTAACATAAATTGGCTAGGCTTCGGAAACCCGTGCAAAAATCGGTTCACAAGAAAAGCGAAAATACTGCACGTTTATTTCAAGCCTTATACCACCATCAGTTTCAAATACTCCTCGCTGGTTTTTCATGCATTTTGTGACATTCTTACAGGGAGAACTTGGTTTTAATTCGGGACATTCTTTCGGGACATTCTTGCTTACTAGATGAACAGGTCTGCTGTACTCATAAACTATCTACTTGAAGGTGAAGAGAGAGAGAAGAAAAGAGTGAAAGAAAAAAGAAACTGAGTAAAAAGTTAATGCAGGGAGAGAATTTCCTAATGCTACATGTACTTCTGCCGCTATCTATATATTCAATCTATTATCGGAATCGCTCGGCCTAACTACATGTAGCAGCCGTTTAGCTTACTCTTAACCACTAACCTCCTCCCCCCACCCACCATTGAGCATTCTGCGAGCTTGATGGGATGCAAATACAGGGGATGTATTCTGATTAATACATGCATATCATACCATTCTCTTATTTCCATCGTTAGTTGCAACATGCATCAGTCCAAGAGCTATTTCTGTCGCCGAAAATCCCAGACTGCGCCGGTCAGCAGAATGACTTGCTTTGTCCAGCAACTTCAGAATGTCTTTGATTGGTTCTATAAAGGATTATTTATGAGTTGTCATTTAAAATAAAGTCGTATAAAAGGTTTTTGAAATTATCATCTGCACTCACGATCTGGTATGAGACACAATATGTTCCACAAGAAAAGTGGGTGAGATTTGCTGTTAGTAGTTTTATGTCCCATATGAGATGATGAGAAGAGGTGTGTTATTACCTAAAAATAAAACGGCAACTAACATATTAAAACAGGGTTCGTACACTTTTTCAGGTCAAAAATTCAAGGACTTTTGAAGGACTTTCCAGGACCCTTTTTGGAAATTTCAAGGAATTTTTTTCATGGAATTTACCCCAAATCAACGATTTTCAGTCTGTTGTGCCGTTGATGTGCTTGCTAGAAGAACTAAAAAAATCACTCATTTTAGCGGTCTTCTCATTGCCTTGAAGCCTTTTGACGTTCAATAAAAAAAATCAAGGACTTTCAAATACCGAAAACCAATTTCAAGTACTTTCAAGGCCTTGAAATCGAACTCCTGAAATTCAAGGGTTTTCAAGGATTTTCAAGACGCGTACGAGCCCTGCATATAATTTTACTTCTTTTGAATGAGGTTCCACCTTGTTTAATGATAGTTTACCTTCACTAGCCATTATCAGATGATTGTTTTTCTCATCCACGAGGTAAGCCAAGGCGAGAAGCGCAGTCATTCTGTACACAGGAAACTTTGTTCTGAAAAAGCTCAACAGGGTCTCTACAGCACTGCTGTTATCGAAGTATTTCTTGTTGTTGGTTCGTTTGGAAAGGTTGTGAAGCACTCCTAGCACTTCGAAAATCAAGTGGCCTTGTCTGGAAAATTTATTGTCTTTGTCTTCGGCACTCGTTAGACAACCCTGAAATACAAATTGTCAAAGCCTGTGAGCAAGCTTTCTCATGGGTGGGGCAGGGGGTAGAGAGGAAGGGAAGGGATAAGATCTTCCTTCACCACCTCCACCCCAGCCCTAAGAAAGATTGTTCACAGGCTATTACAGTCGCAGTTCTATTACGTAGGTAACGGAACACCTAACATAATGGGACACTTAGTAATAGGAGGAAAGTAGAGTGGGGAAGGTTTGGTACAGAGAAGTGGGTACGAAGAGCAGAATTTCAGTGGACTTCAAAAGAGTAAACCAGTTGGCTTGATAGCTCAGTTGGTAAGAGCACTACATCGGTGTCGTAGAGGTTATGTGTTCGAATCTCATTATTGAGGCTTTCTTTTGCAACTGCTTAAGTTGCATACATATATAACTGCGATGATCTTTCATTTGTCAAAATAAATCTACTTTAATGTCACAAGTGACATTTGAGCAGAATTGATATCATGCAGTTTTTACACCTACGAGCTGTAAATACAGTTGAGCTTAAAGTTACTCGCAAAGCTAGAAAAATCTAGATGTTCACTTTATTATACTCCCAAAAGGGTACTGTAGTGGATTATTTCGCTTCTCGATAAACACCAACTTTTAGTGCACCTTCCAGTTGTCATAGCAACAAACGATGGTTTAGGCGTAATTTAACATTTGGAGGACAATTTGGAAGCCGATGTTTTAAAATACCCAATAACATTCTTTTTCTACACCCAGTTACAAAAGCTACACGACCAATTCTGATTAGAGTTCGGACGAACTTTAATGCATGACATCCCGATTTTCTAGTCTTGATGTATTGAAGTGTTAGAAGTCAACTTGTTTCAAATAAAGAAAAATGTTTCTTGCATGCCCTGTACTGATACATACCTTTTGGTCGTTAAATTCAGGTGTACCCTTCTTCAGTTGTTCTGACAGTTCTAAACACTCCTTGACTAGTCCTACATTTCCACAAACCTCACAGAAGGCATCGTGAAGATCAGTGAGATTTAAAATGGATATTGATATTGATAACATCACCTCCAAGGCCCAATTTGCTTCTGACTTTACCTGGAGTAAAAATACACAAAATGATAAAGAACGCTAGTGTAAATCCTTCTCTGTAATTCTCATAATATCGCAGTTAAATCAAAACTGATAAATTATGCTATCTTCATACTTAATGGATCAGAGTCGGCCAGGGGGTAAGTGGTATACCAATATACCTGAAAAACCTGTACCCAGTATACCCAATATGTCCCCTCAAAATCGTGCAAAATACCGACATTTGGAAAAATACAGTATACTTTATACCCATATAAGGCCCAGTTTTATACCCGATTAAAATCCCCTTGTATACCGTATACTTTAAAACCCTGGCCAACCCTGATGGATATCCCTGATCGCCCTAGTGACTAAGTCCAGTACTTAGAATGGCAGTTTTTCATCTAAAACAAACCTTATCCCATGCCTTACCCTTATTTTTTGTTGTTGTGAGCATGGAACAAACAAAACTCTAAGTCCGAGTTTTGAATCAAACCCATGATTCCACACAGAGGTCAGATGTTCAACCACTGAGCAACAGCTGTACAGGGGACTCATGGTGAGGTACGTCATTTACTCTAGGCACATATCTGACATGTGTCCTCTATACTGGTAGGACCAGCATATCGATAGCTACACACTCTCACGTGTAACATCCTTAAACTCAATCACATTCCTCTTACACTTCATACATGTTACCTCAGCTTGTTTATCGTCCCCAGATCCTGGCTTTGCATTTGCTTTCTTCTTTGAATTAATTTTCTTTTCCTCATTGTCTTTGGACACCTCACTTTTTTTTTCTCCCGAAAATGCCTGGGGATACTTTTGTCGAAGAGTTCTCACAATGTCAATCAGTGTCTCGTGAAGATTTACATCAATCAAGAAGTTCACCACTAGAGTCCTGCTTTCTTGATCAGGTATCTTGGTGTAAAGTGCAACAAGAGCGTCCGCTTTCCAATATGCTGCCTCAGTAGCCAGCTGACCAGACATCAGAAAGGACCGCAGGCTCCTGATAAGTTTCTCACCTTCAGAGAGGTAGACATAGATACTTCTGTGTTTTTTCTTGTAGGCCATTAGTGTCTTCTTTAGGTCATCCTCCTTTGATTTGTCTTTCTCGTTGCCTGTCAACATCAAGTAAGAACTTACAAGTTAAGGTCGCGGGGGACACCTTAGGCTCATCATTTGCATTTATAAGCGAGCCGAAGTCCATCGCCGGTGCATGGGCGGTGCCCCTCTTGCAGCGGCGTCTGGCGTCCCTATCACACCCACTCCCACACCAACGTGCCTAATCCAGGCCCCTAGTGCGCGGGGGGACAACGCCGCTGGCTTATCCGCTTCTTCACTCTGAGGTGGGTTCTCTCCTCCTATTCCCTCTAGTCCAACATCCGATTCAATTCTTTTTCTCTTGCTCGCATCCATACAGCTGCGGATAGGTCGAATCTTTCATAATTTATTCATCTGTGGTCCCCGCGACCTTAAGTAAAGGGATTTAATGGTCACTCCAACAATAAAAAGACCTCAAATCAGACCCTGGAAGCAGAGTAGTAGCTAGTACTACGGCTTGCATTGAAATAAAAGTTTAAACTGAATTTCAGCCCACAATCATTTCAATCTAGTTTGAATTTTATTTTTCTTTGTTTTAGGATTATGGTAATTAAACTAGAACATAGGAAAAGACAAATCAAACTATGGTAGGTGTTCCGAAACTAGGGAAACTTCTGGAGGGTCACAACTTGGGGGGTGGAGGTGGCTACTTTCTATGTTAAACCTGTTCTATATGTGGGTCAAGGAGGTAATGATCAAATAGTTTATAACTTAATTACACAACGTGAACGTAAAATTGATTCTTTATTCACTTTATTTTATTTTTTTTTATTTTCATTGTGGCTTCCTGTAACTGCTGGTGCGTTCCCGCGATTTTGCTACCATTCTGGCGCATCGAACCTCTAGTGTTGACCACATAAACAATGTATTGTATTGTATTGATTCTTTAAGTTGGATGAAGTTTGCAAAAAACGTACCTTGAGATTTTCCACCCTTGCCCAGTTCTCTAATGAGATGACTGGTCCCTGCCTCAAAGTTCCGTGCTTCCCTGAAGTCCGTCCATAGCTTGGTACCCATTATAATACCCAGCCAGCCACTTGGATGAAAACGAGGTTCCATCATCAATGGAATGATTTGTTTTCGTAGCTGATATGCATATTCCGCTTCTGTAAAAATCAAAGAAAATTTTCACATTTAGTACATGTATGTCACCAATGAAGGGGATGCAAAAGAATTAGTGGTACTGGAAGAAAGAAAAGTACTGGCTCCAAGGCGATAATCAAGTAACCATTTTGTGCAAAACATCATTTTGGAAAATCCCACACAACGTGTCAGTCTGTTCAAAGTGTATGCCTCCTTGCCCAGCCACTACCCCCTCCCCCCCTCCAAAGTCAACACGAAAGAACCCAAAATTACATGCACACACAAGTCCCCTTTCTTAGAACAAAATTTTTCGCACAGTCTATGGTATCATTTATTATGGCACCTTCCACATTAACCAATATTAAGGGAATCTGTTGTGGTAAAACTCTTCATTATTAAATTTTACATGTGTGATATCTTCAGGCTTACCAGCACGACAGTTTGGACTCTCAAAGTACTTCCTCGATATAGCCATTAGGAAAACAGTGCAGCATTCAACAGCAGATGCCATGCTTTCTAGTGTAGATCCCTTCATTTCCTCAATATCAATCCACACATTAAATCCTGCTGATCTCAGTTTATCCTTCACTTGAACAATGGTGTCTTGGCAGTCCCATTGGTAGCTGATCATAATGTGCTTGGTTTTTGTAGGAACTAAAAATAAATAAATACACACAGTTTAGGAATTACACATGCATATATATATATTTCTTTTTTCGGGTGTTTTTATTAGAAATAAGAATAGAAGTCCATTAGAATCATGGAGGATTAAGTTTAATAAAAAAACACGAATTAGCGAGGTTCAACTGGATCAAATATTTACCAAAGGCATCTAAATTATTACAGAGAAATGAAAAATAATGAAAAAATATAGTATTATAGTGCCTTCAGTTTACATCTTTTCTGTAAACTCATTCCAATTTCTCGAAAGGCAAGATTAAAACACAAAGCTAAGAAAACATCTCCTGCTGATTATTTAATATTAACTGGAAGTTGATAAATGTAAATAAACCTGGGTAAAGAATTCTGAATGCTGTGTTTTGAGTATTAGCCCTTCGACAAAGCAAAGTGCTCCGATGAAGGGCTAATGCTTGATGGTCAATGCTCTGACAAAGAGCTAATGTTCGAATGTCAGCTTTTCACAATTTGCTGCAAGGGGTTTATTTACCTTTAACAACTTCCAGATGAATCAACTAAGTGTTTCACTTGCATGCTGATGCAGCACAACATTTTTTAGAAACTGATAACTTTGTTTACTTACTTTTGTTGTCTGATTAAAATGCAAAGCACAGCAGCTCACACTTACCAGAACTTGTGAAATCTCTGTTCCTCTCAATTTCCCAGAGGACACCTTGTGAGGCTTTCACAACATCCTTATTTGGATGCTTTGTCAAATTTTGCAGTGTCTCAATGGCTGATGGGATAGCTTTGATGAGTGCCCTGTTGGTAATGTCAAATGACAACATCCACAGGGCCTTAGTGCCACAGAGCTTCTCTGAATCTTGTTGGGAAGTCTTTAACATGTTAACAATGGTAGGAATTCCTCCATTTAAACCAAACTGAAATAAATGGATGTGTTTACATGTACTGTCAAATAACTATCTTCTTTATATAATTAACAAACTAGGAAAGCTGGTTACAGTGCCAAGAACTTTTGAAGGGTTTTGCTTTTTGAAAACCACAAAATTTATAAGATCAATAACTACATGTAGCTCATGTTTCAAGCATGATTTGTTTAATAAATGCAGATGTAAGAGGAAAATAATTGACAGTTTAATTGATTACAACAATTACCTTGAGAATAACGACAACAACGATGATGACAACAATGACAATGGGGTGACGATAATGGTGGTGATTAAGAAGAAGAACAGTAATTCTTAATATAATTCTTTTTTTTTCTTACGCCCCCCCCAAAACACCACCCAACCTTTTTTTATGCCATTATTTTTTATCTCAGGACCTCCCTGAAAACCACACTAGTGAGAGAAGCCTCATCTGTGTAAAAGATCTTTTTTTTTTTTTTTTTACAAATTTTAAATAACACAAATACCGAAAATAAAGACGCGGCGGTTATCGAGTAAATACGGTATGTTGGTTAAGTACAAGTATGAATCTTACTTGCTTACTGTTGCTTTCATTAACAGCAAGTTTACTTATACCATCAGCTATGTCACTGGCAGAGAATCCAAGGTAATCACGAGTACTTGACTTGCTTGCCTTTTCCAACATGGCAATAATAAATTTTATGGGCTCTGAAAATAAAATAATTACCGGGTATTTTAAACATCTTAAATGCAGTAAAAATAAATAAATTTATCATACATGTAGATTACTGTGTATGTACAATGTACATAGCTAGCTATATTCCCTATTTGCAAGGGCATTACTGTGGATGCTTTTCATTAATCTCAATCTTTTTTTAATTTCAGTTGGAAATCCAATAAAATAGTGGCTGTTTCCCCTCTTTTTGCCCAAACTACAGTGTCCATATAGACGTATGTACAGTTCCAGGGGATTGGGAAAAGCAAAATAGTTAGAGACATTCCACTTCTGCTTGGTGTCAGGGTTTACTTATAAAAAAGTGTTTCATTTATTTATAAACAGTTTAAATTTCAATCACAATATACCCATGAATATAAAAATAGTAAGTTTAACAGATTTTTATTACCCTAATTGGTTCTTCCATATTTATACTAATGTTATCAGTATTGAAGTTGTAGTTTAATTTTTTTTTCATTGTGTCATATTCATTATCATAATCTGAAACAAAGGAAAATGAAAATCAAACTGGTTTAAACAATTTTTAACCAACAACATTGACAACTGAAACGCTCTCAGGTAAATGTTATTCCATACCAGCATCTGCCATTATTGTTTCATTATTATCTTCTTCAATGAGATATGCCAGGCAAAATAAACTCTTGATGTAATATGCAGTAGCTTGTGATTTAAGGAATGGCAGTAGATGTTGTACTCCATTGCTGTCTATGAAGACTGTCCTGTTTGAAACCTGTTTAGCCAGATTAACTAGTAATCCAAGCACTCTTGACAAGGTTCTACCACGAGATGTAAACTGTGTTATTGTTTTTGTTTCTGGATCCTATAAACACAAAAATGATTTTGTTATTTACCTAGTGATTATTGAACGTTTCAAAATTTTCAGAATTTTTTGACATATGAAGATCAAACCAAATTTTTTATGATTTTAGTTACACTTGACATAAAACAAAAATCAAACATTGTTTGAATAATTTCCTCAAAATTGAGTTTTAAATTTGATAAATCTTTTCCTAAAATAAATGCATGATCGATCAACACTAAATTTGATGCAACAATTGTATGTTACCCTTGACACAGCTGAGCAACTGTGATCTTTACCTCAAAAGGAATCATGTCTGGTATAGAATCCTTTAAGGCATCAGTCATTTCCAAGAACACTTGAATAAGTCCTGTACTGCCACATTTCACAGCCAACTGAGGAAAATCAGTCAGATTCACAGTAAAACCAGCCAATACATTCAAAACATCCTGGGCTTGCTGTAGCTCTTCAGTTACATATTTGTTTTCAGTTTCCTACGGGGAGATTTCAAAGAATAAAAAGAAACAATTTTGTCAGTGGAAGGCATACATGTATAAATGAAAGCTAATGAATAAAATATTTTTTAAGTGTGTTTATCAGGTCAAGTAGCACCCATGGCAACCATAGAAAAAAATCTTGCAGCATCTTTACAGTTGTTCAAAGACCTGCCAAACATCCTTTATAAAGATAATGTTCTTCGTTAGAGGTTTAAGATCCGTCACATGATGAGGATCTTGCAAAGGTCACAGCAAAAAATTGCAAAGATCTTTATAGGTCCTTCAAGATCTACGAAAGGATCCGACATGAAAAGTTATGATGTTAAGTTATGTAGACAAAAAGATCAATAAATTCAATTACTTTATCTTTCTCTCGATCGTACTTCACTGCATCAGGATACTTTGTTAACAGAGCTCCATAAACCTGAAAAATTAGTAGTGGAATGTCATTCTCCATCACAAAGTTCAAAGCAGCTGTTTTGATCTCTTCGTCTTCATCCATGGAGCAAGAAAACTTCAGAAGTTCCACACAGCACGTCACAGCTTTCTTGCTCGCAAGAGTTCGCTCCGACAGATGGCTTTTCAAGACATTTACATTCCTCTCTGCCTCAGCGATGACGGAGAGCGTTTCCATGTCTGTGAAATTTGTCTTTTCCTCGGGCTCGGACTGTGCAGCTGGAAAGTTGTTTACGTCGCGAAAGTTTGAAGTCTTGTTAGAACTTTGAAACTTCTGCAGCTCAACTTTCCTGTGTTTGCGGTGAGATGCTCCAGCGCCCATCGATTAAAATCTAAATTACGTGCACTATTTATCTGGCTATATTGCTTCATTATCATAACTTATATCACATCCATCACATCCGTAACATCCATATCAAACTCTCCATGTTTTGCCAAGGATGTGATACTTGCTGTTTACCACAAGATCTCAGCCAGGCGTTCCTTGCATCGTATCTGCGCAGAGCAGTCTACGCACTCTTGGAAAAAAGCGTCCGCTGGTCAACTGAAACGAGTTCTCAGCTTGATATTACAGAAAAAGAAAAATTGCCCGCGTGTTTCCATAGCGCCAAATAGCATATGATTATTACAGAGATTACTAAACTTTCTAGACATATCAAAGTTTTGTTAGAGCCGCAATATTCGCCGTGTTGAAGCTCGTGCAATGCATATATGACACATTACCCACCATAGGATCTGGTATGTGACACGTCGAGGACCTCGTCGAAGGACTTCGGATTTTATTTATTTCAATTTTAAAGTTTTATCTGTGTCAACCACTAACTTTAAGTTACTCTTTTACGCTAGTTAAATTAATTCAAATGTAAATAGTTTTATAAGTTTAAAATTTTTAACTTTTACTAATTTTAAAATCATACAAATGTAAATAGCTAATTAATTGTAAAATTTTTAACTTTTAATACTTTTAATTTACACGACCCCACAAGCTGTAGCTTTATCCAAATCGTGTTTTTTTTTAAATAAGGCAACTTACTTACTTATTCTACCTTGGGTCGACTGTAGTTGGTGATTGTTCCTTTCGGTGCCGCTGTTAAAGGAAAATAAATTGGTAGGTGAAGAACAATGGTCCATGGTAATACAGGTTGTTTTTCCCCGGGCTGGAGGCTATTGATCTCAGGCAGGTCTCAGGCAGCTGACTAGTCAGTTTTGTCAGTCTGGAGACTGATCGATCAGTTGTTCTAGTGCCTATGCCTAAGGTGCTAAGGACGTGTTCATATCTTTGTAGTAGAGTAGAAAGGCCAGCAGAACATAATTCGGGAGTCAGGACTTTGAGCGAAACTTTGATTCAATGATCCGTGAGTCAGAGACACGGGTACATTTTGCATTGCATTTTTTGCCAGATAAACTAAAAGCATAAATACCTGCCTTTACCTCAGTTTTGCTGGTCGCCCGCAGTCCTTCAACACTGAAGCATTTTTCGCAAAGTTGTGACTCAAAAGCGGCCACCAAGAAATTACAGCTTGATAAACAAAGATTTGCATCTAGAACGTGAAATTTCTTGGTGGTCGTTTTTTTTTACTCCCGGGCAGTTAGAAAGGACTAATACAAAGTATAAAAACGAAAAAATCAAAATATACTTGACCAGTTCTATTAGATTTAGTAGACAGAAATCTTTAATTCCATTCAAACAAAAGGCCAATGTTAATAATTCAAATCAGCGTTTGACCTTGTATCGCATATCGTATATCGGATGTCACGCTACATTTTTTTTTGAACGAGCATTCGACACAGAAGTTGTCAGCTACTTTTATTTACATTAATGTTTTGTCAAATTTATTGAAAATGATTTAAGACTCCCTTGTGAAACGTCATCGCTTCTGCATGCATTGCGTGCCATTTATTTGAAGACCAGGCGGGACAACAAATATAAAGGGGTCTAAAAAAAAAAAAAAATTAAAAAAAAAAAAAAAAAAAAAAAAAAAAAAAAAAAAAAAAAAAAAAAAAACATTTATTAAAAAAAGGATTTTAAAAAAGAAAAAAGCCAGCAGCGCGGCTGAACGCTGACCATGTCCCTATAAGACATATGAAAACAGTTATCATTAAAATGCATGTAGAAGGTTTTTACTTAAAAAAGAAAAAAATATACATTGCTTAGCATTGATAGGCATTTTAAAGTCAAAGTGTTTTAAACACTATCGGTTTCTGTCTATATTCAGTTCGAATAAGACCGGTTAGATCAGTCAAATTAAAATCTAGGCGGTAAACGTTTCTACTGTAACATGTTGTCCGGTTTTGATTAAGCAAGGCTTGCAAAATATCACTGGGGTATTCGTTATCTGTGCAATTATCACATCTGATAATTATAGTAACTTGTAGCGATAATATGAATTCAATTAACCTTATTTTACACTTATGTTCAATAAAAGTCTTCTTGCCACAGTATTATCAGGCTAGGGTTTACACCAGTTTGTTAATTTTATCAAGTCAATTGTCGACACTGATAACTTCAAGCTTGACCTCAAATCCTCAAACTCTTTCTGTAAGTTTTTTTCCCGCAAATTGTTTTCGTGTAGTTTTCCTCTTTTTAGACCTGCCATGCCACGCGCTGGTATGGATACCCAGACGGTTTATCGAGACATAAGGGCGCCAGATGTACCAGAAGAAGGTCGACTGTAGTTTTCCAGGTACGACAGTAGAATAATACAACTTGATAAATAAAAAGATACAGCATATGTTTAAGTAAAAATGCAGTTAGATGATGTAACAGGCGAAACAACTAGCGATCGTTTTCCGCTTGTTTTTATGAACAGAAAAATGTTTTACTAACGACTTGACTCAATATAATTGAACACAAATTCGCATTCCAATGTCGCCCAGAAAAGCAACCAATATCAGAACAGCATGCGGAAACCTTAAATACTGTACAACCAACTGCTGACCGAGGAGTTTAAAAAAATCTGGGCAACAGTTGCTCAGCTACTTTGCTGAGAAAATTAGAATAGTTTGAAAAAGCAATTATATGCCTTACGATAAACCGGTTTGAAGCTCCGGTTATCTATCCTACACAGTAAAGGCGCTTTGTGATTAATCAGAGCTCTCAGTTTGCACTTAAAATACTTAGCTAAGCTACTTAAGCATATTAACTCTTAAAAGTATTTCCTCCTCTGTGACATGCAGTATTTGAAGTCGTACGTGCTGAGGTCTTTTGCGTTCCTGCGTACCATCCGGTTACAAACTTCCATTCCATAGTTTAAACCTTAAAATAGGATAATTAAATTTTGCCCGTAATTGGTCAACATGTTTCTTTTGCCTAAAATGGCATTTTTTTGTTTCTTTTGAACGAAATTATGTTCTTATATATGACGATTTGACTTGACAAAACTATTTTTATCTCTTACAAATGATACAAGGACCATGATATAAAAAGCGTCTCCTTGACTATAAAATATTAGGCATCAGACCCTCTTCTTTTCACCTGAGGATCTCTTGGCGGAGACTGAGTACGGTGACGGTATTGGATAAAAGTTTCTCAAGTTTGTTGACCGTATTGGTCTAGCGCCAAAATGGAGGCCGATAATTTACTGTTTCATGTTTAGTTTGTCATCGATTTATCAGCCAAACCACGAAATCCGGCCAAACGAATCGTTACGTTCGATTCTGCCGCCTTGGTTTACACCACAGCTGCTTCAAAATTTCTTTTCAATACGCAAACCCTCTCCAACCTTTCTCTTCGTAAAAAGCAGTCCTGGCGTTTTTGGAGTTTTCATCGCCGTAAACACCCAAAACTACATCCGTTGCAGGTGGCCGGCCCAGAATAAAATTACTTGAAAGTTGGCTGCCGACGCCATTGCCCGATAAAATCGTGCTTGTCGTATTCGTTGTGTTCGTGCGGCTTCGGTACAGCAATCTTTGTCGCGTTTTTTCTTTCTTGTGTCGTTTGTAAAGGAAATATCCACCTAGGAACATCAGTAAAAAGGCCAAAGCGCCAATAAGAGAGAAGAAAAAGATGTTGAAGATGTATCGTCCCGTGTTATCATTACAGCTGAAAAAATCCGTCATTTTAGGAAGATTTCAGAGTTCGTGACACGGTGTTATTTCTCTCTGTCCTTCAGTCCCCGTTGACTATAGCTTTTCTCTTATCGAAGGAACAATCACAGTTTAAATGACCTGAAAAAAATAAATTACAATCTCATTAACTACCGTCTCTCACGCAATTTTTCGTTGTTAAATTTGAACTGGATGTATAAGAATACAAAAGGATATAATTAGTTTAAAAATAAACTATTATACGATTGCTGGGGAAGAAGCACGATTTTGGTCAGGAGCGTTAAACGATAAAGCTTAGTTTTGACAGGTTTACTTATTGGCTTAGCTTTGTATTTTGGTAAAGGTTGTTGTTTGAATATCGTGTGCTCTGCGGTTAACTCGTTCGACGAGGTTATCGGCCAAATCATCAATCGGCTTTTGTTTTGTAGATATCTTTTTCGTTCAAAGTCAGTTCATGATCGATATTTGGCTCTCTGTGTGACACAAAAAGCTTTCTCTTACTCTGAACAGTGAGTCATCTTTACTATAACAAGAATATCAGTTTTAACAACAAGTTACAATATCCTGAAATAACTTTCTCATGGATAAAAGAGTGATCCCATTATCGCCAATTTTAATGGAAAAGGCTGCCAAATTACTGCTCGATCACGCATTTCGTTTTAGCGAATTTGTCAAAAAAGAATTACGCTTTTCATAACTAAGATAAATAACCAGTAAATTTTAATTGCGGGCAAACTTTGTATACATTCGCAACATCGTAGGATTCTGCGGTTGTCACCGGACCTAATGGTTTTTATTACAACATTAAATATAGTATTATTACCTTAAAAAAATACAATTCGCTGTGACGTAATAAGAAATAGGCTCTAGTGTCTCTAGTGACTGCTAAACCGATTAAGCTAGCATTAAAATCTCAAAGTTCTTCCACGTTGAAACGGAATTCCTGTGTGTTTTAAAACCACAAAGTGGAAAAGTGAAAACATCTTGCGACGCCTTCAAACTTGGCACTGTAATTTTGCCTTTGGTGACATGGCAAACGTTCAAACAACGCATTTCTCTAAATTAAGATTTGAGAAAGTGTTTTTGTGAATATCGTCTTGATATTAACGTTAAAACGTCACAAAAAGCAACTACTCCATCCACATGAACCACAAACATGTTTCTGTCAATATTTTTTTTTCGAAAAAAGCTGTTTTTAAAAGCACTTTCTTTAGGTTACCTCTAGTGTCCGCTGATTGATAATTGCTTTGTACTTGTGTATCTTCTCAACTTACCTTAATTCATTCCCACGGAAGGGTGGACAAAAGATTGCATTCAAATACGCGTTAGTTCACTTTCTTTTCTTTTGAGATGTGTCCCCGCAGCGTGTTTACAAACCAGCTTCAATTCCTTGCTGTTCTGATTTGTGCAAACAAGCGTCTCTTCGACGCAGCCGTCAAGCTAACGATTGTTGTTATTTTCAGTGTTGTAATATCAGATTTAATTAAGAGGTCAACCCTTATCTGAGTGCCTCATATCGCGGAGGGGCTCGAATGACGTGCGTCACCGAAGGAGAATCTTCAATATCAAATCACCGAGATCGATATTGTGACCGCAATATTTTGGCACTGGAACTGTAACGAAACTTGAATACACAATGAGCCCGCCAATTAAACTGCGATGCTCCAAAAATACTTTGAATTTTTACGTCTGCTTTTTGCTATTTTAAACTCAATGGAATGTTTCCACCTTACATCCACCCTTGTCGCACCTGTTGCAATAATTTCGAGCCAGTAACAGGCTTTAATAAAGAGCTTTTTTTCATTATTTTGCCATCACTCTTGAACATCCCTATTCAACAGGTAAAACACATTCAATATAGACCTTTCCCGAGCTAAATTTTTGTTTGAAAGTGATACACCCACTTTGGATAAACGAGATATACTGACGACGTTTTTGTGAATTGTTTCTCTAATATTATACGTGAACATTGTAAACGCAGACATCTAAAGGTAATGATGGTTACTAAATTTAGTCCAATGACTGAACTTTATATTAAAATGTCTATGAGAAAGTGTCTATTATCCCAAACACTGATTGCTCACTTTTTGAGACATTATGGAGCCTGCTAAGATTAAGAAGGGTCTTGAAGAAAGTGAACTATTAAATGTTCACTCGTGGTTTAACCTAGGTCCCTTGAACCCAGTCTCCCTGACCTTGACATTGCCTCCAGAGTTAGCAGAATGTTATTAAACAAGGCGTAAGAAAGCTCGTGTAAATTCCGGTAGAAACTAGAAGCACTCGGAAAGCTGTACAAAATCAAAAATCCATAAAACGGATTACGATCATCAGAGGCTATCTTGCTTAAGGTAAAACAATAGCAATATCAAATCATTTGGCAAAGGTTTAGACAAACTTGGAGACATCTGGCTGTGATTTTATATTATACTTGATATTATAATTTTAAAAATTATTTTTCATTTCTATGCAGGCAACAAGTTAGGTTCATTTTTCCAGACCTTCACAATTTTGTTTTGCGCTTCTATATGTTTACATACAAAGCTAGCAACTACCGTTTTGCTCGGGATGATGACGTCATCCAGATAGAAAAGAACGTAGAAATAGATGGACCCACACTCGTAACACGTACACATGCCCTGTGAAGGAAATGTTGACATTCCCAGTCTGCACAGTAAAATAACAAATACGGAAGAGGGCGGGCCTGCAAAAAACATATCAAGTGGTCTGGAGTACCGGCATTGTTAAGACTCTCCTTTCTGAATGTTTAAATTCAGTAAACAAGGGCCTGACGCAAAACCGACCTTCTGACCACCTCATGCGTTGCCTAGAAACACAGAGCAAACATCGATGTGCTTGACACTGAAGCGAGAACAACGTGTCGTGTTCTTTCCGTCAACATAGCTCGTAAACATGTGCAAATAATCATACGAACCTATTTACCCTAATCATTCTTACTATTCCTTCAATACAAAGTCTTTTCAGTCGACATGCCAAAAACTTTTATCGGTTAAATAGTGTTTATAGTGAAACAACTTTTTGTTTTCTCTGATTTTTGTCTTCAGCTATAGTCTTGTTCGGTTTCAATGGGCCTAGGGAATGGGCACTCGCCAAAGACGGAGAATAGAGAAGGGTGCACCGATTTATATCTTAAGAGATACTGATAAATAAGAAATGAGAACGGTTGGGTTGTCATTTACACAGAACTAAAGACGCAATTGACCTCTCGGAAGTCAGAATATGTTAATTTCCCTAGGTATTCTGACGTTTGTGTGACAACCGCATTCTGCAAAGTGCTTGGAAGCACGCTTGAACTTTGAATAACTCAAACGTGGCTGTGCAGTGTCGTCAAATGACAAAGAAAATAACAGGTGGTTAGGATTAAGATTTTTCTAGAAACAGTTTGTTTATTCTCTAAACATTGTGGCCAGCTTCTGGAAAAGAAAACCTCGTCCTTGTACGGAGCCCGGGGGAATTCAGGCCCAGTACTTCTCTCGTTTAAGCCCTCTGTGGGCATTATTTTGAATCTTTTACACGCCATTAACTGGAGAGCAAGGAGGGCGTGATTTTCGGGGTAACATTTTCCTGGTAAAGTTAACATACACAAACGTTTGATATTATTTTTCTAACGGCGGAATATACCAGACTAGGTTTGATTTTAAAAGATTGAAAAAAAGTTGTTTTCGATTGAGTGACATAATACCAAAACCGAAATGATTACTCTGGCCAATCACAAAGGACACAGACAATCCAGTAAACCGATCAAAACTAGAAGAAAACTGATACAATTGTAGCCAGCGCAAAGCGCGGGAAAACGTGTGCGAGCGGTAACGATGGTTTTACTTCTTATTGGTCGAGAAAGCGGCACGAAGTTTTTAGACCATTCACTTAGTGAAGTAATGAAAAAATTAAGAACAAACACAAATTACTTTCGATACACAAGTGAAAATCGCTCTAACACACTTCATATGCCCGGTAGAAGAAAGACTACAGGAAACTAACTTGATAAAACGGCTGCGTTTATATATCCCCCCCCCCCCCCCCTTGTTATAGTCTGATTTAGACCTTAATTCATCGTGAACTAAAAAATTAAATGGGAGGCGCGGTGTTAGTGCGCTGGACTCTGGATCCAGTGGTCCGGGTTCGAGCCCTGGCCGGGGTTACTGTGTTTTACTCCTTCAGTACCTCTCTCCACCCAGGTGTATAAGATAATTAATGGGTAGGGGCAAATTTAATGCTGGGGTAACCCTGCAATGGACTAGCCACCCCATCCAGTGGGGAGTACTGAAACCGGGATAAGCTCCCAGGGCCGGGTTGTTCGAAAGACGATTAACGCTAACCCAGGATTAAAAGAGAGATTTCTCTTGTTTTGGGTTTCCCAAAGCTAATATTTTGTTAAGTTGGATTGGTCCATGTCAACGTGGGACGTTCAGACCTCACGAAAATATATAAAAATTCACGCTAATCCTGGATTAGCTATCATGCTTTGAACAACCGGGCCCAGATTTAAATGCTAAAATGACCTAACACGATATTTTTTTTTTTGCAAACTGCTAAAGAATAGAGTAGGAGCTTCACACTATGCTTGTGATGATCAGCGATGTTAACCAATATATACATTATTTTATTTTTTTCTAGATTCACTAAAATAAGTATAATATCAAAGCAGCACGAATGTTGCGTAATAATACAAGTGTTTACAAATGCAGGTAGTTCCCAGCCTCTCTCGGTCAGTGTTCGATGCTTCGTCCAAAAGAGGAGAAGAGTAACTTTAAAAATTTTTATCACATGTACACACTATCGGTAATAATGTCCACTACTTGTCAAATGCTGCCATTCTTTGAATGGGTATCGTACGTTCTTCATCCAGGTATATAATACAATTGTTCCTAATCTTTTATCCTCAGTCTTTAGCTTTGCATAGTTAAAACTTCTATCAAACTGCAAAACGAACAAAAAGATAAAAACATAAATTAGTGCACACCACGTTGCAAAATTAAAACGCCCTTATTCGTACCATTGTAACATTATTTACTATAAACCTTTGGATTCTATTATTACGACTACCTTAAACTCATTACAACCCGGATTGACAATAGAAACCCAAAAACGAAAAAATTCCCGATCGTTCAAAGCAGAATTAAGGTAATCCAGGATAAACGTCAACTTTGAACTCAGTTGTATAATCTATTAGTATCAGTAGTTTGAGCTATTTTTTCACATTTTAGGTGTTGCCCAAGGTCAAACTGTATCTTAAATTAGAAGTGAAAACGCCTTAAAACCGATTTAGTATAAGTGCCTTTGTTTAATTCAAAATTTAATAGCGCCAGCCATTTTGACCATTTTGTCAAGACCATTTCACAAAAAAAACTTTTAATAACCCTGAACTCCAACAACACGAGCAATCGGGTCCAGAACCTCCAAAGGAGAATTTTAGGACTAAGAATTTCAAGTTAGAGAACATAAAGCGGGAGCAAAACGTGCACATATCTAAGCCTCGCCTAAATCATTGCATTTTTAAAGGTAGCTTTCCAATATATGGGACTGTTGACTGGGCCGATTTTCAGCGCATTTTTTGTAAAGAAATGGAGGCGTTAAAAGTTGACAAAGTACCTTCATCCGCACATGAAACACGCCTAGAAAAACAAATTTAAGTTTTTTAGTGAATTGTTTAAAGAAAAACAAATTATAATTTCGGATATCGTTAGCTTATAGCCAACGTTCTAAGACACAAAGGCCGGCAAAATATATAAAAGTCTGCCCGACTTTTTCAATTTGATATCAAAACCTCATGGCGGAGTAACATCCTTTAGCGACCTAGCTTCAGCGCACTTGTATAGTCAATTTGATAAAACTAGACCACTATATTTAGGTTTTCATCGATGTAAATATGTGCCGGTGATATTGATCGAGGGATCCAAAACCGTTAATAATGTCGCATAAACAGATGAGTAGAGGCTCTAATTTATGTTACATAGAAGTTAAAATACCGTATTATAAATGAAAGAGAAAGCCAAGGTCGATCATTATTATGAATTCTTGTTCAGTAAGAAGTACTCAGTATAATTTAAAAGTACTTTAACGGTTTTCTTTACCCAATATTTTTTCCTTCACTTTCGGTAGCGGTCATGAATAGAACATATAGACAAGAGTTACAAAATTGTGTGCATACGAAAATCTTGCCCGATATTGTTCTTCAATCAATTCACAACCGAGAAACTCGACTACTTTTTATGCGTGACCTGTGTTTGTGGGTGGTGAATAGAATGCGACAAACTAGAGGGAGCTTAAATTCTTTTCTGCTCATGTTAGATATCACTGTATTGCAAGTTATTATCGCATACTGTTGCATAGAATCGAGGAAAGACCGATCAGGGAGTTCAGAAGTCCACAAAAGATGTCAACTATAGTTTGAATTCACACCGAGGAACAAACAGTTATATAAGCAGCAAGAAATCACTGATCGTATGGCAAATGACAAAAGCGTAGCGGAGGTCAAACTGAGCGAACACGGGCAAACATGGAGTGTTGTTAGTATTTTTGAGTTTGATCCAAATGTGTAAAATCCAACTAATCCATTTTAATCCACACGTGATCTACCGTTTTTTAATTTAACGAGCGTATGCCAAATAATGGTCGACAAACATCAACTGACTCGTGAAGAAACATTAATTGTTCGATACTAAATGTGCTGCACGAGACGAACTTTAGAAACCGCCTGTAGAAGTAAAATGATTAACAAATACTTACTATGGTCGCTATTTCAATGAATTCTGAGACAATCACATAACCGCAACGGAGCCATCATTGTACTGTTTTGCTCTCCTTTCGGAATTTTGCCGTATCATTCGTTCTTCCTCGGGAGTGAAACGCCGACTGGAACGACCCGTTGTGTCGTTACTCGGTGAGCGGCATTTGCAGAATACTATCGATAAAATCCAG
This sequence comes from Oculina patagonica, assembly GCF_052425735.1. Lineage (NCBI taxonomy): Eukaryota > Metazoa > Cnidaria > Anthozoa > Scleractinia > Oculinidae > Oculina > Oculina patagonica. The sequence continues at coordinate 30,362,799 of NC_135759.1, read as the reverse complement.
ATTAAGACAAGAGCAGCGAATAAAATGGCTGATACTACTATAGCCGTCGTTTTGTCCACTGCCATCCGTTAATGCTGCTTGCCTTCTCGTACTAGATGCCGGCCAAATGCATGGAAGAACACGACGGGAAGGTTTCTTATAATTTATGAATTTTGTATGAGTTTACCATCTCATTGAATTTCATGACGTTGCTTCAGTGTTGTCCAGGCCAATGATGCTTGAAGTACAAAGCAGCTAATTAACAATAATTGAATTGACATGTAAACATTTTTCGAAGACTTGGGCAAACAAATAGAAGCATCAGAAGCGTTTGTTTTTGTTGCATGGTTCATGATATCAAAACAGACCATCTTTATAATCATGCTGCAAAGACCTTTAAAGACCATTAAGTAAGATAAGTATCGCTAATTACACTTTTAATGCTTGCCAAAAAGAGACGGATAAATCTTAAACAACAGCTCTCCTTTTGTGCGTATGATTGTGTTGCGCAGAAACCGAAGGTCGAGAATGAAGGAGAATGAACTGACAAAATTTATGAACCACGCATGTAAGAGTGCTTCGACCGCTGTATGAGTTGTATGCCTCACTGCACTGAGAGCTTTCTTACAGGTAACCTGGCCTTTGACTGTAACCAAAGGCTTGGTTTCAAAGTGCATAGCATACGCATAAGGCGCAAAGGGGGAACGAGCAAGAATACGTGTCTTCGTTCGTCTTATGCGCCATTTGCCCCGCGCTTTCAGCATTCCGTACTGTCTTTCTTTGAGCTCAAGGCACCTTTGAAAACCGCGTCGTCCCCTCTGTCTTTACTCAGTCTCCCAAATCGTCGTTGCCGTTCCCGATGATATAAAATAACTGTAGTGCTCGTAATTTGACTTGAACTTTATCCTTCTTCGTATACAACACCAAATGACATGAATAACTGGAAAAGAAGTTTTTTATTTCCAATTTACAGAAATTTTTCAACTCGACGTGAGGCCGGGGGGAAGAGGCACAACGCAGGTTTCCCTGGAGACCAGCTCCTCATATCCGTTTCGCGCCATCTAAAGGGTAGGCGTTTTGATCTTTTCGAACCTTTTGATATCGTGACTGCCGCATATTACAACTGAGTGAACTTACTGTGCAGGCAATGAATCAAATTTATTCCATTTTACAAAATTAACCAGAGCGTGTCGCACTTTAGCGTGAATTTACTGTTCAGAGTGTTTGAAACTTTACGCGCATGGTCGGAAAAGGCCGGGAATATCTTTTGATAAGTCTCGACTTCAATGGCACTTTCCTTGTATATATCCACACGGCCGTTTTCAACAAATCATCTTTTGTGGAAATGTTTCCACGCCCCGATTGAGTTGTGACTTTAATTATGGATTGTTATATAGCTTGTTTGCAACCAAAATCTTGGGAAAAGGGAAAAATTTAATAGAAATTATCTCCACTTCGTCTGTGGCCAGCAATGCTGTCAGTTTCCGGGCGGAAATAACAAGAAACATTAGAAAGAGAAAGAGGTCAATTTCTTCAGCATACTGCAAAACACTCCGGATCGAGAGAGAAATTTACATATAATTTATTAACCATGCCAACTAAACACCCATAAAGGTTTCTGAAGTAAAGACAGCAAGAATATATATATATATAAATAAATCGACGAATCAGAAAGGAAATAAGCAACAAAACACCATCAGCAATGAATGCATGTATGATAGTAAAGTACCTTGTCAACATTCATTAATATTCATAAATAAAGACTAACTATACTCCTCTAGCTATACTCCTCCAGCTATCGTTTAATTATTCAATTACGAGAGAACTTCTAGAACCCATTGAAACTCCCACTTAAAAAAACGTACCTTGCAAAATAACATGACTGTTTACAAGATCCCGACTGTCTAATCGAGGTTTCCCTCTTCGACATAGTGGGTTTCTTTCTCTATGTCCTTACACGGAGTCCTGAAGTAACACATACTCCCGATCCAGCCAATAACAAAGAGTCCAAACACGACACTACAAATGGCAATAGCGGCGGTTGAATCGACCATGGTGCAAACTGATGTTGCTGAGCCAAAATTCTGTTTCTGGCGCTACACGTTTCGTGCTTGTTTAGCTAACTGTGGAATGCTTTGTTCTGAATTGATTATGCAGGAATCAGTCATTCGTATCAAAAGTATTCGGGTCAGATGAGGTCGAGAAACAATACGGGTGTTGAGGGAATTTTTGATTGTTATTATAATCATTTCAAAAATGTGCAAAGTCCGAAAGTACGTTAATAGGTCTTCTTCTTATCAAAAAAAAGATACTACTGGATCGAATTGGCAGAGATAAACTAAAAGAAAAAAATGAAAAAAGAAAATAGTCCGTGTAAAATTTGTTTAAAGAGTTTAAAACTGTTTGGAAAAGTTCGTCTCCATGGGAGTTTAATTAAAACTTACCGTTAGAAGCTGCATAAATCTCAAGCCCCCACCCTTGAATGTTCAATTTATTAACTGAGTCCCCTCTCTATTAAGGTGATTCCACGGTATTGCATTGCGCATCCTTTCTGCGCACAAGTTTTCGCGTCATTTAGCGCGCGCACACAGAACACTACGAGATTCCCTTCAGGCTAAGCTCGGTATATAGGTAGGGAAATAAATGGTCGTTTTCTCTTGAACGAGCACGGTGACCCCCATTTTTTAATGCATTAATTTAAATGTCAAACTGTTGTCTACAATATATCGTGATTTAAAAAAAGTTTAAAATTCTACATTGAGATATTTTAATTTTAATGCCGTAAAAAACACGTTTTTAGGTAGTGTCGTTAACGTGCGAACGGAGCAATATTTCGTCGTATATTTACTAAAATGCCCATCCATTTTACACAAAAACTAGCGCGGTGACCCACATTTTTTATTTCATTTTTTTAATGCTCATAACATAATTGTAACCTGGACCAAGTTTCAGAAAATTTTTAATACTCCTTCTATTTCAGTGGAATCACCTTAAGTCTCCCCTTGCCTAGATCTGTATATTTGTAACTATCCTTCATTTCTCTTAACAATTTTTCTATCTATTATTATTTTTTTGTATTTATCATTTGGTTATAATTAAATGAAGAGACGATCCTCGCAGTTTTTATTGTTTTATTGTTTAAGGTTTTGTTGTTGGATCTACTGCGAGGATCTTCTCTTCATTTATTCCTCATCTGCAGTTCAAATATATGATTTCATATATTCATAGTTTCATCTTAGTTATAATCGTTAGTATAGCAGGTCCACATCAGCATTTGCTGCCATTTTATTACCTTATCTGTTTATATATTTGTACAATTTATTAATATTTATTTACTTTCACGTATATATTTTCTTTATGTTGTGTCACCAATTACCAGCAATGATAAATACCCCCCTAAACACTTTAGTTTAAGGTTTTATTGCTGTTATTGTTATTTTTGCTGTTGTTACTTCCTTTACTTTACTTTACTCTACTTTACTAAACGGCAATTCGTGACAATTTATGAACTAGGCAACTTTACACTTTTAAACGCGTATTCGTCCACCACATTTAAATGTTATTGTTGCTATTTTGTAAAAATGTTTTGAACAGCACTACTAAACGTTCAAAAGTCCCTGCCTCGTACCCAGGCGCCGCGAGAGCTTTTGGCGAAGCACGCAAAGGGTCAAGGGAAGGCGTGAAAAAGCACGTAAAGGGTCAAGGGAAGGCGTGATCGGAGGCTTCTTTCGCCCTTCCCATGATCCGTTGCGATTCCGTATAAAGCGGTAGCGCCTGGGTAGTGGATACGAGGCAGCAAAAGTCCACTTTCTGTTTGGTTCTGGCCAAACAAATGGGTTCAATCTCGTCACCAGAGGCTGCGATCCTTTTTGGTCAGCACCAGGGATCGATCCCTGGTGCTGACCAAAAGGATTGCGGCCTCAGGGGACAAGAATGAGATGGGTTGTTGAAATAAGCCCCTTTCTCTAGCTCCCCTCCTCAAAAGGTCCTCAAAGAAAAAAGCCCCCTGGAGCTTAATAGAGCTTTACGACATACGATGCCCGCCACTAGTAGCTACTAGTGGTATGACATGGGCAGACGAGATCTGGGTACAAGATTCTTCACTAATTACGTGTACCCTTCACTCCTTTTTTTACTCTCCCTTCCCCACAATCCCCACAGAGGCCTTTTATTTTTCAAACGGGCTTGGAAATGGGGAGAGGTGCACGTGGAGCCTGGGGGGGAGAGAAACGAAAGCGCGCAGGGGTTACTGGTAAGGGAGAAAATCGCCTTTCCCGTCGTCCCCCGCACTCCCCTTATTTTATTATATTATATTTTATTTTATAAGGCTCTCTTCTCTGCGGAGGAGAGAGACTTTTTCACTTGCCTTCGCTCCTCTTTTGCCTCCTTTATAGTGAAATGCGCACTGAAATTGTCGTTCTGTTTCGGAAAATAAAATATTGGCAGTCGTTCATCGAACTTTTTGTTTGTCAAACCGCTCAACTCAGGAAAAAATTCTGAAGATCCATTATTGGTCCTAACATTCGATTGAACCGGAATTACATTTTGACACTTTGCTTGTTTAATCAATACTTCAAATATTTATTAGGTTAAACGTAGACGCAATTCTGTTGGCGAGATGGACTTGCGGCCCGATCTTCTTTTAATCAACGATTCGTTTTTTAGGCCTCTAAGATGCACCACCCAATAGTACAAACTCACTTATAAAAAAAATCTATTTCATCTTCCGACACAGCAGAAAATTTGACAAAACGGAAAAAGCATACAGTATTAATTTTTAAAAAAATATATTTTCCGCTTTAATTTGCATAACCCATTAAATTAATTAGAAAGGCTGCACAAGTGTAAAATTATCATATTGAATGTCAGGAAATAATTTTGCAACAACTTTATTTGAAGAATTTGTGAATTTAAGCGCTGAGCCGTATCTCTGTCGTTTATTTCCATTTTACAAACGTTTCTGCCCAGCTTAGCATTAATTTTAGTGCCCAAAACAAGAAAACCTAAAAATACCTTTAAACATTATTTTCCCAGAGAAGGGAAGTTGCAGGTGCTTTTATTTTAATGCGAAAAAATTCCTACTCAATTTAAAGGGATACTGTCACGGCAATTTTAATGCTTTTCGGTAAAAATACTAAAATTGGTGAATAAGCTTTCTAATACATGAAATGCACATAGTACATCAAGATGGAGATATAAAATTAATTGTTGTTGAAGGAAGAAGGGAGCCATAGTAATTTGTAGAATTGTTTTCCAGTCCACAAGGACAAAACTTGAAAAAATCAGCCTTTATACTTTTTTAAATTGAGATCTTAATTTCCTGTTGGCATCACAATAACATCACTTGTTTATTGCTTCAGTACACCTCAATGGTGATTTTTAACAAAATTGGACCACTATTCGAAGTTTCCATATGTCTTTTTACAGACATATGGAAACTACGAATAAAAGCTCTTGAGTTTTTTTTAATGAAAATGGTGACGGTGTCTCTTTAATATTTCACTGTCTCCTTTGTGAAGGCTGAACGAGTGGTGTGAAAGTATACTTTTGTTTTTCGATCGATTGTCGAGAGTGTCTCTTTATCTTGGATCGAGTTCCTTATCATTATAGGAAGTGTGTAGGTACAATATTTTAAAAAAGGCTCTCAAATGAAAATTAAAGGTTTTGCACAATTTTGCCAAGTTCATGACTGCTATTTTTCTTAGGTTTACAAGTAGAATGTTTGCCGAACTGCCACAATCGCAGCTATAGCTACAGTCACTACATTTCTGGTATTTCTGCCGTGAGAAAAAAACAAACAAAAAAAGCCAGAGCTTAATTAACGCCTTTTGAAAAAAAACGGAGAAGAGATGAAGAAGTTTCGTTCTTTCGGACTTGGCTGAGGATTTTTTTACGCAAAAAAACATATTTGGTAAGCGAAAGGTTTATTTTTTACCATAAGCAGTTATTGACCTCCAGAGTTTGTGAATAACGGAGGATCTTTAATTATTTACCTCAGTGCTTAGTGCCTTTTCACCATCTTCTGTAAACACGGCGGAAGTAATTTGGTCCATTCATTTCCGGGAAGGTCAACACTTCATCCCAGGCCCTTCTCTTTAGCTGGAAGCCATTTGGAATCGAAAGATCACCAGATCAAGAAGTGAAAATGGCGGCTCAGGCGAGACCTTTTCACGATATGTATGAAGTCAAGGAAGAACTAGGAAGAGGCGCCTTTAGTATAGTTCGCAAATGTGTTCTAAAGGAAGGAAAAGTCGATTTTGCGGTGAAAATTCTCGACACGCGAAAGATGACCTCGCGCGACATTCAGAAGGTTGAGCGAGAAGCTCGGATTTGCCGGCGCCTCAAACACCCGAACATCGTTACTCTTCACTCTAGTATCTTAGAAGAAGGTTTTTACTACTTAGTCTTTGATCTAGTCACTGGCGGAGAACTTTTCGAGGAGATTGTGGCTCGGGAGTATTACAGCGAGGCGGACGCATCCCACTGTATACAGCAAGTGTTGCAGAGCGTTCAGCACTGTCACGAGAGCAATATCGTGCACAGAGACCTCAAACCCGAAAACCTTCTGCTTTCCAGCAAAGAAAAGTCGGCTATATGTAAACTTGCCGACTTTGGACTTGCCATCGAGATCGATAGCGACAAATTGGGGTGGTTCGGTTTCGCCGGGACGCCGGGCTATTTGTCTCCTGAGGTATTGAAGAAGGAACCGTACAACAAACCTGTAGATTTGTGGGCCTGCGGAGTTATTCTTTACATTCTTCTGGTTGGCTATCCTCCGTTTTGGGACGAAGATCAGCAGAAATTGTACAGTCAGATCAAAGCTGGAGCGTACGATGTAAGTAAATAAACGCAGAATGTTTTTTTTTTATTTTCGCTTGTATAAATTGATACCCATACGTGTGCATGTTGCAAACAAAAGTACGTACAGTTTACGAGTTTTCTATTCCAAAGATCGAAGGATTGTTAATATCTCAAAGCGTAGCCAAAACATTTATTCTAATTCTTTATTTGACCATCGGTTTAGCGACTATCTGAAGAACGGCGCTTTCGTTTATTTAGGATTTAAATCGTTCTCCGTTTTCTTTCATAATTGTTGATATTTTTTTTTCGCTTTCTGATCGATTCGTGATTGACAATGCCCATTTACCTGAACAAGATATTTTTTCGTGTACCATTCTCACTAATGATCCTTTACTCGCCATGGAGTCTTAACCTACATCACTCGGTTAACATGAATATCAACGGGATAAATTGTTTTGTGGGATTCTTCTATCGGGTGGTTTCTGACCATAATTAAGGAGCTATTATTCTTTGTATCTGAACACCTGGCCTCGATAAGACATTTACAAGAGCAGAGTAAAATTATCGAAGGAGAAAAAAATATTTGCTTGGTAACTAAAGCCCTTTCAGTTTTATTTCTAGAAAGAAATTAAAATAAAATTAAATATGCTGCAATACTGCCAAAATTAATTGAAAATGCCTCCCCTCGTAAAATGTTAGGTCGTGAAAAATAAATGAGCGTCTGCTATCAAATTTCAAGACGATAATGCGAAAATTATGGATGGGCATAAAAGCGAACATTTAATGGCAAAACATCTAATCCCTTTGTCTCCTACGCATTTTAATCTTTTGTTTTTCATTGTTCCACACTGAACAAAGATTTCGAGTGTGAATTTAAACTTGTTTTGACCTGAATCTATAATATGACATTTGTAATAACGTGTACATCATTGAACCAAAGATGTCAGGGCATTAAGGGGGATTATGAGTTACACGTTATTGTGGTCCGAAGTTATTATTCATCTCGGCATAATTTTAGATGTGATTAAACTATGAGGTAAAAGGCAGCGTCATTACAGCCTTTTGGAAATTTATTTTCTACATCTTAATTACTGATATTTAAATTTATGGCTAACACAATATTTGGTTACATATGTAGGTATTTTTTAAAAAAATTTAACTTATTTTGATCATGATATTTTTTTAGATCAGATTTGTCTCTATGAATAACTTGAGAAATTGTTTAATTTACAAGCAAGCATGAACCATACTTTGTTCTGATCCAGGGTTCTGATATAAATATTATTACACAAGAATGTAAGAACATGAAAGCTGGAGTACTCTAGCTGCAAAACGTTTTCGCTTATAGTTTTCTGCAAACTGACAGCACAAGATTCATGGAGGGAGTTTTACCGAGTATTTACCGTTTCTAAATTTTTTAACTGCTTGTGTGAGATTGTCGTTATTGTTGTTCTTCTGTACTCAACGCTGCCTTGTACTCTTACAAATCATTGTCAGATTCAATGGGCAACAGTTTCTTCCAGAGCTACATTATAACAAATTTTAATAAACATATATTGTTCTTTTAAAAGTCAGACATAGGGTACTTATTACTGCCATACACGTATGTCACTAGTTGATTTTTAATGCAACATATCACTGAATGTTTAATTACTTTGTAAAAACCTGCTGCAATATTTGCCAATTGAACTTACACTGAAGAAGAGTACAGTAATTTTAACCGAAACTTTCATCTTTTAATTTTTTTTAGTCTGTGACAACACTTTTTTCTATTTTTAATCTTGCCTGACTATGATTACCGTATTTTTTAAACCTGCAATATTGTTGCCCAGACTTTGTTCAGGTTGCTTCAGGTGCGGTCATACCTGCCAACTCTCCAGATTTTCCCGAGAGTCTCCAAGTTTTTCATCAAATCTCCTGGTCTGATTTTTGGAGGGTATTCATACATTGTCTTAAATGATATCCTTACAATGCAAAGATTTCTAGACATCTCCAGATTTTTGTACTCTAGGGATTGGCAGGTATGTGTGGTTGTCTTTCAGGTTGTCTCATTTTTATAAAAAATCATTGATTTTGTGATAAAACCAACATAATTTTAGCAGCTGCTTGTTCCATTTGAACATGTTACATTATATTTCGACATATGTAATGCATATAAGTCTTCGAGTGTTTTCTGACGACTACAAATTATTGTTATGGAGTTTTTAAAAAAGCAATACATGTTTGTTGCAAAATTTTGGACAATTTGTTTGAACTGACTTAGTTAGTTTTTTAAAACTCTTACTGACTTGGTAAGTTTTGAAAACTCTTCAACAGAGATTCTGTATTTAAAGTTAAATATGAGAGAAAAATAAACAAACACGACAGCCTGAAGTCATATTTTTTTACAATTTTGTTTTATACCTTAATATTAAAATATACCAAATATAATTTTACAAAGTGCAATTAATAATTAATGGAGATGGAGGGAGAGGAAATTAAAGCAGTAATGATCTTGTCGAACAAAATGAGCTCACATCATTAAATATTTTGAAATTAAAAAAGTTTGTTAAGATATCTTTAAAACCTTTTCTATTTTCAAAAACGTTTTCCCTTATTCAAATAGAGTTGAGTTTTGTTTTTCTAACTACATGTATGAATGGGCCAACACATTCAGGCTGTATTCATGGTGCAAACACTAAATGTATGTCACTGAATCATGTAATGATAAAACTACCGTAAAGTTCCGTGTATAAGCCGCACCCGTAGATAAGCCGCACCCCCAATTTGGAAACTCAAATTTTTGAAAAAAAAAATATACAGACAATAAAGTTTGAAGTTCAAGTGAAGTTCTATTGGTAAACAAACAAGGGCAAACAAGCACGGTTTCAAAACACTGACACGGGGGTTGTTGCAATGTTTACTATAAACTATAAGTCTTATGAAAGCAAAATTTCACTTGTCGTACCTCCTTTTTAGTTTGAGTTCACAATATCTTAATCTTGGATGCTCCCTTGATATCATTTTTTCGAGATTATCACTTCTGAACACTTCTGAAACACTTGTATTCGTACGAATCACACGCAAATGATGAATGCGCTAAGCTTTGAAATGTAGAGAGGAATCTGGGCATTAAATCAAACATGGCGGCACTTTCTTAGAAACCACCTTTTCAAGATTCTTGGAAACTGCTGCCCGCAACAGGATAAAAACTTCATGCAGAATAAGAGTTAAATAATCCAGCAGATGCATTTGCTGTGAATGTCAATAAAAAAGTGAAGTGGTCGGCCATTTGCCTTGAGAGTACTTGCGTTTATCTTTGTGTTTCTCACACGCATTGGAAAGACATGCTTCGAAGTTACCGGCAGGCTTCACTGCAAACAGCTTTGCAGAGGAACAAAAAAACAGTGAACAACAACAAAGTTTTCAGGTTGTTATATGTTTATTCAGTGACGTCTTGAAAAGTTTTTTAATGAATATTAATTAGGCCTTTTAGAACTCCAACCAGAGATGTTTCCGTAGATAAGCCGCACCTCCGATTTTTGACTTGGATTTAGAGGGAAAAGGTGCGGCTTATACATGGATCTTTACGGTATATAATTTCCAGTCCAAAACAGGTGACCTCCTCACTGTAGTGGGTTTTTGAGTGCGAGCGGCTTTTAGAATAAACCCCAATAAGTTAGACTTTTTCTGAAAGCAAAAGTGAATACCGGTAATTTGAATGAATGAATGAATAATGTCTTTAATATTTTCCAAAAATTAAAAAAAAATGTCACTATTAATAACGAAGCAATACTTTATTTTCACCTTTATCTAGTTTATTTACATGCCTCATTTGTCAGAGCAACAAAATTATCATTGGAAATGATTCATCCGCACATTGCCCCCAAAAAGTGGTTGTGAATTTTCCTGAAAAGGTGGTTTCAAGATTTTTATGTAGCCTCCTAAAGTTTGGTGTAAATATTCTGAAAATTTCAAACAAAGAAATAACTTTTAAACAAGATGATCCAAAAATCACTTTTCTGGCTATACAAGTAAAATGAAGAATAAAATTTATAGAAACTGGAAGTATTACTGCAAAACTGAAGCAGAATGGCAAAACAAGTTCAGCTTGATTGATGCCACATCAGTTGTGAGTTTTAATTAGTGATGAGAGGAACTTGTCAATTCTCACTTGCAAAAATCAGCAATTTAAAGCAATTTTGCTCTCTATCTTGAAAAACCAAGAAAGCTTTTCTTCTCAAATTTTGTGCCAAAAAGAACAAAATTTTCTAGCTTGAATGATTGAAAAAGAAAATATTTTGGATTTCATCATAAAATTTATAATGGCCCAAAAAGTAGCGACAGCACATAAAATAAAATTGTGACAAACGACAACCCTTTAAGAAACACTTAAATTCCGACAAGAAATTAGAACAAGTAATTTTCCTGCAATGTTACTACCGACAAGCGACACGAAGTTTGATAAAACAGTGAAAGGCGCATTTTTAAATTAAGACAAGCAACACAGGAACCCCCCTGGCAGGGCCTCTACAATGTAGCCATCTGATGTGCTTCCAGGGTAGAAGGATTTAGAAGGATTTATTTCAGTTATAGAGGTAGAATTCATTTTGAATCATTGGAGGATGATAATTTTATTCGAGAAAAGCTAGATGATTATTTCTTTTAAGGTGTATTAATACAATAAATCCAGAACTCGCGGTAGCCATTATTTCAAATATACGCAATATAGAGCGACGAAAAACGCGTATTTTTCGTATTTTCCGAGGACCATAAGAGAGTGGAATGCACTCCCTGCGGCGATTGTTGAGTCTGACTCTCTTACGTCTTTCCAGTCTGGACTGCGCGAGCATGTTTATTAATTTAGTGGTTTACCCATATAATTTTAGAATTTTTAGATTTTTAGAATTAATTTAGAATTTTTCAGTTATTATATATGTACATGTTGTATTTTTACTTATTTTTAGACGTTGGTGTGATATCCATATGGACTTTTTACCGACATATTAAATGTAGATGTAGATGTACATATGATCCTGGAGTCCCCAAAGAGCACAGGCTGAATAACATCATAATTATCAGAACACACATTTCAAAATTTGTTTTTAAGGTGGCTAGTACAGTACAATCTGAATGAACAAATATGGTGTATTTTTTTTGTTGCCAACTAACATGACCTTTTATAGATTAACTAGAACTTATTTTTAGGTCATACCTTATTCATACTAATTTTTCATAGGACTTATTTCCACAATTGCAAAAGCAGTATTGAGGAATATCCTCCTCAGTGTTTCTCATATGGACGTTGCTTCACTCAGTCTGTACTACAAATTAAAGACCTTGGGTGCTATTCTCCCAGGACAGCTCTTGTCCTGGTTGATGGTGGGGGTGGGAGGACAGGGGGATCTGAACCTCCCCCTTCCTGTACCTTTTCCTGCTAATGTTTCCATATTTGTCCTGTTTCTTTTGCCAAATATAACAAAATGTTGCAAATTTTTTTCAATTTCCACCGGTTCCCACCGCTTAAGGAATCCTGCTTTTCACCCTCTCTTCTCCTGCCTCCACCCCAAGCCTCCTGTCCCCCTCCTCTTAATGGATCAATAGTGACCAATACTTTTTTTGTCTCCAGCTTTACTTTAGTGAGCTTTACTGGTAAATTATCCTTGCTTAGTTTACATTATCATGATGACTGTTCAATCAATGACACAGGCATAACCCCCCGCTTCCCCCCCCCCCCAAAAAAGTTCTGAATTCTCACAACAGAAGTGAAACCTATTATGTTCTATAGGGGGACCTAAAGGTTTGCGGTATTGCGTTATTTTTGGTGCTGTTTTGCAGAATTTTTTATTTCAACCTGCAGCGTAAAGTTTGCGATTTGTGAAAAGTTTTTGGTTAAATTTGATGCTGTGTTGCGGTTTTTGTAAGTTTTTTTGTGTGGTTTTGTGGTTATCATTCTCCTTTCCCACCCCCTTCCTTCTGGTAACGAGTCCAGATGCTCTATCACTGAGCTACAGGAGACTTGCAAGAGCTTAGTACATCAAACTATGTTCATGTGACAAATATCCTGCATACTGCTAGGATTTGAAATATGTCCACGAGTAGCACTTGGACAGTAATTATAATAACAGGATGATAGAATGTAATGGTATGTTTTAAGCATGATAAATACTGGTAGTTGATAATGATGATCAGTCAGTGCAGTACTGGCCTAATGGTAAGTACGCCAGACTCCGGATCAGACAGTCTGGGTTCAAGCACTGGCTGGGGTCACTGTGCTATGTTCTTGGCCAATACACTTTACTCTCATAGTGTCTCTCTCCACCCAGATGTATAAATGGGTACCAGCAAAATAATGTTGGGGGTAACCCTGTAATGAACTAGCGCCCCATCCAGATGGGTGTAGAAATATCCCAAGTCACTTAATGCTACTGAAACTAGGTTAAGCTTCGGCAGAATGAGCCGCTTGGCTCGAGGCTTTTTAGGCTTACCTTTTTACACAGACATACTTGGAAGTTTTTCTGAGTACATGTATCAATGTGTCACTGATGATGAAAGAAAATCGTCATTATCATCTATTTCATCATTGTGTTTTTGTTACAGTTTCCATCACCAGAATGGGATAGTGTGACAGAGGAGGCAAAAGATCTAATCAACAAAATGCTTACAGTTGATCAGAGTAGAAGGATCACTGCTGCGGATGCTCTCAAACATTCATGGATTTTGGTATGTTGTGTTGTCTGAATATCTCTCTTTTGCATTGTTATGCATTGTTTTGTTAAAATTACATTGACATTGAGCAGTACCAAAAAGAAGGAACTGTTTTTACCTTCCATATAGAATCTGTCACATTTTTAGTAACTTTGGAGTAAAGAGTTCTGATCAATACTCATTAACTTTTTGGTTAATGCAAATAATATGTAAATTCAATTTTTGCCTGTGAAAATAGCTGTCAGTTTTTAACTACTATGAAAACAGATCTCTTCTATTTTTATTGAAGTCAGTATTCATTTTAAAGTCGGAAAGTTGGGTTTATGGTTGACATCGTTCGTGTAACTACGTACAAGTCAGTTTCATTAGCTCTTCTCTACCTTGAGTCACTGGCTGCTTAACACTGTATAAAACTTGTAGGAATAAACTTAAACTATGTAAGCTTTTTCTCAAATTTCTACGTTAAGTTTAAGCTTACCTCTTCTTTTGCATTGTCGACTTGCCTTTGCCCTTTAGTTTCGCTATCTTCCATTGTAGTTACTCATTGAAATCTCTGTGTATCACACTCTCAAAATATGGCCGAAATTGACTGACTATAAGCTTAATTGTTAATCATAGAATTAAACCTTTCTTGTTTGCAATCTCACTAAACACTGAGCAAAGCGAGTATTGCCTTCTGCTTCTTTGTGTCTTGTCAAATCTACACGTCTTGAATCCCGGGCTTGAATGTGATTGGCTTATTAGGAAATGTTTCCGATCTGTATCGTCCAATCAGTCTGTGGCATGGGTTCGTTCGATCCGACGTGATCAGTGCTTTCAGTTTTCATGTTACTCAAACCTTTTTTTATTTGTTTTGTCTTTATTGATTAAAATTAAACTTGGTGCTAAGCCATCAAGTTGTCAAAGGTGACAACTTTAACCAACAATACCACGTATTTATGGTTTCACCAAACCATTCGATAAGAGTTTTGTATTACAAAAAATCACTCGCCGAAGACGCACGATTTACAAACTTTTTATGTTCCTCAAGTACTCAGTTACTTTTCGTTTCTGCGCTGATAGACTTACAGAAATGCGGGATCATTTGCTTCTATGAAATGACTACGGTTTTCGAAAGTTTTTTTCCGGAGCAAGAGTCAGTCGTTATTATAATTTCGACAGCTATTATGAATGTCAAGGTTTACTGTATATCAACATGTCAGTCTGTTTTGAAGATTAGTTTTTTGCGTGGGTTGTTTGCATGTTATACGCTGAATTAAATCATGACTTTACAGGTGATACATTTGCCGCAAATGGTTTTTTCTCTTATTTTGAAGATCTAAAGAGCTTATAGAGTGCAGATAGACGCAGCGTACATGCAAAAGTCAACGATTTTTCACTGATAACGTGTTTCATTTTTTTCGATTATTCGAATTTTGAGTGTTTTCTTTCTCTGTTCAGAAGAATAGCTTACAGTAATAAAGTATTTTAGTTTCGTAAAAACCGCCTTGACTCATTTTCTCATTTCAAGCAAGCTGATATCGGCGGATTTTATTTTATCGTTCGTAGTCTTTTCCATCAAGTGATTCCTTTTTTTTCCTTCACCGTGCACAATATTATGAAGTAAAACCTCAGCCGTGTAAACTGGTGACATTATATCGGTTGTGGGATGGCTCAACGTCTTTGAAAATACCGAAAATTACAATAGGAGATAGTTCAAGACAAGTACTTCGCTTATATTACATTGTGGCCGTCGATTTTGAAACATATTCGCATTGTTATTATGCAGTATTTAGTTCAACTTATTTGCATACTGTCCGGAACATTTTCTTTCGAAATTCACTGTTTTTACAAATTGTAGAAGCCAAGAACATCCTCCAAAAGATCTTCACAATTAAAAGGTCTTTTTTTTCGTTTTCTGGACACCGTTCGGTCATTAAAATGGATTCTGAATCGGTGGGAAGTATTTTTTGCTAGTTTGTGGTTCCTTTTCAAGTTTCTTGTTAATTGTGCCAAGTGCATCGTGGTCGAGAGATTGACTAAGTGTCTGTATTGTTTGAGCACCTGTCTTGTAAAAGCAAACTCGCTCCATAAAGAACTGATTGAGTTTCTTTGCTTGTTTTCGATCAGGCTGGCGACAAAATTATTCCGGTTAATCGCTGCGTTTACTCGCGTTGCAGAAAGGAACCTGAGCATTCAATTCAGGTTTTTTTTATTTCTATCGCCCTTAAAATACGCTTAAGTTGCATTTTAATGTAGTTTTCTTGTGACTGCAGTTGAACTCGCCGTTTTAACGATCAAGATTGTGATATTTCTCTCTCGATTTCGTTCCAGAATCGCGAGCGAATTGCGTCGAAAGTTCATCGCCAAACCACACTTGATGGTCTGAGGAAGTTCAACGCGAGGCGAAAACTCAAGGGAGCCATTTTGACGACGCTGTTAGCGACGCAAAATTTTAGCGGCTCGAGAAAGAAGAAGGGCTCCGATGAAGATGTAATGGCGACTCACCCAGAAGAAACAGAAGCCGCCACCCAAGCCAGCGCGCAACCGCAGTGGAAGCCACAGAAAGAACAAGAAATAATCCGATTAACGC
This sequence comes from Oculina patagonica, assembly GCF_052425735.1. Lineage (NCBI taxonomy): Eukaryota > Metazoa > Cnidaria > Anthozoa > Scleractinia > Oculinidae > Oculina > Oculina patagonica. The sequence goes on along the minus strand of NC_135759.1, from coordinate 30,346,760 downwards.
AGCAACTGATAACCAGCATAACAACGCTAGACTTCGACACGTACAGCAAGCTCGTCGACTCGCACGTGACGGCGTTTGAACCAGAGGCAAACGGAAATCTCGTCGAAGGCGTGGAGTTTCACAAGTTTTACTTCGATAATGTGTTACGTCAACGGAACGCGCCCACAAACACCACGATTCTCTCGCCGCACGTGCACATTCTGAGCGCGGACGCCGCTTGCATTTCCTATGTGCGCTTGACGCAGCGTATTGGTAGCAACGGAGAGCCTGTAACGGACCAATCAGAGGAGACCAGAGTGTGGCAGTTAAAGAACGGGCATTGGGTAAATGTACACGTACATAGGTCCTCTTCTGCAAAAAGACATTAGATTTATAACTGGATTCTTTAAAAAATACTGTATAATTCTGTATGTGAAGGTAATTTGTTAAGAACGTATGGAATTATGGTTTAGGCGTGGATGTTTAAGAACTGCAAAATGTTCCTTGCGAATTCAGATTTCTACAATTCTAAAACTAGAATTTTTATTTTGCGAGCTGAGGCTGCCTTTATAAGGAACACTGTTAAGTAAGCTGATAAAATATAAGCCTTTCTTTTAAGCCACCAATCATTGCTAAAGGATTAAATTTAATCAAAGGCATATTTTCTAAGGCGGAGCACATGAATCAAAGGAATATTCAATATTGGGAATTTATATAGACTCTAATTATTACTCGAACGTAGAGAATTAACATTTGTTTGTTGCGGAATTTAATCAGCCTCGTTTTAAATCGGTGGCCAGGTTACTTCGTTTTAGAATGTCTCTTTTGGATTAGCAGAATTCTTCATTGATATGGTGATATTTATTTTACTTTGAGCAATTGACTATATAAAAAATTTTTCATTGTTATAACATGTGAGATCGCTAAACCGTTTTGCATTAGGTGAGAGAGCTGAGAGGCATACTAGAAGTTTGAAATGACATTGATTCATAGTAAAACTACAAAATACCTATCTGTTAATTTTAATAATATTATTAAGTTAGGCTTTTCCATTTTTGGGAATTGGGGAAGGGTAGGTATCTGCCAAAACACGTTGTTATATTTTAAATAATGAAAAATTTAATGTTAATAGTTTAATATTAAATTTGCGAGAATATATTAATATTATTATCTATCTTCACGACTTAGTATGTCGATTCGTTAACCTATTCGTTTCCAAGAGTGATCGAAATTTCAATTCTCTATAACACTATCATTCCAATCACAAGCAAATAGGTAATAAGAAGATAGAAATTTATTAACCAGGGTACAATGTCTTGATGTACCACCAAAAAAGGCAGAATTGAATTTCAAAAAGTGCATGGAAATTCATTTAAAAATTGCCATTTCAATCTTGGGACTAAAATGGTTGACTTAAAGCTGAATTCAAAACTAAATGGTCAAGAACTGGCCTAGCAATTTGATCGTATTTTAGCTTTGTGTATGTAGATAGTATTTGTCACATCATAGTACAAGCCACGTTGTTATTACAGGGCGGCCAAGCACTTATTTTGTCACCACTTTTAAAAAGCACCAACTGCATTTTCACCGATATTCCTTTGAAAGGATTAGATCCCTGAAAATGTGCGCAGCCAATCAGAGGTGATAGTAAGAGCTGTCACATTTTGAAAGGACATTATACGTTTCCTAAGCAATACGAAAGCGTCAGAATATGACAAACAAGCACATGATAACATGTACTGTTACAGGAGTGTAGCCCTTGCTCAGGATGAGATGTGCTGAGGAGAACTTCTCTGTTGCGACAACGTGGTTAGTTTAGTTACATGGTGCACTGTTCACAGATAACCCAAGCTTTCAAGTAAATCATAATGCTCACAATAAGATTGTAGATCGAATGCTCACATTTCCACTACAACTAATCAAAGCAAGTCAAAGCAGACATTTTGCCTTCGTTAGGTTCCAATCTTATTTTAACTGTGACTGCACTTTATACATTGTTGTGACGTGTTTTGTCAGGTAAAAGTTTGGGCTATCTGTGACCATCACTACACTTGTCATTGCATTAGGCGGCCTGTGTGTAGGACACCACAGTCATGAAATAAATTAATTAAAATTGCATATCAGTCAAATTCGGAATGACTCTTTCGTACTTGTGCCGTGTAATGTTAACGTCTTAATGTTGATTCCAACTTGTTTCGTTGTTTTTATTGATTCCACTTGAAACAATTCCCTTGGCCATGTACTTTACTAGTAACAACTAACTTTCAATTGATTTCTTCCTAGGGGAGTGAAGAATTATTTTATTGAAACAAGGTTGTTCTTTGTTAGAAGCGCAGTTCTAGAACACAGACATTGAATAAGGTGGAAGACCTGTTCGGTTTGAATTCATATAATTTACATGGAATCAAAAAGGCTTTAAGGCCTATTTTCAAAAGACGCGAATACGAACGAAAGCACAATATAAACAGGTTCTTAAACAGCGAGAAATGATTACGTGCTTACGCTTAATGAGGGCCTTCCGAGGGGGTGGCTCCATGTTCCCTTGATTCCTTAAAAATTTTACATTTTCCTGATTTTCACGTTAACAAATTTAATATAATTGTTCCCTTAAATTTTCACAAAAGGAAATGTAGTAAAGACAACCATGGTTCCCTTAAAATAATCCAAAAATAATGTTTCTTGTTCCCAAAACCCTTGGGAGGTCCTCTTTAAAATGCTTGCGTTTGCCAGCCAATTTCGTCTCGTAAAAACTGGCTTTAACTGTAAACTCAGTATGAATGACATGAATGAATTTCTCGACCGACACCACTTGAGTTATCTCCAGAGTGAATTCACCGTAGACGGACTTGAGTTGACGTTAAGTAAAGCAAAGTTAGAACAATGGTTTGAAGACAGTTGTCGACTAATGAAAGGGGCCCCTGGGGGCGTCCTTATATTTATCACTGTCAGTCCGATATACTAAAACACAGATTTAACGTTTTTGCAAAATGACCTCTGTCGGTAACCAGGGAACCAATGTCACTAATTTTTCAAGATAATGTTTCTATTGAAACGAAAAGATAAACTAGTTTTAGTTTTCAGTCAAAAATTAAACGGTAGAAGAAGAAGAAAGCCTATCATGAAACCGATCAAAAATCTAAGGAAACGCGCTCTGTGAAAAGCCCGCCAACAGTCGTGAGTTTTGGTTTAAAGAATCTGATTGGCTAAAGAGACATTTTTTTTGCTTGGTGCGATTTCAGTGGAACCTCGATTTAACAAACCGCTAAATAACGAACCCTCGGTATTACGAACGATATTTTTCACCTAAGTGATAGTAAAATATATGAAAAGAAGCCCAAAATAACAAAACCTCGTTATAGTGAAAATATTTTGCCAGTCCCTTGGCCCTTCGTAATATCGAGGTTCCATTGCAGAGCAAATCTAATGTTTAAGTAACGCATTTTAATTCTGCGAATTAATTGAGAGAATTTAAGTTCTTGATAACAAATGATTAGAATCAGCGCGTGATGAGGACCCTTAATTTCAAATCACTAAAAAGTCAAAGTGGTTGATTCCGCAGCAAGGATTGTGGAATGAATTTAATTCACTAATCATATTCTTTAAAACTATTTTCTTATGTACAAGTTATAAATTAAATGGGTTCCTTGGCTACAGGCTCTAAATACAACATTTTACGTAGCTGTGTTCATGGAGTTCATCGAAACATTTATAATCACAGGGTCTTCCTTCCTTGGCTCTGTGCTGGAAGTGTCTGTTCCGCTTTGGACGTGTATTTTTCGACGCAACAGCACACGCCGTAAGGCAGTTTTCACATCTCTCTTCAGGAACGCATACGCTACAGGATTTGCAGCTGAGTTAATGACAAAGAGGAGATCAATGGCTTGTCCAAGAGGTGCGGTAGTCGTGCACATACCGAACACGATGCAGAAACATTTATAGTTCTCAAAAACGTAACAAACGATGAAGAAGAACACAATTGCCACAGTCATTTTGGCGGCAGCTCTGCTTTCAAGGCTGGAGTCATTGACAGTGGAAGAGGTAGCCATCGGTGCGTGATTGAAACGCAGTTGAGCGAAAATCTTTGATGTCCTCTTCGAAATCCTCCGCATAATACAGAATATTTGACCTGTGACAAAGAGGAATACAAGGACAGGAAGAAGTTGGAAAACGCACACCCTGAAAACCAGGAGATGTCGACTTTTCACTTTTAGATAATACGGTACGGAGAACAATAGTATTGGTGATATCCACGCTACGGCGACGGCAATTTGTATCACCCGTGTAGTCATGAACGACAGATACCTCAATGGGTGAACAACAGCAACGTAACGGTCCACGATCATTACAAAAAGATTTGTGGCGGAGAAGTAGAGAAGCGTGCGAGAGACCAAGAAAAACGGTGGCACGCTAGCGGGCGGGTCATTCAAGTTGTCTATGTTCAACGCGAAGAGAAGTGGAAAGAACGTCAACCCTACGAACAAGTCCGCCACGGCGAGAGAAAGCACAGACCAATTGGCTACCGTGTGCAAGCGTCGAATCGTGATGATCAAGTAAATCACAAGTCCATTTCCAATAATTGTAATAATAGTGAGGATCCAGGCTAAAATCCAGTACCACATTGCTGTGTCCTTAAACAAAGGGTATTATCGTGTTCGAGAATGCGATCACATCCCACTGAAAAATTGCCGCATCACGCATAGTTTATTGTGAACCTGTTTTGATTTCTCAAACCTCTAATATCGAGTCATCAATCAGGTGATTAAAAGAACCCGTCACCTTGGGTCGGATATTCAATTAGGGTTTTACACGACATCACTTATATTCTATTCTGATAAGCACTTGATTATCATCATTATTCATATGTTAATATACACTTTCGTTCGCGTGCAGTTCGCCTGCTAGAGATCGTCATTCCGTGCTCGATTGAGCTGGAGGAATTAAAGCGGGATTTTACTGTTACGACAAAAAATTGCCTTTCAGGTGCAAATTTGTGAACGACTTATTAACCGGATGATTTTTGGAGGTCGTGATTTGACTAATACGTAACGAGAAACAATACGTTTTGCTTCAAAAGAATTGAAAACAAATCGAGCTATTTATAAACCTATACAAGTGCTTACGTAGTTTACAAGTGTTTTGTTATATTTTCCCTTATTGTATTGGACGAGAGCTGAAAGCCAAATACCTGAGTTGATCGTAACTGATAGAAAACACCTAAAGAAATGACTCGAAAATGACTTCCCGTCTGATATAGGAATCGTCAGCTTGTGGTTGTGTATCCTTTAGTTCGATCGCATCAACAAATTTATTCCCTAACAAAAAGCAACGAGAAAACTTTTCACTTTCATTAAAAAACGATTTTAGTGAAAAACAAGTGATTTCCGGCGCTCGCGGGAAGAACAAACTTAGTTGTTTCCGCAACACGGCAATTTGTTCAGATTTACAATAAACGGCCGGTATAGCAAAGGAAACCTCCGGGAAAAACAGTAAGAAGCTTAAAACTGCAGCGACAACAAAAAATGGACATAATTACATTTATTGAGATCAGAAGCTAAAACGTAAAATGTAAAATAACTGACTCCGAATAAGCTATAAAGAAAAAACCGATGAACTAATCGAGTCGTACAAGGAAACTACTATAAACATCCACATCCCTAGACCTATCTAGTATATTTTTTCTGGAATCACATTATGCTTATTGGCTTGATTGTCGTTTTATCTCATGTAAATGTGGGGTATTTAGATAAAAAAAACCCAACTCATTCAAACTGCGGTCTGGAGATGCAAAATGGTGCGGAAAGTGAAAAGTTTTTACTGGGACTTACTTCTTTTTTACAACTTCCATTACAAGACATTTCCCATTGAAAAAAAAAAAAAAGAGGAGAGTGTGGACGCACAGCTTGTCTGTGTTGTAGTCCAGTTGCACTGAGGGTCACAGACCGCATCGTGGTTACTAACTGACATAATGCCCCCCTTCACGTAATTAAAAACGGCCCAAAATGTTAATTGCGGTTTATATGACTTGAAAGCAGACACTACAAAAAAATGAAAACCACAACCCACAAATTATTAGAGCCGGCTTATTTTATCTCTGTTTTCCTTTCACTGACTTCAACCTTCGAGTTAAACTAAGACAAACTACGAGTTTTGTTGAACAGGATCGCGCTGGTGAAATCAGTCTGATTGGGAGGTTGAAACTATCCGAATACTTCATTTATTTTCCGATGCAAGTATATTCATTGTGTTCCGGGGTTTAATAATAAACTGAAGAATTCAATATCCACTTCAGTATTCCCCGAAGCAGTTAACCAGTTTGTTACCCACGAACTTACGATTCTCAAACAAACACCGGATTCTGGGCATGTTCTGTGTATCGCCTTCTCAACTGAAATGGCACGAGGAAAAAAGAAACGCACCAAAACGCCACCGTTAGTCTTCACAACTTCCTAATGATTCAAGCTGAAGCAATCTATGTAGTATTGTTCTTCAATGGCAAACCATTATTGTTGGTTTTTCTATCATTATATAGTTTAGTTTCCGAGCTATTCGAATATATATGATTCAAGCTGAAGCAATCTATGTAGTATTGTTCGTCAATGGCAAACCATTATTCATTGTTGGGTTCTCTTATTATATAGTTTAGTTTCCGAGCTATTCGAATATATAAAACTAAAAATAGGAGACAGTGCTCCTTTAAGGTAAAGAAGCTTTCTTATTTTCGTCCAAAAATATAATGCGTAGGTCTCTCTGATGACGCAGGTACATGTACGTGTTGATAGAGGTTGGGTAATAAGTCAAGGGACAGAGTCACGAGAAAGCGTCTAAGTTTTTGTATACACTACAGGGCCGTAACTAGAAAGAGTTAAGACGACATTCAAAATTAAGCAAAATATATTTGATTTTTCTTAAGGAATACCTTATAAACAGAATGTCGAGGAAAAAGTTTCACGGCTTCTAGATTTCAGGATTTTCTGGAGGGCATTCCCCGAAACCCCCTAGCACTGAAGATCTTGCCTCGTCTATGGCAAAGGTCTGGTTACGGCCCTGCACTATGCTAGAATTATGAGGGTTCACTCACTGATCAACAACAACAACAACAAAGTTGAAAAACAAAATAAAGGTATAATTTCATTCTCCAAGATGTGAATAAACCATGTTCAATGGTTTTTAAGAAATTTTCGTCCAAGTAAAACTGTCAAACTTGAAAATGTCGGCCCGACGTTTTCAATTACATGTTACGATTTGTCGGCCCGATTTGGCGCAGATTGGATAAGAAAATGAGTGCACATATCAAAATCGATCCGATTTCTTAAAAATCTAGCTGTTGCAGTGTCACAGATTTTTGAAATCGGGCCGATTTTTATCCTTTCAATTTGAATAGGCAAACAAAAGCTGGCCGACGAATCGCAGCGTGTAAATTTGCTTGAAACAAATCGGGCCGACAAATCGTAACGTGTAAACCGTCCTTTAGGCCACTTCGTTCCTACCAGTCCATAGCCACACCACTTTCAAACAAGTTTTACGACACGTAGAGTACATTTTAGCAAGGCCAGGCCACTACTATAAGTGGATTTCCAATAAATACAACACCTTGATTGGATTTTCAAGTAGCACTTAATGTAGGTGACACTGCCCCTCTAACTGTCTAGGTGCGCTTTCGTTTCATGTCCTAATAGCTGTTTTTTTTTAATTATTGGGTAAACCAACGGATAGCTAGCGATGCATGAGAACATTTTAACAGTGATACGCAATAATCTGAACCCAAAACAAAGGTATATAACTCTTTGAAAAGTGCGACTACTGTGTAACCGGGGTCACATTTGACCATGAAAACCAATTGCATGTTGTTGGAGCCAGCAGAATAGAGAATTTCAACTTAATTTTCAAGTTGAAACGTGTGTTGAGCTGAACTTCTTTGCTTTCATTCTCTAAGATGGTCCGTTTACTTTTGAACTATGTAACGAAATTTACCAGATTTTTGGACAGCCAAAAATTATATTTGTGTCGCAGGAAACCTAAAAATAACAGTCCATCTTTATTAAAAATTGCTATATTAGAGCGGCTGCGGATGGCTTGGATCGAAAAAACGGATTGCAACTTGATAAAGTAAGGCTTACTTTTTCAAGTTGTTTCCGCGCATCTTAAAAAACCATCGATATTTATAGCTTGATTTCTATACGCAAATTAAGGTGATATATTTCTTTAGATGCTCAAAGATGTTTTGTTTATGGGTTAAGTTGCCTACCACTAATTTCAGAACAGTTTAGACCAAAAATCTGCGAAATCCCCGTGACATACCTTCTTTAACGGTACCTCCGGTAATAGTGAGTCGCACTCTTCACGGCAGGTCGAACTGGTGATCAATATGGTCAATATCGGCCATGGGTAATGCGGGTATGTTGTCGGGATTACTGTTTTGGGGTACATTTCTTTTTCTGTCTTATTGATATTTCACCAAGTTATTTTCAACCTGGGAACTTGAAATTACTTGTTTCGGCAAGGAGTCGAGCTAAAAACGGATATTTTTCTGCTTTGGGTGAACAAATGTCATTTGTTGGTTTACTGTTGAATATAACCGATTTTGTTCTTTTTTAAGCAAATAAACATGTTTATTTTTCACATGGCTCGTTTTCCTTTGTTCTTCCAGGCTGGTTATATTGAATAAACCCCGCTAATTAACAACTGTCTGAAAAGCTGGGAGCGGCTTTGATTGTAATAGGGGAGAGCGGGGCTGATATTCTAATATTCCACCAGGGGAATATTAGAGTTGATAACCCCCTAGGGGAATATTACGATAATATTCCCCTCGTAGCAAATCCACAAGCCTCGCATTACAAACAAAACCACAACTTTACTTTAATAACGTTACATTCATTTTACCTTGCTTGTTGTTACATTATTTTAAATACTACTGAGCAATTGCTCAATTGAAAACATGAGAAATGCGTTCCGGAACTCGTGCCTCGACGTTTGCTTTTTCAGAATTCCGAAGCAGTTTATTCTGTTCGGTTGCTAACACACTCCAAACATTCAAACGCCTAAAGGTTACCTTTTTTGTCTTCTTCGGGATCCTTCACTATTCCTGGCCAGCAGCTCTTTTAATTTGTCATCGTCAACGATGATCTCTCTAGCCTCTTCGACGTTTTCTTCCCATTTGTTTCCACCTGGTTAAAGCTAAACAACCCTTTTGTCGCCTCCTCAATGCTAATTAAACTGAGCGTTTTCGTAGTCCTCTTCGTCCTCCTCGTCCTCCTCGTAGTCCTCTACGGAACCTTTCTCCTGTTGTTAAGTGTGTGTCGAGAAAAAAAACATTTGTTTTTCTTCAGCGTATTCTTATTGTTTTAAGCCACTGTTGATACCTCGCCCATGTGAAAAATAAGCCGGTTATTTTTAGGTACCTCAGGAATATGCGATTTATTCACCGAGGGCGCAGCCCTCGGTGAATTAATCGCATATTCCCTCGTTGCCTAAAAATAACCCTTACTTAATTAATATAGTACTGCAGGTTTCTGTTGGTAAGAAAGCTAATTTGCACGTCTGCGTACCTCGGACACATTCCCCTTCGGCATATTACCACTCGAGTTTACAACTATTTCATGTAACAGCTAAAATAATTTAAGAAACATACTTTATTTTGTTATCAACGAGCACATCAGCAAGATAGGAAATGTCATAATATTTGCTTGTTAAATTTTATGTATAATAAAGGCTAAAAATGTAATTCAAAGATCATAAAGTTCTAAAAACCAAAACGTTTTTAGATCTTTGAATTACATTTTTAGCCTTTATTAAACACAAAATGGGAAATATTAAACAAACAATTTTTTCAAACAAGAATTTTTCCTTACCAAACTACAATACATTAAATTTTACATGTAACAAAAATCTAGAATACAGGCTTGTATAGCTTTCTCCCAAGGCCAGGTCTTTGCAGTCAATTCATTTTGGTGACATGATAGTGGTCTGGGTGACCGAATTGACCGCATGAAATTTTGAGGCCTAGGAACCAGGCAAACATAAAGCCTGAATCATGTGTTTTTAATGCACCTTTCAATGTTAAGCCCGGGGGGGGGGGGGGGTCGGGCTAACCATGGGAATTTGATCGTGAGGTAGGTCCCCAGGGTAGGGATTTTGGTCATATATAAAAGGTTTGAAGGACATCTGACCACCTTTCATGGGGATTTTGACCAATTATTTTGTCCCAGGGGTGGGGAATTTGACATTTTTTTATAGAAAATGTCAAAATCCCCACCCCTTGCCCGACCCCCCCCCCCTCTCGGGCTTAACATTGATAGGTGCATAAGTACAGCTTTATTTTAACCCAGCCTGATTAAGCAGACAAAGTGTCTCCTTGGGTGGCAGTCTGTGAGCTCAGACTGTAACTATCATTACTCTGAAAAGCACATCACTGATAATTAAGAGCTGTGCCGAGGTAAATCATTAGATATATTTATTTAGTTAACAAGCTCTGTTAGGTTCAACTATTGTAACAACCCCCCCCCCCCCAACAAAATAACCTTGAGAGATTCTCTTCTCCCTCTATTTTGGATCAGCCTTCCCATGTTAGGGATGATGTTGGAGTCTCATGGGGAAACAAGCGACTTTGAAACGACTGTAAACAATCTTCATAATGTGTGTGCAGTGAGGATAAGTTAACAAGGAATATATGGATGAGGAACTAGGGCTAGTATCCAGAACATTTTTTTTTTTTCATTAGCAGACAGATAGGCCTATAAGCAGGATTTACCGTATCCCACAGTTTCAGATATTTTATAATAACAGGCCTTATCACATTCCCTCTTGGAGAACTCAGGTGCAAGTGAGGCAGAGGTACAAAGGCCTCTTTCAGGTTTGGGTTTAAAGTGTGTGATCTGAGGACTGTGGGCTTCGTTTAAGCTTAAGAATTCAGCCTTACCGAATTGCACCTTTTCCATCAGTAATATGCCTGACTACTTCACTAGGGGATCCCTACTTACATGAAGGGCATCCAAGTTTGGCCTGTGAACAGGCTCCCTTGTGGGGTGAAAAAAGTTGAGTGAGCCAAGTGCATTTGGCTTAAGGCCTGATTACATGAACAAGCTGGCTTGTTTTTGCCGAGATCTTGGCACGTCTGTTAAATGAAACAAAAATTTACTTTGTGATTACAACAACTGGGCAAGGCTGGTAAGCCGAGATCCTAGTATTGTGATGATGGGATCATGGCTGGGAATTTCCAGGTACCGGTAATTAAATTCACTGGGCCAGCACTATATTTTTCTTCCAAGCACACTGCTAACCACAAAAATCAATATTGCCACAGACGCTGTACACACCCGTGAGCCATGCCACTAGCTGGAGCTCCACTAATATCAGGCTGGAAGTCATCTCAGCAAACCAAGACAGCCCGGCTCATGTAATCAGGCCCTTACTCACTGTTTTTTTTTTTCACTCTACATCCCACTAGTGAGCCTATTCACAGACTAGGCATAAATTTCTACAATGTGGGGACAAACCCCAATATAGCTACGAGAAATAGCCCAGCAAAATCAAACACTATGCTAGAAATTTAGTTTTCCTGGCGGGGGCAACTCCCCCCTCCCTGCCCTCCCCCCCTGCTAGGTACAGCCCTGCCAAACAACTAATCAATCCTTTGACCGAGCAAATTTTCTCTGATGAACTCTCTGGGCTAATGCTTGAAATACTGTTAGCTTTCCAAATTTTGCTAAGGGGGTTATATTTCCTTATAAACTTCAGTTTGATTGTTTACTAAGCAAATACTGCACAGCAGTTTCTGTAGAATAATTAATCGTCCCCTTTCTTGCCCAGAGCCCTCTCATGATCCTCTCCTGGGATGGCCCATTTAGTTCTGGTAAGCCAATACCTGCGTAATGACCCTTATTTTGAAGAATAACACAACTGCTGGAGTTCCTGTCACAAGAACAATAAATTTTCTTCCAAAAGTCAATGAGCAATTTCTCCAAGAGTTGGTACAAGTGTAATGACCCTTATTTTGAAGAATAACATAACTGCTGGAGTTCCTGTCACAGAAAAAATAAATTTCCTTCCAAGAGTCAATGAAACTTAACACGTGCACTGTCAAACAGTGAAATCTGACACTCCTCCGGATCGCTCACTGATAACAACACTCCAGTCTCGCTTCTCCCGCCGCGTGTTTGATCAAAGAAGAATTTCTTGCTGTATCCTTTAGTGCTGACTTGCAGCAGAACGCCTTCTTTCATGACAACCATTGTTTGTGGATGTCTATACCTCATCTCCACTGAAATGCTAACGGCATGGGCTTTATAGCGGTCGATAATTTGCTGCAGCAACTGCAGTGGCAGCGGCCCTTCCAGCATAACCATGTGCTCGCGAACGAAACCTTTCTGAGTGTAATACACAAAACAGGTTGGAAGGGATGAATCCACGGGCATTTTACCAATCATTCGTAAACCAACCCACATATCTGCACACTTTTTGGTGACATGCTTGATATGGTTTACGTGAGGAATGAACTTCTCGAGCGTAAAAGGCTCACTAAAAATTGACTTGGGAAGTTCGTCGGAGTCACTGTTATTGTGTGGGTTTGGGGCAGCTGCCTGAAGACTCGAGGTGCACGTCTCTTTATGGCTTTTCCAATCCTTCTTTTGGCACGTAACGGAACAGTAAAAAACTCTGTGGCATTTTCCACACTTTTTAGCGTCTTCTTTACCACAAACTTTGCAAGGATTTGTCATCTTCGTTGCTAAAGCGGTCTAAAGCGGAAGCCTAGCGAAAGAGTATCACACGAAATTCCCCCGCGGGAAATGCATCCTCGTTTTCATGTTGTTGACTGGGTTGGAGTCCCCCCGGGGGCGGGGGAACTCTCACATGAACGAGTCGGGGATAGTCGTCGTCTCTCTTAGGGGAGTAAATTTCGGATTTTGGTCTCACTTAGGGTGTTCCGGGCAAAACGCCAATATTTTTAGCCGTCAAGGTCTCGTTTAGAGTTGCACGCTCTTTTGGAGGGGTCAAAAAACTTGGGCCACGCCCAGATTGGTCTCATTTCCGACGAGCATCCCCGTCTGTTCCATATTGGAGTCCCCCCGGAGGCTGGGGTAAATGAGAAGCGACTGCAAGACTATCCTCAAAACAGATAATGACAGAAAAGGTTCTTACAAATTTCGATGTGATCTAGTCCAGTCTTCTCACTTCATCTCTAGGGGTCAGCCAGGAGAGTTAAGTGGTATACCAATATACCTGAAAACCTGTACCCAGTATACCCAATATGTCTCCTCAAAATCGTGCAAAATACCAAAAATTAAATTGATTAGGAAAAAATAAGTATACTTTATACCCATAAAAGACCAAATTTAACCGTAAAAATATTGTATACCCAATTTAAAATCCCCTTGTATAGTATACCGTATACCTAAAAACCCTGGCCGAACCTGTTCTCTCCTTTTTACACTTGGCCTTCTCTGTCAGAAACCTGGACAGAGAGTGGGTCGAGCGGAACTGGACTAGATGTGATAAAGTAGGAAGTCAAGAGCTCATTTAACAAAACGTTATGCAATAAAAAATCTTTTATTTACAAAGTGAGCTTTACCTGGATATATCTTGAATAAAAATGGGCAAAATTGTTCATCATAAAATTGCTCATCATAAATTATTCAAACATGGAGTGAACCCATGAAAAGAATAACTCCTTCATGTGGGTATTGAGAGACAGCACAGATGACATGTATTGTTTGACTTTGTTTCATCACTTTCATTGCTGAGTAGTTTGGGGTTTGGACGAAAACGTCCTACAACTACAGTTTGGGCTCACTCCATATTCAAAAATGTGGGTCTTTAAACCATTAAAATTTCACATCAAGCATCTAATCACATGCCTTAATGCAACTCACTTCAGCAAGGATACAAAGGTTTGTGCAGCATGAGCAGAGTGTAAAGATTTAAATCTCTACTTATAATTTGTTTTATAGAAAATTAAATCTGAGCAATGGACCAGGACTGGACGATGCAATTATGTATACTTTTGTCATTTCTTTATATTACATATTTCTCTGCTGAAAAAAGTCTTTTTACAGGAAATCTTCAATTGTTCCCCTATTTCCCCAAAACAGATCATGGTATCTAATCTCACTTAGGAAAATGATTCACAGGAAGCAAATGCCTATCGATCTTTTTTGAATAAAAAATCAAATTTGAGACTACAATCAAAACAAAAATAACCAAATCGTTATTAAAATCAAGTCAGCTATTGGTGGAAAACTCAACTGCAAAGGGCCCTGCTCCATAACATCAACTAAAAAAAACCTGTGTGGCAGTCAAGGGGAAGATGAGGAATTTTTTTCAAACAAGCATAAAGCATGGGAAGAGAGGAGACCTAGAGATATTTTATTTGTCTGCCGGCAGACACAAAATACCACCAAAAAACGCAATTGGATTGCCACAGGTGCTCCTTTACACTTCACACTTGGTTGAAAAAAATTCCTTTCCTTTTCCTTTCTGCACTTGTTATGCTAGTCAACTATGAAGAAATTCTTTTGGCACATCATGTGATCTTTACTCTTCAGGACTGCATGTTATGTCAAAAAAGACTGTATGTATGAGGGTGGGGGTTATTGTCACACACTTAAGCTGTTTACAACTGAGCAAATGTTAAATTATTAAAAAAAAAAGTTGAATGGATATCATTTGCAAGCTAAGGTAAGAAAAGTTCTAAATGTTATACATCTACATCTACATAAAAATATTAGACGACACATTCTCTCTGTCAAATTAAATTGCAAAGCAGTCCCTTTCCTATCTTGTTTGGTAAAGAATGATCCACTCGCTAAGATGTTTCAATAAGACACCAAAACGACCACCAAAACCAAAAGAAAAAGGTCATATTACCCCAGTACAGTAGGAACAATTTTACAAGATTAAGAATTTGTCTGCTTAACAAATATTGTTCACTGGTATTTTTTTTCCTTTCTTGGTGGTGGTTGGGGGCAGTGAGTGCTTACTCCTTATCAAACTTCTTTAATAGAGACTGACTTTACCCCGTTAACCTTCTACAGGTGGATAAAGCGACTGCTTTGCTGTACAAATGACATCGTCAACATCAACATCAATCAAGCAATTCATACAATATTTTGTGTAGATTTCAAGAAATTCAAAACACATCAAATAATAATGTACAATGTACTGTAAGGCTGTACTGTGTAGCTGTTGCTCTTCCTGGGGATAAACTTTTGTCTTTTTTAACATACTTATTGACCAAACTGTAAGCATTGGGCACCCTGGAATTCTTAGTTGAGAGCTTTTTTAGAGCACAGCATTACATAGGACAATATTTTTTCTAAACTGTCTGCAACAGTCTGTAAAGTATGGTTTGACCGAAAAAATATACAAAGAACAACAGTGACTAAGATTAGCATAGAATGACTTTAAATGCCAAATTAAAACTTTAATAAATTATAATCAAAAATTATTTGTGTCAAAAGAAATCAAGCTTCAGGGACCAGGGCAAATAAGGGAAAAAGTGATGTGGGAGATTCTAAGAAGCCTGCAAATCATTCTGTTTTTAGTTTTTTGTGCGGCTAATATTCTTTGAGAGGTTTTCATGATGCTGGACAAATCATTTCATCAATATCTGTTACATAGTAAATTTTTGAAACTGATGGGTTTTCCATTTCTCAATTTGGCTGAAATCCATGTCACAGTTCCTTTAAACACAAACTTTTTATTGTTTATACTTCTAGAACTTCATTGTATCCTTCCAATCACCTTTTCCCCCCTTGGTCCCCAGGCCTCATCAATATATTAATCAATATCAGTATCAATAATAATAATAATAATAATAATAAAGATATTTTAGCAGGGAGCCCACGTCACAAAAAGGTGGTTTTCAGTGGGGCCCTGCAAATAGTTAAATGCATTAAGTTAAACACTCCAAGCGTACGATTGGGGGCAAATATATGAAAATTTATCAGTTTATGCATGTAAGCTAGATAGCAGGCAGAGCACTTGGATTTCACTCTATATATTCAGCTGTTGGCATTATAAAATGTATAAAACTGTGCCTGCTTTGAAATATACTTATATTATTTATAAGGAAGATGTTCTCAATATATGTCCCTGTCCCATCTGGCCATCTGCATCTTGATATCTGCTGTAAGGCTGTTTGCAAAGCAAATTCCCATGATCTGCAATAAAAATAATAGTCAAAATTTTATTGAAACAAAACATAACAGGTCCGTTCACAGAGTTGGCATGTCACAGCATTAAAACCAAAAATAATTTGCAATATGACATGTTACAACTGTAAGGCAGTTCTTCATTGCCCTACCAATCAGGAGATTCTGTCAACTTATTTATTAAAACCAAAGGCTCCCAGTAATCGAAGTTACTTCAGGAGTCTTTCAGGAGACCAAAATAATTTATTTAGTGTAATAATTAATAAGATGGTAAACTAATGTGATTAAGAACTGTTCAGTATGTTTTTATTAAGGTGCTGACAAATATGAAAGCAACTGTTTGAGTGGTAGCTTACAAGAGCAAAAAAACAAAGGAATTAAGACCAGTTGGTATTCTGCAAAAGTGGTCATGGTTGCTTACTGGAACGGTTGCTTAAATTCAGAGCTTTTTATTTCAGTTTGAATGACAATTCAGATGGGGTTTCGTGAAGGTGGTTGTTACAAGGAGAGCTTTCACTTTAGTAAGAAAAAATATTCATAGAAGGCAGAAAGAGAAACTTGTACAGGTGAGGGAGTTTGTACGTTTTTTGTAGCACACATCATAAACATTATTAAAATGTTACTAAATTACACTGAGAATGTCCTAAATTCTTTACATGTCAGTGAATTAAACAACTTGATTATGATAAAGTCACCTGCATTAGAGCCAGGCCAACTGCAATCCCACCGATAATAATCATGTTCTCCTTGAACCACTCCTTCACGGCTTCTATACAGCCTCTGGTGTAAATCACAGCATTCCTATCGGTCTCCTGAAGCAAAAATAAAACATCTTTTATTAAACATTGTTCCTTGCCAAGAAGTTAAAGATCAGCCAATAATTTTCAGTGGGCGTGTTTAAAACACGAAATGGCGAAATGGCAAAACAGCGAAATGATACTGAAGATAAAAGCCAAAGTTATACGATATTACCGTTCTACTGGAATCTTCATATGTTGCTGAATTTATTCTTGTAGATAATTAGTCCCGAAAAATGAAAGAAACTGCAATCACAAATTCTCCGTCACGGCATACTAACTATGGTCACGGAGACCCGTCACGAACCTATGGGTAATTTGGATTCCAGTGTATCTTTGTTAACAGGGTGCTGTTTGATACGCCTAGGACATTCTTGATCGGCGTTTCGTTTTAACATCGGAAGGAAATGATTTGTTTATCTCGAATTTACCACCGAGCAGCGGCTATGAAGTTAGGCTTTGAGCTCCAACATTCACATGAAATGGATTATCAAAACCAAACCTACTTCGTGACATTCGATGTCTATATCAGTTCTTAAATACAAGGCAAGCTTTGTAGTGCAGTACAGATACTGATAGGCAAATTCTTGGCAAGTACTAAATGAAAAAAAGATATCCTGGTTTGCTGAGACATTTCAGTAATACGTTCAATTGGCGTTGTGATTAGTGACAAGTATTCATTACATTGCTGGGCCAGAACATTGAAATGTTCCCTTGAGATAATTCAGTCTAGACATGTAAACAAAACTGCCTTGAAGTTCAAAGGGAAACCAAACTATACTATTTAGGTGTATTTATCTTATCATTTCATCATTTCGCCATTTCATGTTTTAAACACGCCCATTTTCAGTTTCACTGTTCAGTATGCCAATCTTGTTAAAGATGTGTTTGAGAATCAGCTCAGCATTGGCACAGCTTCCTTCAGTCAATTTCAATAATGATCTCCTCTCACCCCCCCTGCCAGTAGAATGTTATTTAAAGGAGTCACCAAAACTCACTGGCAGATATTTTTTTCCTAAGTGGTTCTTTTATGCCCAAAATTTGGAGATGACATTGCCATTTAAAATTAGAGAAGGGTGCCATTTGCACATATACGTAAGTCATAAAATAGATAATGGAGACTGACAGTCATGAGACTGACGTGCCACCCTCATTAGACAAAGTCAATTTATTTGTTTATAAATTTTAGGAGGCAGAATGAGAATAAGAAAATAAAACAATTCACTTACAGTATAGGAAGGCTTTCTGATATTATAGCCACATTGTGTGTTGATTGTGTCCTGTAAGATTACATTTCTGATCATTAATATGTTAATAACAGGTCACCATTGAGCAGTTTTCAATTGAGTGTCGTAAAACCAAAACCAAAGTAATTGCTCTGGCCAATCACAAAGGACACAGGCAATCCAGTGAACCAATCAAAACTCGAAGCAAATACATGTAGCTGGCACGAAGCGCGGGAAAACCTGCGCGAGCGAGTCACGATTTGTTTTGGTTTTAGTTCTGATTGGCTGAGAAAGTGGCGCGAGATTTTTAAGCCAATCACTAAGCGTAGAAATGCAAAACCAAAGCAAACGCAATTTACTTTCGACACTCAAGTGAAAACCGCTCTATTGACATGCAAAGATGTACTTGTACTATCAACAAACATGTTCCTTGAAGTATTGGTACATTATACAAATAAACAACGTAGATTCCCAATGTTGTTTGAAAGAAAATACTCATTAAATGCTATAGGCATATAATACATGAACAAAGCACTTTGCATTTGTTGTTTAAATTTATCTTTGGTTTATATTTTTTCAAACGAGTTTGATCTTTATTCTCATATTCATTATCACATCTGAAACAAAGGGAAATAAAAATCAAACTGGTTTGAACAATTTTAAACTAAAGATAAATTTAAACCACAACAGATCCATTGCATGTCTGTGATTGATGCTACGTAATATTATTTTAATGTTGTAGGTTGGTGGTGAACATACTCACTTTTGTATCTGGTGTTTACAAAATCAGGCAAAGAATCTTGACAGGATTTAGTTCTAACCCTAAAACAAGCTGTATAAATACCTATCTCAAAGAAATCTCAAGGACATCTAAAATACTTTCCAAATAGAAAGCTGTTTTTTGATGCTCTTCCAGACGTCATTTTGATTTATAATTATAATATTTTAAAATTTTTTGTTTTCAAAAATATTTTTTCAAAGAATTTTTCTAAACAATGTGAATGTGTATAATCACATTGAATGCATAGTGTTATTTCCCCATTGAAATTTAATTCATTTGTTTATTGTAATGCTAACAAAACTGCTTACCTCTCGACAACAAGAAAATGGAACACCACAAGCTTCTGCACCAGGAGAGGAACAGTTGAAATAAACGTTATTTTGCCAGTTATTATAGTCCTTTCCACCACAACACTGAAACTATAAGTTAAAGAAAAGCCAGGAAATTATATAATATTGAGCAGGTTACACATGATAGTATAATACAAAACTTTATTAAATTAAATATTAAATGAGGAAAATTCCAATAGCCATTGGAAAAAGTTTTCCTTTAAAGAGTGGCTGGCCAAAAGCTTCAAATATGTAGAAATAGTTCACATGGCGTGAGTAGTATTGATAGTCAGCTTCTTTTCCAAGAAAATTGCCATATCGATTATACAAACCAAAGCTTTGTGACTAGGCTGATTTTTGTTATAAACCTGGGTTATTGCAAGGGCCGATTTAGAGGGTGCAACTTTGTCACACGTGACAAGGCTATGGCACAAATTGGTTTACCGTTAATCAAACCTACAACTTGCTTTTTAGTTATAATAATTTATTGTTGTGTACAACACAACAAATGTCGCAGGGTTTCAAAATATGTTTTAAACCCTACAACAATCATAGCTTCTGACAATGATGAAAGTTGTGTGCATTTTTTTCATGTTGCAAGCCACATGCAATACAAAAGTTGCACATAACAAGGCATCTAGATCAGGTGTCAGCAATAGGTTGGAAATGGTTTTCTTAATATTTTTTCAAAAAATTATTATCATAAATGAAGGAAATAGCAGATATTAGTATAATTTCCAGAGGTGAATTTAATTCTGATTGGTCGAAAAGCTTGGACTATGACGCAATATTTACCGTGCTAGGCGGTGAATATTGCATCTCAAGGTTTGGCTACTAAGCCATGCCACATTTGCCATCCAGGCCAGTGAACATGGCAGCATTTGCTGAATGAAAATTTCTCTCATTTAAAAGAAATCACTCTAAGTCCTGGATATTTTAAACATTGGGAATTTTGCAAATTAACTACCAAGGCTTTTGGACCGAAAATATTTTCAAGAGATTGTTTTCAAGGCATTAGAATTGATCCTAAACATGGTGGTTTTGGAGATCACATGCGGCCACATACTCAGTCAGATCGACTGGCAAAACATTATTTAGTTCTCTCCTCACTGGAGCTAGTAATTTCGAGAGGATTCACACATTTGCTCAGAAGTCACCAATGATTAAACAAAGGTAACGGATATCTATCTTTTTCGTAGTGTTTGTTTTGTTCCGTTTTATTGCTAAGACTTGAGTGTAAATTATGATTTTAATCGATGAATTAAACTGGTTTACACGTGTGCAAACGAGCACTTGTGTTTGTTGTTTTCGTGTTTTGTATTGTTATTTTGCAGTTCTTGATATTCACCTCTGAAAATTATACTAAAGCAATTATTCACCTCAGGCTCTGTGATTATTGTTGAGTAATCCCTGAGACAAACGAATAATTGTTAAGTACAATTTTTATGTAGTTTATATTCAAATAGTGCTTATGTACATTCTATAAAATTATTATCATTAATAATCTTCAATAATTAATAATGATAACTAAAAAAATTAATCTATTACACGCCATAAAAACAACTCACATTTTGTTGAACACCATCAATAAAACTCTGTAAATCTACATTGTCTCTGTAGTTTATTATCGTTGTTTCTATTTTCTCTGAAACAAATCCTTCAACCTGAAATTTAACATTTAAATTATTAACCTCTTGTTACCTCAGTAACACTGTTACGCATGTATGTATATAAAAATTTTATGTATGTATGCAACATTCCTTCAAGTGTACAGACAACATAATTATTTTAAGTAGACACCAATTATTTTATTAGTTGAAGCTGCAAAAACCATGAACAATGATATTATTCTGAGTTGGATAGAACTAAGAAGTATTGTTTGTAGTGTGATTGTCCAGGTTAGGGTAGCCAATTTTTGGTTACTCAATGTTTCAACAACATGAGCAGTATTAAAATATTCTTTTCTGGGACGTTTATCATTTAGAAGCCAATCAGATAATAGAAGACTCTAAACTGCTGCAGTATACAGCAGCTAGTCACAGAATAATAATAATTAAATGTACACTGTATGTTACTTAATGATTTTTCTTCGGAAATTCTAAACAATCATCATCTGAATCAAAATCAAGCAGGATTTCTGGAAGAGGAAAAAAAATTATCCTCTCTTGAAAGGCAAACAAATTCAGTGCTTAACCAATGTCTATGTTTTGAAAATAAGAGTGAAAATATCAAGCTTGTACTTTAATGCCTGTCACTGATGAATTGCATCCTATATAATTTGTATAAAATTTATTATTTTATTTGCTTGCTTATTTTCTACAGCATAACCACGCTACTGGGAAAAATATGATAAAAATGGTAATCAAAGGGCTCTTCCTGTCAGCTTATTCATGTAATGGCCAACTGTATTGTTTATTCCACTCCATAACAAAGCTTTAGAAACTTTTAGGCTTTTCCAGACACGAGTTTTTCCAGTTTAAGGTAACTTAAATTTTGCTTCAAAAATTAGCTAAAAAGATTATTAGCCGCATTGGGAACCAGTCACGCAAATCACGCAAATGCTGGTGCTTGCGAGATCTCTCTGCATTTTAATAATTTCCTCGATTCCAAAAATGAACTCAAAACGCTTGAATGACAAGCAAAAAATAATTCATTTCTCGCTAACAGAACTGGCTCATAAACTGGTTACATAAACATCAAGAATAAAATGTTCGATACACAAACGATTTAGAACAATTTTTAACGATGAAACAGATAACTTGAAAATAATGTAAACTTCAAAAGCCTAAAATTAAAAGACCCAAATAAACGCGAAGAAATGAAAGAAAAAAATGTTTCAGTTTTATTTTCATCCGAGATGAGACCAAAAAAATTTTCGAAAATCATTTTGATTTTAGTTTCGAAAGTCTTGTAGCCATGAAATCGAGCATGTCAAAGCTGTGTGAAGTTTAATTATTCACGTTTACAATTGCGCGTGCCAGCACATATTGAATGAACCAGTTTAGGGTCCCCTAGGTGAAAATGTTTCGGCTTATCGATCACTGACATTGCAAATTTTAGAACTTCAGAAAATTGTGTTTTGATGTTAATTTATTTATTAGACTGGTCATTAGGCTATACAAACATTTCATTTCTTTACACATGTGCATCTCAGCTTAATCAAGTTAATGTTGGATTTTACTGAGCGGGGAGAGGTAGCACGTAAAATTACTTCTGTTCGATGCAACTTCCGTCTACGTCAACTTTTGTCTACGGTCCACAATTTCCGTCCACATCTACATCGTTTTAATATCTTATTCATTGATTGCGTGCTCTACAGCATGCAAGTAGCATGAAGAAGCTTAAAAATGAAGTAAAGAACTCTTACTTTATCTTGGAACACAAAGACAAACACTCCCAGAGCTAACTGGATGAAGAATATAATAGCCAGGACAGCAGAAAACTGAAAACAAAAGGATAAGCTGACTTTAATGCTGTAAAACAAGTAAAAACATCTTTACCAGCAAGCAAATAAGCCTTAGTCAGAGATAGAAATGAAGAATTCATGACCACTATTCTCCACCTCATTTATACATAAATGTGTCACAGTGCCTTTCGTTTCTGGCAGAATATATAAAGTATGAAACAACAATATTGCCCTTATTTTGCGAGGTGTAAAAAAACAGCCTGCAAATTGAGTACTGAGTACTGGTATTTGTTGGTGTGCGACTGTATTACACCGCCAAAAGATGTAATTAAGTAAGTTACCATCCACCTCTTATCTGGTCATTCAATAACTGTAGTCATGCGGTGTTAACTTGACCAAGACTAGAGGTGAAATATTAGTTAAGAACAAAACCCTGTATATAACATTAATTTATTCTGCTGTCTACATTAATTGTTACAAAACATCTTAAACTTATAAATAATCAGTTCAATTATAGAGAATTTTGGTACCAGCAAATCAAACTAAACTTACAAATTTTAGAAGGCAGACATTTTCTCGCAAAGCACCAATACAGCCAGTGAATCCAAGGATAAACATGATCCCTCCAACAATGATCAGCGCAAAGGCTGGGTCCATAACAATGTCATTGAAGAAGTCTTGATATGCCGTCTTTTCAAACCGTGCATAGAGACCAACAGCAACTGTAAGGCCGCCAATTAACTGTGAAGAAAGGACACCCCTTATAGATTCAAAACATAAATTGTGAATAAATAAATAACACCAGGTTAATCTGTTAGTCTTAAAGTTTTAGCAGGAGTCAGAAAGATCTAAGAATCACTTGAGGCCTGTTTACATGGAGGGAGGGTGCCCCGAATAACCAAGTTACCCGGCTAACTGAGGGACCCTGGGCAAGCCAACTTTTCATGTTTCTTTAGAAAGCACACTGAAGCCTTTACCTGCTAGACAGGGTAACCTGCATTCCTGGGGCACCCTGTGTACTTGCCCAGGGCACCCGTTTAGGTGGGCTATCTTTTTGCCATGCAAAGGGGTATGGCTTCCCAGGGTAAGTCTTTGCACATGTTCTTAAATTAAATTTGAAGTTAATGGCATATACAATGTATAAATTCTGAACACAAACAGTGCCATTACACCAAAATTAGTTTTATCGGTCGGCTAGAAATCATTTCTTTGAGCAACAGCTAATTAATTCAAAATTGTCATAGGAATGATTATCCTAATTCAGGCAATTTAATTTTAATTTGGTGGCCAAAGACTTTTGAATTTTGTCTGACTTCCCCAAAAACATTTTTGCGGTAAATTTTTAAGAGCTTGGACATTAAAGCAAAATAGCTTTGAGGACAGCTAGCCTTGATTATTCAGTAAAAAGTAAATATTTTTCTTCAATCATTTGGAGCTACATGGTTTTCCCATGCTGTGACACGCTTCAATGGCACTGTCTTCACTCTAGTAGAAGGACAATAATGCATGTAAAGGCGGGCTATGTTTCAGCCCTTCTAACTCAGTTAGCCGGGGCACCCTCCCTCCCATGTGAACAGGTCCTTAGTAACCTCCAAGGCAGACGATCTTTGGACTCTGTCAGGAGGCTAGCAAGATCTCGAAGCAGAACAAATCTTTGAAACAGTATGTAAAACTTTAATTAGGACATGAATCATGACAGGTTTTTTGTTTCAGTCACAGTATGAGATAAGACCTTTTATTCAATAATTTGTTCCTGACTGTGCCCTTGATCTGCTAAGGCATGTACAATACAGATTCAAGTTGATTAACTAAGCTGAGTATTCAATCATTTTTCTTCATTGCTCAACACTATTTTACAAGTCTGTTTCCTGCTTTAGTGATAATGTTTTAAAAGTACTGCTATAGAAAAGTATGAATAAAACAATTGGAAATAAACAAAGACATAAAATATCAAGTGAATTTCAGAGAAAAGTGGCAATTCTACAAGGTTACATGTACATAAACAAAGACAACCACAAACAAAGCTTTACACAATGATGGAACTGATTTATATCTAAAACCATCCTTAAACTTTTATTTAGCCAGACAAGTTGTTAATATTAAATATTTTGTACTTGACTAGGTATAAACTGTGAAATATCCCAAAAGTAAATAGGGCAGTGAATTGTTTTTAAAAACATTTAAGAAGGTAAAATATTTTAGAATACTGTTCATGGAAGGAAAACTCTTATATCACGGTTACTTACATCAAAGTGCACAAGCTATTCAAGGCAATATTATTTAAGCTTAACTTAAGCTTATATGAACAAAGAATTTTTCACAAATTAAACGTAATTCGTGCGTGTCATTAAAGCCTTTAAAGCTTCAACTAAGTTTATAATTTGAAGAATTTTCGCTTAGCCTACTTCATATGCGTAAAGTGCGTCAATTCAGGGCAACTTAACTTAACTTGAACGTGTTCTAAGAACTACATTGCAGTGTATTCATTAGATGATATAGCTCCTTGCCAGTGAATATATAACAGCGGAAATCGGGTCTTAATAACTGATGTTGCTCTACTGCTGGAATCATTTTTGTCAAGGAAACTTGTAACATCACGTTAAGTAAACAGGGAAGAGAAAAGATCAGGTGATGGAGTTAAGCAGGATCTTGCCGTATTCATTTTCACCAGAAGGTCGTTTGCATGTCAACAAACTCAACATGATGTGTATATTTGTCGCACAAACTTACCCAGAAAAACACGTTGAAAAAGAAGAGAAGATACTTTACGCAACAGCTCACTTCTGTCCGGTCCTTAGGCATTGCTAATTGATGTAGAACTCACAAGAATAGCATAAAGCAATGAGGAAAAATCCGTAATTCCCAGACGTTCTACGTAAATGAACACACACTCGACTCAAAATAGAAGCAACTGGTAACCAGTCTCCTCTCGGAGTTGATCACTCCGCCCACGGAATGTGACGACATCACGCGAAAATCTCCGAGACCAGAATGCAATCTTCGTGAAAGCGTTGCTAAGTTACGATAGGTTGAAACAGGTTGATAACTTTATGAAGAAAGTTCTTGGATAATAAATCAATTTCTGAGTTATATCCTGATAATTGTACCCCGCATTGTACCGAGATCGTGTATTCAACATCTTGTTTCGATCTATCTCCCGTGAGTGTTTTGGGTATTTTAATCAGTAAAAGATCATTTGATCATCTGGATCGGATTATAACAAAAATATTTTTCGGAACGCGACGAATATTTGCCAATGCTGGCATTTTTGTTTTTACAGTGAATGTATTCCAGAAGCTGGAACTAAAAAATGCGAAAAGGCGGGGAGCTTGGGGAGAGCAAAGATGGGGGGGGGGGGGAATGGGGGGGGGGGGTGCAGAGCTTAGAAGACCGTCAGACTTGAAGAACGGATGAAAAAGTAAAAGTAAACGTTTTCAAAAAAGTTTTTTGAAATGCAAAAATAATCCAAAAAAGTCACAATAGCAGTCACAAACATGCATGTAGTACTGTCCCCAGTACATCCTCTGCAGCCTGGCTTTAATTTAGGCTAGACACTGCATATAAGCATATAAATCTTGATTTCTGGGGGGTTTGGCAATTCTTTTAAAGGTTGACAACCCACAACTAAAGGAAGGCACATGCCGGTTTTACGTTTTTTATAGAGAGGGGTGGTTGAATTGGGGTGCCAAAAATAACCCTTTCAATGTTATTTGCCATATCATGATATGTGATCTGAATTAAACAATTTATTCTTTTTTCAATGGCTGCCTATTTGAACTGTATTAAAATTATATTTTAATTTATTTACGTCCACATTAATTTCACAGGTTACGTTATTTTGCGTTGGCGAGAGATGTTTGAAAAGCGAGCCAAAATGGCGGCGATGACTCATTGGTGTGGAATCAAGTAATCACGTGGGTTCATTTGGCCAATCACGATTGAGTGTTTATCGTTGTCTTCCTTGTGAGTCGTTGTGAGGCCGATTGTTTTCCCTGAAAAATTTACAACAACACAATCCGGTTGAATTGCTTTATTGCACCAGGTGCAACAAACTGGAGAAAGGATTTTTATCCCTTTATCGTAGTACTTCATATAGTGCATTGGCAAAAGTACGTTTGGAGTGAGCTTGTATCCTGTTTGGGTCGTCTTGCAGGTTGCGGTACGGTAAGCTTGCATTTTGTAATGCGTGGTATCAGCGGTTAAACTCTTGGTACTCGACTTAGAAATCGTAAATCGATAGCTTCGATAGAAACGGTGGACTATTTTTACACGAAAGAATTTCCCGATTTGTCCACGGAAGAATTCTCATGAGAGGAAAGGTATTTGATTTGAATTTAGAAGACAATTCAAGGCCATCAATGTTAACTTAATCGTGCTGATATGCGAGACCTTTGGCATAATATTTAGCTAAGGTGATGGGACTCTACAAACGTTTCCCACATTTCTGATAATCTTTTTATCTTAAAAACACAGTGCTTTGTTTTAACGGTGATCTACAGAGTAAGAGGGCGAAGTAAAAGGTGTAAAAATCTACGTTGTATTGTTAGCTCTGGTCTGGTTGATTACTACACAACAATGTCGTTCGATTGAAAATTTAATTTTTTTGTAGCTACCCACGAGCCAGAATAGTGTAAGCAATTTATTTGCGGTTCATTTGGGGTCGGAAAACCAGAATACTCGTTTTAACTTTGTTGTTTATGCGGTGAACGTATTCTAGTGAAAACGGAACTCAAATGCTGCATTGATGAGCTGCAAAAAATTCACAAAACGAAAGCAGCATCTGATCTTGCTTGAATATTCTCTCCTTGTATAAATTGTTTGCGAGAATCCTGGCAGAAGGGTAAACAGAAGTCGATTTAGATTTTAGGCCATGCATATGTTAAGTGATGTTAATTGCTTTTCTAATACATTCGCCGGCTGATGTGTATTTATAGCTCGCTGGCACATTTGAATTTCAAAATTAGATCCTGAGTATTGTCGACGAAAGTTGCGAGACTCATTGCACACCCTCCTACGCGTACATAATATGTTTATAATTTAAATTCATGGAAAAGACTAGTAAAAATAATATTTATTGGACAGTTTGACAGAATAAGGCCCTCTTTATAATTATTGTGCATGGCTCAAGTGCCATCATTAATTATGATTTCAAGAAAGCTTGATATTTTATGAAAGTTTATACAGCAGTCCTGCAAAATGATGACATGTTATTTTGAAGTAATGGTCATGTTTTTGTGACCTTATCCCTGGCAAGCTGCATTCAAGGTGTCTGGCAGATGCTCCACCATTTTAATTTCTTCGTCAAGTTTAATGAATTTATTTTGCTGAAAATCTTCTTGTCTTGTTGGCCAGTAGGAGCTTCATATTTTATTGAGCCAAAATATTGTTTTTTTTCCTGCCATTTCAAAGGTTCACAAAGTAGCAGGCTGTTTCATTTATAGCATGTTCAGCAAAACATATCATTGACATATCATAGCTGGTAGCTTAATATTGTTCCAAGTGTCCATTAATGAATTTTTAATTTGCAAAACTTTCAATATCATGCCATGTTCCACTGGGTGCCTAACATGTAGCCAGGTATTAATTTTATAATATCACATTTCATAAAAAAGTGATGCCCTTACTGTACATGTAGCACTGATTTGTGTACAGGGAAGTACAGTGTGAGTATTTCTTATTTCAGAAAGAGTAATGGTCTGTTGTAGAATGTACAAAGTGGCTTGCACAGGCCAAAAACAAAATGAAGTTGAAGTATATGTTTACTTTATAGGGGAACAGGGAAGACATAAGAAACAGGGAAGTGTACATCTATGAATAGGTTTCACTGTTAGAAAATCAAAAAGAAAATGTAATGCAAATAGGAAAGTTTAAAAAAGAACTATTAATACAGCATTTATTCTGGAACTGTTCTTCTGATCACAAATTTTCTATTTTAAAAAAGTATATTGCAACTGGAATAATAATTACTTTGTTTATCTTTCGATTATAAGAGCAATACAAGTTCCTGCATTCAATGGATAAATAACTTTGTCAATATCTGTCAAGAGCGGTTTCAGTGACAAGCCTCACAGGTGGCTTGAGCAATATTTTAATATTACAATAAGTTATAGGAAGACTTCGCCGGGTAATCCATCAAGCTACAGTGATATGTTTTGACTACTTTTCTCAACCTGTTTGTACAGTGTTCCAAGTTTTTATTCTTCTCATTTTGTTTTTGTATTTCATAGTCTCAAGCCATTATCTTTGCTCTTATAACTGTATTTTTTAGTTGTATTGATCAGATGTTTCGTTTTTGATAATATGTACAGTGTATTGTAGTAGGGGTGTGAACTCTTTCTGGATGATGGCAGCCACATGCACAGAGTTATATGTTATGTATCCTGTGAAAAAGTTTAGATCATAGAAATTATTTAATCATCAGTCTAATCTATGATCTTAGAAACTGCTCTTTGAGGACGTGATATATTCCATTGCACTCTAATGACTAAATGTAGCTTGCCTTTTGCCTCATAACTTTGAGATCAGAATTGTTTTCTTTTGTATTATATTAATAATAAAATTAAAAGTTTTCTGATATTGAATCATTTTGGACTTATTAACACAATACAGACAAGAATCTGCTTTTAGCACTTTTATCAACAAAGTTAATTAAGTTGGACCTTAGTAAATATCTACGAAACATATCTACTATACATATGTGTACCGGTATGTCTCATGTCTTTTTATTCATTAACCTGGCGTGTTTTATATTTTAGCTGTAATTTATACTTGCTGTCTCTGAAATGGAGCATTTGAGCAACTTAAAGTTTGAGATCGTTCTTTTCCAATCCTGTACATATATACCATATCAGTGTGTCCTAGCTTTTACAGTATTTTACAAGTTCACAATACATGTAGAACTTAGACAGCTTGAGTCAATGAATATAAGACTTGGATTTCTCGGATGCAGTTTATTTTGCAATACCTTCTAATGGTTAGCACTCTAACCTGTTCATGTGGATCAAGCAGTGTGGGTTCAAGCACTGTGGTCATTGTGTTGTGTTCTTGGGAGGGACATGTTACTCTCACAGTGCTTTTCTCCACCCAGGTGTATAAATGGGTACTGATGAACTGTTAGGGCAACCAGACAAATCCTGGGGAGAAAGCAAGGGGGTTGGGGAGTACATTCCTGTACTGAACTAGCGTCCCATCTAGGGGGAGTAGCATTATCCCTAGAAGGGTTTCATTTCCAGTCAACTCTTTGCCCAGTAGCAAATTGACTGGCTATAAACAAGACTTTGCCTGGCTGTTTTACACCAAAGGTGTGCAAAACCCTGATGCCCACCTAGCCGGCCTGCTCCAAATCTTAATGAATCCCAGGCTGTAAGATAAACCTAGCTGCTTTATTCTACAGAAACTGGGATAAGTTCTGGCAGTGTGGGCAGTTACTGACCTTTGTGCATTTACCGGTACCTTTTTACTACAACTGGGCAGGATTACTTTGAGGGCTCAGCACATGTATTCCTCTACAATGTTTTTATTGTTTATCGTTATCTTATTTTGATTAATCAAGTTCTCGGTCCGTACTGTAAATAATTTCCATTCACTTTTCGTCTTCTTGACCGTGTTTGCATATTTCTCGGCACTGATGAAACTTTCAAGTTCTTGACATGAATCCTAGCCTGCTCAGGTTGCTCTAAGTCCACCACATCAGGGAAGTTTTCTCCTTCCAACAGATCACAAAAAGTTTAAAGTTCGGTAGACCTTCTTCGCTTCGCCTTTGTTCCTCGCTTTTTCCCTCTGACTGCGAACGTTGTAGGAAGTTTTGAAAATCTTCTTCGCGAGACATTTCAACTTGCAAAGGCGTACGGCATCAGGAGAACTCTCAGTCAAATTTTGCGGGCCGTACTGCAGATAACGGCCCATAAAATTGACCAATCACAGCGTGTGTGCTATCTCAGAGATATAATAAGAAAGTAATATTATCCAGTGTTCTTAGTAAAACTCATAACCTGTAACACCTGTGAGTGGTGTCAGTACTGTAGCACATATATGTGTAAAAGCTGTGCAATAAGCTCTGTAGCACAAAATAAAAATGTCCAGTTGTCAACGTGCAGCTTTGTCACTGAAATGAGATGGCTTTTGATTAAAGTTAAATTTTGAGAACCCTGTTATTGGTGGTAAATTTCAACTTGTCTGGTGGCTATTGGTTTAGCTGTAGAATTAAATTTTGAGGATTATTTTTATTTCTTTGTAATGCACTTCTACTGTGAGTAGAATCATTTCTTTTTGTAAGTACGATTTTTGTTTGCAGCATGCGGCTCATTTAATCAACTGCACAGTCGGACAAAATTCTTTATTGTTACAGTGTGTTACCATGGCTTTTGAATTTGATAAAATGTGGGCACTTACATTTTTGATAACTTTTTTCAAGTGCATTGTACATGACAACATTTCAAACCCCAGTGCAGTAGATAACTTGATAAATATTACATTTACAGTATTAATCATTACTTCGGTTCCAGAAACCAACAAAATAGAACCAAAGTCCTATTCCATTATTCCATGCTTATGTATTCAAGCGCTGGCTTGCTTTGAACACTCTAATTTTTTCAAAGTAAACGTCGCAGATCCTGAGCACACTCAGTTAAGAGCACACACAGTCTTTGCGAGGAAGAACAGCTCGGCCAGTAACATACCTTGTGGCAGACCGGTTTAAACTGAGCTGCAAAGGTAGATACATACATTTGTGTGTGATAATTTTTAAGTAATGTATTTTTCTATTTTTTGTGGCAGATATGCTGCAAGATTTTGGTTAGACCAACAACAAGATGAAGTGGAGAAAACTTTTCATTTTCAGGCATTATAATTTTAGGTAATGTATACCATTATAAAGTGCACCACGTTCTTGCTTATTCACCAAAAGAAAATCTTTGGTGTTCTTTAGTAGTGCTAAACATTTTTTTTTGTTTCCCATATTTTCAATGTTCAAAGCAAAGCTTGATACATGAATGTGTATATATACAGGAAGCATTTGATACAGGCAAGGACAAAAGTCCGACCAGATCAACTTGAACCACTGATTTATAAGAATAGCGGCTATTCAATCTATGAGGAAATACACAATAGCTATTGCTACTACTAGTACTACTTAACAGTACTATTGCTAGTGCCCAGTACAATAGTTGGACTTCATTAGGTTGTTGGGTGGATGTCGATTGATTAAGTGCGTGAATGGACCTGTTGGGTGTTTGACAGTGATGACTTGTTCTCCCACTTATGCTGGTAAGATTTACACATGATGTAATATTATCACCTCATATGTCTGAGTTCAACACCCAAGAAATCTAGAACCTGTGAATGTTGTTCTTCTATTCAATTCAAAGGAATTTAAGGATCCAAGTTAATCTGGTCTGACTTTTGTCCCTGCCCAATTGATACTAAAATGTTTAAAACTGTCCATGTTCAATAAAATCAGGTTCATAATTAAATTTACTAAAAATTGATTTACCTTGTTTCAGTGTACCAGGTTAGTGAATAACCATGCCAGCCTTAACAGCCAATTCCGTCACGCTAGATGAGATTCTTGAGGTGCGTGCAGGCCCTCTACGTGAAGAAGAGCTTTGGGCATTGCTCTCTCAATCAAGTGTAGCGCTCCAAGATGTATTTATCAAAGGTAAACTTTACAGTTTGGAGGAAGAATGTAGGAAAGTCATTTCTTTTAAACAAATACTTCTTTAAAAATAATAATTAAAACTTCATGTCTTGTAAACACTGGGTAACTATGTAACTTTGAGGGGAGGGGGCTTATCCTTAATTGATAAAACTGTACTGATCTAACACGTGATTTCAGCGCTAAAGTCTACAGTTTTCATAATTCAGATTGTAAAATACATAGATACAGTGAAAAACTGATAAATAGACATGTATCACACTACACTTAAATTATATCCCTGTCAAATTGAATTATGACATTTTGTTATTTTTGGTAAAATACTATGAGAGATTTTCTGAGTGGGTGTTTGAATTATAAACAGGTAAAGCAAGGAGGAAGGGTCTTCTTACCTATACAATTACACCAGAAAGTTTACTTCTTTGCCACAATGGCAAAGTCAAGTTCTCGCTGCATACAGGTAAGGAAGGTCTAACTGTATACTTTAGTCCTTTTCAGTCATTTGCCCGATTTGTCTACAGCAAGTCAAGCTGTAGTCAATAACAAGTAATCCACGTTCAAAGAATATGGATACAATGAACTCTCTCTTTTGGACAGCTTGTTAGAGCAGTTTCCAGTTGAGTGTCAAAACCATAACCAAAGAAGACTCAACTTAACAAAAGACTCAACGAAGACAGTTGTTGATCTACTATAGTGAAGCAGTCAACACTTCTAGAAAAATAATTTACATTGTACATTAGCCCATAAGGAAAAAAAAATTTAAACGTGAAGGGAAAATCACTCTTCTATCATAAAACAGTTCACAAGTTTGGCCACAGAGAAGATATTGAATACAGAAACTTGCATCAAGACTAGGTGGCTTACCATATGACGACACATGAACTCTGATATCAAACAGTGTGAAATGAATTTGAGTTAAAAATTGCTCCTGCCAAGTACAAATAGTTGGTTACATATAGGTTGTTGGGTAGATGATAAGTGAGTGAATGGACCTGTTGGGTGTTTGACAATGATGACTTGTTCTCCCACTTATGCTGGTAAGATTTACACATGATGTAATATTATCACCTCATATATGTCTGAGTTCAACACCCAAGTAATCTAGAACCTGTGAATGTTGTACAACTGCAATTATTTCATTTTAGGTATTTGTTTAACATGGTTACCTACATTGTTAAGTACATAATAATTATCATACTGGTTTATTTCAGTGTCGTCAAGAAATCGCTCTTTCACTGCACCAGAAATGTATTCAAAACAAAGTAAACCAATTGGAAGTGAGGGAACCCTAGAAAAGGTACTGCAGTAACATTTTATGAAACCAATATGTAATGTGTATTTAACCTGTAGGTCAGGTTATCTGTAGTTTGTTTCCAAACTATATGTGGGTTCATCTGTTTCAACCTGAAAGTAACCAGGATTAGAAATATATTCAGCTCTGTCAATAGCTGCACTGGCAAATCGACTAGCCTGGGGCACATTTCAGTAGCTGAGTCTCACCAGGCTTTTGTTTAAAATGGCTCGACCATGGGGAGAAACTCGCGGAAAAAACCTCCTAAAACTAAACCCTTGTAATATTTACCTTTAACACATTATAAATAAATCCCAGGGACCCCTTATATAAAGTCCCAGGGACCCCTAGCTTCCAAAACAAGTGGGAACTCTGCTCTGGAATCAATAAGTGCAAATTGCTACAACTCAGTACAGTAGTTGAACCTGGTTATAGGTTGTTGGGTGGATGATTGATTAAGTGAATGAATGGACCTGTTGGGTGTTTGACAGTGATGACTTGTTCTCCCACTTATGCTGATAAGATTTACACATGATGTAATATTATCACCTCATATGTCTGAGTTTAACACCCAACAAAAATAGAACCTGTCATTTGTTTTAAACAACTTTATGCACCATTCACAAAACAGCTCACATAATTATGAATTCAAAATGGTTTTCCTCATCTTACCACCTTATTCAACAGCAGATGTAAAACTTGTTTGCTTGCAATAAGATAAGCATTCCTATAAGTCTTGGAATTGGCGAAGATGTCAATCCCTGAGCAACACTTAAATTTCTAATCACCAAGCATGTTAAGCAATGATTTGACATGAACCTCTGAGCTTAGTGTACATTGCCAAGATTGTTACCCATAAGTGTTAAAAAAAATATATCTCCGACTCCTTCTGAATTTTCCAGCAAAGTGCATGACTTGCATTGATTTTTGTTGCAAATTTAACAGATCTGTATTTACTCACTGGGAATGACACTATATCATGCGGCTGAGTATGAAATCCCTGTTGGAAAGGTGAGAAATTTACAAATGTACCCTATTACATGTACATGTACATCTTGACTTCAAAAGACAAAATTCTTAACTTATTGGTCAAGTGTTTTACTTTCTTCAGTTGTATGTAATCTACATTTGCAAAATAGACATTTAATACTAGTTTGAAGAATTTGGCTTATTAATAAAAGAAGAACAAGTCAAACTCTTTTCCCTTGCAGTTGCATAATGTTGCATTATCCCCTTGTTACATGTTGTATTTCAATGTTATTTAATTTGGCTCAATTTTAGTATTAAATTATTTGCCATGGATAAATATAAATACTATTTTTTTTATTTTGAATTTCTTTAACAGCCGGTAAATTTAAGTGAAAGTTTGGAGAATGTGCTTTTGTCCATGTGTGAAGAAAGTTCTCAGTTACGGATTTCCCTCACAAAAGTTATGGAGGTAAGTAACCTAGGTTGAACTTTCCTTGATATGAGCAGCTGGTGATAAAAATAGTTATTTTAAGGGAGCTATGTCACAGGGATTTCTCTGATTTTTGGTCTAAACTGTTCTGAAATTAGTGGTAGGCAACTTATAGTAACCCATGAGAAACATTATCATTGAACTCTTAAAGGAAGATATAAACTTCATTTGCGAATAGAAATTAAACTACAGCAATAGATATTAATTTTTTTAAAAATGTGCAGAAACACCTGAAAAGTTAAGCCCAATTTTTCAAGTTACATGTATAATCTATGTCCATCCTAGCCATCTGCAGCCAAAGACACAAATTTTCAGCTGTTGTTCAAAAATCTGTTAAAATCATTGACAAAGCCCCTTAAATTATGATAGACATTTTCTTTGTCAGTAATATAATCCATGACCAGATGTTCAGAACAAGAATATTTTTTTCAAAATGTATTTTAATTTTATTTTCCATCTTTATGTGAAGGTGTGCCATGGACATCGTAAAAGGCGACGTTTTAATGACATTATTGCATCCATGGTGACTGCGGTTTTGGGAGATGATGTACCAGATGTAAGTTGACTTGATAAAAAAATTGTACTGTCAGTTATAGTAAATGCTGACTATAAGTAAACTCAACTTCTGTGAATCTGATTTAAATCAAAATTCTAGAGACTTGACTTTCAGCATTAGTTAAACCATCTCGATGTTTTCTGTTGCAGAATGATGAAGAAGATTACAGTTTTGATGAAGAAACTGTGCATGTTAATAACTCTGAGTTTATGAATGGAGAGGTATAGTCTAATGAGTTGAGCCTTTGTTAAAAGCTGAAAAAAATGCTCGTATTTTACCACTGGTTAAAATAGCCATAACCAGTTAATGTTCAACTTGGTATTTTAATGCCTGGCTGTTAAAGTTTCTAGTCATCCTTTTCAAGAAGGGATACATACATCCTGGTCAAGTTTTTGCCTACTCTTGGTCCAATGGGTGCTTTTGCTTGA
This sequence comes from Oculina patagonica, assembly GCF_052425735.1. Taxonomy (NCBI): domain Eukaryota; kingdom Metazoa; phylum Cnidaria; class Anthozoa; order Scleractinia; family Oculinidae; genus Oculina; species Oculina patagonica. Next base: position 30,310,711 of record NC_135759.1, on the reverse strand, counting down.
CAGGGCAGGAAAAAAAATTGAAATCCACTTGCACAGTGGGCCAGTAAATTTCACTTTTTACTTGCCCCACTTGAATATTTCTTGCCATCACTCAAACTCACAAGACAACTGAGGCTAATTTCACTTGCCCACCAGGCCCCTAAATGTCTATTTTCCCTGCCCAAGAGGGCAAAATTCACTTGCCCAGAGCAATCAAACCTGGGTTTTGCCTGCCCTGCTTGATAGAGCCAAGCTATTGCATGATAAGTAATAACATTTGGCATGGTGAAAGGACTGTTTTGTTTTCTCCTCAGGAACCATCAGTTATTACTGATTTAGCCAGCCCTCGAAGCCTTCCTTCACCTCCACCCTCACGGATCAGCACGCAAGGTCAACCAACATCAGAAGAATTGATAGGGTCAAATTATCGCCGATCAGGCTCACCAACTGAGTTAGCCTTGACACCTCGCAGTAAGCAGGCTCGCATTCCTCATGTGCTTGGTGAGTCACTGGTTATTTACATTTAGAATAGATGATCTACAATGTAAGCAGTATAGATGGCTGAATTATTATTTTCAGTATTTCATATACATTATAATTTTGTTCATTGTAAAAATACAAAACATAAGGAAAAGTACAGTACTTCTCAATTTTTTTTGTAGATAAGTACAAGGACCACCTAGAACGGGCGAGGAGAGACAGAAGTCAACAATCATCACCTTCCAACTTATCAAATGGTTTTATAAACATTGACCAATCACAGCCAAGCTCTTTTGACCAATCAGAACCTATGGCTCGTGATCAGACGTGGCCCAGGACACGTGATCAGTCAAGGCCTAGTAGCTCAGCCACACTCCAGAATGGAACGTCTTGGAACCATCTTCCACCCTCAGGCTCAAGCCGTTTGGACAAGTATGGGCTACAGGGTACACATGAGAATGACATTCCAAAGGCTGGGTTCTTTGAGGGCCCTGCAAAAGGTCTTGATTCTGATGTTCATGTACAATCAAGACCTGATTTGGTTCCTGCCTCTAGTAAGTAACTTTTCGATAGCTGATGCACATGTTAGGTAGAAGTAGAACGTTGACATCTCTCATGGAAGTTAAATTTTTAGGTTGTTACTAGGCATTAACTGATCTGTCAGCTGAAGGGGGTAGTTATTAGTTATTATTATTCAACAAATGCATGCGCTGCCCATATATGGTCAAAATGTAAACGATATCTGTCATCCGTACATAACAGATATCCTGCGATATACGTAGGTTGCGAAGATTCGTCAGAAATCTTGCAAAGCGCTTCATAATTACAGTTTTTCTTTCTGCAAAATGTGTTTCGTTGACAATTTGTTGAATAATAAAACAATTATCCTGCTCAATCTTGCGGAATATCGTCTGATTTTAGCCCACTCGGCCTACGGCCTCGTCGGCTAAGTATCAGGCGATATTCCGCGCGATTTCGCAGGATAATTGTTAAATATACGTAGGTCCCAAAGATTTGTCCGAAGTCTTGTAAAGCGCTGCATGATTACAGTTTTTCTACCTGCAAAATGTGTTTCGTTGACAATCTTGCAGAATATCGTCTGATTTTAGCTAAGTATCAGGCAATATTCCACGCAATTTCGCAGGATAATTGTTAATTACTAACTAAGAACTAGACAGTAGAGCTGTCTGAATCAAAATACTATGTTTAACTTAGTAGCTATTAATTTTTAGTCTATAATGTTCATTGTAATGGCTATTAATCTTAAAGGCCACAAATCTTAGACAATGATGTTCATTGTTCTGGAAGACTTGAAATAAGATGACGAAAGAAAACTAGCAGAAACTGTCTTGACTTACTTTAACCACATTGTAATTAACATTTACAGAAGATACATGTACAATGATTACTGTAAAAAGGTACATTATCTAATGGTGAAGAATATTTGCAGATCTGATTGAAAAATAAGCTACACAGATTTGACAAATTTAAAAACAGGAAACCAGTACATAACACTGTACATAACTTCTAATGCAATACTTTTTTTGAACCAGGAAATTCAAAATTGCGTCGTTTTGATAGTGATGCGTCAATCACAGACACTTCTTCGATGGTGTCTGGTCCACAGTCGTCCATGCTATCTGACGGCCGTTCATCCATGATGTCGATCACACAAGGAAGCTATGCACCCGACTCATACCTGACAGATGGCTATGAGAGTGAGGCTTACCTCACCAGTATAGGGAGTTCAGCTTCAAGGGCAGCATTTAGGGCTGGAAAAGATCCCCGTTTATCAAAGTAAGACACAGACTGATACATGTTTGTAGGTCTACTACATGAATTTTCCTGGCCTGTGTGACATCCCCCATCAGGCAATGTAGAATGCCAATTTCTTAAACCTTCCGATAACTCAAGCCAAAAGTCGTTTCCGTTGAATCTACCGTACTTCACTCAGTCAATTTTACCCCTGAATTCTGATTTCTGGAGGATCAAGAAATCTGGATTTTACTGTTAGTACCTAGAGAGGGTTTCAAAATCTTCTCTTGCCTATAAGCTAATAAAATAGAATTGAGCTGGTGAGTACTACTTGTTGTAGTGTCTGTTGTAGAGCATGGGGCATCTACATACTGTGGATCTCCAGTGGACTAGAGCTATTGTAGGTAGTTCTCTTAGCCAGGGCAAGTTCAACTCACATTACTAAATGTTTTTATCTTTAAATCTATTGCTCAGTGATCGTCAATATTCTTCAACAATGGACTTAAGAAAACAAGTCCTGACCCAGAAAAGTTTTCCAGGGACTGATGAAGTTGATCATGCTCGTCAAATGCCACAACGTTTCCTCTCTGTGCCTGACATCCATGTTAGCAGTGAGGCTGCTAAGGATATGAAACTTGGCAAAATTGGATCAAAAACTAAACTGGAGGTAAGTAGTATCTGCAAGTTCTAAGTGTACCGTTGCTTGCATCTAAGCATGAAGACTCGCCACCGAAACATGATCTATGGGTATTAAACGTCGCATGATTTGTCATCAAACATTGAAGTTTAGTAGACCATAAAGACAACTTTCGCGCTCAAAATGCTCACCATAAACACTGAGTACAGGTGAAAGTTTACACCAGAAGTGATTCAAGTGAACCTGCAAAATTAATGCATATTGACACAGGTCAGGATCAATTTTTCGGAAGAAGTCTTCATATCCAATCTTTGTGCCATTTCAAAACCGGAATGTGTTGAACTTTTGGCCTGAAAGTTGCTGTTACGTTCTGCAAACTCTTATGTTTGATGATGAATCATACCGTGTTCAATACCAAATAAGATCATGTTTCGGCGGCCAGCCTTCAGGCTTAGATTCAAGCGGGTGTTAATGTGTCAGATGGACTGGTAAAGACCACTTATTGGAGATAAATATCTTATTTCTTTTATCTTTCTTTCGTAACAGCAGCTTAACAACTTACATTTGTTTATTAGATCAAAAGTTCCTATTTAAAAAAATGCAAATTTTACTTACCAGGATGTTTCTTTTTATCATCCATAACAGGAGTTCTTTGGCCCTGAGTTTGTTCTCATTGAAAAAGACCCAAACCTGTCAGTTGTCAATATATCTCCGGTAAGTTCTAGATGTACTGGAGACTTAAAGTGAAATCTGTGGGCAAGAGACCGATCTTCCTGGAACATTTTCATAGAACAGTGGAATCCTGATTTTGTAACCTCCAAGGGAAACAAAAATTGGCTCCAGAAATTTTTGAGAAATCTGAGATAAACTTGCAGTGTTTGACTGACTGAGGAAAATCCAAGGGAAGCAACTTTTAATTTGAGTTATCAGGAGGTTCAAGAAATCGGAATTCTACTGTACTTGATCAATGAAACAACTAAGAAGCAGTTGTACCTTACTCATTATTAAATGATGACTTTATTGCAGAGGAAAGCTGGCTCCTTACCACATGGTAGAAGACTGGTGACAGTGATTCTGCTAAACAGACAAAAACTGCAAATGATGATCGAGGTATGGTGTCAATGTCATTTGGGTTGTTTTCTAATTTATGTCTTGCAGGGCAAAACAAATAAAATTATGGCACACTTAAGATTAAGATTGAATGCTGTCTTGTTGTATTTCTATATAATATTTTTATTGGATTATAGACCTATTTTTGTGTGGACTTTAAAGTCTACACATTGTTGTGATGCAGTTTTTTCCGATTGGGGGGTCACTTTCCGTGATAACTCGTGTTAGTGCTTTCGGAAGTTTTCGACAGTGATCGGAGAATCCGAAGTTTCGGTGAGATGGGCAGCCAAGGCAGTAAACCCAGAAATTCGATCAGTATCGAGTAAGTCGCATTTTATTCTTGAATCTAGAAGCCTTTTTTTGACACATCTTTCGAAGAGCGTGTGGTGGCTGGAAAATATACATCAAGGAACAACTTCAAAGGCAGCAGTGGCGTAGGTGAAAAGTGAAATAACAATCGCGACGGCTGAAATCTGCATATCTAATGTGCTGAACAACTGCGGTCGTAAGTCACGTTCAAGTTCTTTTTATTTCACACTTTTGACTCACTTTCCGCAGTGTTTGGTTTTCTGTGCGGCTTGAGCACTTTTGATTCGCATATTAAAACGAATCAAATGTCTGGTTATTTATTTCTTTCAGCTTTGCCACACACAATGAATGCACAACGAGTTGTATCAAAACAAGTTCGCTGATCATGTTGTTTTACTTGTCTTGGACTCCGGGATATAATTCACCAGCTCCATTTCTCTCAAGTAGTATATTTAGCAAAAGACCGATGTCGAATTTAGAACTGAACTAAAACATTGTCATGAAAAGAATAAAAATAACATCGAACCGTAGAATATGCATATATCCAAACCGTGCGACAAAATAATTTAATTGTCGGTTTAAATAACGTCCTTCGCCGCCTCTCAAACACCGACTCCAAGTGAATATTTCGTGAACAGAAAAATATATTTCTCCGCCTTTCTACGCAAGCTACTAAGAAATTATTTGTGAAAGCTTATTAAAACGTTGTTATTCCAAAAAGGTTAAAAAAAGAACTCATTGAAAGAACAAGTTTTTCGATGAGTTGTTTACACAAGCTTTACACAAAAAGTAAGGGTTGTGTAAACAAGCGATGCGAGACAGTTCACGTGCTCCACGCAACATATTTTTTTTTTAATGAAAATAGTATATTATCTTGCTAGCGGTAAGGAAAGGCTTTTGGTCTAATAACTGCTGTTCTTGTAGGATTCTAGGTTTGTATTTGCATGAAAAAAAGGCACTTGTCGTGAACGACGTGACAAAGGGTCACACCACGCTCATTGAAATTGCGTGACATCCCAAGCGGCAATGGTAACGTGTGTTTCTTGAAGCGTAGTGCATAAGACAAGTAATAGAACACTTTGTTCTTCCAACAGTCTTGTAAAAAATAAATTGATTGAAAAGTTCTTTGTTTTTTCGCCTTGTATCTCGAATTACTCGATTCGAAACTTGAAGTTGTTGACTGCTACAGTAACTCATTGATTAATTCATAATGTCAACTTTTATTCAAATGAAAGTCCACACATGTTCGCATAGCGGACTCACTTTTACTGTTATTAATAATAATTTTTTATTTGGTTTTTTGATCAATTAAATTGTTATTTTTGGCATGCCTTTTTAGGTCACTTCTACCACTCAAGCTTTGTTTGATCAAGTCATCAAGTACCTGGGATTAACAGAGAAGTTCTTCTTTGGTCTGACTCAGCTACAAGGTGAGAAGAAGTTTAAACTGAATGCAAGAGTGTGCTCCTTAAAACAGGAAATGGATAAAAATTATAATGTTATCTTACTAGAAATTACGGGTTGTCACAAAGTGTGAGGCAGTGAGGTGTGCCATCCATTTCCGTTAGCCTAAGTAGCACTCCGGTTAGCCTAAATGGTACTCCAGTTAGCCTAACTAGCACTCCAGGCTAGCCTAAATAGCACTCCGGTTATTCAAAATAGCACTCCGGTTAGCCTACAATGAGCTTAATAGGTAGCTTGCAGTTAGCCTTTTTGTTTGGAGTAGGGATTTCTACCTTGCATGCCATGCACGTACATTTATAAATATTACATGCATATGGTTTGGACAAAGATGCATTATTTTGGAGATATAACATTTAAGTAGTTTTCTGAGTACCTGACAGTTGATTTTTATCTCTCATGTTTTCTAAACAATTCTTGCAGATGGGGAACACATCTTTTTAGATTTGGATGTGAAACTAGCAAAGTATGCCCCTCCAAAGTGGAAAGAAGAGGTATAGTACATGTGTTAATTTTAAATTGTTTTAAAAAACAAATTTATAATAAATCAATTTATCATTGTGTAGCCTGTTGGTTTGTATTGTGGTGTCCTTGTTGTACATTTAAAAACATTATCTCATTACTTATTTTTCTCCTAAAATAGATCAATAGTTAATTAATTACTTAATTTTGTTTTGTACAAGGGTTGCACATAACAGTCTTGCAACTGACAAACCTGTGGCCCCAGATTCCCGATCGAATTGGAGTTTGGAATTGCTGGTTTGGCTAAACAATTTAAATAATATTTTTGTTTATTCTTTAGGGGAAAGAGCCTGCAGAAAAGTTTCTTCTGTACTTTAGAGTCAAATTTTATGTTGAAAACATTACTCTTATAAGGTAAAGCTGCAATGTTATTAGGACACGTACATGTAGTACATGTAAAGTTAACATAATATGTTACTTTAGTTATTAATTCACAGTGACAATTATGATGTCCTGTAGTGTGCTAGGTATGAAATGCTTGCCAATTTGCAACATGCATTTGTAGGACACAAATCTTTTGTTCTCAACCAACTGATATTATGTAATTAATGTTCCCTGTTTTAGGGGTTTTATTTGCCAGTTAGTACATTCAGAGCACCAGCCAAATCATTTTTCTTGGACTGTCTTTGCACTGGAACTGTGTATAAAGGTGCTTTACAACAGGAAAAAAACAACAAAAACAAAAAAATATTACTATGATGATAGATTTTATTTTGCAGCATTGAAATAGTGAAATAGTGTAGGCCGGACTTTGTAACGCTCAAGTTGTCAGCCATGGATGTGCTTGCTTTCTGTTAAGTTAACTTTTTCTGCATGCTCTGTAATCCTGTGAAATAATTCATACATGAATCTGACGAATCTTAAATACTTTCTGCTACAGCTATCAAAAGACCATTCATCAGTTTTACCTTCAGCTACGAGAGGACATCTTGAGTGGGCAGCTGTACTGTCATGAGGAAGCATCGTTTATTCTTGGAGGACTTGCACTTCAAGCAGAGACAGGAGATTACAATGAAACACTTGGTGATGAGTACTTCCTTACAGAACATTACATTCCAAGCAGGGTATGTTCACATACCTAAGTAGTTACCGGTATGTTCTTATTTAGATCACAAACTATGAACTCATCGAGGGTATACACCAGCCAAAAATGTGTTCAGCTAACTATCTTACATTTATGTCATGGTCTTCTGGTATCCTTATTACATGTACATGTACTTGTGTTTTTTGTAACTTTGTCTGATTGTGACCAACATTACATGTATACATTCGCAAGGACATTTTCCTAATATTTGAAAGCTCGATTATTCCAGGTATTTCCACAAGTTTTATATGATTTTCACCATACATGCAGTGTATTTTGCTAAAAGACAGAGAAACTGAAGTCCATACATTCAAATGTACCTTTTACTTTTGCGTACAACTCAGAAGTAGTTATCCAGCTTGTTTGTTTTGTTTTAGATAATAGACAAGGTTTCTGTTGATCACGCTACACAAGAACTGCCACGTTTCCACAAAACATTCCATGGTCTGTCAGATGAAGACGCGGAACTGGAATTTATAAAAGAAGCTCAAAAACTACAGGAATATGGAATACACTTTTACAAAGTACAAAGACAGATGACGCATACTGGAGGAGGAAAGGTGGAGACTTTTTAAAGAACTTGTATAAAAAATGGTTTGAAAAAATATTTATTTTATATACCGGTACGTCTGGATTTATCAAAACCTGGTCAATGAAAAGTGACCTCAGTGTTCTTGAGCATGTTTGTTACTGTGTGATATGTCTTAAAACATGCCCAGAAAGAAAGAAAAATTAACGACAGCGCCAAAAGGTAGAGAAGAGAGAGGAGGAGAGAAAAAGAGACTGACATTCCCTTTAGTTTTTATATTGTCTACTTTGGAGATCGCTTCTGGCAAGAAAAAAAGCACATTTATAGTGAAACATGGCATAAAAAGGTGAAAATGACATTGACCTGGTTTTAATAAATCCAGACATATATTGTTTAAAAAATATGTATAAAAAAATTCAATTTATTTATTATTATATCATTATGGGTGTAAATAACAATATCAGAGGATTCACTCGTTGTATTAAAAAAATCAGTGATATCGCAGACTACTTTTATATTTCCTGCACAGCCCAAGAAGAGTGAAAAAGAATCAGTGTGGCTTGGAATATGTGTCCGTGGAGTCACTGTTTATGAGGTTTGTTTACAATATACATTGAAATGGTGTACTTGATGTGTTTTGTATTTACAAGCATCGCTGTCATACATAAACATGTACCTTTTCATGTCATAGAATATGTTACTACTGACAATAACAGTGTGTATAATATTATTCTTAGAGCCATCAATAATTTGTCAGGTTAAAGCAAGGAATCATACATATAACTATTGCAACAATTTTGAATGAAATGGGCATTGAAGTTTGATTAGGTATCTTAATTTTCATAATTTGAATACTTTAGGCCCGTGGACATATGAAATTCCCCACTCATAGACATTCTTGGCCAATGACCAAAAAGCTATCATTTAAGGTATGTACATGTATCTTGCATAACAATCCATTATCTTAATTATTTTCATTTGGTGTTAAGTGAGTTATTAACTTTGCTGACCTTAATTGAGTTACATGTATTATGTGGATTGTTTGCGAGAGTCATGCAATGGAAGTTTGTTTGTATTTTGTTGTCACTCAAAATGAGTGAAAATAGCTTTGGACATCTCAGCAGCAGGCTACACTTAACAGTATCGATATTCCCAATTTTTTTTAGTAGCTTAAGGTTAAATATTAACAAACAAACGGACAATCAAGCAAGCATGCCAAACAATTGATGTTTGACAGCTGTAGCTTCCCTAATACATCCAAGTATAGATTATATTACACCCGCTAGTGCTGTCAGTGTTATGTGCAAAGCTATCCTTCTTACATCCATCTTTCAACATCGCCTTTTGACTTTGTTTTTCAATGTGCTGTTTGAAAAGTCTATGAGCCAATCAAAACCAATGCATATGGGTCTTGATTTCATGCAAATGAGCCCACAAGTTCAGAAGGTCATGCTAGTGGACAGTGATTGGCAGATTTTGGTCTATCTTGTTGGTTTAGTACGTCAAAAGATGGATGTTGATAGAAAACCACTATGCACGTAACACTGAAAGTGGGTGTAACCCACTTGCATCAGAGCAGCACAGTGTGCATTGTTTGTTAACTGTAAGATAACTTTAAATTGTTCTTTGTTATATTATGTGACTTGTTTGCCATCCCTTCCTTACAGAAAAAGAAGTTTTTCATAGAACCAAGAGGAAGTCCTGATGCACCAAAAATGACATTCTACACAAATCATTATAAAAAGTAGGTGGCTTGTTGAAAATTTTTTAGTACTTGTATGTTAACATACTAACAACTGTCGTAATAATAAAAATACAATCATGTAGATGTAGCCAATAACGCTTGAATTGCCATGAAAAGTTTGAAGTTCATAAGTTTGTCTACACCTGTACATTATAACATGTTACTTATTTATCAAACTTGTTTATGGTTTTTTGTTTAGGTCCAGATACCTTCTTCAAATGAGTCAAGCATTTCACCGGTTTCAGATGAAAATGAAGACCAAAATGACCATGCTTGATCAAGAATTGTCACACAGTGTTGTTGGTAGGTATTTCTTATTTGAGATACATTTAATGTTTCAATTTTGTGTAGATACAGATTCCATAGTGGTCGTAGTGAAATCTTGAGGTATCTGAATGCATGTACATGTAACTAACTTTTGAGTTTGTGTGAATGAGCCTAAAATTAAAGAATAAAAACTGTACTTTTGTGGTGTGCTGTTCATTTCTTATTTCCTAAGTGGGTTTCTTGTTATAAATTCAGTGTGAAAGACATTTTGTATAATTTAGTTTGCACTCTTCTTGTTTAGATGAACCACAGCACAGGGTACAAAATGGTTCAATGGAACAAGATCATAGACCATCACCATACATAAGGGCTCGAGAGCATTCTGAAGAGCAGTTGATATCCCGTACCGAAAAGGGACTGCAACGGCAAAGCAGCTTGGAAAGTGACCAGCTACCAAATGACGTTTTACGACGGCTTTCTAGAGATTACGAGACTGAAAGGAGAAGGCGGTACTCAGCAAGTGACGAGTCCGAAGACAGCACAGCGTACCAAGTGCAGAAAGACTTTGCACCAGAGCTGCTGTCTGATTCATCACCACGGCAACTGTCACAAGACGTGGATGATGAGAGAGATGTTGATGTGCCCTATGTCATTGGTCAGTTTAAGTTGGAAAACAGGCTTTACCGTAAACCATTCTTTCTAAACAGGGCTTCAACATTTTGTGCAAAAAATTGGGAAAGTTCACTAAAAGTACCCAAGAAGTCAAATCTTAAAAGGGCATTTTCATCCTCTCCTAAAAACAGCGTAAAAAGTCATTCATTAAACAATCCACGTTCCGTTATTTATGAGGAAATAGCATTGTGATGAAAATGGAATGGGTTTAAGTGATCTGAGCAGTGTTCATTCAGTAAGCTTGTCGAATTTAGATGAAAGATTGAAACACATTTTTACACACAATACTCGTGTATGTCATAGTTATTGAATCAATTGTGATACTACAGCTGTAGTGTAGATTACTTACACAGAATACATCATGAGTTCATACTGTAACTATGGGCTATGAACACGTTGGTCCCTTAAAATAGTTGTTGTCATCTTGCATGTTGAAGGAATTTCTTTAAAGGCCAGTTTATGTGTAAAATTGCATAACTGCAATTTAAAGCTTTTACCATTCCTTTCTTGTTTTATTGTACAACTTGCCGTGTAACTCGGCTGCAGTACAGTTATCTCTTGCATTCATGACTCTTGGGAAATCTAAGAGTCACATCAAGGTTGTACTGTTTATGACTTAGTAATGTAACAGACTTCAATACTAATGTATATAATTAACTACTCTAAGAATATTTTAATACTTTTACTGTAAAGCGCCATGAGCCATGGATATGACGCTATATAAATCTTTTATTATTATTTATTATTATTATTGTTCTCTTGAGCATACACGCTCTTCCCTTTCAAAGAGACACTCAAAGAGAAAACCTGTCTTTCCAGAAAATGCTACTTTCATGACATTACTGCCTGCCTTTTCTGTGTGTGTTAGTTCTTTACTTCTTCTTCTTAGAAACGGATTCCATTCTGATATTTATCTTAGTTGGAAGGTTAGCTTTTAAACTCCACATCTCCATAAACATGTTTGATAAAAACTGCACATCAAGGATTTTCACCTTGGTTTGATTGTAGAACCCACATCCCCAAAATTGGCTGAGCATGAATTAGAACTCCATGTACTAAAAGTAATCTTATATTGTCTTTCATGCATGCTACTGTACTTTATGCATGCTATATCTTCTGTCTTCTGTCCCTCCTGTCTTCTGAACATATTAAACATGTTTTACAAGTCCATATACTTTGCTGTCATCTTTTGTCTATTCTCTGCAAGTGCATTGTCTCTTTTTTCTTACTCCTTAAATGTTTTTCTTTCTTGCTGAAAGAGACTGGTCCCAGGTCACAACAATAATTTACTACAGCGTACCATCTCTTAGTGAAATACTGCAGAAGTGACATAACTGAACCAGGGTCTTCGAAACAAGCCCACGACTGCTGGAGTTCCACTGGCTACTTAATAAATATGTTGCTGGTTTCTCTGATCATAGCAATCAGCTTGTGACAAACAAGCTCAGCATTGTCACAGCCGCCTACTCTTCCAGTTGCTGATGCCTACTTCAAAACATTTGAAACCCCTGCATACCCGTAGTGATCACTTGGAGGCCAATAGCTTCCTTTCTGCGAAAGCTATTTGTACCTCTCTTTCCTTTCTTATTATTTTCCTCTTGTTATATTCTCGAGAAAGAACTTAAGTCCCTGCACCTGACCTGGAATGGGATCCGGAAGGCGACACAAGACAGCTCCCGCTGGAGAGAGACTGTAGAGGCCTTATGCGTCCAATGGCGTGAAAAGGATCGATGATGATATTCTTGGACAAGACAAGTTATTCCATGTACAGTCCTCTCTCTACCCAGTTATGCCACTAAATGGGTGCTGGAAAAATATCCCATTGTTGTTCTATATCCTGTTGTGGGCAGTAGTGTAGCAGGTCCTGTAAGCTTGTAACTCTTTTGGTCCTCAATTGTAGTAGTAGCTTTTGTTTTTGGGGCTAGGGGCATTGTTCCTGTTGTTTGTTCTATTCTCTCAAAGATGACGCTGATGGGCTGTCTGGCTTTCCTGATAACTTGGATTGGAACAGTTCTTACTGGTATATCTGTAAGGATTCCAGGAGAGGCCTAGCTCAGAAACCCTTTAAAAGGAATGGATCATTGGCCGCATCTTCAAGGGGTGATCCCTCTTTTCCATACAATGTAAATTGACAAAGTGTTCACATTACATTTATGTGTGTAATTCACTTTGAAAAAACTATGAAAAAATCAGTGACCTCTTTGTATCTTTAGGTCTACTTCACATCAGAAATGATCAAGAAATGGTGTTGCTATTTGCTTCTCTCTCCGCTTGTCTTTTTATGAATGCAACAACAAGGCACCATGTTTACTTGTCAAGTCATGTTTGAACTAAATCTAAGTGTTCAGGTTGTTGGTTCTTCCTGTGAAGTTTGTGTTTGGAGTTGAACTTCGTAGATAAGTATGTCACAATTTAGACTGTAGAGGCATTGACAGGATCAAATAGCATGGATGTTTGGATCCACGCAATAAGGTTTTTTAATGTACATGTAATGAGTCTTAGAATATTGTGCAAATCATTTGACTTAGTTTTGGTATATCCCTGATATTTAGTTCATAAGAACATTTTTATAACAAAACTCAAATTACTACATTGAAGCAAATAATTTAGAGCTTTCATAATCTGAGCCAACTTGTCAAGAACTTAATTTTGTTCTTTGCTAATATGTCTATAATTTAATTGTCTTCAGACTGAAATGAAGACCTTGGTGGTAGATAAATTATCAGCAATAATTTATTGCTTTTCTTTTTTCATTTTAAGCCGTTACTGAAGAAGTGCATTGTTTGTGCTCCGTTTAAAACTTAGAGCTTAATTTTCTGGCTCTTTATGACTGCTATTTGTTTGGTTCCTTTTGGGCTAGGGTAATTTTAGTGTTAATGCCTCTAAGCAGCGAAATCTCCCACTAAATCTTCTTGGCACATATTTAACTAGTAATGAAATTTTCTTAGAATGCAAATCAATTTGCAAATCTTGGCCAGAGCTGTTAATTAATTGTTTTTCTTTTCAACTAGAATTTCCATGAAATCAAAATCATTAAAACACATTGACATAAGTACAATCAAATTTTATCGTCTGATGACGTTAGGTGAGTGTGATAAGCATGACAGTTGAAATCTAATTGATGCTGTCTTTAAGAGGAGAAAATGTTCTTAACTTGTGCTGGTCAAAAATGATCGTACACAGAAGAAAAGTAGTACGATTTAAGCCTGTTCCAGGGAGAAAAACATGTTCAAAACATAGAGGTATACTTGAATACTATGAAAATAGAGAATTTAAATTCAATCTAAATTTGATTGTTATCAGAATATTATTGTAGATGTTGTATAGTTCATTTTGTGATGGTACAGTAATCTCTTTGTTATTTTCAATTTACTATCTTATTTTTTTTTATGTAGAGGTGGATCAAGCAAAGGTTATTAACCCAAAGCTTTTACTATAATTATTAAAAATACAAGTGCTTAGTTTTGGAGGGAAATTTTCATGTTTTTGTTTTGTGGAGTGTTCATATTGTATTGAGAATTTTTTGTCACTGATTCATTTGCAAAACAGTGTGTCATGCTGTGTAACTTTATGATAATGATAAACTGAATATAATTTAGAGGCCAGCTCTTATTTTATACTTGGTTTCTGAATTTACAAATTAAAAAATAATACAGGTTTCATGCCAAATGGAAACTTTTAGGATAGAGATTACTAAGAAAACCATCACATTTTTACAAATTCACCACATATTATTTTTCCATCTGTGTTATAATTTTTCTTTTAGTTTATACTGTAATTTGCCGAGTGTTGTTACATATTGCTTTCTTCATTTAAAATCCTGTTGAGTTCGAGAGTTGAGTGTTGAAATTCTCTAAAACATTTCCATTGTTGTCTTTAGATTCAGTAATGATATTTTCTGCTTTGATCAGATGTTTTAATTAAACATTCAATGAAAAAACACCTGCTATTTTCTCAAGCTGTGAGAAGTCCATTTCCTGAGTCCTAAAACTGTCCCATTTGTAATCATAAATCCTGCTTTAGATTTTGTGACTGCTGTACATCCTTGGCTCTCATTTGTTGATGAAGTTTCCTTTCCTTCTTCAACTTCTAGATTCCACATTAAACTCCCAAAAGCTGGAACAAGTGGAGAGCAGAGATTTGCTTGTTGAACCGCAAGGTAAGGGTTGGCGATATTTTTGTAATTTGCATCTGTTTACACAACTCTTCTACATGTCACATCCACTTTAACTTGGTCTTCAACAGTCCTGTAAATTTCCATGATCACTGTTTGTTACATTGTGTCTGATTGTAGCAAGGTTCCCATTTCAGATCACTTGCATTTATTGCTTTTTTAAAAAAAAGATATAAAGATATTCAAAATTTCAGTTGAGGCTGAAAGCCAGGTTTATTGTCAGTCAGAAAAGGTGTTGAATCATTAGTGATGCATTAAGAAAAGGCTTGAAGGCTATGATGTTTACAATAAGGATTCATGATCTTATAACAGAGAAGAAATTGGCAAAGATTTGAACTTTCTCAGTCAGTCTTTGAGTTTGATGTCCCATACTTCAGTTTTGTAAATATTTTTGAAATATAGATCTTTGTTTCAGTTCAAGTTGCTTTTCACCATGGGTTGTCAAGGATTCACACAACTGTTTAATATCATTCATATTCACTAGCATTTTTATTGTGATGTGTTTTTATCATTGTCTCTTCACAGCAGGGAATAAAAACACAATTTTCAAATTATTGATACTTTTTCATGTCCACGAATTTGTTAAGTAAAATTGTCTGAGTGTTGTCAAAATGAAATGTCGTGATAAAGAGGAAAATTATATTCCTTAAGCCCTTATGACATTTATTTTTACAGTCAATTTTTAAGTTGATATATCATATGTATATGCAGCTCTTTTATGGCAGTGAGAGCTTCCTTAAAGCAGGCAATATCCAATTCAAATAATACTATTAAATTCTTCAGGTAATTGATTACAAAATTGTGTCATGTTTTTTTTTTCACTATAAGATGTGCAGAAGTTCTATTTTTGCTTTCCAGAATACAGTTGAATAGCGATAACGCAAACCTTTTTCTTAAACCTTTTTTGACTCCTCTCCAGGTCATGTCTTACTATAATTTTACCCTCAATATCTTAAACCCCTGATAACTCGAACCTTTTTTATTCCCCTTGAAGGTTCAAGTTATCAGAATTCAACTGCATTAACTCTGTTTATGATTTGTTTTTACTTTAGTATGTGCAGAAGTTTTATTTTTGCTTTTTGAATACAGTTGAATCCCGATAACTTGAACCTTTTTCAAATCCCTTTCCAGGTCATTGTCTTACTGAACCCCTAAAATGGAACATATTTCCATTTCCCTTCAGGATGAGTTATCAGAATTTAATTGTATTAGCTGTTGTTAAATACCGGTAGAAACTGCACTAAACTTGAGTGACACAAACCTTCCAAAAATCAGTGGAACCATAGTTTTCCTAATACAATAACTACTTTTAAATATACTTTTGTCAGTTTTGATGTTCTAGAAAGCCTACTCAGGGTAACCTTTCTTTTAGCCAATCAAAAATGCCAAGTTTGGACAAAAAAGATCTCAGGGCTTATTATTTTCGGAATTTTTTTGTATGTTTTTGTGAGCCACCAATGCAAATTCTCAGGTTATATAGACATGAGAAGAGTTCTTTGCAACAAACAAAACTATGGAAAATTCCTTAGACAAGATAAAGAAATAATAAATAATTTTATTTTGTGTTATCTCTTAATTCGCCAGTTTTGAGGTTCCAGAATTCATTTCAACCATTTTAAGCCAAAGATAAACTAAAATCACAACAGATACTCAATGATTTTTTTTAGTTTCCGTAAGTAATTTACGTCATTTAAGTCAGATTTAAGTAACTTACTGCAAAGCCAAATCTGTTGTTGTGTGTGTCGTTATGTGTGTAAAGCATTTGCCTACAAATTCTTTGCGTTTCCAAATATGGCACTTGGCAAAACTAAATATTCAAACGCTGTGAATGGGCGTTGCACATTTCAACCCCTTATGAGTTTCTGTTTACACACAAAAATTAAAGCTTGTACAACGCATCAGGCCGTGTTGCAATACCAACTAAGTGTCAATGAATGACACTCAATGATATATGCTACGTGTGTATCTTTACACAACTTTTCTGCAACCACTTTTCACTTCCTGCCAGCAGAATACAATCTGAACAGTGCACAAATTATTTAAAACAAAGTTTTTATTATAGTCGCTGTGGGGCCCTCTTATGGAACAATTTGCCCTAAAAATTGAGAAAAGCTGGCCCTGCTGAACAGTTTAAATGAAAGACCAACCAAATCCTACACATTTTGATTTCCCACTAGGAAATCATGTAAAACAGTATTTTATAAGCATTTTTTATTTTTATTTTTTTGTAGTAACCTTGTTTAAATAAAGATTATGAATGAATGAGTTAATGAGTAACTGCATGGACATGATACATACAGCATGCTTGATTTTTTTCTTTTCCCTGTGATGTTTGTGATGGTCACTTGAAGCTTGTCCTGTGATGTTCTGTATAAGTACTTTTTGTAGATAGAAATTTCTCAGTAGATTAAAATAAACCTTTCAACAGGAAATGAGTGCATTTGTGCATGTGTCTTTCCCAAGAACACATTAGGCCTCACTAGTGTGGAAATTGAAGCAATCTTCTTTTGATTTCAAGCCTGAGGGCCCACATCAGTTAAAATCTAAAGATAAAATTGTCATTATAAGCTCTCCAGATACAATTTGGTGTATGGTAAAAAAAGATAGTACCATTGATACATTTCCCTCATTTGTAGGCCTTGAAAAATATAAATAATCATGTCAAAAAGAGAAAATTTCAACTTACAGTGAACATTTCTTAGATAAGAAGTGGCATTAAATAATTCCTTATTTTGTGTGCCAATATTGAAATTTTAACCACATTTCACTTAAATATATTGCCTGGGAATTAGAAACATTGCTGCAAAATTCTTAGTTTTTTGTCTGATAAATAATTGTAAATAAATTAGAATATTTACAGTTTATTATCTATTAAATTAATTTCACTCATACATGGCATCCTTCACATCCAACAAAAAGCACATCTAAGTATTTTAGCACCCTTGAGAATGGGAAATAAAATATTCAAAACCTACATTACACTGCTTTATAATGAAACTATTAAAATAAACTGCTAAATGAGAATACAATATAGAATTTGTATTTTGTTTATGTCTTGAGTTCGTGTAATATTTTTACCACTGACAATAAACGTTGGCAAGGGGGAAGGCAACAAGAATTCTTTTATAAGATCAGATCAAAACAATTCTGTTAACAGATCAGTGACAATTGTTTGCTGAATATTCACAGCTACAAAAAAGTAATTATAATTATTTTAGCAGTGGAGCCGATGAGATTTGTCTTGGAGCTCTAAGACATGAAAAGTGTATCAGTAGTTTATATGTCATGTAAGCTATATGTATGAGTGAGATACACTCTGGAAACTGCCTTATGTGAAGCAGGTGCTTTTTTCCTATTTTAATTGTATTCAAACTGTCAAATATATTGGCAGCAGGCTTCTATGTTTACTTAGACATAAGAACTCTGCTGTTAAATTTGAAGCCAATTTACATCAATTATGCCAGAAGTTTTCTCCTTTTGGGGCATTATTGAGCAGGGGATTTTAAAATATGACCTGTAAAACCCTTGTTTAGATCAAATAGCAGAAGATCAGACCATCTTGGCCACAATTTACATCACCATTCCCATTCTCATTTTGTCACTGTGAAGAGATTAATAATTTATTCAAGATATCACAAAACATCCTGGCACTGTGTTTACATCAGAATTCCTGTTTAAGGTAGTGTAACTTGCCAGTGTTGATGATTTTAAAGTTTATCGCAAACACATTATTTTTGTTCAAGCCTAAAGACATGATTTTCAATTTCTGATATACACATGCAGAAAAGAAATGTGGCAGGGTGCGGTGTTTTGTGATTATATGTAATGGTTACATAGTTACTAGAATGCGTGCTTGTCTGCAGTGTGAAACGCGAGAAGGATGAAGTTATCTTGAGTGTGGTAGTACTTTACTTTGCTGTTTTTAAGTTTATTATTTTTTTGTCTCTGTAGACGATAGGAGTTCTGAGGTATTGGCATCTCCTGACCGGCAAATTCGCGTGATCAAGTTCAGCAAAGAACCGGGAAAATTATTAGGTGAGTAAAGTAGAAAACAGTTGTTACTATAATTAATTTTTTGTTTTGCTATATCTGTTCAGTGCGTGAGTTGTAAGAAATATTCATGCCCTCCATATGATTTCATTGTGTGAGCTAAAGATTTATTTTTTGTTAATAAAGAAATTGTGCAGAATATTAAAATCTATTGCCGAACTGGACTGTGTTTCATGAATTTTACAGTCACAGTGTCGTTTCAAAGTTCTTTTAATGTCATTTATGCTAATCATGTTAGTTTGTTGATCATTAATGGAGGAACATTTTGGTGACTGTTCCACAGGTCACTGTGAACTTTATCATAAATTAAAGAATAGACCTTTTTCACTTGGGCGTTTTGTTGCCCCATTAGAGACCATGTGATGATACTCTTGAGAATTCTTGCTTTCAAATTTTCAAATAGTCGCGTGTATATGTATGAATAAATTTTATGTGGATAAAAGGAAAATGCTTTGGAAAACATTGCGTGGTCTGTAATGGGAAAACAAACCGCCCAAGCGAAAAAGGTCTATTCGGTGAAATTGGGACCTTGAGGTGTAAAGTAAAATTGAGTTCTATAAAGTAAAGATGTTATTCTGGATTTTTGATTTTATCATGTTTTTGAGATGTCATACAGGAAAATGTGTCATGCCTATCCAATCAAGAAAAGAGTGTGTTCTCGTTTCTCCTTGTACTTAAACCCTAAATTTGCATTTTCAAGGAGCATCTCTTTTAGAAGCTGCCCATTTACTCTCAGTAGTCACCTGCTTTTAAAAGTTAAGAACTTGACTTGCACAGTACAAGTAAACAATGTATAGTTTATTTGTCTGTTGCCTTTATCAAACATGTTATGTAGTAGAGATATTTGAACATGTCAAGTAAAACATTATTTAAGGACCAGTTTTACATGTGTGCATTTGTGATAGACAAAACCGACCGGCAGTTGGTTACGGGGAACTGCTCTTCACAATTACCAGATAACCAGCATGTTGTTTATAAATTTGAATGTTTAATTTAAATTTTGGCATTACAGTATTGCTGAAATATATATATATGGCTTTCACACAAACAAACTTGCTGTTAATCTCTTCCTTTTAGCATTATTTGAAATTATTTGACATATTTAAATATCTGCATTATTTTGTTAATGGAATGTAAGGTTATTTTCATGTCACATTCTACTTCCAATGGAAGCCATGCTAGCTAAGAAAATGTAATTGATATAAAATTATTCAAATCAGGTACTGAGGGAAAAAACAAAGGACTTATTTCTGTTTTTCTCTAAGTTATGTGTATTTGGGGGCTGAATTAAATAAATTATTACAATATGGCGATTTCAACATTTTACATGTAACTCCCATAATAAAGGTACATCATCAGTGGATAAAAATTATTGCAGGAAACTTAACTAGCAGCACCCTGATAAGTCCTAGAATGCTTAACATACATTATCTGTGCAACATCAAAACATGCAACGACAAACAGATGAATTAAGGCACTGAATAAAATAAATGTCAAGAAGCCAGTTGATATGTTTTGCTGCTCAACCAAATTCTTAGCACTAAAAATTCTAGAGATGTTTGAATGTTCATTTATAGCAGAACTAAATTTTGAGCTTCAAGGAAGGATTCCTCATCTTAATGTGTAGGATAATCTTTCTGTAATGACTGTGTAATTGATTTTAAGATTTTCAGACATAAGTAGTGAATAATTTAGTTGAACATGTTTGCATGATAGTTTAAGAATTAAGAATAAGATTAAGAATGTCTTCTCATCGAAACCATTTCCTCATGGAGGCTAGTGAAGAGGAGTATGGAAATCCAGCCATCCGTGCTATTTTTTGGCCCTATCCGTTCATTTGTGACCATTAATATTTTGTCACTATTTTTCCTTCGAATCTGGATCCACATTACTTTATGTTTTATAGTTTCACTGCACAACAGACTGAAGGTTTCTTCTTTTTTATGCTGATTTTCAAGACGTTTCCTATCATTGTTTCTTTATATGAAGGTAATAATAATGATAAAATTTCAGTCCCTAAAGAATAGACTACTGGTATATCGTAGATCGGAAAATTCCAGGGAAGGGATAATGGAAATTAATAGTAAATATTTCATTTATTCCTTTTGATTATTTTATTAACATTGGGTATAGGTTTTTGAAGAAATGAAAATTAATTCTTAGTATTAATACTGTTCTAGGGATCACTGTTCTTGGTGGTGAAAATTCCAAGCGACTTGACCTCGGAATTTATGTCAAATCTGTCACTGAGGGAGGTGCAGCCTGGAAGGATGGCAGACTGAAGGCTGGTAAGATGACGGCGCTTGTTTTCAATCTGTCTCCATCTTGTACAGAACTTTTTTTATGTTACATGTACATACATGTACATGTATTTAATTGTCTATGCCTTCCTACTATTTGTTTTGTGTTTTCCTGTCATTATTTTGAACTTTTTTTGGACTTTGAAAGAGACAGAAAGCCAGAAAATGACAGCAATACCAACGCGTATGTCAACTCACCAATATCCCAGCCCCCTGAATGGTCATTTAATTTCAAATCTCCTTGGTCCCTGGTCATTGGTAATCCAGGATTGAAATTATAACCCAAGTTTTTTTCCTTGTTAAATACATTTCCCTTGCTAATTTTATGTTAAAGTCTGAGTTTCTGAAGTCAAATTCGAAACTGATGTAGACTATAGCACTGGCTTGTTAAACCTTATATGCTTAATCTTCCTAACATCTTTTTTTTTTCGTAAACATTCCTCGATGGTTTTAGGATTTGAATCATTAGGTCAACACAGGACAAGGCAAGAGTAACATATATTTTGTTACAACCATTTACGAATTCCATTCCTTCGTAGGTGACAGAATTTTAGCTGTGAATGGCCAAAGTTTAGAGAGAGTTACACATGAGTATGCTGTCTCCATCCTTAAAAACGTTACAAGCCCAGTGGAACTTAAAGTATCACAGAGTTCATACCCTGTCTCTTCATTTGGTGAGTTATTATACTGTGAGAAGAACAACTAGGGGCTGTTTAATATGCCCATACCATGAATTTGGAATGTGAAGGTGTGCAGGTCTGACTCCAAGTAACTTTATAAATTATATAATTTACATTTGTAATGGCTAGCTCAGCATGGGGACTAAGACGAACCAAAACCTGCATTGTGATTGGCTTCCAGAGTGTATGGGAAAGATGTGGCTATCTTGTATGCTCAGGAATGCCTACTGTGTCTGGCAAGACAAATGGTGCTCTTTGTGCCAGACAATAAAACCCTTTACAAGTTGACTAAGTGTGTTTGGTCAAGATGCCTGATTATTTGCTTTGTTCTTTTGGGGGGCAATTATGGACCTCAACCACATCTTGGTCCATAACACACCCACACTCAAAAATAAACTTAGCCAATATCCAACCATGTTGACCCCACCTCGGTTAATAACACATTACATAATTGACTAACTGGTGATAGAAGGTACAGTTTGTCTTCAAGCTTACTGGTGGTTACGAGGCCAGCAGTGATCTCCAGTTTCATTAGCATGAAGTGATCAGGAGAAATTGATTTATTATTTAGTGATTTATTAAAGCTGCTGGTCCTCTCATTCACAGATCTTTCCAATATTCCAAATGCAAGCTCAGTCAATGAAGAACCTCCAAGTCTTGAAGTCAAGCCTCTGACACCACGCGACACTACAGCAGCTGAGCCAGACAACCAACAAGACCAGTCACCAAGAGAACGTTCTCCTGAACCCCACCCTTCAACATTTGCATTTCCTTCAGAGGATGAACCTGTGACAATGATTTCTAAATCAATTCCTCCATCTATGACGTCGACATCTTCATCTACTTCACGAGGCAGACAGCCAAGACAAGGTACGCAAAATTCCAAAATCAGATTCTTCAAAGACAAAGCTCAGTGGAGCCTGGTTAATACAGACACAAAAGGTACATTCAAGTGCTAGTGTTATCTGAGTGTCTGTAATAAGTGGGCTCTTACAATCAACTGAATACAAATAGTTAATACTGCATAAAGCAGACAATTTAACACCAACAAAATATATTTAGTGTCTTAACTGTAACTTAAAATCAAACTGAAGAAACCTTGTGCTTATTCAAAATAGTCAAAGGACTTCCACTAAAATTAATGTTCTCAAACTGATGTGGCAACATAATCATTTAACCCTTTTATATTATATTTAGAAAAAAAAAAAAAGAAAAAAAAAAAAAAAAAAAAAAAAAAAAAGAAAATGCCCCAAATGGTCTGTGAATTTAATAAAATTACGTCAATCTGTAAAAAGTGTCCATTTTTTAACAATTTTTAATTAGCACATAAAATAATGTGAAATATGCACTCAATTGTATATATGCTTACCTTTGCTTTCATGTACAGATTTTGTTGATTCACAAAACCGTTTGCAAGGCAATTCCAGTATGGACTTGCCAGACAGCAAGAAGAAAAAAGCCCAACCAAGAAGTCACAGTGCACCTTTTGAAGCCAATGTTATTCAAAGCTCGCTATTCTCAGCCACTGTCCCACTGGTCTCTGCAAGTGTTGCAAGTCCTCAGGAGGCGTCCCCAGGTGCAAGGCAGGAATCCCTCAGTGGAGATGAGAGTGGCATATACAGTGAGGATGCATTGCCTGTAAGTTAATTTTTCAATGCTTCTGTTATTAATAAGAATTATTCTTGCCACAGTAATATAGAAAATAATATTATAACCAAACATTATTTTTTTAATAAATAAGTAACCAAATGCTTGTACCTTGTTCATCCCTTCAGGAAAAAGCATTTGTGGTTGACTTGGAAAAGAGAGATGGAGGCCTGGGTTTGAGTGTCAGTGTAAGTATCTGAAGTAGTATGATTAGTGTTGATTGTATGTTAAGTACATTACAATCACATAATTTGATGCCATTAGTCAGTAAAAATGGCTATAATGTGATAAATGTTAAAACAAACCAGGTTGAGTTAGCAATACTAAATTATATTTTTTTGTTAATTTGAGGGTTGGTGAGGGCCTTTTAATGTCTCTCCAGTGTGCTGTTTCTCACGCTGTGTGCAGATCTTCTCTCCAAGTTTGCTTTTGGTTTTGCCCTGGAGATTTCCTTTGCCTTCTAGTTTGTCTAGAACAGTGCTTTCATTCTAATGTTACCATTGTCTTAGAAAATTTCCAAACTGTCTTCATCGTAAGTGTTAGTGTTGATCAAATTTTTTGAAGCCAAACGTTTTGTGGACTACCTTTGCACTAAGTGTTATTTAAGGGTATCATATTGTTTTTGTTGGCCTAACCTTATACATGTGCATGTAAACTGATACTCTTATTTATTTACTGTTAGGGTGGAATAAACACCAGTGTCAAGCTCGGTGGAATCTACATTAAGTCCCTCCTTCCTAATGGCCCAGCTGATATGGATGGTAGGATACAAATTGGAGACCGTGTCCTGCAAGTGAATGGTATTAGCCTTGTGGGAGTCACCCACAAACAAGCAGTGGAGACCATTAAAATGGCTCCCAATAGGACAAGACTTGTCTTGGATCGTTCAGTTCCTGTCAACATTCCAAAGTCATCTGGGAAGAAGGCTAGATCCCATCCTCCTGACAACCCATTCTCAGTGGAGCTTTTTAAAGGTGTGGGAGGCCTGGGGCTTAGCTTGGTTGGTGGCAAAGGAGCTGGGGAGGAACACGGAGGTGGGTCTTGAATAACTCTAAAATGCTGCAGAACTATGATTTAATTGCGGGCCCAAGAGAGGCCCGCAACCCTAATCTTGACATTGACCAGCGGATTGCGTATTACGCGTGCGCGCCACGTTTATAAAGACTATCTGCAAAACGGAAGTTGAAAATTTTGTTCTTCCACTAAGAACGATCGGAATGCGAAAAATGTGTCAATCACGACAGTTTGTCGTATCACCGGAAGAGAAAATCTGTTCTCCAAGAACGATTGTCACATAAGATCTTGGCTTCTGTCACATGGAAGATTGCAAACATTACAATTTTCAGACTTTTTTTACGGGTGTTGCTTTTGTGAAAATTTGCTCTGATTGTATTACGCATAAACCACGGCAAAGCAAATGGTTCCAACAACGGTTATTCTCGAGAAATTCGTTATAACACTGACAACATAGGGAGTTTATCGACTGAGGAAAATCCCATCTCAATTCACACCGCTTGCTCGACTACAGTTCACTAAACTGTCAATCCGACAAAAAAACAACTCTGACTGGTTCGCGGCCGGTTAGCGGCAATTAAGCGTGATTTATCATTAATCGCGCCACGTTAATAAAAGGCGAGCACAACATAGCGAGTTTACCGACTGAGAAAAATCACATCTCAATTCACACCGCGTGCTCGATTACACTTCCCAAAACGATAAAAACATGCATTCCTTGCGTGACGCGTTACTCGGGATAATTGTCTTTTGTCCATTTAATCATTTATTTATCGATACTGCCATCTATATCTAAAATTACGCACTCTCGTGCCAGTACCTTTTCTAAGTGCGTCAAGGCCCGCACTTTCTAACCTGTGGTTACCACTAGTATATAGACTTAGTAGTAGTTTGTCTGATAGTTTGTCCAAAACTTTTAACTCTTATGATAAAACAATTAAATAAAATTAATTTTTTCTGTCTAGACGGGATTTCTCTATAATCATGTTAGTTGGTATTGGCAGTTACTGAAGTAAATTGGATCTTGACTGAGTAATAAAAAGATAGCTACTGGTAGTTAGTGGTTGCTCAAAATAAAACAACCATGTTAAATTTTCAAATTAAATGGTAAGGTGTGGGATGTAAAAATGATTAAGAGTGTGAAATTTACAAGTAAAATTAATAGCCATCAATTTGGTTTGATGGCAAGCTTATTTAGCTAGAAACCAAAAAAGAAAAAACTGGTCATGCAACCACTTTTAAGTAGATTTACCTAGTTATTATTTTTTGTTTTAATAGTTAAATTGAGATTAGTCAGTTCAAATTTACTTTCCTGATGAAGTCAATGATCCTGATTTAACTTAAATGTCATTATGCTTTTTTTTTCTGTTCTAAGTTGAATATAATAATACTGCACTGTAGAAGTATGCTAACATATCTGTTGCATGTTAAGGTTTCCTCAGAATCAAGAAGATGTTTCCAGGGCAACCAGCAGCAGCTTGTGGTAAACTTCAGATTGGTGATATTGTTCTGGAGGTTAATGGAAAAGACATGCAAGGTGTAACGCACCAAGAAGCCATTAATCAAATACGTATGGGTCCTCAAGAAGTGAGGCTGCTTGTCAAACGAGAACCGTCCTCTATTCCTCCGTCCCTGTTACAAAGATCAGGGTCCAATGCCAGTGATGTGGACCCTGCCCAAATTCTTGCAGACATTCAGAACAAGCTTAAAACTGATCATTCACCGTCACTGAGCAAGAGATCATCGGCTTCATCAACTAGAGAACAGTCTTCACCTAGAGATGAAGTAGTTAAGGTGCAAGAAGCATCAAGCACTGAAGCTCCTGTTAGTTTGAGATCCAGTCTGATGACCAATGAACCAGTAAAGCATCCTCATTCATCAGAATCCAATCATCCTAGCCTAGCTAACAGGCTTTCGGAACCGGTTATGCAGGTCAAGAAGGAACACAACACTCTTACACCAACAAATTCCCTCCCTAATGTCATTTCTGTCAGACCCACTGAAAGTCCAAAAATTAACAGACAAGCTGCTTTTCAACAAAGTGAAGAAGATGAAGATGCTGATGTATCATCTCTTGGCGATGCTCCATTAGCTGAAGATGAATCTAGTGACGTTGAAGACTCGAGGAGAGCATCCTCCATTGACATTATCCCTCCTGATCGTTCTATTTATGATGAAGAAAGTGTTAAAGAGCTTATGGGAAAGCTGTCATCCATTGAATCTACAGAGGAGAAAGAAGTTGAACCAGACATCAAGGAATTAACACAAGCGTCTGTGGTTAGCAGTGTCAAACCACTTTTACAAGATGAAGCCTTTCCTTCTCCTTCATCTTCAGAGTCAGAGTCTGAGGATAGTGACATAGAGGAAGCACTGATGAGCGCGAAAAGAGAGCAAGCGTCGGCTTCCACATCAGGAGTGGAAGATGACAATGAACCAGCAAGCATGACTCCTCAAGAAGAGGTAACCCTAGTTATTTCTTCACTCAATTTTTTAACAATGTTCTTATTTCCCATCACTGTGTTATCAATTCATTCAGTAGGTATAGAGTAACATTGATTTTGTAAAGGTTTTCTCATGACTGTGGGGTGGGCAAGTAGCAAAGCTGCAAATGAAAGGCTTTCACCTAAGTCACAATAGAGACTTGATGGCCAAAGTACTAGTGTGTGACCATTGGTTCCAAATGAAACCTTAGTTCCATTACTAACTGTGTGGTTTAACTGTATACACTGTACAAGGTGGTTCTAACCATTATGATCAAGGGGAAAAACCCTAGTACCATTCAAATAAAGGTGGTTGAGCCCTTCAGTACTGTCATGTGGAACTGTTTGTTTGTTTGTTTTTTTGAATATTTTTTTGCAAAATGAATATGTTTGGGTTTTTTTCAATCATTCAATCACAGATATTACACATAGAGCTGGTGAAAGGTTCAGGTGGTCTTGGCTTCACTTTGTCTGGAGGAGCAAACACTGTAGGAGGATGCTTTGTTAGGGACATTGTTGGTGGTCCTGCTTTAGAGGATGGTCGTCTTCAGCAAGGAGACCAGATACTCATGGTAAAGGGCTTTTTTCTTCAGCTTTTCAAGTTTATATTATTGTTTTAAACTCTTTTTCCTACCTCAGACAGTTAGTTTCTACCCAGGGCATAAGAAGCTTGCAAAAATAAAAGTCCTGTGCAGTAGCCTGGTGCAAATGGATTTTCCTGTCAGGGTAGTGCCTGATGGGCAAATAACATTTTTGGACGTCTTATTTGCTTGATGAAGCAAGGACACTGAGAAAGGCTTTGGTCTAGCACACAATGGTTCTTGCTTGCCCAAACGGAAAATCCATTCTCATTACACCCTGATACGATGTTTAGAAATAAAAAGTAGTTCATGGCATGATTGTGTTAGCATTATTGTTGGGCTGAACTGCCTCCACAATCTGGCTGTGTGGTAGGAGTTAGTTCAAGGATGGCACATTATGCAGAAAACAGTTAGCAGTTGTAATAGCAAGATGGAGACATAACGCAGCTGGGCATAAGGCAGGTTACACTACATGTGCTTATTTATATAATATTAACTCTATTCTTAGGTGGATGGCCAGGACATTTCAACAATGAAACACATGGAAGCAGTCAATGTACTTAGAGCCACAAAGCAACATGTTAAGCTTGTAGTGCTGAGAAGACCCACAGGGGTAAGTTACAGTTCTATTGTTGTTGCTGTCCAAATCACTGTCTTATTTAATTGCCTGTTGTTGTTTGTTAGTGGGAACTAATAAAGAAATGGAAAATTATTTGTACTGGGAGCACATTCAAACCTCTCCTCGTGGACACCTCTGTAATCTGAACACCTCTTCATTAGGGACTTGTAGTTGTCTTAGTTCCAGAGTTCATAGAATCTCTACCTCTATAACATGGACACCTCCACATTTAGCTCTGTCCCTGCAGTGTCCATTTTAAAGAGGTTTGGCTGTAACTATGTTTTTAACTTGTTATTTTTTTTTTCTGTTGCATTACATCAACTTTGATATAAGTGACAAATGAATGAGATTTAGCTAGCAATTCTGCTAACTGGGGACACTGCTTTGTTTGTTTTGAAGTTTGTTGGCTCAACAAAGGCAGGTGTTGTGGAGGTTTTAAACCTGACTAGGACAACACAAGGAAGAATTGGCCTGCTGATTACAGAAGGTGAAGATCAGAAGATCTATGTTGAGGATGTTGTACCAGGGGAACCAGCAGCCACCCAGGGAGATCTTCGACAAGGAGACAGGATATTAGAGGTATGTCTTTTGACTGTTTCCATGGTAACAGATAAGGTGGTTAGAGATGTCGCAAAGGGCCAGCTGCCAGCTAATTTCATCGGCTGAAAGAGAACTTATATCAGGCTGAAATTTCACATGAAAATGAAGAACTTTTAGAGCTGCCAAGGCCAGAAAAGCCAGCTGGGCTTGTTGATGAGCTGGCTCAATGTTTTCTTAGCTACATCCCTGGGCAGTGCAGTGGGCTACTAATCAATGTGTTGAGTTTGTATGGGCCAAGTTCCTGTGTTGTGTTATCTGGAAGCCCAAATTTGGGTGTTGGCCTGCCCAAGTCTAAGTTTTGAGTAAATTTGTGTCTTAAAGCCAAGGCTTTGTAAGATACAGAATGCTCACAAGTTTCAGGGCTTCAGAGTTTGATAAGTCAAGGCTACCAAACACAGCTACATGACTTTGTGAGGTTTACGGTCGTTTCGAGACAAAGTCGTTTCAAGACAAGTCGAGGTCGATTCGAAACACATGTAAAGTCGATTTGAGACAAACTGAAATTGTTTCGATTCAGAGGAAAACTCGAGAAAAGTTCAATATGACTGTTATAGTGTGGTAATTTTTGTTATCTCTGTAAAATAAACTAAAAATTGCAGAAGCGACTTCATCGATCGACGTAAATAAAATCTGCGCGGAGGCCATTGTGATAAGTTGTAATAACTTGTTGTAACTCGGTAACTCTTGTTAACAGTCGTGATGTGATTTGTGTTTCTTGATCGTTGGCATAATTCTAAAGTTATAGAGGAAGTCTCAAAAATATATTGAGACAAACCCTTTTGTAAATAAACATGACCAAAACTCGGTCTCGTTTGTGTGTTTGTTTGTTTTTTTTTTACAACGGAGGTTTATGTTCGCTCGAGCAAGTGTCTTCGAAGGTTTGTTTGGTCATTTATAGGTTTACCTTAATATATAGTATAGTATTTTGTATATCGAAAGGACTTCAAGTAATGGAGCTTGTCTTGAATCGACTTTACAATAGGTGTCTTGAATCGACCTCGACTTGTCTCGAAATGACTTTGTCTCGAAACGACCAGATACCCTTTGTGACCACGAAACCTTTTATTTTGACTTTCGTTTTTGAATTCTCCCTTTTCTAGATTAATGGTACCAAGGTTGATGGCCTTGGCTTTGTGGTGGCTAGACAGCATCTTGATGCTGCAAGACCAGTTGCTCGACTGTTGGTGGAAAGAAGACCACGACTAGCTGAATCCAAATACGCCATGGATCAGCAAACAAATTCTGAAGTGCTGAGCCCATCCCAGTCTCTTGATATCCCAGATCAGAACATGACAGGCTCCAGTGATGATGAAGTCTACGTGAACGATGATACGAGTGAAAAGAAGGATAATGAGGATGAAGATGAAGAGTCTCATGTAGGTTTCTATAATAACTAGTTATATTTTTAACCCTTTCTACACCACAAATGTCTTTATCTCCATATCATATATATTTTATTAGGTTTACCGTCAAAGTGCCTTTGAAATAAAAAAATATTGCTGCTTATTTGAAAAGCTTTAGGCATTGTTCCTGTTGTTGGTTCTATTGTTGTCTCAGAGGGTAGTGAGCCATTTTGTGACCTTTTTGAAAGCTGCTACCCAACCCAGAACTGTTGATGTATGGATGGTAAATTGGTGCCGGTATAATTTATTCATTGTCTGTTAATTGAGTGTGTTATTTCAGGCAAGTGTTTTTTATTTGAGTTCCTGAAATCTTATTAATCTGTTGTCTTCTTTATTTATCTGTACAGGGCCAACACTTTAGCCTGAAGCTTGATAAAGGCCCACGTGGATTTGGTTTCAGTTTGGTAGCTGCACCAACTTTCAGTTCAGATGTAAGTGACTAAAATGAACCAACTGTCATCTTAGGAGTGATTTTCAATTGAGTGTCACAAACCAATACCAAAGTAACCACGCTGGCCAATTGCAAAGGACACAGACAATCTAGTGAACCAATCAAAACACAAAGCAAGTACACGAAGCTGGCATGAAGCCCAGAATAACATTTCACTGTGTCACAATTGGTTATGATTTTACTTCTGATTGGTTGAGTAAGTAGCCAATCACATAGCATGGTAATGCAAACCCAAAACAAATGCGAATTACTTTCGATGCTAAAGTGAAACTGCTCTGTAGCTATTTTGAAAATAAATCAATTGTTTTCAAACATGTATTTGACATGCCAGTAATTTCTATCTTAAAATGTTTGGTTCTATTGTAGGCTCAAGGAATTTTTATCAAAACAATAAGCCCTGGCAGTGTGGCTGAAAGTGACGGCAGGTTAAAAGTTGGGGACCAGATCTTGAAGGTACTAGTATGCTATTAATTAAAAGTAGTTAGAGGCTGTCATCACTTTTTTTTAATTTTTTTTTTCATCACTGCTCACATAGTACAGCTACTTGAATGAATAACTTTAATAGTGGGGACCTTGTTGAGAGTCATATGATGAAGTTATCACATTGCCTGTTTCTGTACTGCAGTCAACAGTATACATGGACATAGTATTTTGCTGTTTGATCACTGCATTCTATTAGCACTTTCTGAAAATAAAGCTTCAAATAATAACTTTTCACCTCTACAGTCTAAGTAATTATGACTTGGAATCCGCAATAAGGATATATGTGAAAATGAAGATATTTTCAGGATATGGTTATAACAATATTACTGTTGAATGTAAACCTTGCTGGTAGCACCATTCCTCTTATGCGCATTATTTTCTCTTACATTGCATCACCAGGTCAATGAAGAAAATGTCCAAGGACTTAGTCATGCAAGAGTCATTGGCATGTTGAGAAAAATCACTGGGACAGTGGAACTTGAGATAAAGAGGTATGGACTTGTAGAAGGCTATTGTTTCTCCTTGGTGAGGGGCTATTATACTCTTACTAGCGGTTAGCAGTTAAAGCCAATTACGAGTGTCAGTGTGTGGGCACTCACTCTGGCCCTCTAAAGTCAAGAAATTTATGGCAGTTTTGGTCTTCAGGAGAAAATAAAAGAAATTTGCAGTCTAGGAAGAAAAAGACATGAATGACCCGCTCCTATAGATCCTCCTTCAGTTGATGGGGTGTTAATTGAATATTATTGACATGGCCCTTAAATGAACAAATTGTACAGAATTTTCTGATGGTTCGTACTAACTAGAATGAAGAGACCTCCTTAACACATCTTCTGAGTGGAGTTTTGGGGAAATTATTGTTCCATTTGCTTTGCAACCAAAACTCCCTACCACCCCTTGTGAGCAGGCTTTTTGTAATGTTTATTAACTATTCATACTTGTCGCTCTATTCATGATCACCAGACCCACTAAACTGTACATGGCTGATTCTGCCATCACCTCTCCACAATCACCAGTAGAATCATCAGGGGCTGCAAGAGCCCCTCTTGAGAGAGCACCTCACTCTATAGACCTTGACATCACCCTAGAGGACAAGGATAAGGTATGTGACCATGGCCCTTAATCTGCATCTCAATCAACAAGCAGAAATAATCTTGATTTGGGTCAGCGCAATTTATTATTACAATAGGTTAAACTTATAAAATGTTTGGTGTCTAAATCAGGAATAACTCTAATCTTCAAACCTTGATAACTTTGTAATCATATTCAATATAACCCTATAATTATTAAGTTACTGTTAAAAACAGGGTGTCAAGTTCCTATTTTTTCCTATTTTTTCCTATTTTTTGGCCTGCCTCCTATTTTCTCCTATTTTTTCATGAAATTCCTATTTTTTCCTATTTTTTAGGGTTTTCTCAGGTACACAGAAACATTGTGAAATATTTGAAATGAAATTGTCAATAAAATTGATAAATTCTACAAAAAACTGAAACTTCATGTCAAAAAAGACCGGCTTTGAAGCCTTTATGAGTGATTTTCTTCTGAAACTCGTGCCCAGACTTTCTCAGTGCTTTTGATAGCATGCAAGATAGTGAGGATACTCTGATGCGAGAGGAAGAAGTAGTAAAAGCAGACTTGAAAGCGGCTGATGAACTAATGATGTCTTTTCAGCAACAGCTGTCAACAAACAAACTGTTAATGTAGCCACAATGATGCTTGACACTGCTAAGACCAAGCGAGACCAAGCAATGCAAAGCTTAGAGAAAATAGGACAAAAGAGAAAACTGTTGACTGACAAACAGCACAGACTGTTAGAAAAGGCCATGTCCTCAACAGCAAATGCTGCCAAAAACGAGAGCAAAGCTAAGGTTACCCAATCTGCTTAAAGAGCCAAAACAGTATAGTGTTGGAGTTTTTGATTGTTGATTTTTCAAAGTCGTGGTTGGCTTTTATTGTAAGAAAGACATACATTTGGTGAAAGTGAACATTATATTGTTTCGGTTTGTAAAAAAATTAGCTTTTCATTCTCACAGTTTTAAAGGTCTAATGACTTAAAGTAAAGGCATCTTGTGAAGTATCTAATGAAATTTGGAATCTGGTAATTTTTGTAGGATGAGTTGTGCTTGGTAACATTTGTTTATACGGCAATACATTGTGGATGTATGCCATTGTGCCTGTTATTTTAAAGTTGCTGTTGGGAGTGTTAAGAGGATAGAACTCAAAGAAATCCTCCTATTTTTTCCTATTTTGGGGTGAGAATTCCTATTTATTTCCTATTTTTTGGACATTGTCATTCCTATTTTCCTATTTTCTAAGTGCCATTTGTCACTTGACACCCTGTAAAAATGATTTTTCAGTTAATGGTGAATTTATCCTCTTAACCTTAAAACTTTTAATAAAATTGACCTCATAAACTGCATTTTATATGCTAAAAGTTGTTAAAGGGTATATCTTGAAAATTAATAATTGTTTTTACAGTGTAAACATAACATATAAACTTAAACTTAAACGTCAGTGATTGATTTTTCGACATTCTTATGGTAACTGAAAATTAAAATCATAAAACATGTAGCCTACACTCTGAAAACAAAAGTTAAAGTTATGCTTCGCCTTAACCAAATATGGTTTCTTGCCGTGTTCCGTCTTTATTGCCTAATTATTTTTTTAGCAGTGTATTACATTACGTCACATCCCCTTAAGATGACATTATTTTAAGCCTTTCACTTTCATTTGTTTATAAACTGGGCAAACAATCAACTGAATAATTTCAATTTGGGTATTGTCTTTCAAACGAAATTAAATTACCCTAATGTTAGAAGAATAAGTTTTTTACCAGCATATATAATTATTGTATATGCTGATACAGTGATGATAAAGATCCTGTTCAGCCCACTTTCTGAACTGCACCTTTTCCTGCTATAGATATCTTACATTTAATAGCTTACTCACAACTTCCCTTTCATGTTTCTACTGCATGCCAGAGTGGGGCTCTCCTATACTAATACCAAGATTTTACGGAGGACAGATTTAAAATGCTTACCCTTCTTTTTGCAGTAAGTTTCTTGATTTCATGTTGTTTATTTTTAATTCTCGATCCAGACATGTCTTGACCTTGGGGTCACAATTGGGTAGAAATGCTTGACTTCTTTCTGATCTGTGTAAAAATTGACAATATTTTTCTTGAAATCACATTTGATTGAGTTCTACTTAATGTAAACAAGAAATCATTCACTCCATAAAATGAAGTGGTTTGTTTTGTTTCTTTTCTAACAAAATCCTCATTAAAACATTATTTTGTTGCTAGTTAATTGAACAATTTTTGAAAACTATTATGAGCTTTACTTTAATTTGCATTGCTTAAGTTATAAGGGAAATGAAAGGCAATCTAACCACTATTATTTGTCGGTTAACTCTAAACTTAACTTAGAATGAAATAAAATAACCTACCGTAGTAAATTAAGCCATTCTTTGATTGTTAATAAACAACTTTGATTCAAACTTTTAACTTTGCTTTTCATGAGAGAAAATATAATCACTAGTTTAACCTGATAAAATGACAACTTCATTTCAACTAAAGCTTTAAACATTAATTTCATTAAATTTGTATCTCAATTTGTTATGTACATGAAATAGTCAGCAATTACAAGGGAGATTAGGAACAAGCAGTGAATGTCTAAGACAATTTGATCTTGATTTTTTATTCTTAGACACTAAGCGGATCCACTGACATAAAAGATGAAGACGATGTCACTGATCTTTTGAATGCCATATCAGCAGCAAATGACGAATCGTCACCTCCCACAAATCACGTCCAACCCAAACCACCAAAATTACAAAAGAGAGACACTGACACTGTGTTATCATCTTTACTCGCATCATTAGAGCCTCCTCCTTCACCCCCTGAATCTCTACGCTCTGTGGATCCACGGGAATTTGACTCGCAGTGGGAAAGCGGTTACAGTGATAATGACGCTACTCCTGATCTTGTACCTAATAAATCCAGACAGTTTTTTAAGAGTGGATCTAGCTCTTCAGGAAATCAAACCAACA
The DNA here is from genome assembly GCF_052425735.1 of Oculina patagonica. Classification (NCBI taxonomy): domain Eukaryota; kingdom Metazoa; phylum Cnidaria; class Anthozoa; order Scleractinia; family Oculinidae; genus Oculina; species Oculina patagonica. The sequence goes on along the minus strand of NC_135759.1, from coordinate 30,275,633 downwards.
CATTCGACAATATGAAAGACATACCTGAAGCTGTTAATGGCGAACACACAGTTAATCATACAGATGCGGAAGAACTTAGCTCTATATTAGGTAACGACATTCCCATAGACGATAGTAATACAGATGATGACAGTGATGATGATGATGTTAACATCGATGATGAAGATGTATTTGACATGCTCAGAGACAACAGTCAGCTTGTGATCAACATGCTTAATAAAACTGACGCCGAGTCAACAGAAACAGAAGTTGCAGTGGACAATAGAAGCAGGGACAGTCCTGTAGGTGGGAATTCTCTTGATGTAACAGATAGACTCTCAGATGTACCACCGCCGATCCCCACTACACCTCTTCCCTCAGATGACGAAGAACCACCTGTCAAACCACCACCAAGAAGGGAATCTCTTCCAAAGTTTGTAGGAAATGGGGAATCACATTCTAAACCACTCATGAATGGATCCATTAGTGGACATGGCAGGTATGGCATTGTTTTTTTAAAAAAAAAATAATAATAAAATTTTTTTTTTTTTTCAGTCTGTAGTTCATAGCTGTATTACTCCTTTCGAACTAATACATAATTATGTATGTTACATATTCTTTTCCTGGAGTGCATATTCTTCAAATGGTTGTGGGACAAGTTTACGCAGTCAAACTTATGAGTTCTCTGAGTTCCAGCATGTGTAGAGTACACTAAATGTGCTACATATATGTAATTTACAAATAATTCCTTCTTTTTTTGACCCAAAATTGTAAGGAAAAAGTCTCAACTTTCATGCGGTCTTATTCCAAAATCTTTGTTACTCCACTGAGGTGAAGGAAATATCCATACCCCCTCTGGAAATCCCAGTAAAGCTCCACTCTTTCCTTTAAAAATTTTGGATTTTGGGACCCCCCCCCCCCCCCATAATTTCTAACTAATGACCTTCCTTTTGGTGAGTATGGATATTTCCTGGAACTGCACATTTTCCAAGTTTGCCTGTTTATATCTTTATTTTCTTCAATATTCTGTAGTGGCAGTGATGAGGCACCTGAACCAACAGAACCATTGATTGATGTGATTGAAGGTGGCATGTACACAGGACAAAGCCTTGACAACCTCATCAGGAGTGTGCGAGAAAAACTAGACTCAAATATTCCTGCTGAACAGTTTAAGGTGTGTAGTGGTACAAGTGTTGTAAATGACTATTTGTTTTTAATTTTTGTTAAAGAGGAAAAGGTTTTCTATGTGAAGTATACTTGAGGCTTGATAAGCCTCCTAATTTTTGTTTTTCTTCTTGCAATTGGTTGACTGAAAAATTGAATGAAAGAATAACATTGATTTATTACCTATTTCTGATGGTTTTGTAGGCCCTAAGGGAGATAAAACAAACAGATGCGTGTGACTCAGGCAAGAAACCAGCAAATAAGGACAAGAACAGATACAGAAATGTGCTTCCATGTATGTAATGCTGCATAGTAACTTATACTTCACTTTGACCAATTAGTTTCAACAATTAGTTTCAACAATAACATTTTTTATGTGCAGATTTGATTGTTATTAGTGTTTCAAGGTTTCAGTTACTCTATCATACTACCTCCTGCAACAAAAGTAAGATAGCATGCAGTGATACATTTTTAACGGAGGCGTAACTGTACAAATTTTAGTTTAAGGCTTGACCTTGTCGTTTTCTTGGTTGAGGTGGTCAGATAAATCACAAGTTCCAGTTACCCAAAATATTGACATCATTTACACAATAGTTCCATGCCAGCCAGTGAAAATTTTTTGAACAGCGCTTACCGTAACTAAATGTTGTTTCAAGAACTGCAAACTTGTGTTATAAGTCATGTAACAAATTTCGTAAACAGATTTGCAAAACCCGAAAAAAAAAACAACTGGTTACAAAGGTGAAGAATGAAGAAGATTGAGATGGATTACAAATGATAAATGAGAAAAAAAATCCTTATTTTTTCAAGATGCACCTTCCGTAAAAATTATGTATAAAATTAATGTTATGTGCACAAAACTTTGTATCTGTTATTTTGTGTTATTAATATTTTTAATTCTACTCTAGTTGAGAAGACAAGAGTTTTGTTAAGTGGAGATGGAGACGATGATTATATCAATGCCAATCACATCAAGGTAGTTTATTTATTAGTGCAACAGTCTGTAAATACAAATGTAATAATTATACCGATTTAAGTTTTATCAATCATTGCTTTGAATATGCAATCTTCTGACTAGTTTCTTATGCCAAGAAAAAATGCAAGAAAATGAAGTTAATGTCTGGAAAGTCACAATGTGATTGTGACTTACATGTAGCTTAAAAATATGCAGAGTCTTGAAAAAAGTACCCAAAGTGGTTTGGAATAAGTGTAGAAAATGTTTTGAATTCTGTACTCAAATATGTTACATTAAATCTGTGTAGAGTTATTTTTTTTGTTATCTTAATATTGTTTTCTCGTTTATTTCAGGTTCCAGTTGGTGAAGACATATACCACTACATTGCCACTCAGGTATTGATTAGAACAGCATGCTTTCATTTTCCCTTAAAGTTACATTATGTCAGAGTAAGTTTGCCTAAATGACACAACAATATTAATATTTTTATCTAAAAGGAGATCTAACGCACCCTTTAAAAGTATTTTTGATAGCCCAGATTTGCTTGAACATAAATTATTCTGTATTGTCGTCATATTTTAACATAGCTTTGTTCTTTATATATGTTTATAAGAGGGTAACACCTATTACACTGTTCAGTTCAAATTGGAAATTGGTACAGTTGCAATATTGTTTTGAGGAGGGAGGAAAACCAGGGAGCCAAGACAAAATCCCTCACAACAATACAAGAACAGAACTTAACCCACTGGATTTTGGAATCATTGTAATAATAATTGGTCATGCTGGTAACAAACTATAATTAAATTTGATTTGTTGTAGGGTCCACTTCCAAACACTACACAAGATTTCTGGCAGATGGTTTGGGAACAGAAAGTTGAGGTCATTGCCATGGTAACATTGGAACGAGAGGGAGGGAAGGTAAATATTGTTTTTGCGTTCTTTTGAAATGAGCATGGTGGTAATTAGTAATTAACCGAATGATAGAAAAACAAACATCACCAATCTCTGTAATTTTAATCATTTTACTTTTTATTACAAAACATGGTTAAAAGTAACAATCAGATCTATATTTTTTCAGCCAAAAAAGCCTAAACCTGCTTAAACAAATCTTGTATGTGTTAAAGTTAACAATAACTAAATTTTAAAACTAGTTTGGTTTATATTTCCTTGGTTTCATTATGGAATAACCATAATTCTGAAACAAAAAAATGCACATCAAATAGCGTGGTAGTTTAAAATCATTTTAACCTAAACGGCAACTGCTCTACAAGCTATAACGGTAACTGAGGATCACTTTTTTATCTGTTTTATTTTTCTTTCTTTCTTTCAGGTGAAGTGTCACCAGTACTGGCCTGAGTCTGAGGATCAACCCTTGGTATTCAATGGAAGGTAACACTGACCAGCAACCAGGCATTTTTTTTTTTTTGCGGTGTACCACATTCCATTTTGTTAAAAACATAACAGATGTTTTCTAAAGTGGAGTTTTATTAAATGTGTGCCTGCGTAATGTCGTTGGCTTTTGTTGTTATTGCTTTTTGTATGAATTTGGTTAGCCACAATTCTCTGTTTATGAAAAAAAAATACTAACAGTAATAATAATAAAATAATTTAACAAAGGGTTGTGTGTGCTGCTTATCTCACATGTATTCTCATCATTTTGTTTATTTTGTTTAACAGTATGACAGTGAGTCTTCAAAGAAAGGAAGATTTTGATTCATTTTTAGAAAGAGAATTTGAGATCACAAATCTTCAGGTAAAGTTTGGCAACTTAGTATTTTTTTTTCTTATTTTATCTCAGCCAATGAAGAGAACAGGGGTTGAAAAGTGGAAAGGGCACAGCTTATTGTGGTCATTATGGGTAGTTCTACTCAAAAGGGGGACTTTGTACCATTTTATAAAACACAAGGAGGGGTATCAAATTAATGGTCTTTGCGAGCATGCGAGCACAGCGTTTTTCTTTGCGAGCACGAGCATTTACAAAAATTAGCCTTGCGAGCAACGAGCACTTTTCAAAAACCTACCTCCACTAAAAACCGAGCATGCAAGCACTTGTAAAAATGTGCGAGCACGAGCAAACGAGCACCCACTAAAATTTTGCGAGCATTGCAAGCACTGCAATATTTTGAGGGACCATTCTTGACTCCTACAAGGCTTGTACACATGTGTAGGAAAGGATAACATAGGAAATGAATATGATAACAAATCAAATTATTTATAGTTATTATTTTCATTTATTTAGATATGCTCAATCTTGGTTACAATAGTATAATGTGTGATAATGTTGAACTTGGTTTTTTAATCCACAGACTGGCGAAACCAGGACCGTGTCCCACATAAACTTTACTACATGGCCTGATCATGGTGTTCCTAAGGTAGGTCGACACTGCGCATGTTTTCAGTTAATTTTCTTTGATTCCCTTGGCAATACATGATGGCGAGAAGGCAAGCACTCAGTGTACTTGAAAATATTCCTGAACAAAAGTACATGCCTGGCCAATTCTTGGATATTATGTTACTGACTAAATGAAAAGCACACTATTAGCATGTTCCATACATGTGCACTGCAAATTGAGTTTTTCAGTTTTGTTATTTAAACACAAGTGAATATTTTGTCTGTAGACTGCTGTGGAGTTGATTGAGTTTGTTCGATTCTTACGACTTCTTGCTGAGGGCCCAGGTCCAATAGCTGTCCACTGCAGGTAATTTTTAAATATACAGAAAGTACGTAAAATAATTATTATTATCTTTTGTGGTGCACAACTTGAGGTACATGTGAAAAAATATAGATATATGCATGTCATTATTGTTAATATACATTAATAATTTTTAAGGTACTGCCTTTTTTTGGTATGCAAAAGCAAATACTGGTATTATAAAATTATAAAAACACAAAATGGGTTTTACTCAGACAGCTTCATGTATAGTTGGCTATTAGGTTTCTGCATAGGACAGCTGAGCAGCTGAAGTTAGGATTATTAAGAACAAGCCCAGCTAGTGGTTGGGTGAAGAGCTTGTACTAGTCATGTTATTCATGTAGGATTCTGCATTACAATTTCAGTGAGTGCCAACTAAATATCCACACTGCTTTCTACAGAAAAATAAATAAGAATTATCATGTTTGTGTTTTAGTGCTGGAATTGGCAGAACAGGAGCTCTTATTACAATAGATGTGGCCTTGGGTCTCATGGAAAGAGATTTAACGGTATGTATAACAGCAGAGTTTTAAAAACGTGTTTGAAAGACAAATTTTATTATGTTAGGTTGAGCACCATTATTATGGTTTTTCTCAGAACATGTTAAATTTAAAATGAATCTAAATAATAACAAAATAAAACTCAAAATAGAATTATATGGATCAAGCTAAATCTGTGATGTCTTTTAATTTCCCTCCTACAGTTTGATGTGAACAAGATTATCAGAAATCTCCGTGAGCAGCGGCAGGGCATGATTCAAACCAAAGTAAGTATATTTGAGTTATATACATTGTTCATCTCAGTCTAAAATATGTCTAGAGATTGGAAGAAATTATAAAAAGGTCTTGGATCCTATTTTTAGGTACATTATAGGTATAACAGATTTCAACCATTAACCTGTGTTGATGGTGTCCCCAAACTCCATCCAATGTCTTAATTTCAGCTTTTGAAACTTCACAAATGGTTTCTGTCAAATGAACCAATTATCCCTAAGCTGTACATGTAAACTTGCTTATTTAGTTGCAGTCACTCTTGCGATGAGGCTAGATAAAATAACAAATTCTGGACCAGCCTGAAGTTGAGAAGTGTATTGTAATTGTATAATGTGCAATAATTATTGTTTGCTCTATTATTACTGAATGGGAACTTTGGAAATCTTACTGACAGTCTGATGTGGGAGGGGTTTTTTCACCGGTCTGTCAGCACATTGTATCAAGTCTAACAACATTTGTATTATTTGTTTTCAGGACCAGTACATTTTCTGTTACAAGGCATGTCTGCAGGTCCTTCAGTCCCTGAATGCTAATTAGGAAATTTTATTCATTGCCCTGGGTACTGTTATAGACCGTTTTCCCCACAGCTACCCTAACCAAGATAAACATTGTACAGTAATACACGAAGATGCTTGGAAGATGATATCACATGAAAAGCTTTGTCCAGAATAATTTTAAACAAGTAGATATATTATATTAGCCACCACATTTTTAAAGTGCTGTTTGTGAATAACATTTACACCCCCGAATTATCCCGCAACATGTATAATAACAGATATTTATATCAGACGAGAATTAACTCGGTGATTTATTGAATATAATATACTGGTTTGGTGTTGTAGCCAGGAGGTTATGCATTTAAATCTGTGAAGTATTTTTTTTTCTATGATTTTATTTCAATTGTAAGAAACTGGCCAAGCATGCCCAAGTATGCTTGCTGTAAAATGATATAATTATTTAATTTGTCAAGTCAATGATTCTGTTATCCGTGTGACCAAGCTTCAAAATGATATTTTACACTCAATTATATAAATTTACTCTTTTATTTACTGTAAAGCATTCAGAACAGATCTGCAATGCTTTTTTAGGCTCTTGATTGTAATGACAGGGATATTTAGGTTGCACATACAGATTATGAGACAAGACAAAGGAAAACTTTTATTGAGCAAAATACCGCTACTTATTCAATGTTTTTAGTTATTCAATTACACTTAGTTTTCAAACCAGATTTTTTAGTAGAGTTATTATAATATTGAAAGGAGAATATGTTTAATGCTACCTTAAGTGAAGTGCTGGCTTTAATTCATTGTCGCCGTGTTTTTTTTTTTTTTTTACCTTACTCAGTGAATTAGCCTGTGAACGAAGACGCATTTCCGGCTGTCGCTTCTCTTCGCCGAAAAATATGGCTATCAGTGAATGTGCTTGACAACATTTCATCTGAGTGAATGTATTTTTAAAAGTAGTCATTCAAAAAATTTCCTTGAATGCCTTTATAAAGCAAAGCAAAATAACTTTTACCTTATTAGTTTTAAAAGCCGTCAAATAAACTTGTTTTGTGGCAGTAGCCATTCGCCACGTTTTTTAACTAAATTTTAACATGATTATTTTAGCCACTTGTGGAACAGTACAAAAGAGCACTTGCGGAATGTGCTTGTGAAGTGAATTGAGTGTAATATTTTTTGACTCCTTTGTGTGGGCAAGGGTATTTTCTTAAGTTATTTGAATGCCCAGAAAATTCCTAGCAATTCACTAAATACATAAATGTGTAACTAAAATAAAATGATTGCTTTTGGAGAGCAACACATTTTACAACTTGGTGTTTAGATTCATTGTGAAAGTATTACAGTACATATAAGAAAAGTGTGAGAAAACTTCAAACCTTCATGGTAATGAAACCTGTGGTTTTATTTGCGATCTGATTGGTGGCCACACAATTAACATCAAAGTGTTCACACTTTCTTGCTTCACTTTTTCTTATAGAAGGATCATGGGAGCATAAGTTGTTCTTGGTTCCCGTGCCTAAGATTACTACAAGGTTTGTACCCTTTTTCACAAACAATTTTCCACGACTTTTCCAGGACTCCAAAATTCACATTAACCCTTTCACTCCCAAGATCTCAATATTATTTCTCCCTACTGTCTGCCATACATTATTTATAATGTTAGTTTTGAGATTTCTGGCATTTCTTGAGTTTAACAGATTTCTGGACTTTTCCAGGACTCCAAAATTCACATTAACCCTTTCACTCCCAAGATCTCAATATTATTTCTCCCTACTGTCTGCCATACATTATTTATAATGTTAGTTTTGAGAATTCTGGCGTTTCTTGAGTTTAACAGATTTCTGGAACTTTCCAGGACCAGTTGTCTTTTTCCAGGACTTTTCAGTCCTGGAAAGGGCCACAATAAAATTCCAGGACTTTTCAGGTTTTCAATGAACAGTACAAACCCTGTTTTACTACCACTGCCTCCCCCTCTCCACCTCTGCCAAATGGACTGGCATCCTAATGATTTGTCACTACAAAATATCCCATACTTTATACCATGCCATAGAAAATACAGCCAATCAGAATACAGGAAAGCCATTGTATATTTAACGGTATTCAACCCAACATTCCTGTGGTGCGCTGCGATTTTATTCTTGATGAAATTTAGTTAGCGTATTTTCTATGGCATGGTATAAAATAGTTACACAACGCCTCCCGGCTTGGTAAATATCCGCCACTAGCCACCTCCACTTCGGTGAATAGTTGTTAAAGATACCACGAGAAAGTGTTGCATAACTAGTTTGTTCAGCAGGAAAATGTACAGACATAGATGAATATTTATGAATATTGTTTTCATACATCAAATGTTCAATACAGAAGATTTTTGACCACACAAACACTGTACACTTTAACAACTTGATGAACTAATCAACAGCTAAGCGTAAATGGCGGATGTTTCTGCTTTTCTAACTGACATAATTATCTTCGTTGACAAGATATTGGTCTTGAGAAAAATACTGGAACCGACGAATGCTAAAAAGATTCCTATCGTCGGTAATTATTTCAAAAATCGGGCGTAGATCTCGTCCATAACTTAACGAAAACATTGGTAAAGTACTTCTCTTCTTCTTAAAGTTCTACGGCCCCAACCTCGCCGGGTTCTACTCGCTCCGCGATTATGCCTAATCGAAGATTGTCCATTGCTTGTAGATAATCTGTACCAATATACACGAGTCCGGCGCTGGAAGACAAGGCCATAGCAGCTCGTATCACTTTGTTTTCCGGACAAATCTCTTTACAAATCGCCCAAAGCAATAAAGAACCAAAGTTGAACATCCAAGTACCGAACAAACTCCACAAAAGACGTTTTGATTTGGGAGGTTTTATGACATCAAACACAGGTCTGTAGTACAGGTACACGGTCATGCCAAGGCTTGACAAAACCAACGCTCCGTTGAAAACAAATGGTCTGGCACCATTACCGATAATAAGTTCTTCCACACGGACCTTCACTGAATGAAGTCCAAGTACAGAATAACCGACTAAGCCGCTGTAAGGAAGATATTTCTTGAGGGCTTTCTTCGCATCTCTCAAACTGATACTGGCCGCCATTTTGAAATTTGTCAATGAGTCCAGTCTCTCTCGGCGTTTAGATCTCGTACCCAGACCTTCTCAATCTTCGGAAAATGTTTTCCTGTCGCGCTGGAAGGCAGGAAATTTTGAGCGCTTCGGGTGGGAAATGAAATGACACGGTCCTTTCCACTGGAAGTTTTCAAATAACACACACTCGTTGTATGCCACTGTTTTTGTTGAAAAATTGCACTGTTCCATTTACCGGAAAAATTCTCACGGGTTTTCCACACAAATGGAATGCGCTCAAACGTCACCCTCGCTCACGGCCGGGGGCTCTGCTAGCTGCTTGCATGCTCACAGGGTGCAGTTTGGTGCAACAAATGGATATAAACCTTTTAAAGCAATGGACCCTTTCTCGTTTTAGACGAGGTGGAGAGAGCTCGAGGTTGTTGTAGCCTGATTGCAGACGCCCCGTAAACGACGCAGGAAAAAAATGGACAATGTCTGCACGCAGGAATGAAAGCTAAAACACGGGAAAATACGCTATTTTTCTATTAAACTTCTCCAACATTAGTTTTCTCACTGTAGCTCAGTCGCTCTTGACATCGGTAGTAGGAGGTTTCACACCCAATCAAGTTCATAACGTCCGAGTTTGCTCTCACGTACGACCTAGTTTGCTACCTTCTAATAAAAAAGGGAGTGAAAACACTGAATATTTCTCGTTATTTAAGCGTGAGCAGTGTGACTATGATAGCAAACAGTGGGTGCGAAGTCGATTCGCTGCGAAACTTCCATACCGTGAGTTCGTGAACAGAAATTTCATCTTTCTTGCGATTATTTCGTTTTGAACTACAAGGCACATAAACAGCTAACATAGCAGATAGCTGTAGATTTATCTTGCCTGATGACACGATAGTGAATGGTGGGAAGGGGTCCATTCGTCTAGTTTCTCAACTTTTTGGTCAAATTAATAGTAACCTATGCGAGGCGCAACCCCAGCTAAGTAAAATAAGATAAAAAATACGATCAAATGCACTAATAAAAATATACAATTTCTCTTAGACATCAGAACATTTTTAAGGATGGGTTTTGCCACGTCTCACATGTATAAGGTACATTACGTACAAAATGCGCGGCTATTTAGAAACTAACACCCCTCGAGTTCGACAACACGCCTTTACGATGGGATCTGGCACTATGAGCGAGCAGAATCTCCGCCTTAATCTGCACAAAGAGTTAATGCAAAACACAGTTCAAGGGTCCACAACAAGGCAGTCTTTTATTGTACACTGTATACATGTATCAGTTCATCAAATCAGAACGCTCTATCACGGATGTCACATTTTGAAAAATTCAGCCTAAAATTACAATCCATCTCAACCTATATTAAGGGTGGCCATCCTTTGGAATCCCTTTATTTTTCGTTTATCTTATTTTCTTAAGTTTTATTCGATTTCAAGGAAATTTTAAACATAAAAAGAAAATGGTTTAATCCGTGGTGCCATAGCTCCTTCAAAGCGACGAACCCAAAAGTGTGATCACTTTGAAAATAATTGATTCGCATTCACTTTCCAATCAAAAGCCGAGCACACCTTCCAGCTGACTTCTGGTTGGATTCAATCTGCGCGAAAGAAGTGAATAAATTAAAAATGGTCACACTTTTGGGCTCCTTGCTGTAACATGTTGTTTTATTTCACAAACATTTCCTACGGAGCACACGTCCAGTGGATGTGGTGTTCGTGGTCAAATGTAATTGAATTACCATGCCACCATTAGCGGTCCTTGATTACCAACAATGATTAAAATGATTTCTAGTCTTCAAATGTGTAATGAGATAGAAATGGATACGTATTTATCATGGAATAAACTTGATCCAAGAGTTCTTGGGGCCACACTACATAATGTCTTGTTATGGACGGTTTTGGGTCAACCACCTTTGCGCATGCCTGGAGAAAGTCTTCAGAACACGATATTCCAATGAACTGACAAATCGTTGCCATGGTTTCCACTGGTTTCTGCACGAGCTCGAGGCCATTTACGTCCAGTATTGTGTCTCGATCAAGAATTTCCCTTGCGATTGCACTTCCTTCCACCCAGCGGGATAACCTACTAATGCTCTGCTGTAAGAGTTTTGGATCATCGAGCTGAGGAGGCAATCCATAAACAAATTATTATCAACATGAATAATGTAATCCAAATGATAACAGCAGCATAAATTATGACGTGAAGTCAGGATGGCCAATGAATTTAACTGTTTACTGCACAAACAACAACAACAACAACAAAAGGTTATCCTTACTTTCTCTGAATGGTCTGAGAACCTCGCTCCTCCCTCCTGTTGGCGCGTTCGCCTCAAGGTTATGGTTGAGACGATGTCGAAGGGATTTCTTATTAAGTGGATGAACTTTACTTTGACCTTGTAGTCGTTTTCAATGTTATCTATCAAACGTTTGACCGAGTCTTTAGACAAGTCTCGAAACACCAGTGCTGTGTACCAGGCTGTCTTATCGCCAATCACCTACAACGGTTTGGAAACAAAAATAATGATTTAAAAAAATAACAAATAAAACGTATGAATGCAGCGTAGTACCCAGCCCGTTGGTCTTGTGCTACTTGACAACTATTCACCTCAATGAAGGTGGCCAGTGATGGAACATTTACCGAGCCGCGAAGCCAAAAAGGATGATTTTTAAATCATTTATTCTAGTCAACGACTACAATTTTCGCGTGCGAGTTGCTCGGAGGTGAATAGCAAAGGTTTTCTGGACTTTGAGTAACCAATCAGAGCGCGTCAACAACGCTATCCACTGTTTTAGTATATACCAATTCGGGACATTGCAAACTTATGATGTCACAAAGTGACTTGACTTTGCCTGACTTAGTTTAGCTATGAACTTATCCGAACTTCAATAGATAGAAAAATCTCGATGATTTGGTAAGTGCAGAATGCAATATGGAACAATTGAAAGTATGATGTTTTATATATGTTCGTGTTTATTTGCTTTATTTTACTTTCGGAAAAACTGTTCACAGGCTACTTGTATTCTTTCCCAGCTGTTCCTTACGTTAATCTTTGCAAACGTAACCTACACTTTTGTTCGTTTGTAAAAAGTTTTTTTCCTTGAAAATGCCGTAACATGACTCTTTTTTTTGTTTGTTTTACGGCACTCGATGACATTATATTTACGGTAAACTCACGAAGACGATAAAAAATTATAAAAATCTTTTCGAAAGGGTTTTTAAAACGCAGTACAGCTAGGAATTTCCTGTCGGTTCACGCCGAAAATCCCGGTGCAAGTTTGCTCCTTCGAAGTGCTGTGAAAGTCTAGATCTAATAATAATTTGCGGTTTCTTGGCGCCACGAGTCTGCAGGAGTCCTACCACAAACACGCAATACAAGCGATGTTCACGAGTTCCAGCAAAAAACGTAGACTAAACTGCGCATGCGTTAGCGTAAAGTCGTTGCCCTAGAACGTCGAGTAGTACCACAAGAGAGCAAGGGTTTTCTGAAACAAATATATACCTTTGAGATCTTCATATGAAAGTAACGTGATGTGCTCCGGGTTTTACCTAGGGGTACGTTCGGCTCCCACCCCCTTCACAGGAATAATTAATTAATTGATATTAATTAATTAATTGACTATTAAAGTTTACACCATAGCGCTTTAGGGTCTTAGGGGTTTAGGAGTTAGGGACGACAGCCCCAACAAACCATCACAATAGTGCATTCTGCACTAAAACGTTGTTTGATGGAACCAGAATTCCTAATTGTAAGATTGGAAGCCTTATTTTCGATACCTTGATGTATCTATCATAGGTTCCTTGCCAGTAACCTTCCATATAGAAACCAAAATTGGTTGTGTTTCCAAGAGATCCCTGCATAACCTTGCCTTTTCCACCCCGTTCCAAAAATTGCTTTGAGCTGGTCACCAACTCATCGACCATTTTATTTCTGTCTGTAAACGTCTGTCCTTTGCTGATGCGGCTGAACACGCTGTACTCGTTTGCCAGCACGATATGGGGGTGACCATCAAGAAGAGCAGATAGAAGAGTATGGCGACTTCTTGGGTAGCCGACAAAAAGCAACAAAGTATCGACAGTCTTGTACTCTTCTGGTTGTTTCTCTAGAGAAAAGGGAAAAGGAAGAAAAACGAATATCGTGGATACTTAAACACCCAGGGCGCTTACCATTAACCAGATGTGAGCTGCCGAAACAGTCAGTTAGTAAAGCAAAGTGAAGTGGAGTGAAGCAAAGTGAAGCAAAGCAAAGCAAAAAATAAATAACTAATTGTACTAATCGTGGACACTGTAAATAAGCAAGCAAATATTGCATCGAATTGTAAATATAACACAAATTTATATATGATACGCGGCCCCCCCATCAGCTCGCGGTCGCCCCTCCCCCCTCCCTCGCCTTCCCCCCTTCCCTCCACCATCATAGAACACAAATTTTTTAAAATTTCAACTGGCAGGAGGCTGTCAGTTTCTATTAGGCCAAGCAGAATATTACCAAATTCTTCCATGTTCTCGGAAACCTAAAATCAATACAAGATATACAACTGCAAAGTATTTTGAAGTATTTGTATCCTAAATTCTGACCATAAATATAAATCTAACCTGTAGAAAAGAATTCGTCCCTTTCTTCTATTTCATCAAATTTCAAATCCAGGTTCTCCTTTTCATCTTGAGGATATAAAGAGAAAACAAAAAAGTAGCCCCTACTTACTTGCACGACTGACTGTTTGATACTTGAAATTTACTTTTACGTTACATTTTTGCTCATTTATTAAAGGGTTGTGATTATTATTATTATAGGGTTATTAAAGGCAGTGTCCGCACTGAGATTTAGTGCTACTTGAAAATCCAGTGAAGGTGTTGGTATACGTATTAATTGGAAATCCACTAATAGTGGCCTGACCGGCCTTGCTAAAACGTACTTTATTTACTAGTCACACAAATCGTTAAAACGTGGTGTGGCTCTGGGTGGGTTGGAAGAAAGTGGCCAAAAACTTGAAAAAGTTGGGCCGACGTTTTCAAGTCTGACAGTGTTCCTTGGAAGAAAGTCACATAAAAGCCTTTGGTTACCATTTATTTACATCTTGGAGAAGGAGTTTATGCCTCTTTTATTTTTTGTAATCATTACTTTCATGGGGTGCACCAATCCCAGCCTCGTCCTGTCCTGTCCCCTCTCACATGTTCTTGTCGACTCCGCTCGCTTTGTTTCTTCTGTGTCTCTCTTTCGCTCCTCTTCCTTTGTCTCGTGTTTGCGTCCCTGTGGGCGTGGGCTCGCCTTCGCTCGCCATGTACGCCCACGTCTCCCGCTTATTTTTATCTACTACTTAAAGGTTATTTTGTTAATCAGTGAGTGTACCCTCACAGTTCTAGTATAGTTAACACACAAAAAAATTAGAAGACTTTTCATGACACTGTCCCTTTAAATCTGATAGTAAACACTTCATACCAGGATGGCTGCATTCATTTTTCTTGAACATGTAGACGGTCAGTCCTAATATGGCTGTAATGAATAGCAACTGTTGCCAGCTGACACTGATCATACGACGCATGCTTGTCTGTTTTGCTGCAGAATAGAGGAAGCAAATCAGTTGAAAGAAGTTCCACGTCAAAATAGAATACTTCAGACTTCTAGCATTGACAAAAAAAGTTTAGACAGAACACGGCTATATTAATTTTCGTAACGTAAAATGAAAACACATTTTCATTAATAAATTCATTGCTTCGTCTGGGAAAAACACTACATTGGTTTTGACTGTAATTTATTCAATATGGTGACTATATGGGATCACAGCATCAAAATTCTAGTGGTGGTCTTCAGGCTCGAGGTCCAATCAAGCCAATTTTCAATCGACTGTCTCAAGCAGAGAAATAGGTTTGTTTGTCGCCCTTCCTAGCAGCTATTATCAATGTATGAAATAATGGAACATGGACTGAACACTGTTGAAGTTAGAGTACTCTCCTATTCGTCTTGAGCAACCGGTGTTTCGCTGCTCACATGAAACACCATTTCGCACGGATGACAAAATTAGATAACAAGGGCCTTCCGACCATCTGGGCAACGTGACAATTTGTTGAATAATAAAACTTAAAAGACGCACGCTAAGCATGGATAATTCTTATTCATAAATATAAAATGTTTTCTTATTAGACAAACACTCATTGCATTTGTGGATATATCATTAAATGGCATATTCCACCGGAGACATTTTTATCCCAAAACCCGAGTCGCGAAGGTTTTAACGTAAAAAACGGTTTCGATCGAGTTAAGACGGAAAGAGCTTTAACCGTTATCGTTAATTTCCCGTACTGCTCGGTCTTTACACCGCAAATAATAAAAAGAAATCATTTGGTCAGTATAAACATTATTGTTTTGACACTATAACACTACTGGTAAATTTGTAAAAAATTTGCTTGGGTGGCCTTGGCTGGAGTACGTCACTCTCGCCTTGCGGACATCCCGCTTGCGCACTCGCTTTACGGACATCCAGATCCTCGGCGGGGTTTGACTGGATGACTCCCGCTTCGGCTCTCGCTTACGGACATCGACGCCCCGAGCGTGTCCGCTATAACGAGGTTGACTGTAGTTGCACAATAAAATATCCCTGCAAACAAACAAACAACTCATTTAAACAAACCGATTACAAAAAAGAATAGTTACCTGCCGCGTCAGGTTAAAATAGTCCTTCCACTTCACACGTCGTTCAATACAAATTTAATGTATTCAGCTTTTAATCTGCGAGATACACGAAACTGTTACGACTCCTAGCAACATTGGAAATGCCTCTTCCAAGAATGCAAGGTGCACATCTCTTGTGACGTTTTCTCTTTCTTAACCGCAAATACAGGGAAGGATATAAAACACGTTCCTCGCAAAGTTATTTCAGTATTTGTAACGTTATTTGCGCCTATCCGGGACAAGAAAAGATATTGTTCAGATTGTTCAACTGCATATTTTGCTTTGGTTTGTAAATGTTAAAAAGGGCGGATTTTGCCTCGTGCACTTTTTGAGCGCATAGAAATTTTCCTGCTTCAATCGAACAATATATAGGAAATAATCAAAATCAACACTGATTTAGTGTTCCACGCGAAATTAAAAAGTCAGTTAGCCCTAAACTCAGCTGTGCGAATGAACAATAATTTATTATTTCACTTTCACAGAAATTTTCCTCGGAAATGAAGAAAGAAGACAACTAGAACACAATGATGCCACTAACTAATTAATAATAACAAAACATTGACACAGCTCCGGATGTGAACAATGAACAACCCGGCCCCCCGATGAACAACTCCAATATTTGCCAGAAATTTGTTCTTATTTATCTCAAGTAAACTATCTATCTGTTTCATCTTAATGTGAGCTAATGCTGTGGAGCATTAAAGTTGTTTCCGATGGGAAGAACTAGTTGAAGCAAATAAAATGCCGGCAAGAAAGGAAGTGAGAAGAGACAACCGGTTACTAACCAACAGTTAGGTTTACAACTAGAATGCAGGCTTATTCTACTGAAAACTATACAGTCGACTGAAACTGGACGCCCTGTCGAATTCTGTGAGGCCTTAATGGCACTTCTGCGTTTTCTTATGTGTTTCCAAACAAGAAACGAAAACCCACCGAAAATTAAACTGTTGCCCAATGCATTAACGACAGTAACAGTGGCCATGTTTTGTTATATTTAGATCGGATTATCACCTGAATATGATTTATTTTACGGTTAAAAAACCGTTTTGCAGCGTGTTTAACAATTAGTGTGTATACATCTACTTGAAGAGAGAATTTATCTAGCGGATAATGCGCAAAAAAAAAATTTCTTGACGAGTGGAAAATTTCTTGCGAAATTCAATTCATCAAGTTGTAATTTATTCACTTTAGTTTTAGCATAATGAATCATATGCTGATCACTTAAATGCATGGAAATTCATTAAATTAGGAGAGTGTGAAATGTCAATTCAAGGATATAACAGCACTGTACATGCAACCGGTCTCCGCCGGAAAGTCACGAACAGAAAGGCAAAAACGTCTATCGTTCATGCATGGGGCATTAGCAAAATCCCCAATAATTGTCACGGGAAAAAGTATTCTAAAGCACCGGTTAAACCATCAAACATTTTCATCCAAAGCAACAACGTGTTCGACGACCACGTCTTGATCATTTAGCCGACTCTAGAAATAACGGTTGATAGGGGTAAGGGGGGGGGGGGGGGGGGGGGGGGCTATGCAAAATACCACCCGTCTGGTAAGCCAAATTGACAAAATTTATTGGCCTTAAAATTTGAGTTAACATTTTCATATTAGGTGTGCATGAAGCTTGCCTTGCTGGAGAAATGGCACAAGGAGGTTTGAATCTTTTTCTTAGTTTCTACTCCTGATAGAGTTGGGGCTATACAAACAAGACACCATCTTTTAAGGTGGGGAAAGGTGGGTGCATGAAGAGACCACCTGTCTTTTTGCAGAGTGGTGGGTCCTGTCCGAGTACAATAGTTTTGACCATTTCCAATACTTTATTCTCTTGCAGCGCGTAACTGATTTTGCTAGAAAACGCTAAAGACGTCATGTAAAGAGAGATCGATCGATCGGAGTTTATGAATTGGTCACTGCCAATGACCACTGGCGTCATGTAACTGGCTTGAATTGTCGCTCCAAACGCAAACAAGTTACGAATTATTCCGAAAGAGCAGAAGGGATTACGGTGCATAAGGTTTGTACTCTTGACAAATAAATGATTTTCACAAGTATGAAAACCGGCGATCGAGTTTGACATTCACAGCGAAATTACTAACGTATTGCTAACCCGAGGTGGCCTCCCCCATAAGCCTTGTGGTTTCTTGGAGGTCTCCTCGCCCTATCTATTTAAGTTATTTTGTATGTATTAATTTCTAAAGTGGCAAATAAAATGATGATGATGATGATGATGATGATGATGATGATGATGATGATGATGATGATGATGATGATGACGATGATGATGATGATGATGACGATGATGAAGCACCGTATATTCATATATACTGTGCCGGTAGTCGCGAATTTTTGCTGCACGTTCCATAAACGTTCGATCTTGATTAAACAAATGTCGTTACTTCACGTGCGATAACACAGCTAGATCAATCTGTAGGGTCTATATTTAGAGGTGTCCGCTGAATCAAAGGGTTCAAATCATTGATATTACTACCATCTCAAACACTATAATCAGATACTTGAAGTATTTCACAACACGTTTTATTTTGCTCCTTCTCGGCTTAAAAAAAAAAAGGTGCGACAACTTCCTATAAACCCACAGCCATCTTTTGTTCTATAAAACCTTGCACTATCTTTGAAGTCTTGAACAGTTTTTAAATAACTTTAGAAAGCAACTCAGTGTAATCGTCTTAGTTATGTTTGTTTGTTGATCCCAGGCGTGTTTTAACCTATCAGAGCTAGTGAGATGTTGTATCAAAATCAGGTGTAAAACAAACGAGAGAAAATTTCAAACAACAGCACTCGTGATTTTACCTGCCCAACTTATCCCGCGCTTTGCACGGACTGCATGTTTTATAACAGCGAGCTCTGATGGTTTTCTTCACCAGCTACAATGAGTGTAGCTGCGGCTACAGTGATCAGCTGTGTGATTTCTAGGGTGCAGTAAACGACAACTATTTAAGAAGCATTTTAAACAAATGTGAATTTGCGGCATGTGACGACGTGATAACCGTGTTTACATGGCCCTACGCAAAACATCTAATCATACGCAAAACATCTAATCATCTAATAACAGCGCATGTCATGATCATATAACGAATGTTTGTAGAAGTTTCCATTTCATAAACATTAGGGACCTTCAGATTGCAGTACGGGATTTGAGTACGAGTACGATTCTTTAATTTCCGGTTTCCGTAATCACCTTGCTTTTACGGGATGGGGTGATTGGTCCCATGGCCAACCCCCAACCTGGACCACCAGGGATTTTCTGTCGGGGTGTCCTTCGCTTGCCACGGGTCCGATATTAAGGTGCTGGAAGCTCGCCATTCCGGCCCTATCCCCCACCCGGAGGCAAGGAACTAAGCACGACTTTTTAAACCTAGTGTTTTTGCTTTGGATTATCACATTACCGATAAGTCTTTTTTTTTCAACTGGTCATCAACAGGGAGGAGGGAGGGCTCTGCGAACGTAACTAAATTGAAATTCAAAGGTCATATTCGAACTCGATCTCGTACTCCAATCTGAAGCGGGTCCTAATTCCTTTACAAATAGTTTGCCTAGCAAAGAAATTTCTTCTTCATTAACTAAATTGATTTCTAGTCTTCAAATGTGTATTGAGCAAGGAATGAATACCGATTTATCAACGAATAAACTCGATCTAACTGTTTCTGACCCCACACCACATAATGTCTTGTTATGGACGGTTTTGGATCAACCACCTTCGCGCATGCCTGGAGATATTCTTCAGAACACGTGATTCCAATAAACTGACAGATGGTTGCCATGGTTTCCACTGGTTTCTGCACGAGCTCCAGGCCATTCACGTCCAGTACCTTGTCTCCAAGAATCTTTCTGGCGATTTCACTTCCTTCAGCCCAGTAGCCGAACCTCATGATACTCTTCTGTAAAAGCTCTGGATCATCAACCTGAGGAAATAAGCCGTGGTTACAAAGCGTTAGTGGCCCATAATTCACTCCAATGACTTATACGCAAGTCTATTCTACACTAGGAGTTACGGCGGCGCGCCCACTCAAATGTCTCAAATCGGTTTCTTTATTACAGGTGATAAAAAAATTATCGAATTAGTAAACGGCTTGAATTTCAGGCAGGAAACAATATCGTGTGTGAAAGTTCTTGTTCAACGCTAAAAGAACTCACTGAAAAATAACTTTTCACTGCCTTTGAAGATTACTTCTTTTCAGGACGACTCCCGAACGATCTGAAAGTAGGCCAATTACTGCTTCATCAAGGTGCAAACAATTTCTAAAAATAATGGGAAATACAAATGTGGTGCTGAACTAACATAGTCGCTTAGACCTCAAGCAGTCGGACCTTCTCCCGTCAATTTTTCTTTAAATTTCTCCGGTGTATTTTTCCCCCTTTTGGTAGGGAAATTATTGACAAAAAACACTGTATTATTGCTGTAATACAACAATTTTGAAATAAATACTCTAAACTTTGGAACAAAGTCCAGTGAGTAAGTTCTGCGACTTAGTGTTCTCTTAACCCCATGCAGTATAGGTTGGTAACCAGATAGCTAAACTGACAAGACTCTTTCCAGATAAAATAAATTTTTTTCTTACTTTTTCTGTATGGTCAGCGAACCTGCCTCCCTGCTGTTTGGTATTTCTTAAGGTTATTGTTGAGACGATGTCGAACGGATTTCTTATTATGTGGATGAACTTCACCCTAACGCTATATTTCTTCTCCATTTTATCCACCAAACTTGTGATTTCATCATTAGTCATGTACCTAAATGAGGTAGATGTGTACCAAGCTGTCTTGTCGCCAATAACCTGGGTGGCGGAAAGAAAACAGAACAAGAATTAATTAATTATATTATATTCAGTTATAAGAGCAGTTTCAATTGAGTGCCGTAAAACCAAAACCAAAGTAATCACTCTAGCCAATCACAAAGAACACAGACATTCCAGTGAGCCAATCAAAACTCGAAGCAAATACATGAAGCCGGCACGTATCGCGGGAAAACGTGCGCACGCGAGTCACGATTGGTTTTGGAATGACTTCTGATTGGATGATAAAGTGGCGCGAGAGTTTTAAACAAATCACTGAGCGTAGTAATGCAAAACCAATGCAAACGTGAATTACTTTCGACACTCAAGTGAAAACCGATCTATTAGTAAGGTTAGTTAGTAAACATTCAAGTTTCCCGAGGATGTGGGGTGCGGGACTGATGTCATTGAAGGCTTCTTACTAAACTAGGTAATATGTCTTGTGACAATGGGCTTTATACACAAGTGAACATTAGCTTCAATTTAGCGCTCAAACGTGTAGAGATATTTGACTTTAGACATTTCGCAACTGATTGTCCGAAACGATACTCCTAATTACAAACAACCATTATAATCGGTTGGATACTGAAGACAGAAATAAGGAGAAGAAACTATTAAAAGAAAGCAAGCTTAAATAATTCTCTTTTATTCTTTATTCTATTACTCCTAAGAATTGCTTTCCTTGAACATTCCCCCTTCTTAATCATGTTTTTGTCAATAGTATACGCTTAAATGGCAATTTTGAAAACTACAAAAGATTTCACAATTTCCAGTTCAACATCTCCCCATTTTAAGATAACCGGCACGCAAAGCATGCAGAGGCGATGGGCGAATAACAACTCAGTTATCTTCAGTTTGATTGATAGAGTAATCGCGCGTCACATCGTAACATATCTCCCTCATCGCCTGCCTGCAAGAGGCGACGAATGATGACACCGGCTAAAAAACACTTGTTTTATAACGTCATAAGTGTTTTTATTGTGGTCTGGATTTTGTAAAAATATCGTCCGAAAATGTCGAGGAAATTTGTGGAGGAAATATTTTTTTAACAGTGGCTCTTGTCTTTTCTACTTACCTTAATGTATTTATCATAGGTCCCTTGCCAATAACCTTTCATCCAGAATCCAAAATGAGATGAATTTTCAAGTGATCCATTCAAGACCATGCCTTTCCCTCCTTTTTCTAGAAAACCTCTTGAGCTTTCCACTAACATGTCAAACATTTCTTTTCTTTCATACTCCTCTCCATTCTTCAGTCGATAGAACAGATTTTTTTCATTGGCGAGAACCATGTGAGGATGTCCGTCGAGAAGAGATGCCAGTAGAGTATGGCGGCTTCTTGGATAGCCGACAAACAACAACAGCGTATCAACGCTTTCGTATTCTTCTTCTCTGTCTTTGTCTAAAGGAAACCGACAATAAATATTGTTGGGCATAGTACTTAGTGTGACCTTAGAATAGGCCTGTCAGTTATCTCATAAAGCACGCCGATACGCTGTGCATTGACTTTTCAGACTCCTCCCAATGCTCTGAGTCTCAGTAGATTTAATTCCACAATGTTCATCTTTGTTTGGTGTATGTTTGGGTTTCGTTCTGAAAGTTTGATGATTAAAAAATGGATTCTGTAACTGTCTTGGTTCTAGCAAATGGCACCAATTACGGTGCAATTGTTTATACAAGCAGAGCAACAAGTCTAAGGGAAACTTCGAACAGTGTACATGTGTAAGTGAAATAAAAATAAATGGAGAATTAAACTTAAAATGGTCTTTGGTTGAGGTGGGCGGCCAGGGCTGATTTGAAGGCTGCAACAGTTTCCAGTTCAATTATTTAACTAGTAAGAACATTCCAGTCTTTGATAGTTCTGCTGAAAAAACTACATTTATCAGTGTTACATGAACTGCTTAAATGTATTAAACGTTAAGGATGAAAAGAGCGTGTGCCACGGGGCTTAACTGGTGAAAACAACTCTTACCTGGCGAAAACAATTCGTCCAATCTTTCTGATTCATCAAAATGATCCCTAAATAAATCCCGATTCGAGTTTTCTTCTTGTGACTGTGAAGAGGAAACTAAAAAGATAATAATAAAAATAGGGAAAATTGTCTATCATGGTTTTTGCGAGATATCGTTGGGTAGTTTGTTCACTAGCTAAGAAATCTGTTGCCGGATTGATGCCCCTTGTTTTAACACTGCAAAGGACTGCTTCATGGTTCAGAGTCTTTTTTTTCGAAAATCGGTGTCATGTAGGGGTCATGTCAGTTCTTGAAACGTAAAAAGGTAAAGTCTGCTTTCGAGCCTAGGTAGGCTGGAGCTTATCCCTTTTCCGTAGCATGAAGCAACTAGGAGCCAGTATTTCTACTCCCCTTGGTCCCTGGATGGGATTCTAGTCCATCGCAAGGCTACCCCCAGCAGTAAATTCGCCGGTACCCATTTATACACCTGGATTGAGAGAGGCACTATCGGAGTTAAGTGTCAGGGGTCTTGCCAAGGAACACAACGCATTGCCCTGGCCAGGGCTCGAACTCGGACCGCTCGATCCGAAGTCCAGCGCACTAACCATTAGGCCACCACGCCTTCCGTAACACTGCAAAGGACTGCTTCATGGCTGTTTTCGAGAACGGTGTAAAGTTGGGGCCATGTTAGTCTTTGAAACGTAGCCGCCACTATTTGCAGGATAAGAGTTTTACTCATTCATACACGCTATCAGTTAGAATTATGAACTTCTGACACTATTAATTTGCTACAGGTGAATGCCACCGATACACTTAGGAACTTCTCACCAGTAGGGCTGCATTCATTCTTCTTGAACATGTAGACGGTCAGTCCAAACATGGCTGTAATGAATAGCAACTGTTGCCAGGTTACACTGATCACGCGACGCATAGCTGTCTGTCTTACTACAGAAAGAGAATAAAGCAAATCAGTTGGACTTGGTTCCATATCTAGACAGATTGTTTCAGAATGCATTAAAGTGCGGGTTGCACCGACACCCTTGTTTTCACTGGGAAATTAAAGGGGCACTGCACGGAGATTTTGCACATTTTTTGATAAAAATAATGCTTAATTTATGACTAAGAACCTTAACTCATACAAGAAAAACGCCTACAACAGCAAGATAAAGATATTCAAAAAGTGAATTTTTGAATTGAGATCGAAACCTTGTACATGCGTAACTAATAATAACATCACTTTAGTTTTATAGGCTCAGTGCACTAGTACAGTAATTTTTAACAAATCCTTTATTTTTAGGTTTTCGTTAATGCAAATATCTCTTTTGGTTTTTGACTTTTTGATGCTATGTTCATGATAGTCAATAAGCTTTCACGGTCGTAGCCGTAGCCGGCTAACCGATGCATTTGCCGCAGTAAACATTTTTAATTTTTTTTTTAAGGTTCCTGTAAGAGGCAATATACTTTAAAAAAATAATTTAATATTGCCTCGGTAAGAATATTCCTCTGTCTACGGAGCTGGTTTCAGTTTGTGATCATAACGAACCACAAATTTAAAACGGACGCCCAACCGGATAATATTAATAAGTAAAGGTATGTCAACCTTCCAGCCATCAGATCTGTAGTTTGAGGTCAGCGTATTGGCATTATAATCTCCCGATTCATTGTTTTGTGTCTGCAGGTGACGATATGTTTTGCATTTTTTGTAGTTAATGACTTATTTATCAATAATTAAAGTTCCACTAGCAAGGGCATTTACCTGTAAACGATCCAAGGAACATTTTTAATCATTATCTTCAAAGCTTGCAGAATTGTCGGGAAATTATTCTCAATTTGTTTATTTCAACCTGACAATTTCAATTAACGATATGACGGTCTTAAAATTGCTTGGAAAACGACTATTCACGCGAACGGAATTTGAAAGTCAAATAGATTAGAAGGCTGTATCTAAAATGTCTATTGATCAATGGATAAGAAAAAACAAAACGAGTGTTTACCTATAAAACAACGAAGAGGGATGATAACCTATAAACACTGAATGATATTCGACGGTTCAAAAGCCGGGTGGCTATATTTCCAAAGACAAAAGACGTACAATGCCACTTGCATAATAACACGTCCGAGTTGTATATCACACGTATGCATTAACAAACAGTCATTTTCGACAACTATCGCGGTTACCAGTGTTAACACATTAGGACTCCTTTGAATGTCTTAATAGCAACTGAGTTTTTTCGTAACCTTTTTCTAAATTAAGGTTTTATAGTTAAGAAAGAACAAGTCGAATCATAAATACCAGGTCACTCGCAACACGCGGCAAATGAAAATTAATTCAGGAAAGTAATAATCTGGGATACTTAACCATGCACTGTACAAGCAAACAAAAACTGAAGCAAAGATATAAAAAATAACAAGCCCTTACTGAGACTAAATGGATAAAAATGCGATTATGTTGGACAAACCTCGAGTAGGGTCCTCTTCTCACTCCGCTCAATGAAATTATTCCGATAGATCAAGAAACCGTTTATCCCTTAGCAACATTGTTAATATCTCTTTGGAATTTCAGCTGTGTGGCACCGTAAATGGCTCTCTTACATGACAAAGGCAAAAGACTTATGAAAGGATGTTGACAATTTTTGTTCACCGAAAATACTTTATGCCTTTTCAGAGAGAGAAACGAATGAATACATAAAACTGAGATAAATAGCAAGAATTTGATTTTGAAATGTTTTGCCCTGTGTGTCTTGCCAATAATGTAAACGGGTGAGACTGGAAACGAGTCATGCAGACGTCACGCACAGCTCACGTGATGTATGTCATGTGATTTGTACAGGAAAAAACTGAACACTCGATGAGAAATATCACAGGTAGCCCACAGGTAGCTCAAGATATGAGCGCCGGCACTGTTGCATAACAGTTTGTATGTAGCCGTTTTCTGTTGACGTAATTTTAGTGCTGCCCATATTTGGAACGCCCGGGTATCACGTGTCAGATCGAATAAAGTAAAAGCACGTTGTGGTTGTTTATGGAAGTTCTAGTCACATTTTGACTATATTTTACCCGCTACATATCTGGTGGAGAATCCAAAAACCGAAATGCCTACAATAGAAGAGCTTCAAGGCATCGTATCAGGTCTTACGGCGGTCGTAAAGCAACAGGCCGAGGCACAAAAAGCCACCAATGCTCAGATCGCTCAGCTCACCGAAGCATTAATCGCACATGGCGGCGGACCCCCTGCGGCTGGTCCAGCGACTTCAACTTCGAACACTTCTCTCCGAATGCCTGCCCTACAGCTACCTCAATTTCGGTACGACCACAGCAGTCACGATGACATAAACGAATTTGTGGAAACATTTGACGTTCAAACGGCCCATTTACCAGTGGAAACAAAACTCGCTCTTCTTCAACAGTCGTGCATTGGCGAATGGCCAAATTCAGTCTTATCCATGGAGAAGTCAAAATTCACTGAAGAAACCACAGCTCAGCAGAAGCTCGATAGCTTGAAACAAGCCTTAAAAACATCCTTTGCGGAACCGCCAGAAGTTCAACGCCGTCGGTTGGCGTCAGAATTTTCCACAATGAAGCAGCGAGCCACAGAATCGATCGATTGCTTCGCTTATCGATTCAAGAACAATTTACACCGATTATCCAAGCTCGGAGAAGCCGTTGAAACAAATTCGCCACAGTTCATCATGTCACAGTTTATTTCGAAGACGAAAACCGACATTCAGAAACATTTAGTGCTTAAAGCTGAGGAATACAAAGATTTGTCAGAAATCATCGAAGCTGCAAAGCGAATCGAGCGTTCCTTTAGCCCTGGAGGAAGTCACAGTGGTACCAACAAACCACCGCAAGACCCACTCAGCGCCCTCAATACCACTCCAACTCCTCCTGTCCCCAATGAACGCCGAAGAAAACCTTTTTGCTACAACTGCCGTTCTCCAGGTCATTTCAAAAGCAGCTGCCCTGACAAAACAGTGAAAACACCCCCTCCTGGCAATTCTCAGCGTGGTAATGAAGTGTGTCGCTTGTGGAACAAACATCAGCAGTCACCGTGCACCTTACAGAATCAGTCATGCAAATATGGTCGTGCACATAAATGCACCGTTTGCTCCAAACTAGGCTGCAAGGCACTCGTTCACAATAATGTACCACCACCTGTTGCTAATGCATGTGATCTTCAAGCACCACAGGGACCCCACCCTGAACCCCGCATCTCAACCACACCGCCTACTCCTGCTGCTCATTCCCGGCCAACCCCACCTCTGTTCATGATGCCTACTCTTCCAACTTCTTCCAGCGAATTGTCCGTCAACCTGAATCGCACTATTTTGTCTTGTCAAGTCACTTCAGCTGGCACACAACTACAACTCCCACTCGACTCTTGTTGCTCAGTCACACTGTGTAGCCTCGATCATGCACAACACATTCATTCAGCAAGACCTGAGTTGAACTACAAGAAACTTGAGAAGCCCATTCCAGTACAAATGGCTGACACAAGTGCATCTCTAACAGCCGTAGCAGTCCAAGAGGTCCCTATTACGTGGCTTCCCAACAAGGAAACAATCCATGTTGCTCTTGTAGTTCCAAATATGTCTTGGCCACTTCTATTCGGTGAAAATCACCTCGCTGCGACTCAAGCCCTGTCAGATCACAGTAACAAAACAGTCACTTTCCGTCATCCAGCTATGAATTTTACTGTCTCATGTGATAATGCAACCACATCAACTAATCCTCAGGCTGCAGTTACCTGCCTTCTCACTGGGAAACCAAGTGCCCATCCTGCACCAACCAGAACCACTGTGTATCGTGGGTTAAACCTAGTAACAGTGTATCTTACCTTAAGTGTCGCATCCATGGGATTGTTAGGAAATGACTTGTGGCTATCAGGTCACGAACTTGAACCTGGTGTGAAAGTTCTCGATGGTCTCTTTAGCGCATCCGAAGCACAGTCCATCCTCGATTTCCCTTCTGCCACTGACACCCTGGATCGTGATCTTCCTGACTTCCAGGCCTCTCGGGCCATGAACGTTCTTGTGCATTGTACCAAGAAGAAAGCATCTATTGGTCAATCAAGCTTTGGTTACCTGTCACCATGTTCTGCTCAAAGCAAAACCGACTTTGACAATGCCCTGACACACACAGCTGATGCCCTTTGTTCATCACTGGACACCTTTGACTCACTCTTCTGTCACTCTGATGACACCCCACCTCCCCTTGTGGAAACTTCTACGCCTAATAGTCTGAGAGTTCCAATGCAACCGCATTGTCCCAAGCAAGCCAGTCAAGAAATGTTTAAAGCTGGTCTTACCCAAAGTTCTCGTTTACTTCACCCTTTCAGTCAGCCAGACGAGTCTGATGATCGAGACCTACCTCCTCAGTCTACCTTCACACTTGATCCATTTTCGGAGGAATATCATGCTAAACTGCGCCACGAACTGCGCCTAGACTCTGACGAGTACAGTCATGTTGACCCCGCAGTCCTTGATCAGTTCGACACCTTGCTGCGAACATACCCACATGCATTTCTCTTACCTGGCGCACCACTAAGGCGTATCCATGGAACTGAACACCACATTAACACTGGCAATGCCCCCCTTGCTACAAGCCACCATACAGGATGTCACCCCCTGAACTCCAGGCAGTGCGTCACCAAATCAATGACATGCTAAGACAAGACATCATTCGCCCTTCAAAGTCCCCTTGGGGTGCTCCAGCGATACTTGTACGTCGAAAGGACTTACATGGTAAACCACAACCCCCCAGATTTGTTGTTGATTATCGTGCGCTTAATTCAGTCACTAAGAGTGATGGTTTCCCCCTTCC
The DNA here is from genome assembly GCF_052425735.1 of Oculina patagonica. Taxonomy (NCBI): domain Eukaryota; kingdom Metazoa; phylum Cnidaria; class Anthozoa; order Scleractinia; family Oculinidae; genus Oculina; species Oculina patagonica. The sequence goes on along the minus strand of NC_135759.1, from coordinate 30,247,255 downwards.
TCAAGTCATCGATATCCTGGACTGGCTTGGTGGAGGCAAAGCATTCGCCAAATTAGACCTTGCTAATGGTTATTGGCAAGTACCTGTTCGAGAAGAAGATAGAGAAAAAACAGCTGTAGTCACTCACTGTGGATTATTCGAGTTCATCTCCATGCCCTTTGGTCTCAAGACAGCCGGAGCTACCTTCCAAAGGCTCATGCAAGCCACATTTTCTGATTTCCTAATGGGAAACGTAACAGGCAGTAGTGACAAGCAACATGGATTCTGTATGCCTTATGTTGATGATCTGATCGTCCGAAGCATGTCTCATGTTGACGCTCTCGAACATTACAGACGCATATTCGAGCGCGCTACCAAAGTTGGCATGCAGTTTAAACCATCTAAATGTACTTTCTTCTCAACTCACCTTGAAGTACTCGGTCATGTTGTCACCCTTGATGGTCGTATTCCGGACCCCAAGAAAATCCAAGCGATCACTAATTTCCCCATGGTTAATTCCCAGTCCGCTGTGCAGAAGTTCCTTGGAATGGTCGGCTTCTACAGGCATCACATCCCACGCTTTGCTCAACGGACTTACCATTTGCGTCAACTTCTTCAAAAGAACAAAAAATTTCATCTAACCGCCCAAGTTGAAGCTGAATTCAAAGACCTTATTGCGGCAATCACTGGCCCTGACGTCTTGTTACACTATCCAGATTGGTCCAAGCCATTCCACGTACACACCGATGCAAGCAAACTAGGTGTTGGTGCTGTACTCATGCAGGAAGATGACCAAAACCATTTGCGCCCACTTCAGTATGCAAGCCAAGCCTTCTCACCCACCCAACAAAGATGGGACACTCGTGAACAAGAACTTTACGCTGTCAAATGGGCAGTTGAACAATGGCGACCATACCTTTTGGGACGCAAATTTGTCATTGAAACTGACCATGCTAATTTGAAATGGTTGTGCTCTATTGCCCCACACAAAGCAAAGCTGGCTCGATGGGCATCTCTACTGGCAGAATATGACTTTGAATTGTGCCATCGCCCTGGTCACACCAACGTCGTCCCCGATGCCTTGTCGCGTAACCCAGTTTCACAGCAACCCCAACAAGAAGATGATTGTGTATCTACTGCTTTCATTGACACATTGCCACCCTTGGCTGTCTCCGTTTACTTGGCAAGCGCATTAGGACTAGCACCATATCAACACGTGACTTTGTCTCCGACTATCCTAGCGAATTTGAAGTTAGCCCTCACCCTGGCAACAGCAGACACAAACAACACTTCCCCCACTACAATGGCTGGTACCTCCACAAGCAGTCAATCTGATGAACCATTTGTTCACCTAGGATCCAACAGACAAGAGCTTGGCAATCTGCAACTTCAAGACCCAACTTTAAAGGACATTCATAAGTACCTGTCAGCTGACAGCAACAAGTCAGCTCTCCGCCACCTGTCGGCCCGTGACCAAACTCGCATCCTCAACCTGGCACGCCATTGTGTCATCCTGGACGGCCTAGTTATGTATTCAGATGAATTCCTTGATGACCCAGGCCACTTTCGTATCTTTGTCCCCAATAATAAAGATCTGAAAACCAAACTACTGCGCGCATACCATGACTCTCCTATTGGAATGCACAGAGGTCGAGACGCAACCTACCATGCCCTCGCTCAAGATTTTTATTGGAGAGGGATGGGAAAGGCAACAAAACGCTGGGTTGCAAGGTGTCTAGAATGCCTAAAGCACAAATCTGCTAACCAGCAACATGGTCTTATGCACCCACGTTTCTACGACAAGCCAATGAATGTACTTGGAATTGACTTTGTTGGACCGTTCCCTAAGTCCACCAATGGAAACCGTTACATCCTCACTGCCGTTTGTCCATTCTCTCATTTCCTGGTAGCAATACCAACCCCAGACCGAAGTGCTACTACAGCTGCAAGGGCACTATTTGACAATGTATTTCTTAAGTTGGACTTTCCATCCACCCTTCTCAGTGATCGTGGAGGAGAATTCTTAAATGCTGTCCTGCGGAAAGTTTCAAACCTGCTCTCCATTAAGCAAGTGTTTACATCCAGTTACAGACCCCGAGCTAATGGCTCAACTGAACGTGTTCATCGCTTCTTGAACTCCGCCCTAGCCATATTTGCTTCCAAATGGCAGAAACAGTGGGAAAACTACTTACAACCTGCTGTGTACTCACACAACACCTCCACTATTGATGGCACTGATGGCGTAACTCCATTCTTTCTCATGTTCGGACGCAATGCAACCTCTCCAGAGACAGTCGCTCTTCAGCTCCCCAATCAGCCAATCGACAAGAATGACTATGCAAAGTACCTAGTTCAGAGGATCACAGAGGCTCATAAATTATTCTGTAGCATCAAGAAAGACTTGAGGAGACGACAAAGAGACTACTATGATCTATCTGCTAATCCAAGAGAATTTACCGTTGGACAAGAAGTCCTAGTCAGGAAACCACCACCTTCAAATGTTGAGAAAGGATCAGCCACAAAGCTCATCAGGAGATATGCTGGGCCGTACATTATCACCAAACGCCTCAAGAATAGTGACTTGTATCGTCTGAGGCACAGCGTAACAAATGAAGAACTGCCCCCTACTAATGTTGAGAAACTGATACCAATCCCTGAAGCAGAACCAAATGACCTGAGGGAATCATCTACCGAGAGTGTTCCTCGTCCGGCTCAAAATCAAGATAAAGAGAGACAATACAAACCTGGCCAGTTTCTCATGTACCTGTCCAAGAGCAATGAACAAGCAGACGAAGGAATCTCACTCGAACTAGCTCGGTATCTAGAACCCATAGGCAAGGCTCCAGTTAGCGAAGCCTGCAAGCACTTGTACTTTGTTTTCCCAGCATCGAGACAACTTCTAGTTAAACTCGGGAGAATGCGTGGTCTCACAGCACATTGTCCATATCTCTCCCTTGAAGGTGACCCATCTGGAGGAGCCTACAATCTGGTCCTTGACAAGGCCGCCTATGAACGATTTAATGCTCGACAAGGACTCCTTGTTGGAGAGATAGCGGAAACTGATGAAGTGCGAGACTCGGTTGTCGTGCACACCTATGCTCCAACGGGGCGCCGCACAAGACTAGCTAAATCTCGCGTGTGGAAACCAGTATACAACCATGACTTGTCTAAGAAATCTGTTTCTATGGACAAAAATAAGCGTTTAATTGACTATAGCCCGGACTTTGAACGCATCGAGTTCAAGCAAATCGTTACAGTGCGAGATTCACTCGAGGAACTGTTATCTGTCAGAGACATGGATGAAGCAGTCGTTCATTTATTTGTTGACTTGAAGTTATAATTCGCTTAGATCTTGCCTGCGATCATAACATTGGACTTGTTGTACTCTAGTTGTAAGGTTCTTAGCCTTTGAGTTAATTTTGTCATGTTCACCTCGTTCCTGTTAGTAAGGAGGGAATGTAGCCGTTTTCTGTTGACGTAATTTTAGTGCTGCCCATATTTGGAACGCCCGGGTATCACGTGTCAGATCGAATAAAGTAAAAGCACGTTGTGGTTGTTTATGGAAGTTCTAGTCACATTTTGACTATATTTTACCCGCTACATGTATGGGGGGGGGGGGGGGGACGATTGTTTCTGTAACCTTGCTTCAGTTGTATGTTTCTTCTTTAAGAATTATTTTACTTTTAATAGAGATGTGGCACTAAGACAAACAAGGCAGGCTGATTTATTGCATTTGCCTAAAGTGCGGACAGCAGCCGCGAAAAAGTCTTTTTATTACTCCGGTTGCCAAATTTATAACTCTTATCAAAATAATATGTAATTTTTAAATTTTTCGATTTTATACAAATGTAACATAATTTTAGCCTATATCTTAGTATCTCTTATATATTTTAATCTTTTTAACTTCCATTTTAGGTACATTGTAAGACCCTTAGCGACTTTTTAATTTTTACTTTTTACTAGGGCCTCTAAGGATAACAGTTTTTATTGTAAAGCTGACGGAGTAACCCTATTTAAAGGAGAAGTTCACTCCAGAATCACCATTTTTCTTCTTTACGCCAATAAAAAGGTTATACAAAGATACGTTACTCACAAAAATTTCAGTCTCTAAAAAGCATTCAAACCTTATGAAATCCTACTCTCAAGTTGCCCGAAAATCGAGTTCCGGCCGCCGCCATCTTGGAATAACTTAGCAGCCTGGCAATGTATGCGTGACGTCAAAGAGTTCAACCTCGCATGTAAACAAAATGGCTGCAGCTCTGGAGCCTTATCGGTTTGAGCCAGAACGCGTCCCCGATGAAAGCCAAGCGTCTGATGATGACAACGAAGAATCGGAAAGACTATTAAATCTATTCTGGTGTATCTGTTGGCGTTGTGAACTTACAGCAACTGAAAGAGAGTCCATCTGCTGTCGTGAAGTACCCGCTGCAAATGAGGTTTCCTGCTGCCATCCGTTTTAAAAATGGTTGAGAGAACCAAGGCTCGATGTGGCCAGCCTTACACACTGTGGTCACACAAATCAAGGTTCCTCTCTGTCTGAGATCAGCATTAATCACAGTAGCGCCACAATTCCTGCAAAACTGAAACAGCTGCTTTAAGCAGCTGTCAAAAACAATCGATTTTCTCTCGTTACTGGAATGCTCGGTTTCTTCAAGCCAGTTGGTGTCTGGGCAGGGGGAGAAGTCTGCATTTTCATCATCGGAATCTTCCTCATCTTCGGGTCCCCAGTCTTCATCTGACGTATCACAGCTACCGACCGATCCTGCGTCGTCAACGTCGTCGTCCCACTCCTCGTCGGACTCGTCAGACTGCTCCGAAATCACGGTTTCTACTGCTGGCATGGAGTCCGGGCTTTCTTTTGTTACTGCATTCTGAGGTTCGACGTTCCGCTTCACTTTGCTGCTGTACGCGTACGCGTGATCTAGGGACACATTTCTTTGACGTACTTCAGGTGTTTCAACAACTGGCCACTTTTTAACTGAGAAATCCAGGGGCTCCGTTTGCGTCGCCACGTGAACAAACGTTTTCACGGGTGCTTCTGTAATGGTGTCTTGTTATGGTTCCGGAACATCAGAAACATCAGCAGATTGGTTGACTTGAAGTAACTCTTCTTCAAGACGATTTTCCACCTCTCCTGTTTTTTTGGCCTCTTCGGCCACCTGTTCGGCTATCCTTGCATTCTCCAAAATTCTTTCGACTTCCTAAATGAAATTATTTACGGGTTATAAAATAATAATAAAGGAGGTTATAACAAGTTAGGGAAAAACCATTTCGTACTTGTGCCATGAGCTACGAAAGTATTTCGAATACATGATAAAACTTATCACGACTGAAATAGATCAATTCCGATATATGTTAAATTTATGTTATTTCGCCTTTTTATTTTTATTTTAGGGAGGATTTTTAATCAATGTCTTAGAAATCAGTAAAAACAACTCGAGAAACTCTTCTTGATCAAATTTAAGATCGCACTCACAAAGAAACCTTTATGGCATTTTTTTGTAGTTGACTAACACAGGAACAAATTATTCCACTTTAGACCAAGCAATTTTTTTACCTCACTAATTATCTGTTTATAACTTTTAAATCTTTTTGCCCTACTATATTTATTTACATGTACAACCCAGTCATAGCATTTACAATTTTTTTTTATTTTTTCAGCCCGTTTAGTTAATTCGGACTATTTTTTTTTGGCCAATCTAAGTTTGTTTATGCTGTAGTTATTTGCATGTTTTCTGGAAAATAAAATGGTTGTTGTTGTGGTTGTTAATTAATGTTATCAAGAATTAAATGACTAACCTCTCTTCTATCCTTAGCCTTTCGCCTCCTTTCGCTGGCGTGCCGTTTAAAAGGAACTTTAACTGCCGGAGATTTCTTTAATATTGTGGGAATTGCTTCTGGTTTCTTTTTTCTTTTGCGGATATTACCACCCAGGAGATCGAATCGGTGTTCCACTTCAAAGCAATCATTGGTAAAATGGTCCGAACATACAAATAGCTGTGCCTGCTTTGGCAGGAATTTTTCGTTCCTGCCCATTCTTCTCAGCCATTCTTGGGCAATTTTTCTCTTCGATAACGGCAGACGGTGAAAAGAAATGCCTCTTTTTGTGTCCCTTGGAGCTCTGTTTGTGCAAAAGGGAGCCGCACAAACAGGCATTTTGACAAAGAAACAAGGAGCTCAAATATTTAAATTTTCCCGCAAAATTCAGGTTGAGCTCTTTGACGTCACGCATACATTACCAGCTTCAAAGATGGCGGCGTTCAGTCATCGAGTTTTAGGCTACTTTAGAGGAGGATTTCGTAGGGTTTTAGCGCTCGCTAGAAGCTGAAATTTTGGCGAGTAACATATCTTTGTATGAACTTTTTGTTGGCGTAAAAAAAGATAAAGGCAATTTTAGAGTGAACTTCTCCTTTAAACAAAAGAGAGAAAAACAACACTCGTGATTTGACCTGCCCAACTTATCCCGCGCTCATTTGCACGGACTGCATCAGTTTTATAACAGCAAGTTCTGATGGGTTTATTCACCAGCTACAATGAGTTTAGCTGCGGCTACAGTGATTGGCTGTCTGATTTCTAGAGTGCAGTAAACGACAACTATTAGAGAATCATTTTAAACAAATGTGAATTTGCGGCATGTGACGACGTGATAACCGTGTTTACATGGCCCTACGCAAAACATCTTATCGTCTAATAACAGCGCATGTCATGATCATATAACGAAAGTTTGTAGAAGTTTCCATTTCACAAACATTAGGGACCTTCAGATTGGATTACGGGATTAAGTACGAGTATGACTTTTTAAACCTAGTGTTTGTGCTTTGGATTATCATATCACCGATTTTTTTTCAACTGGGCATCAACAGAAACGAGGGAGGGCTCTGGGAACGTAACTAAATTGAAATTCAAAAGTCATACTCGTACTCGATTTTGAACTCCAATCTGAAGGTCCTAATTCCTTTACAAATAGTTTGCCTAGCAAAAAAATTTCTTCTTCATTTAACTAGATTGATTTCTAATCTTCAAATGTGTATTGAGAAAGGAATGAATACCGATTTATCAACGAATAAACTCGATCTAAGTGTTTCTGATGCCACACCACATAATGTCTTGTTATGGACAGTTTTGGATCGACCACCTTCACCCATGCCTGGAGATAGTCTTCAGAACACGTGATTCCAATAAACTGACAGATGGTTGCCATGGTTTCCACTGGTTTCTGCACGAGCTCCAGGCCATTTACGTCCAGTACCTTGTCTCCAAGAATCTTTCTGGCGATTTCACTTCCTTCAGCCCAGTAGCCGAACCTCATGATACTCGTCTGTAGAAGCTCTGGATCATCAACCTGAGGAAATAAGCCGTGGTTACACATAGGTTAGACTTGCTCCAAGTCGCTCGTTTGATTCGCAGTAGACGGATGGATACGAAAACGGAGGGTGCACGCGGGCATGAAAAACAAAATGGCGGAGGATCGTGGCGGAACGAGCCATTCCCCGATTTTGTGTGTCATTCAGTGTTGCTTCGTGCATTTTACGCACGATCAAAAAAAGAAAATTCCGCGCGGTAGTGACCGTGCGATTACAAAGCAGGCTTACTCAAATAACTCTATCGACACGCAACGAGCGACTTGGAGAAAGTCTACACATAGAGGTTAGTGGCCCATTATTCACTCCAATGACTTACGCAAGTCTATTTTACACTAGGAGTTACGGCGACGCGCTTTACTACAGAAAAAAATCGAATTAGTAAACGGCTTGAATTTCAGGCAGAAAACAATATCGTGTGTGAAAGTTCTTGTGCAACGCTAAAAGAACCATCGACTGAAAAATAACTTTTCACTTGACTTTGAAGATTACTTCTTTTCAGGATAATAGGCCAATTACTGCTTCATCAAGGTGCAAACAATTTCTAAAAATAATGGGAAATAAAAATGTGGTGCTGAACTAACAGTCGCTTAGACCTCAAGCAGTCGGACCTTCTCCCGTCAATTTTTCTTTAAATTTCTCCGGTGTATTTTTCCCCCTTTTGGTAGGGAAATTATTGACAAAAAACACTGTATTATTGCTGTAATACAACAATTTTGAAATATACTCTAAACTTTGGAACAAAGTCCAGTGAGTAAGTTCTGCGTAGGTTGGTAACACAAGACTCTTTCCAGATAAAATAAATTTTTTTCTTACTTTTTCTGTATGGTCAGCGAACCTGCCTCCCTGCTGTTTGGTATTTCTCAAGGTTATTGTTGAGACGATGTCGAACGGATTTCTTATTATGTGGATGAACTTCACCCTAACGCTATATTTCTTCTCCATTTTATCCACCAAACTTGTGATTTCATCATTAGTCATGTACCTAAATGAGGTAGATGTGTACCAAGCTGTCTTGTCGCCAATAACCTGGGTGGCGGAAAGAAAACAGAACAAGAATTAATTAATTATATTATGTTCAGTTATAAGAGCAGTTTCAATTGAGTGCCGTAAAACCAAAACCAAAGTAATCACTCTAGCCAATCACAAAGAACACAGACAATCCAGTGAGCCAATCAAAACTCGAAGCAAATACATGAAGCCGGCACGTATCGCGGGAAAACGTGCGCACGCGAGTCACGATTGGTTTTGGAATGACTTCTGATTGGATGATAAAGTCAGACTCGTTCCCAGTCCCTACTTATTTGTTTCTAAAGGCGATAAAAAACTGAGGGAAGCTGAGGCGGAATAAGGCAAGGGTTGCGGGGCAGGCTGGGAAGGGCGAAGAAAAAGTAGGGTCGCTACCCGATTTTCGTTCGGCCTTCCCTTGATGCAATGCGTTCTAGTAAAAACCGCCAAGGGAGCGACTGGGAACGAGTCTGTGATAAAGTGGCGCGAGAGTTTTAAACAAATCACTGAGCGTAGTAATGCAAAACCAATGCAAACGTGAATTACTTTCGACACTCAAGTGAAAACCGATCTATTAGAAAGGTTAGTTAGTAAACATTCAAGTTTCCCGAGGAGGTGGGGTGCGGGACTGATGTCATTGAAGGCTTCTTACTAAACTAGGTAATATGTCTTGTGACAATGGGCTTTATACACAAGTGAACAATAGCTTCAATTTAGCGCTCAAACGTGTAGAGATATTTGACTTTAGACATTTCGCAACTGATTGTCCGAAACGATACTCCTAATTACAAACAACCATTATAATCGGTTGGATACTGAAGACAGAAATAAGGAGAAGAAACTATTAAAAGAAAGCAAGCTTAAATAATTCTCTTTTATTCTTTATTCTATTACTCCTAAGAATTGCTTTCCTTGAACATTCCCCCTTTTAATCATGTTTTTGTCAATAGTATACGCTTAAATGGCAATTTTGAAAACTACAAAAGATTTCACAATTTCCAGTTCAACATCTCCCCATTTTAAGATAACCGGCACGCAAAGCATGCAGAGGCGATGGGCGAATAACAACTCAGTTATCTTCAGTTTGATTGATAGAGTAATCGCGCGTCACATCGTAACATATCTCCCTCATCGCCTGCCTGCAAGAGGCGACGAATGATGACACCGGCTAAAAAACACTTGTTTTATAACGTCATAAGGTTTTTATTGTGGTCTGGATTTTGTAAAAATATCGTCCGAAAATGTCGAGGAAATTTGTGGAGGAAATATTTTTTTAACAGTGGCTCTTGTCTTTTCTACTTACCTTAATGTATTTATCATAGGTCCCTTGCCAATAACCTTTCATCCAGAATCCAAAATGAGATGAATTTTCAAGTGATCCATTCAAGACCATGCCTTTCCCTCCTTTTTCTAGAAAACCTCTTGAGCTTTCCACTAACATGTCAAACATTTCTTTTCTTTCATACTCCTCTCCATTCTTCAGTCGATAGAACAGATTTTTTTCATTGGCGAGAACCATGTGAGAATATCCGTCGAGAAGAGATGCCAGTAGAGTATGGCGGCTTCTTGGATATCCGACAAACAACAACAGCGTATCAACGCTTTCGTATTCTTCTTCTCTGTCTTTGTCTAAAGGGAACCGACAATAAATATTGTTGGTCATAGTACTTAGTGTGACCTTAGAATAGGCCTGTCAGTTATCTCATAAAGCACGCCGATACGCTGTGCATTGACTTTTCAGACTCCTCCCAATGCTCTGAGTCTCAGTAGATTTAATTCCACAATGTTCATCTTTTTTTGGTGTTTGTTTGGGTTTCGTTCTGAAAGTTTGATGATTAAAAAATGGATTCTGTAACTGTCTTGGTTCTAGCAAATGGCACCAATTACGGTGCAATTGTTTATACAAGCAGAGCAACAAGTCTAAGGGAAGCTTCGAACAGTGTACATGTGTAAGTGAAAGAAAAATAAATAGAGAATGAAACTTAAAATGGTCTTTGGTTGAGGTGGGCGACCAGGGCTGATTTGAAGGCTGCAACAGTTTCCAGTTCAATTATTTAACTAGGAAGAACATTCCAGTCTTTGATAGTTCTGCTGAAAAAACTATATTTATCGGTGTTACATGAACTGCTTAAATGTGCCGCGGGGCTTAACTGGTGAAAACAACTCTTACCTGGCGAAAACAATTCGTCCAATCTTTCTGATTCATCAAAATGTTCCGTAAATAAATCCCGATTCGAGTTTTCTTCTTGTGACTGTGAAGAGGAAACTAGAAAGATAATAATAAAAATAGGGAAAATTGTCTATCATGGTTTTTGCGGGATATCGTCGCGTAGTTTTTTCACTAGCTGTAGCTAAGGAATCTGGTTGTCGGATTGATGCCCCTTGTTTTAACACTGCAAAGGACTGCTTCATGGTTCAGAGTCTTTTTTTTTTTTTTTTTCGAAAATCGGTGTAATGTAGGGGCCATGTCAGTTCTTGAAACGTAAAAAGGTAAAGTCTGCTTTTGAGCCTAGTCAGGCTGGAGCTTATCCCTTTTCCGTAGCATGAAGCAACTAGGAGCCAGTATTTCTACTCCCCCTGGATGGGATTCTAGTCCATCGCAGAGCTACCCCCAGCAGTAAATTCGCCGGTACCCATTTATACACCTGGATTGAGAGAGGCACTATGGGAGTTAAGTGTCAGGGGTCTTGTCAAGGAACACAACGCATTGCCCTGGCCAGGGCTTAAACCCGAACCGCTCGATCCGAAGTCCAGCGCACTTACCGTTAGACCACCACGCCTTCCATAACACTGCAAAAGGCAGCTTCATGGTTGTTTTCGAGAACGGTGTAAAGTTGGGCCCATGTCAGTCTTTGAAACGTAGCCCCTACTAGATTGCATGATAAGAGTTTTACTCATTCATACACACTATCAGTTAGAATTATGAACTTCTGGCACTATTAATTTGCGCCAGGTGAATGCCACCGATACACTTAGGAACTTCTCACCAGTAGGACTGCATTCATTCTTCTTGAACATGTAGACGGTCAGTCCAAACATGGCTGTAATGAATAGCAACTGTTGCCAGCTTACACTGATCATGCGACGCATGCTTGTATGTTTTGCTGTTGAATAGAGGAAGCAAACAGTTGAACTTGGTTCTATATCTAGACAGCATAGGCGTACGGGCCGGGGGGGCAGGGGGGGGGGGGTTTGCAGCCCCCCCAAATTTTGGGCAGCTCAGATTTTTTGGGCAGCAAGAGAAATTTGGGCAAAGCCCGTTTTAAAAGAAGTTTTTTCTTCGAAGAGATATATATTTTCTATTTTAACCTGAAGTCAGCGAGTTAAAGCAGTTAAATTCACACGAGGCAGTGGTTTCTTAGGGGTCATGTGTTGATATACATTATATTATTTGTAATTTTTTTTACTGTTGGGCACTGTACTGCAAATATCTGTCACAGTTGAACACATGATAAAGAAAGCTTCTCCGCGTTGCTAAATTTTACAAAATCGACTGCGAGATTCTGGAAGCCGAGCAGAAAATGCGCGCGAGTTTTCGTTGTGTGCGCGGATTAGGCTACATGACTGTTTCAGAAATTCTGGAGGCAATGCAAGAGAATGATCTATTTGATAAGTTTTCAGAGTTTCCTTACGTGGTTCATATCCATGCAGTGATACCTGCTACGTACATCGTGTTCTGCAGAACGATCATTCAGTGCGTTGCACAGATTGAAAACTTACCTCCGCAGCACCTGACGGGGTGACAACGCGTAGTAAGGCCAATAAGGCCAAGTAAAATTACAAAACAAATGTTTCTCGTCCCCTCCTGCTTCATTTTTTTAGGGCCGCCTCTCTTTTGTTATACTACGGAGTAAGATATGGCTTTTGTCTGCGTTTAAATACGAATTAAGGCCAAAACTTTAAATACTTGTTACGCTGGTCCGTACTGGATAGGTCAAATACCTTTTGCAGGATTTATTTTGGAAGCTCGCTTTTGGCCTGGAGAATTTGACGATGGAGGAAAAAACATCGATAATCGAACAACACAGGTATGGAATGCAACAAAATAATAAAAAATTAAAATATACCAAAAAATGCGCCCGCACGCTCTCTTTTTTATAGAAATCCGGACGAGAAACATTTTTTTTACTTGGCCTTACTTTGGGCATAAGATGGGCATATTCCAACTCTGTAGTCAACAATGACATGGATCGTATTGTTAATATCTTTGGCCGTCGAAATGGTAGGGACAGCTATTTCTTTTAACGTGTTTTATGAGCTCATCTGATAGATTATTATGTAAGAATTTTTCACTTCATTTGAAAGCCTATGTAAGTGCATTGTATGACCCTCGTTTCTTCTCGACTGTTTCGTAAAAATTTGGGCAACTTGCGAAATTTTTTTTGGGCAAATGTCTCGCCGCTCCCCCCTGGCAAAAAATTGCCCGTACGCCTATGCTAGACAGACTGTGTGAAATGCATTCAGAAACAGAGCTACCCTTTCATCTAAAAGTACGGCAGTACGTACGCTTTTCTTGCCACACCATTCCTTTCACTGGGAAATTATAAAGGGGCACTGCACCGAGATTTTGCACATTTCTTGATCAAAATGTTGTTAAGAGTATGACTACGTACCGTAACTCATACAAGAAATACGCCGACAATAGCAAGATAAAAATATTTTAAAAGTGAATTGTTGAAGGGGGAGCAGATTATAATAAGTTTTTGACGATTTTTCTAAGACACAAAATAGAACTTGAGAAAGTTTGCCCGACGTTTACAAATTGAGATCAAAGCCTTGTGCATGCTAACTCACGATAACACCACTTTAGGTAAATAGGCTCTGTGCACTAGTATAGTAATTTTTAACAAATCCATTATTTTAGGTTTTTGTAAAAGTAATCATCTCGTTTGGTTTTTGACTTTTTGATGTTATGCTCATGATAGTCAATAAGTTTTCACGGTCGTAGCCGTAGGTTCCTGCAAGAGGCAATATATCAAAGATGTGTTTTTCTCTAATATATTGCCTCGGTAAGAATTTTCCTCTGTCCACGGAGCTGGTTTTGTGATCATAACGAACCACAAATTTGAAACAGACAACCAACTTGATTATATTGATAAGTAACAAGAACATTGAGAAGCTTGAGAAGCTTCAAATCGGGCGTTTTGCCTTGAAAGGCAGGGTTCAGTACAGCAGAAACGACGAAGTAGTTACTTAAGTAGCACTCAGTCCGACTGTGTTTGTGTAAGTCACAGGGCTTGCATGAGCTGTATTAGTGTGCATAATATAATATCTAGAACGTTGTCGAGATTGCATTATTACTTAATGACATGATGGTTTCAATTTATAAATGTATTTCACACAATAGAAATAAACGATTGAAGTAGACGACTAGACAATGTAAAGTTTTAAGACTTAGCAAAGTGCAGTGTATTGGTAATACTGTAAGGTGCGGTTTCACCTGAAGGTCATGTGCTTTTCGGTATTTTCCAGCCATTGCACTTTGATGGGACAGTACTACAACTGTTTACGGGGAACTACTATTGTCAACAAAATGATCATAACTTGTTGATGAATGATTGAACATTTGTTTCATACCATTACTGTAATAGCGCCAGGAGACTACGCTCTAGGACGACCAAAGGGTAAACCTTAAATCGGCCACGCCCGATTAATTATTCAGTGGAACGTGGAGCGTGCGCAAAAGAGTCTTGCAATCTCTGGCGCACGCGCACAATCAAACCGGAACCAGGATTTCCTGGTTCCGGTTTGGATTCGTCCAGAGCCGTTGAGTTTCCCGACCGCTGGTCAAGGGGAACACAGGCTCTGGGGACGAGATTGTCTATAAATCTGTCCACAACTGTTTGCATACAGTATTTCAACCGACCGGAAACAACATCTTACTTTGCTGTTTCCGGTCGCCCCAGATCTCGCGTCCGTGCCTTAGTTTCAAGATGGCTGCGATTGAAAACTCGGTTAAGAAGGCTCGAAAAAGTTAGGTACGAACTCGAAAAGGGTGAGTGCGAACTCGGTTTTTATTGAGAGCGAACTCGGTCATACTAGGGAGCGAACTCGGTCACACTGGGTGCGAACGCGGTATAAGGTGGGAGCGAACTCGGACGGTGCGAAATCGATTGGGAGCGAAACCGGTAGAATTCTTTGTTTATACTAAACTCCCCGGCATACTGTATTTCGTGGACTGGACTGGACTGGACTAGTAAAACGCGGACTAGTAAAACGCGGACTTGTAAAACGCCTCTAGACACTTCTTTGGCCACAATCATCTTACGGCTCTCTTCAATACATAATGTCTCAAAAAAAACAGTAACCTCAGAAAGAAGTCAGAAGCAAATAAGGTCGAAAGACCGAATTTGAACATATAACGGCAAATGTTCTAATGTCACGAACGTAGGATTCGTGTAGGCCCGTTGCCTTTATTTACCACATACTGCCCCTAAATTAAAACAGTACCCTCAGAAAGAAGTCAGAAGCAAATAAGGTCGAAAGACCGAATTTAAACATTTAACGGCAAATATTCTAGTTGCCCAGTCAACCCAGTCAACTGATATATATAATAGGTTCATTTTACTAGTTTAGCTTATTTTAGATTGTTTTTTTTTATTGTAAAGCCACACGTTTGTTGTGACTAGCTTCTTAATAAAGACTTCTATCTATCTATCTATCTATCTATCTATCTATCTATCTATCTATCTATCTATCTATCTATCTATCTATCTATCTATCTATCTATCTATCTATCTATCTATCTATCTATCTATCTATCTATCTATCTGTCACGAACGTAGGAGTCGTGTAAGCCCGTCACCTTTATTTACCATTGACTGTTGATTCCTGGACGGGCCCCGTTCTACCTCGTGCGAGCAATACAAACGAGTGCACTCAACAGACATCAAGTAGTGAAAAGAAAGAAACATATGCACACAACTCATAGCATCAATCTCGTTGTTTTAGTAGGGGTTTGCAGAACGAACATGTGCTATACTGCAAAAACATCTCCACGCTAAAACAGACCATAGAGTGCTCAAAAAAGCTAGAAATATGCCGTCGAAGAAACACACAAGAGCTTCAAACACAAATTGTTTCGCTCGCTAAACCGTTTAGTTTTATCCGATTTACAAGCGCTTGTTTTACAAGTCCACGTTCTACAAGTCTGTGCTTAACAAGCCCTCCTTTTACAAGTCCGCGTTTTACAAGTCCGCGTTTTACTAGTCCGCGTTTTACTAGTCCTCCTTTTACAAGTCCGCGTTTTATCTGAGTCCGCGTTTTACTAGTCCGCGTTTTACAAGTCCGCGTTTTACTAGTCCGCGTTATACTAGTCCGCGTTTTACAAGTCCGCGTTTTACTAGTCCGCGTCTTACTAGTCCAGTCCAGTCCTCGAAATACAGTATCCCAAAACTCCCCGCCCTCTAAAGATAAGTCCTTCACGGTTCTTGTCGTTTTTCGGTGCCTATTCATCTTCGGCATCTTTCTCATCCACCTCTCGTTCTGTCCTGTGTCTGTCATCACACGAAAGAAAAGCTGATTCTCAAAAAATCTGCCACAAAAGGAAATTGACAAAAACAATATGAAAACCATATATCGAAAGTTTCTTATTCTAAAATTTTATCATACGTCTTAATTCAGAGCTACAAAGAAGTTCCTCCTTTTGAGTTATTGATACTGTTCTTACAGTACCTCTTTCCACTAGCGAAATTTTACAAAATTCCTTCGCGGCGAAAAGGTAGCGCGAATCCAGAACAGACTCCAATCGAGAGTGGGTTAATTCTAGATTACTATTAATTAACTATTACAACATTCATTTTTAAAATAGTTTCCCAAGCCGACTAAGCTAACTTAACGTCGAGTGTATCTTTCAGTACAAAACATGCCGTTATGACGCCGGAAATCCAGCTCACGCATACTATACCCCGTGACTCACGCAAACCTCCGACTTACGTGCTACTACAGTCATTCCTTTCTTAACATTTTTTTTTTTTACCACCACCGTACCTTTCTACCCAAAAAACTCATGAAACCGCCCGGTTTTAACCTGTTTTAACCTTTCAAAAATTAGAGCGTTCGAAACTAAATAAGATCCGTAATCACAAACAACATACAGCCGTTTACCAGCACTCTTTAAAACTCCTGAAACCCTTCAAAATCAGGCAAAATAAATCTTTGAAATAACCTTTATCAATGTTTGTTATTTTTTATTCAGTTCTATAAAATGCCTTTCGTACACTACTGTCAAACAAAAATTTCAATTTCCTCAAAGTTTCAAGACAAAAGAATAACAAATATTTCGTGCACAATGTAATTTGATTAAGCCAATATATCACGTCTAAAAATACTTCAAGCAATTCAGTGAAAACCCGTTTTTTTTTTCGTATCAACGAAAACCAGTTTCGAATAATCAATACATGAAAATAACAATAAGATCAAAAGGAAGAAAGGAACCTTTCTAATTATTTGAAGACTTTCAAAGCCGTGATATTATGCATCCAATCCGCGATAAAATTTAATTACAACAAAATCCAAGTTCTCATTTTGAAGTCCATTTTTTTCAGTTGATACCTTTATCCAACTTGTGAAAAATTCCATTCAAGTTCCTATTAATACTGTACATTCCCAATGTTTTGCTCAGGTCTTCAGAAGCGTCTTACTAACCAAATCTAAAATAATTCCAAAACATGCTGTACAAACATTCTACTCTTTGTGACAAACAACTTGACGACCAATTGTTCAGAAATGAAAATCGACACAGTTCTTCCTAAATAAAAAAAAAGTTTTACGGCGGAATCAGGCTCAAAAAATATACCGCAAGATCACACCCCCATTCATAGTCAGAAACCAGCAAACCATCTAGTTTTCTAAAAAAAAAACACTGCGTGACATCAATGACGTTACCTTTTTCATTTACAAAAATAACTTTAACTTGTCAAAGTAAGTGCAATTTCACAATGGTGAATATCAGTACAGTATGGGACCCAGTTCTCGGCCGGATCCAGTTCTCGGCCACTTTGTGTTTAACGCGTTTTTTCACACTCCAGTTGAATTAAAAGAAAAAGGTAATTCCTTCAAACGATAGACTGATTCATGTGCTTTAAGTATCTTGAGTTTGATCGTTCAATTCGATATAGAAAGCTCACACGTCGAGTTTACGCGGAGGTAGGTGAATTTGCATTCCCGAAAAATTTGTTTGTTTACGGCTCCTTAAAATTCATGGATGTAGTTAAATTCGTATTTTATCCAAAAGCCCCCACCATACCAGCTAATTTTTGGCATGTGAAACGTAGAATAATTCAGCTTTCTGCTTTAGTTAACTTTTCGTTGAACCGTTGTATTTTTTGGTCTTAATTTACTTCGAAATTTTTTCTTGCGACGTTTGCGTATTTGCCAGTTCTCGGCCACCCTGCTCGCTATCACAGCTTAGCGCTTGGTTTTTAATATAATTTCATCTGCTGCTGCCAGAATGAACGAAATAAATGTTTTAAAAATAAAGTTCAATCTTATCTCTAAGTTTTAAGCTGACTCTTGTCTTGTCTATTATTTCTACAACACTTAAATCTTTCAAGACCTTTTCACTGCAAAATAAACCATCTAAATGCACGGGTCACACAATGCGGTTTTGCCAGAACCTGCACATAAGCAACTAGGCGCGTTGAAATCCTTCTTTTCTAAAGTAAAACAAAGCCTCATAAAAATAATTTGGGATCGATATAACATAAATAGGTTTACAGAGTGATTTTATGACTATGAAAATTAATTGAGCATTTTTTTTACAGATAATTACGCACAAGCTTTTTAGTTGCCGAGAACTGGGCCAAGGTGGCCGAGAACTGCGCCCACAAATGGAGCTTTTATTTTTATTATTGCTCGGGCAAATTAATTTTTGACCGGTCGATAGCTTTACACCAAAAAGCTGAATAATGTAGCTAGCTCTGGGAGAAATTTCAAGTTCCTGCGGTTCTTCTGAGGTAAGAAATACAAGTTTACGTCAAAAATGGCCGAGAACTGGGCCAAGGTGGCCGAGAACTGGGCCCACAAATGGAGCGTTTATTTTTATTATTGCTCGGGCAAATTAATTTTTGACCGGTCGATAGCTTTACACCAAAAAGCTGAATAATGTAGCTAGCTCTAGGAGAAATTTCAAGTTCCTGCGGTTCTTCTGAGGTAAGAAATACAAGTTTACGTCAAAAGTGGCCGAGAACTGGGCCCCATACTGTACTTTGCCCATGGATGTAGTTAAATTCGTATTTTATCCAAAAGCCCCCACCATACCAGCTAATTTTTGGCATGTGAAACGTAGAATAATTCATCTTTCTGCTTTAGTTAACTTTTCGTTGAACCGTTGTATTTTTTGGTCTTAATTTACTTCGAAATTTTTTCTTTCGACGTTTGCGTATTTGCCAGTTCTCGGCCACCCTGCTCGCTATCACAGCTTAGCGCTTGGTTTTTAATATAATTTCATCTGCTGCTGCCAGAATGAAAGAAATAAATGTTTTAAAAATAAAGTTCAATCTTATCTCTAAGTTTTAAGCTGACTCTTGTCTTGTCTATTATTTCTACAACACCTAAATCTTTCAAGACCTTTTCACTGCAAAATAAACCGTCTAAATGAACGGGTCACACAATGCGGTTTTGCCAGAACCTGCACATAAGCAACTAGGCGCGTTAAAATCCTTCTTTTCTAAAGTAAAACAAAGCCTCATAAAAATAATTTGGGATCGATATAACATAAATAGGTTTACAGAGTGATTTTATGACCATGAAAATTAATTGAGCATTTTTTTTACAGATAATTACGCACAAGCTTTTTAGTGGCCGAGAACTGGACCAAGGTGGCCGAGAACTGCGCCCACAAATGGAGCTTTTTTT
Organism: Oculina patagonica; assembly: GCF_052425735.1. Lineage (NCBI taxonomy): Eukaryota > Metazoa > Cnidaria > Anthozoa > Scleractinia > Oculinidae > Oculina > Oculina patagonica. Next base: position 30,228,050 of record NC_135759.1, on the reverse strand, counting down.
TTATTATTGCTCGGGCAAATTAATTTTTGACCGGTCGATAGCTTTACACCAAAAAGCTGAATAATGTAGCTAGCTCTGGGAGAAATTTCAAGTTCCTGCGGTTCTTCTGAGGTAAGAAATACAAGTTTACGTCAAAAGTGGCCGAGAACTGGGCCAAGGTGGCCGAGAACTGGGCCCACAAATGGAGCTTTTATTTTTATTATTGCTCGGGCAAATTAATTTTTGACCGGTCGATAGCTTTACACCAAAAAGCTGAATAATGTAGCTAGCTCTGGGAGAAATTTCAAGTTCCTGCGGTTCTTCTGAGGTAAGAAATACAAGTTTACGTCAAAAGTGGCCGAGAACTGGGCCCCATACTGTACTTTGCACCGTAAGCTTTTTTCTCTGTCCTTCCGCCGAAGCAAAAAAACACAACCTGATTACACATGATTAAAATGAAAACCATTGCGGTATGCGTCACCCGTAGCGGTTTTGTAGCAACCCCGAGCTATCCCCGTCTTTTTGGCCGCGCCAGGAGACTACGCTCTAGGACGACCAAAGGGTAAACCTTAAATCGGCCACGCCCGATAAATGAAATGCTAACTTCCAGCCATCAGATCTGTAGTTTGAAGTCAGCGTATTGGCATTATAATCTCCTGATTCATTGTTTCGTGTCTGCAGGTGATGATTTGTTTTGCATTTTTTGTACTTAATGACTTATTAACAGCAATGAAATTTCCACTAGAATAGGGAATTTATTTAAATGATATAAAAACAACATAAAGCATTAAAAACTTAAAACGTAAATCATGGATCTTCAAAGCTTGCAGAATTGTCGGGAAATTATTCTCAATTTGTTTATTTTAACCTGACAATTTCAATTAACGATATGACGGTCTTAAAATTGCTTGGAAAACAACTATTCACGCGACCGGAATTTGAAAGTCAAATAGATTAGAAGTAATATATCAAACACGAGAGGCAGTGTTTCATCGGGTTATCCAAACACCGAGAAGAGAGTTGAGAATACGACGCGCAGCGGAGTATTTTTGACGAAATTCGAGGTGTTTGGATAGCCGATGAAACACTGTCTCGAGGGTTTGATATATCTTCTCAATCGAAACAAAAACTACGGAGTAAACGGAGAAATAAAATCGTAAAAATCTATGCTAATTAAGATCGGGTTTCCAAACCACCGTCACGGTTATAATTTTCTTTGTTTTAACTTGATGAATTATTAATGAGTTTGAGTAGGCTGCATCTAAAATGTCTATTGATCAATGAATAAGAAAAAACAAAACGAGTGTTTACCTATAAAACAACGGAGAGGGATGAAACCTATAAACACTAAATGATATTCGACGGTTCAAAAGCCGGCCGGGTGGCTATATTTTGAAAGACGTACAATGCCACTTGTATAATAACACGTCCGAGTTGTATATCACACGTATGCATTAACTAACAGTCATTTTCGACAACTATCGCGGTTACCCCAGTGTTAACACATTAGGACTCCTTTGAATGTCTCAATAGCAAGTTTTTTCGTAACCTTTTTTTAAATTAAGGTTTTATAGTTAAGAAAGAAAAAGTCGAATCATAAATACCAGGTCACTCGCTACAATCGGCAAATGAAAATTAATTCATGAAAGTATTAATCTAGAATACTTAACCATGCACTGTTCAAGCAAACAAAAAAGCAAAGATATAAAAAAATAACATGCCCTTGCTAAGACTAAATGGGTAAAAATGCAATTATGTTGGGCAAACCTCGAGTAGGGTCCTTTTTACACTCCGCTCAATGAAGTTATTTCGATAGATCCAGAAACCGTTTATCTCTTAGCAACATTGCCAACATTGTTAATATCTCTTTGGAATTTTGACTGTGTGGCACCGTAAATGGCTCTCTTACATGACAAAGGCAAAAGACTAATAAATGGATGTTGACAATTTATGTTCATCGAAAATTTTTTATGCCTTTTCAGAGAAAGAAACGAATGAATACATAAAACATAGAGACTAAAGCAAGAATTTTTTAAGGTCGCGCGGGACCCTTGCTCATTAATAAATTCATTAGCCAAATTTCTTGACGGAGTGCTATCTTGTAAAGCTTTAATTCACTATATTTTGAACATCGATTCCTCTAAAATTTAATAAGGATATTCAGGGATGATGGAATTACATCATGATTGTCCTTTTACTGAGAGATGACCGTTGTCTGTGATGTTACAAGCCCTTAAAAGTTTAACTGCAGATAATGCGATTTTGTGTCCAAGTTTTCAGCTAGAACAGCGCACTAAACTAAATGATTATATAGCACAGTGATAAATCATAACCTCTTTTGTGCTATGGCTAGAACGAAATTTTCGATTTCAAAAACTGCTACAAGTTAATGGCTTCTAAGAGAGTAAAAATGTGAAATCTAAACTTCGAAACGTGCTATCTTCATTTTGAGAAGGAAATTTAAAAATTCGCTCTAGCCATAGCACAATAAAATACACCAAGTTTATGTTCCTCGCGAATCAACTCTTGAAATTCTATGTCGGCGGAGAAAACTTGGACACAAAATTGCAGGTTTTGAGGCTTCCGAAGAACTTCCGAGTCGATGTTTACAACAACGTGTGCTTTATTTAAAGCTGTGAGTCTAATTATGATAATTCGCTATGTTCCAGCGCACGGGATGCGAGGCTGAGAACAATACCGCGTAATTACTTGTACAAAGAACTCTGAGAAAAAAAATTCTCATGAATATTTCGTTTGTTGTCGGCTTCAGTCGTCGCAGTTCGTGCATACTCTTTAAATAAATACATACATAATGATTTCAAGGGTCCTGCGCGACCTTAAAACAATATTTTTGCCTTATTTGTCTACCTAATGATGTAAACGGGTGACAATGGAAACGAGTCATGTACACGTCATGCATAGCTCACGTGATGTATGTCATGTGATTTGCACACGAAGAGGAGTATTGATCTCGGAAGAGTTTCAGTTTATAGGAACGTTCTTTCATGGTGCATCGTGTTTCTTTGAATTAATCGTTATAGTTAGTGGCTATGGTCGAAAATTCAAGTATGGTCGATATCAGAAGCATATTTACAGGGGCCTTTAGGCTGACTAGAAAAGAAGTCAGCCAGAAGTCCAGTTTGTTGAATAAATTCTATCTTCTACAAAAAAGTATCATAAAGCCCCCTTCTTATCCAAATACCTAAATATTGTATCCAAATATCTTATATACGTCACAGGTAACCAACGGCGTAGCATGAGAGTTTGTATGGATGTACTATAAGAGCTTGTACAGATTACTACCATTGAAAAGCTATTATAAAACTTAAAAGCTTACCTGATATCACTTTTTTTGTCTTTTTAGTGTTTTCTTCCTGTGATTACGTATTCAAGAATAAAGAATAATTATGTCTATTTTGGAGCTTACCAAGTCAAGTTCTGGATCCAGCCTCGATTTCATATTTTGGGTCACATGACCATCATTATAATAATAATAATACAATAATAAGTACTTTTATAGCGCCAAAATCCACAAATTGCCCATGGCGCTTTACAATAAAAATATTAAAAAAAAAAAATGATGTTAGAGTTAAAAATTTAAAAAACGGATATCAGTGCATCTTATGGCGTTTCATGTCCAGATTTGACATAATTGTAAGTGAATCAGAATAAAGACTTTGTTGCAGAACTGGGAGTCAATGCTTAGTTACTTATTACGTTGCACGATGTTTTTTTTATTTTAGGAATATTCAGAGAACAATCAGTATTTGTGAGCATGTCATAGCCTAATCCGCTTTGTGTATAAAATAAAGATTGTCTTACACCCCCGTTGTAATTAAAGAATTGGGTCCTATGATTTCCGCACTTTATGACGCATTTGGATCTGGAGTACATGTCAAAACTTGTCTGGTTTCGCTGTGACTGCCGTATGTACTCGAATAAGCGCCGCGGCGCTAAATAAATCAGTTTCCGCGCCTCCAATGCAGCGCTTATTCGAGGGCGGCAAGAAGTTGGACGCCACAAAGAAATCTTTTCTCTTTTTGTTAACGGTATATGTTTTATATGTACGAAAATTGTACGGCAACCAACAGAAGTGTCGTTTGATTGCAGTAATATTTGTCAAGGACAAACAGCTGTCCATGGCTGCCACTCCACAGGTAATAAGCTGTGCGCATGCGTAAAGGTCTTGGCCAGGCCGTGGAGATGTGTCGTGTGACCATTGCATTCAGTGGTTTATTTGTCAACAGGATGAAGTGCTCGGTCTGCAAGGTTAAAACGCTTAGCATCAGATCTTTTGCAGGTTATTTAAAACTGAAGAACATTGCCTTTGAGGAAACGAAATCTCCAATGCTGTTATAGAGTTCCTTTGTAGTGGTTTCTTGGTTATACGGAATTCCTCGAATAAGCGTCGCATCAGAACCGCGGCGCTTATTAACTTTTTTTGTCCCAAATACGGCGCTTATTCGAGGGCGGCCCTTATTCGAGTAAACACGGTATTCAGATCTCGCTGAACGCTCTGAATGCCACAAAAATATATACATTTCATGCTAAATAGGTGAATGATTTAGTGACACAGCTCCTGGCAAGTAGAATGTTTGTAAAAACCTTCAGAAGGTCAATAAACAACAAAATACGTGATCCAAAGCACGACCGACGAGTTGACCGAGTGGGAGTATGGGTCTGGTCACCGACAAGACGGAACCACGAGCAGAGCAAGAACCGCCTGCGCGGTTAATCAAAACTATAACAAAATTCTCGAACGTGATTGGTTATCAGCAGCCCGATTAAAGCACTAATCGTATCGATAACAAAATTCTCGATTTTGATTGGTTCTGCGCGCGCCTATTTCTCACGTAATCATACTCATGATGATTAAACAAATCGTCGTATGATTACAAACCGAATTAGTCACTCCGAGACATTAAAAACGTCGTGGCGAAGGAGATATGTTTTCTTACTTGGGAATTTGGCGTTTTTTTTTTCTCGAGCTTGCAGTTGCATCACTTCCTTTACAGTTGACTGGTCTTCCATGCAAGAGCTTAATGCAGATGTTTAGCCAATAGCAATTCACATTGTCAAGACATGTGTCAAGGAAAGTGAATGATCAATCATTTGCTTTGTCTGGTTTTTGACAGACAGTTCCGTTGCGTTTGGCCACATATTGCTATCACGACCTTTCATTTTCGAGACGACGCCTAGCAAGATGGCTTCAAACGCTTCAGACGCATCACCCTCCTCGCAAGTTAAACCCATGAACACTGACCGTGACTCGCCGAGCAAGATGGATTCAAACACCGATGCGTCGACTTCCTCGCAAGTTAAACCCATGAACACTGATCGTGACTCGCCGAGCAAGATGGATTCAAACACCGATGCGTCGACTTCCTCGCAAGATAAACCCATGTACACAGACCGTGACTCGCCGAGCAAGATGGATTCAAACACCGATGCGTCGACTTCCTCGCAAGATAAACCCATGAACACTGACCGTGACTCGCCGAGCAAGATGGATTCAAACACCGATGCGTCGACTTCCTCGCAAGATAAACCCATGTACACAGACCGTGACTCGTCGAGCAAGATGGATTCAAACACAGACTTGCCGACTTCCTCGCACGATAAACCCATGTACACAGACCGTGAGTCGAGGATATCTAAAGAGGATCTGTGTATGGTGCTTGCTCTTTGGATGGAAAGGTTTCCTTTGCGAGATGACGAGAAGGAGGAGAAAGAGATCCATCCTTACAGGAAAGTCGGAGCTGTGCTTGTTCGGCCCAATGACATGCATTACGCCGTCGACTGCAGTCGTAATGGCGTCCATGGGGTGGCTCGGTTGTTGATGAAGCACTATGATGTGGCTAAAGATTGTAAAGTCTTCGTGTCCCGAAAGCCGTGCTCTTTTTGCACAAAGCTTCTTGTGCAGTGTAAAGTCAAGAGGGTCTTTTATCTACCAATTGAGCCGGAATACAAAGCTAAAGACAGTAAAGACGTAGAGGCATTTAAAGACGAAACTAAAGACAGTAAAGCTAAAGACAGTAAAGACGTAGAGGCATTTAAAGACGAAACGTCACGCGTCGATATACTATTCCAAACGAACGCTATCAGCCAGTCTGTGTTTGTGCCTTCAGTCAGGCGAGGCGTCCTTAAAAATGCAGAGAGAAAAAAATCGACACCAGATAAAATCAGAGACAAAATAAAGAAAGAATTGATGGAATATTACTGGAAGGATAAATGGTTTGAGAATGCTAAAGTTGACCTTCCGTGGTCGGCCTTCGATGACAATATGAAATGGCAGGTCATGAAAGATTTTCAAATCATCATGGAGTGGATGGCTCGACATGTAATCGAAAAAGACTACGTATACAGATTTAAAGCCGAATTCAAGAACGGAACCACCCACTTTGACCCAGAACAAAGTGTGGAACAGAAGCAAGCCACACACTTGATAACCATGGCAAAATTCCTAGCTGAGCGGACAGACGATCCGAAAACTGGAGTGGGGGCAGTCATCGCAAACACAGCGTTAGAGATCGTAGCTCTTGGTTGGAATGGATTCCCTACCAAGGCGCTTTATGGTGAATTCCCGAGGGCTTCTCATGACGACAACGTTCAAAATAAAAAGTATCCATTCGCAATCCACGCAGAGCAGAATGCCCTCCTTATGCGCAACACCAAGAACCTCGCAGACGGAATCTTGTTTGTAACGAAAACACCGTGCGATGAATGCACCCCGTTACTTGTGATGGAAGGAATCAAAACCGTTGTATTAAGCGGTAAAATGAAAAAGCAGACATCGGCAGATGGTCGGACTTACACAACTTCAAAGTTTCCCGAGAAAGCGAAGTCTGACGGTGTCTTAACTTGCTACGAAATAAACGGTATTACCCGCGTTCCCGATAAAAAACCCTAATTTTGGCAATCTAACTGAGACTGTAACGACAGAAACATCTCATTGATCATTTTCGTAATTTTAAAATTTGTGATGCGTCTTTTGAGCCCGGTCTGCTTGTTTCGGTCAAAGCAGTAGAATTCGCGTGATGTGAAAACAAGAACAGACATTTAATCTTCAATTTTGTCTTTACTAGTTTGTCAATATGTAGCCTTAGGTCATATAAAATTTATACCAATATTAAGTCGCATTTAATCGTTTGCTTTTGTTCTTGTAAAATACCATTGTCGTTTGTAAGAAAAATATTAAGAAAACAAGCATCAGTTCTTAGTTGACAACAATTGAAGCCAGAGCGTTCGCTCATGCTTTGTTCATTCTGTACTTTGCAACATTGTACACATGTGTACCTTAATCGGCGATGCCGCCCAGTTCCTGTAGTAATGCTACAGCAAGCAACCTTGTAAAGCTTTTTCGATTATAAACTTGAAAATTAAACTGCCGTTGAAGCTAAGTACTCTTTGTTATCCATATAAAAAATTTCATAGTAGACGTAATTCCCTGATAAATTCCAAGGAACGGTGACGGTTTTCTGCTCCCGCCCGCTTGGCCAAGTGGCAGTACATGTAAACGGCTTATGTGGTTTAGTGCGTTCTCTACCAGTATTCCCAGAGAAACATCCGGCTACCCGAAAAACCTATCGTTACATTGCAATGTAGAAAGTGTACTCTAGGGACAATCGGCTTTGCTTAACAATCAATTCTTCAGCGACTTCAGTTGAAAGGAGGCCTCTTAGTTTGAGCTGATCACACGACCTCGCGATTAATAGGTACAAAAAAATACCTAAAAAGCCATTTTATTTATAGTGCATATAACAAAATTGCAAGGTTTTTTTGGGAATTGTAACAATCGTAAGCCTAGCTTGCGTGCCTCTAAATGATCACCATCATATCCTTTATACAATAAGGGTGGGGTCGTGTGATTTCTCGCGTCCTCTTGGCGTCTTCATGCCGTGTGAGCACCAGTTATTTGTTAACTGTACTATAAATAACCTTCGATTGTCAGCGCATTGATCGCTTGCCGCAGGGAATTAAAGCGGTCAACGAGAATTAAATTTCAACTCCTCCCCAAGCCTCTCGCGGCTTGGCGGGTTGCCTGTGCGCTCTTAAAAAACCAAACAATACCGCCAGCTACGCAGGCTAGTTCATTCCGAAAACGGAAAAGGTCCCATAAGAACGCGATCACTGTCTGTTCTGAGTATTTACATTACGGAATATTCCCAAAAGAATGCACCCTAAGTGAATCAGGTTAAAGACAATGTTGCAAAACTGCGAAGTCTGCTTCGTCAGGAGCCCATGACCCTCCTGGCTTAGTTGCGGGATGTTTTTATTTTAAGAATTTTCAGACCAATCAGTATTTGTGAGCATGTCACAGTCTAATCCGCTTTAAGAAAATATTAACTTCTTGCCATTTTTTAAAATTTCTGGTCGGCAGTTGCAATTAGCTTAGTTTCTGTACCCCAGGTGGGGATAGGGCCAGGGGCAGTTATAATAGCTGCGTCAAAATGATCGACCAAATTTTCATGATATAGGTCCATTATGTGTATCATGAGCCATCTACTGGAATGGTTGTGTATCCGTGTTGTTAATCCTGCATCACTTTACTTCCGTCGATTAAAAACTCATATCAAATCGTGAAGCATAAAAACTGACGATTAAAACAGTTAATTTTTCAACTCACAAATGTAGATATATTTGCTTATTTATGAAGAAAAATCCAGACATCCTTTACCCAACCATACAAGAAATTCGTCTTCTATAGCAACACCCTGTAATCACCTTAGTTTTGTGTTCATTGAGTCGTCCAAAGCGCGTTTTAACCAATCAGAGCGAGTTATCTATTGACCAATCAGGTGCAGAATAAAACCAATCTCGCCCACGTGTCCTTTCCCGCGCTTTGCAGACTTTATTTGTAGGCAAACTACGATTGGTTTATTTGCTAGCAGCAGCTACAGCGATTGGCTGTCTAATTTCATGGGTGTGGTTTTACAATTTATCGTTCCAATGACCTCACGTACAAACGTCTCCTTTAGCGTGGCGCTAGTGACCCATCAGGCTGCTAAAGTACTTCCTGAAAGTATTCGCGCATGTGCCCCCGATTTATCCTCGGCCGATTCACAGTTCAACGGTGTGCCGTTATGCATTGAACATTGTTAAGTCTTCGCTTTAAGCGAATGAAGCGTCTTACTTTTCTTCTTTTCAACGGTGAAACACTCTAACGACTCATAGTGGCATGAAAGTTTGCAGTTGCTGCTAATAATTTACAAACATTAATCAGAAATGGACGGAGAAGTGCCCACTGGTAAAGACTGACATCCGCCGTTTGATGAGCTGTGCGTAGGTAATTTCTCTTTTTTATCATTAACTTACTGTTTGATAATAATAATAAAAAAATCAGTATTGTTTTCACCGAAGCATTCCCAAGACTACATGGCCTTCGGATCACGTTCGTCCAGGGCGGGGTTTAGTGAAACAGTGATGTTACACTCCACAGAAAATCAGAAATCAAGTTTGTCCAAGGCAGGCAGTATCGGTGTTTAACACAAGTATGCGCACATAAGTATAAAAGTTCACGTAAGTAACGCTAGGCCGAGTTTACTGTGTAAAAACTGCTGTTGTGTTATTTACTGTGGAAACAGCATTTGAGTGAGGTACACTTGGAGCTTCCTCCTCAGTCAACTGTTGGTCACTTTCAAACGTAAGCGACACATTCATTTGTTCACTGTTGTTGACAGTTTCCGTACATGGAGCGTGTATACTATAATCTTGTATACTCTGCTCTCCTTCTGCCGCCTTCAAACTGTTCTCATAAGTGGGTATGTGTTCGTTAGCTTCTTCAGAAGCCGTATCCATTGAGACTGAGACTGTCTGAGGGATTTCATGTGAAGGTATCTTGGTTGCATACGGTGTATCGGTTTGTTGTGGTTGCACTGTGGCTTGCTCGAGAGGTGCATAAGGTTGGGTATTCTGTGGAGCAAGTTTTTCATCCCCGTTTCCAAGTAATGAATGGTTGTTATCCTGGTACTCTGTTACAATTCCCTGCCCATCCTGCATTGACTGCAGAACTGATTCTGTTACCATGACGACTGGCCGTGTTTCCATGGTAATAAAATTCCCGCCTTCGCTGGTCTGTGATAGACTGCTGAGTTGTGTGTTTTCGGTTTCTTGTGCAGTTGTAGATGTAGGAATAGTAACCATTTGTGACTGTTCAGTTTTTGTTGTGCTTTCTGTTTGACCTTGACTAGTTTCCCCTCCAACCTGCAAACAAGTAAACTTTTGTCACGCTAAGAAGATTGGAAATATTGGGTTACACATTTATGGTGGCCCATTAGGGCCATAGAGATTTTGGTATCTTTTCTACTTTATTTTTAGTTTTTCACTGCATTTTTTATTTTTTTCTTTCATTTTATTATTATTTTTTTACTTTTATATTTATTTTATTTTTATTTATTTATTTATTTTCATTTTTATTTTATTTTTTCAATTTGTTTTTACTTTAAAAAAATTTTTGGATTTGAAAAAAAAAATTTTTGGATTGAAAAAAAAAATTGCACGTGGCCCATGATGGCCATAGCCCATCAGGCATTTCGACTTTAGATATCCCAGAATGCACAGGCAGTAAACTGACAAAATGGCCGCAAGCCAGAGTCAGAAATAGCGATTGGCAAGCAGATCATGAATTGATCAAGTATGTAAGACAAAATTTGCAGCGAAATGAGATTTTGGACTTTGTTAAAATCAATTACCCTACTTACGCATGGAGCCCTCGTACTCTCTCTTGTCGACTACAATATTTTGGCATGGAGTTCGCCGATTTAATGACTTGAGCGTGCCAAGAAATCTGGTGTATGCCATGATGGCCGGTCAACCCACAAGGGCTTGAAGAAAGAGGATGTATGGGAAGACCTAAATAGCCGCAGAGAAAGAATGCATTTTCATCAAATGTAGGATCATGTAGGGAGAATTATAACTCAATGCTATGAAAGGACAATTATTTTCTTGGCGATAACCTTAGTTTCAAAATGTCATTAATATATTGTATATGCAGAATTAATACCAGAAGAATTAAAGAAAATCAGTTTCCTATGAAAACTGCTTCAAATCTAAGGCAGGGAGGACATGACAATCTACTCAGTATATACCAAAGTATCCCAAAACGGGTGGTCCTTTCAGCGGTATACTTGAATTGATAGGCAAATCATCATTCAAAGCCTGATCTGCTTGCCAATCGCTATTTCTGACTCTGGCGGCCATTTTGTCAGTTTACTGCCTGTGCGTTCTGGGATATCTAAAGTCGAAATGCCTGATGGGCTATGGCCATCATCCATCATGGGCCACGTGCAATTTTTTTTTTTTTTTTTTTTTTCAAATCCAATTTTTTTTTAAAGTAAAAACAAATTTAAAAAAATAAATAAATAAAAGTAAAAAAAATAAAAAATAAAAATGAAAGTTAAAAAAAAAATAAAAATAAAAGTAAAAAAATAAAATAAAATGAAAGAAAAAATAAAAACTGTAATAAAGTAATAAAATAAATAAAGTAGAAAATATACCAAAATCTCTATGGCCCTAATGGGCCACCATACACATTATATGGCCAATCAAAAAGCAAGTAAGTTAGTTGAGTGGCCAAGAAGCTTAAGAGTAAGCTCTCTTGAGGTGGGGAGAAGAAGGGAAGAAAAAAACATTCTTCCCTTTAGCCTGCACACAAGCTCTCGTGCTTGGGTGTTCGCACTGCTCTCATCTTAATTCAAATTGGCTTTCGTGCGAGCATATAACGGGCCAACAGGGGGTTTATTAATGAGAATCTCTCTGCCGCTTGCACCAAACCCCTAACAGAGAGCCTGTTTGCAGGCTACCTTACCTTCCCCCCAGTGCCCACCCATAAGAGAGCTTGTTTGCACGATAAGATGTCAAAACAGCCAATATGAAAAAAAATTACCGGTACATAGATGTGCGGTTCTGTTATTTTTGATTGACAGATAAGGTTGGCAATCCAATAGGAGGATGTCAAGAATTAATAACACAAAATCTTAGACACAGTACCTGTTGACTATCAAACACTGCTTCCTTGACCAGTGATGAAAAGTCCATTCCAAGTGCCTGGCGCTTGGCTTGAGGTTCACCTTCGATATTCTCTTCTCCTGCACTTGACTGTTTTGTTTCTTCCCTGGAAGTCGCAGCACTTATAACAGCTTCAACTGCTGCCTGGGCTGTCAATACTTGTCCAGGAACTAAAAACAGAAGCAAAATTTGTAATTATCAGAGTTGTTTCACATTTGAGACAATCACAATCTTAGAGAATAGGGGCCAACACAGAGCTGAAGGTTTTAATAAAGGTTTTAAATTTAAAAAGGGAAAGGAAGAGTATGTGACCTTGGCTGTTGTCTTTGTGTTGTGTTATTGCAGAAGACATTAAAATCCAATATTGCCTCTCTCAAGTTACGTGTTGGAGTATAATCAGATACCGGTGTACATGTATTATTGAGAAAACTTGGAAAACCTGAGATGGACTGAGCTCTGATTTCTGCTGTTTTTAGTGCAGAATGCACTATTGTGATGGTTTGGTGGGTTGGCGTTTGCTAAACCCCTCAGGCGCTAAAGCACTATGGTGTAAACTTTTAATCACCGATTAATTAATTAATATCAATTAATTAATTATTTCTGTAAAGGGGGGAGGGGATGGAGAGCACCTGAACGTGTGCCCTTGGTAAATCGGGGAGTACATTACGATACTTATAATTGAAGAACTCAAGGTATATATTTGTTTCAGAAAGCACTATGCTCTCCTTGTGGTACAATTCTTTCGGGAAAAAATATTTTGTGCTAAACGCATGCGCAGATCAGTCTACATCACGAACATTGCCTTTTTCTTCTGCAGAAGGATTCGTGTAGACTCCGTGGCCCCAAGTTAAAACCACAAATTAATTGAATTAGACACTAAGGCGTCATAGCAGTTCATGTGAAATAATTCTTAAAATGGCAACGCTGTTTTCTTAGAAAAGGTGATCTAGCATCTCATAATTAATTGATAATATCTGTGTTATAATCAATGTCGCCTTGTTTGCAGAAAATAAATCACGTTACCATATCATCATGTTACATCCGTTTTCGACAAAAACAAAAGTGTAATGTTACATGTTTTTGACAAAAACAAAAGTATCTCGTTTGCTGTTTCAATATCAAACTGAAATTCAAGCTATCGAAAATTAAAATAACAGGGACGTGTTTAGAAATTTTGTATTAAAGCCTAACGTGGTGTGCTTTTCAATGCGGTTGAATTCCTGTAGAATCCGTGGCGTTAATTTAATTAGGCATCACAGCGATCTGCGAGAAAAACAACAATATCATGTTACATCCGTCAGTTCCTTTCCTTTGATTTGTTTTCCATCGGTTGAACTAACCTCCGTTTTATTTTGTAAAACCTCTGCCGCTTAGTGTTTAACATGCTTTTGTGACGGTTCCGACATTTCTTGAAAGAAATCTTCACACTACGTGCTTCTCGGCTTCATGCTTGAGTGAGCGTGTGACGTGTTCACCAGACCGTGGTGAGAGCATGATCTGGTGCACGAAATGCTTTAGCGACAATTTCGGGGAAAAAGCCGCAATTTTTAGCGACAATTTCGGGGGAAAAGTCGCAATTTCGACATTTTATGCTTTGTAATTAATAGTTTGTGCTCTGCTCGTGTACTGTTCTGAAAATTTGTATTTTTTTAGGTCTTTTTAGTGCAGAATGCACTATTGTGATGGTTTGTTGGGGCTGTCGTCCGCTAAACCCCTAAAGCGCTATGGTGTAAACTTTAATAGTCAATTAATTAATTAATATCAATTAATTAATTATTTCTTGTGAAGGGGGTGGGGGTGGGGAGCACCTGACCGTACCCCTAGGTAAAATCTGGAGCACATCTACGTTACTTTCATATGAAGATCTCAAACGTATATATTTGTTTCAGAAAACCCTTTGCTCTCCTTGTGGTACTACTCAACGTAATTTACACCAAACGCATGCGCAGATTAGTCTACGTCGTTTTCTGGAACTATCATGAACATCGCTTGTATTGCGTGTTTGCGGTAGGCTTCCTGCAGACTTCTTGGCGCCAAGTAAAAACCGCAAATTAATTAAATTAGATTTTGAGACTTTCACATCGCTTTCGTAATTAGGTATGCAAAAACTTGCCCCCTGGATTTTCGGTGTGAACACCTGATAACCAGGAAACAAATATCCTAGCTGTACTGCGTTTTAAAAAACCTGTCGAAAAATATGTTTTTTGATTAGATTTGTTTCTTTAGTTTTTGAGAATCGTCTTTCGTGCAGTCTAAACCGTAACTTAATTAAATTAAACAAATGTCATCGATGCCGCCGTAAAACAAACAAAAAACAAAAGTTTCATGTTATCGCATTTTCAAGGAAGACAAAAGTATTTTGTTACAAACGAACAAAAGTGTCGTGATACGTTTGCAAAGATTAGCGTAAGAAACACCTGGGAAAGAATTCAAGTAGCCTGTGAACAGTTTTTCCGAAAGTAAAATAAAGCAAATAAACACGAACATATATAAAACATCATACTTTCAATTGTTCCATATTGCATTCTGCACTTACCAAATCATCGAGATTTTTCAATGTCACTTATACCCTAATCAAGCCTATCAAATTTGTTGTATAAACATCAACCTTTGTTTTTAAACAATTCATGTACCTGTTTCAGGTGTCTGGCTGTTGTCTGCAATCTGGACTGCTCCTAGATTTGTACCAACACGAATCACCGGGGCAGAAGCTCCACTAGATGCCTGCAATGCAGAGTCCAGCATACTCAAGATGTTGCTGGACTGTCCATGTGCTGCGAGATAAGCTGCAGACACAGGCACTTGATTAGCGTTATCTGTCTGCTGAGACGTTAAGAAAGCCACAGCACCTCGACTGTTGTCTAAGGATTGTGGAATGAATGCAACTGTCTGAGGAGTTGCAGCAGATCCAGATGTCTGAGCTGCTGCCGCTACGTCAGTTTGCTGTGGAATGAATGTAACTGCCTGTGAACCAGCCCCAGAGTGTAGAGAGGCGTGGCTCAAGCTAGCCACTTGGGAAGCTGGTATAGTTAAAGAGAGTGTTGTCGGTGTCTCAGAATCAGATTGACCAGAGAAGAAACTGCTGGCATTCACAACGATAACAACTTGACCTGGATCAAGAGAAAACAGGTATTAGTAATAATAATAACAATAATAATATATATTTTTTTTCAAATCTAAATGACAATGAACTTGCTTTTCTCCCTTGTATTGCCTCAAATGTTGCATACTCTGAGACTTTTAATTACATAGTACATGCACTTTATGATCTCACAGTACATACATGTGCGTTTTTTGCTAGAAAAAGGAAAGTTTAAGAAGAGGGTGACCATGTCCATCAAAACAAAATAAAAGATACCCCGGAGGAGAAAACAAAAAAAAGAACATGTACAGTGGGCATAATACACATCCTCTGCCAGGGGATGATGGTCTCCAAAGGGGCATCTTATTGAAGAGCATGCATGTAAAATGGCCACATTGTTGGAAATGAATGGCTTTTCTCAGTAGCTTGAAAAAAAAAAGACCTGTATGATGACAGAAATGCCAATCCTATGATATCATAAAGATTAAAAGATGTACTACAAATCTGCTTTCAAACAGAACACTCATGATTATGAAACAAGTGAAACAAAGCAACTCAAAACAAAACAAATCCACTATGGGCATTATGTGATTGATCAAATGAAACATCTGGATTTCCCTTCACATTCATAGAATACAAAAATTGATTGATTACAGCATACTCTTCTGAATAAAAATGTCTTTTCATAGTCTACATGAAACTCTGTAGTAAGCTGAAAATAAAATCCCATGACTTTTCAATGTATTTGGTTGAAACCAAGATTTTCTCTACTCCTATTTTTTCCCGAATTTTCACCAGCTGTACCAACCCTGTTGTAATAGATGTTGTTAGTTGTTACCTTCATCTCTTCCTGTACCAGAGCCCTGGGTGATAAGGATCTGTGGCTGAGCAGACATATCAACTTCAGTAGCTTCTCCTTCGGAGCCTTGGATGATCTCAAGCTGGTGCCCTTCAGTTCCTTGGTAATTTTCCCTGCCACTCTGAAAAGATACCAGTTTTTTACTGAATAAAACTAATTCCAAAGCATAGTAACATTTAGAGGTCGATAACCTCGCTAAAAAATAGATTTAAGCCTATTGTGACATTTGTAACAACCTGAGCCCCATGACAAAGAAAAAAACTCTGCTGCAAAATTTCTGATGTTAACAAACTTTATGAAAACTGGTTTTCTTATCTCAGTGAAAATTGTTTATGAAGCTTAATGGAAGTGGGTCACATGCCACACAGATTTAACAAGACATCAATGACACTATTTGGATGAGTACTAACAGACATCAAAGAAAAGATAAAAAAAAGGACAATGATCAGCATAGATAGCATTTACTGTACATGTATGTTGTCTACCGGTACACCAAAACTGGGGAAACTTCAAAATGCCTACAAACATTTTGCAACCTTCCAAGTTGCAACCATTTTAGTTGCCATTGTGACTAAATTTAAAAACAAGTCGCCATCCTGGAGACTACAAGAGGACTGCTCTGGAGCTTGAGCAAGCTATCATCCAAACTAAAATCAGCTTTGTATGTTATGGATTCATTTATTCTTTGTTCTCTTTTTTTATTTTGCATAAAAGTTTGTTTCATTCACGCTTTTTGGCACATACATGTAGATTTACAGGTAGTATTATTTTAGCCACCACAATTTTCTATTGGCCACTTCACATACATACAGTAGATAGTTGCCAAATGGAAACTTGGAGGGTTATTTTGCTAAATAAATTAGAAAACTACATGCATTTAGCTGTTTGTTTCTTGTCACAGTCATGTCCTTGTATTAGTTTAGGAATCGTAAAGCACAGTCTAGATGAGTGTACACACAAATGTATCTGCATCAGTGCACTCCCAGGCAACTAATAAATGTGAATTACAAGTACCTTTTGAATTAAGTGTTCTTGATCATGAGAACTTAACATTGTTGGTAGTGCTGACTGATAATGCTGCTGAATACTTGCAATAGCGTCAGCAGTCGTCTGAGATGACTGCGATAGTTTTTCTGGTGCATGCTTCCGCTTACGGGTTTTTTCCTTTAGTTGAGGAGAGCTTGGTGGAAGATTTGTTAGCTAAATAAAAGAAAATAAAATAAGTTGGAAATGTTTTGAATCTCTTGAGCATGGAATGTGAAATGCTCCCCTCCCTAATTATTATTACTACTATTATTACCGGGTATTACATTATTATTACACATACAGTGTACATGTACATCAAAGAACACTAAAGACTGTTTACAAAAGTCTGAGGGCTGATATTCCCTCCATAGAGGCCCAGCCAGGGTAAATTCCAACAAGCGACATGGCCCAAAAAGTAGCGACAGCATACTAATAAAATCGCGGCAAACGACAACCCTTATGGAAAAAGTTAAATTCCAACAAGGACAAGCAATTTTCCTTCAATTTAATTACCGACAGCGACATGAAAAGCGATAAAACAGTGACACGGCACATTTTTAAATTTATACAAGCGACACGGGAACCCCCTGGCAGGGCCTCTCCATACAGTCCTGGGAAAGCTTGGTCTGGCAAAAAAGCATTCTTATTGACAGATTTTAGCCATTGGCTCTCTCAGCCCTGGTAATTACAGTACAATGTAGAATCCCGAATTCTCGAACCTCCAGGGGAAACGAAAATTATTTCGAGGAATCGAAAGGAACAAAAGAAAAGAACCGCTGTGGCAGTGACTAAGCAACTTACCGGAGGAAGAGGCATAAGAGCACCAGTGGCTAGCGCCATCTGTGCTTGGTGAATATGATTCTGGATATCAATGATGGTGGGGAAATATGACTTGTTATGTCTGGGTGGTGGCTCTAGATTTACAAACAGTTCCTTTTCCACATATTCCTTCAAGCAGTGTTTAACAGTGTAGATACCAGTGACGCCTCTTGCGACAAGTTCTCGTATCTTATGCATGACTTCAGGATTAAGCCGCTGTCCTTGAGAGTCGCCTTCGTCAGGATCTAGAGGAATGTCATCAATGTCATGGTATTCATGAGCTAAGGGAAGTGGCAGCTGAACGTAGTACCTGTAAAAAACATCAGGGTCAGAGCTCTCCTTTAGTCAGGCATTAACAGGTCTTGATTTACGGTACCACTTGTTAAAAAACAAATAATAATAATAAAAATAGTAATAGTAATAATTAAAAAACACTTAATAGAAACCGTGAAATTCAGCAATCGCTGCGTCCTTTTATTCACGGTTGCCACAGACATCAATTTTCAAAATTCCGTGAGAAAAATAAAATTTCCTTGACCAAATATATTCATGTACAAAATGACAGACAAACTGTCTAGAGGCCTACAGCCTCTGCTTCCAAAAAAGAAAAAAAAAAACCTCACTAAGATCACATTGACCTGAAATGTTTCTTCCAGCCTTCAATGCCATTAAATCAGAAGTGTAATAATTTCAATTTTTCCGGACTTTTCTTCAAAATGTCAATTTTCCCTGACTCAAAATAAAATCCCCTGACTTTTCTTTGAACTTCAAGAATTTTTTCCCCTGACCATTTCCTGAGACCTGTTTTCCTTTCTGTCCACCGACAATGAAAAAGGTCACAAAGGCAAATGGTTAAAATCATTTTAAAAGTGAGAAATGTTACTTTATACATATAATATTTAGTTTTCAAAAACATGCAGAAAAAATGTTGCTTGTAAAATTGACTGTAGCTCACCCATGGTGAAGGCAAAAAAAAGATTCGCTTTGAAATGCTTCTTATTAAGTTTGTAAGTGTTTAACTCAGACAACAGGTTAAAAGAAGCCTTGAGAATTAACAACCCTTCAACAATGCCATCATAAATGCTGCGTATTTGAAACAAAGAGAAAAGTATCTGCCGTGAACCATGGCAAAAGCAAAACAAGACCACTGATTTTTCAAGTACTACATCATGTAAGCGACTAGGTATCTCCTTTTACACCAGAGGATAATTTACATAATTTTTCTTAGGCTGTATAGAAAGGACTGTAAGACCAGAATAAGGTTCTAGTGAAATAGACCTTGAACAGCATGGGGCAACATTCTGTTGCATGTACATTGTAGGTACACAAGAAAATGGCTGCCATTCACCTGAATTCTCTTTACTGGTTTGAAATTTTTTTCTACCAACTGTGTTGAAAACTAGGGAAAACACTGAGCTAACAAAACCCTCCAAGTTAAGACCATTTGAGTTGCCATGGCGACTAAAATTTTGGAGCTGGCGATTACATTAGAACAGAAGTCGCCAGCCTGGCGACTAAAATTGAGAAGAAGGATCAAAAACGTGAACTTACAGTAATTAAGTGACTGAAAATTTTTCACTGGCAACCAAACTTTATTTATTTAGCAGTCGGTGGCCAAATGGCTTGGAGGGTTGCAACAACTGCAAAAATTGTATTCTCCTGACAATAGACCATTTGCATTATGACGTAAAAGCGCAAAGACTTCTGGTAGTTGTAGTTAGGTTCGCGGGAAAACACCATTTCTGCCTTATGATTGGCTAAGGGCAGCCAAGCGTGAAGGTGGACATCCAAGACTTTTATTTTGATCTGAAGTTGAGCTGCTAAGTTTACGCTCTTGCTCTTGTTGCTTCGAAATTTGTTTATACATTTATTTTTTCAGTTACCTGTCAAAAATATAGAAAACAGGATGATAGCTTTGGAATGAAAATTGACTGAGTTCTGTGTTTTAACCAAGACAGACAAATGTTGTTCGTGTTCAAGTAAGTTTGAGTGTGGCGGAGTTGACTTGCTAGAGATTCATTCATCGCGGCCGACAACTTCTCTTCGTAAATAATTTTAGTCTAATATCACAGTTTCAAAAAAAGCGCACTGGAAACAGATTGCTTGAAAGGACGAGTCGAGGATATAACTAAATTCGTGTGGAATCAAGTGAAAGCAAGGCAAGCCATTGACTTTGTTCTCAATCGATTTTCAGACGTTCAACAAACGATTGCTTCCATCGATCACAGGTGAATTATATTCTTCACTGAAAAGCTTAGAAAATTTACCATATATCATGATTGCTTGACGGGACGGTCAGTTCAATTTATTCCTCGCGAAGCGAGGCCGAAGGCCGAGCGTAGCGGGGTGTATAATTTTGTCCCTCAAAGGGCTCAGGCGGGATGAAATCTCGTGTGGAGTTTACGGTCATGTATATATATATATATAAATTATTTAAAAAGGTTCCAGGCTTCAATAGTATTCCATCGATTTATTGCAACAGCTCTGTTTCGTATGGTCAAGAGATGACCACACTCTTCAGGCAATTTTTTCGAATGACCGTTAATTTGAATGCTGGCGGTTAAATACAAGATACAAAATATGGTTGCTAAGTAGCAGTTGCGTAGATTACGTTACTTGAAAGTTTTTGAGGACAAATCTATTTCTATGGGGGCACGAACTTGCTAATTCGTTGCGCTTGTTTAGGCTACAAAGATCTTTTTTACAGATAATAATAAACTTTTCGTGGAGACAGGTTACATTTCTTGCTAACATTATTGTATGGCTGACACTTTCTTAGCACTTTCCATTTAATTTGATAGGGTTTTTTTGCGTCTTTAAGAGTCCAGATGTGCTTTGATAGTTCAGTTTCATTTCTTTTGTTGGTGTGTCGAAAGGATGCGTTGTGGTTTCTGTAGCGGTCTTTAAAGTTTGTTGCTAGTCCTACGTATGATTCCGTGGAAGTTTCGCTTGTCACTGTTGCTTGATAGACTATATTGGTTTGGAGACATTGACCTTCCAGGTCGTTCCACACAAGAAATTTGAAGTTATATATATATATATATATATATATATATTTGTGAGCTTGGTGTCTGGCGGAAATGACGTCACACAGCCGCCGCGCGCTGGTGGCCTAATGGTAAGGCGTCGAACTTGAAATCAGATCTTCGGGACTGAGGGCGCCGTTTCGAATCTGGCTAGGGTTTTTTTTTTTTTTTTTTTTTTTTACTATTATTTTTTTTTGTGGGTTCGAATCCTGAGCCTTTCATTTTTATCGTTTTTCTTTTCGGATTAAAATAACACTGATTTGCACATAATACTCCCTCAACGCCTATTCAGGCTATAAACTGCTGGGTCTGTAATCGTGCAGTTCGTTGTTGTTCAGTTTCTGTTTCTATTCTGTCTGCTGTATTTTGTAGAAGTCTCTGTAATCGTGCAGTTCGTTGTTGTTCAGTTTCTGTTTCTATTCTGTCTGCTGTATTTTGTCGAAGTCTCTGTAATCTTGCAGTTCGTTGTTGTTCAGTTTCTGTTTCTATTCTGTCTGCTGTATTTTGTCCGTTACTAGGTAACAATAACCCAGAGCTTCGCGAGGCCCTGCGAGTCACGTATTACTAGTTTTTACAGCGAGACAGAGAAACGAGTCAAATAATTTTCCTCGTTCAATCGAGCTTCATTGATGAATCATGAATGGTCAATCATAAAGGGTTTTCAAGCTGATCAATCAAAACTTCCCTGTGCAGGTGAATACAGATCATTTGTTTTTATCTTAAAATTGTATTTTTTCGTCAAATTAGAACTGTAATTGCAATATTCTTTAACAAAGAAGTTTTCTTGTTTTTGTACTGGAAATGTCAACTCGTCGAGTAGCAGTTGTGGTTTCAATCCGAGCAAGGGCCGTGCGAGCAAATATAATTTTATTTCCATAATCTTGTTGATGAATGATTACTTGTGCGACTCGAAAGGTGAGCCTCAAAGATTTTTACGAGTGTAGAAATCATGTACTGTGCCCCCCATGTTTAGAAAGGGTAAAATATTGCGTCTTCGTATATTATTTGAAAATACCTGGTAAGCAAAAGTTTTAGGAATTTAACTAAATAACCGCGCAACTGAGACTTGGAGGAAACACTCGTTGAAACTTCAATCACTACAAAACGCAACCCAGCAAATATACAATTTCTTGCACAGCATTTTTTTTCATTTTAACGGACTTGGTTTTATACTGAGAGGTTGTTTTTTGCCCTTTAAATGAAGCCACAGGGACGTCTTCTTCGTTGAGAGTAATTTTCTTTACCTCCATCACGATTTTCTTGGGCAAGCGAGCTTGATGACGATTCAAAATTTCCCGCGAACCTAACTACAACTACCAGAAGTCTTTGCGCTTTTACGTCATAATGCAAATGGTCTATTAAATTCACATAATCCTGTTGGTTTAGTTTACCTCTCCTCTCCACCAACATGCACTCCTGCCAGCCTCAGTGCGGTTAATGCTCTCTCCTGGGCCTGCCGGACATTTTTTCCTTCCAGATTTGGATCTATCCTGAACTCAGGAAATTTGCGCACTTTCTTGACATAAATCCTGGCAGGACACGTAGGCCGATGCCTTTTCACTTGAAGACCATGTTCATCATAGTCAAGCTGTTTCTTGTTGACTGCTCCTTTTCTTCTTGGTCCATACTGACATTCCATTACTGTAGCTCGTCGACCTTCAAAAAAAACCCTTATGTCAGTTTTGATTACCACTTGATTTAGCTGTGTTTTGGTTTCAGATGTTTTGTAATGGTCTAGCCAGTGCAAAGGTGGTTTCTTCAGGAGAATTTCAAATGTGACAAAAGCATTTTGGAAACTGGAGTTTAAACATCTCCTGTATCACGCTTTAACCATTATTTTTCCTAGGAAAGCATGTTGTGTTTAAGACTTGCTACAAGTCGACCTTTTATGTTTGGAACCAATATAAAAATATTGAAATGTAAGGCTCTTGTCTGAGGGGAACTGAAACAGGAGATGTTACTCTGGAGTCCAGTTCCTAACTTTAAAGGTTCAAATTTGAAAATAATTATTTGTTAGAAGAAACCACCTTTACACTGGTGCAAATCTCTTACAAAATGACTCAAGATGACACAAAAATCCAACTAAACCAGTCTCTCTTTTTTTACACAGTTACTGCACAATTTGAAAAAGAAGTCCCCTGTAAATAAGGCCCCTAATTCTCTGACGCAAAAACCTTTCCAATTATAAGACCATGAGCTTAAATTAAGTTAGAACTTTTGAAGAAAGATACATGTATAACATTCATGGTTGTAAGCCTATTGCAGAGCTTCTTTTCTAATTTTACATCATTAGTGTACGTGGTATTCTTGTATACACAGGTAAGACGTTGGGCAAATATAAGCCTATGGCTCATGGTGCGTCTATCGAAGTGTGGGTTCCTTGTGACACAGCTGTCAAAATGTACACACACCAACCATTTCACAAAGGGCCTGAAGGGGTAAAATGGGAAGGGGGATTTTGGCAAATTTTTACTGGGAAAATGGTATTTGGGTCACTGACTAGGACTTGGAATCACAACCCCAAAAATGGGGACTGTGACTGAGATTTGGGCAGAAATAGGCTGGGAAATGGGATTTATATCCCCTTCCCCCCTTCAGGACCCTCTTTCACCAATGCTCATAAGGGTGAGCATGGGTAAAGCTGGGCATCAAAAAATACATTAAGCATGGCATTTTACAAGCTGCTGGGTGAGATTATGGTGAAATTCCCTAAAAGATAATTTAGTTAAAGAATAAAAAATACCCCCACATACCTGTATTTAAGAATGGTATCCCATCATATGGTACATACTGTGATTTCCACATCAGACGAATTGACGGTTTAGCGGATGAAGGGGACTGCCTTGTTCCCCAGCAGCTGTTGGTATGCTGTTTGTGTAGTGTCAGGATCAAGTCCAGTTCTACTTCGTTGGTTACATATCCCCTGTAGGAATCCCCTATAAGTTCGCAGTCATGAAGTCGGGCGGCCCACGGATAATTCGCTTGCACTGCACTGGATAAACTCACTATTTGCTGAGACGCATCAAGTGAAGCGCTTGTAGTAATAGCGGTCGTAATAGCAACATTTTCAGTTGTGATGACCAAACTTTCTTGCGTTCCCGCAACACTTACAACGGACTCGTGTTGCTGGACTTGCGGAATATTCTCCACGACTTCTTGTCCGCTCAACGTGGCCGGAGCGCCTTGTGTACCAACTGAAATACTCTCCGTCGCCATCATCGCTTCTGTAGTCGTCATTGTCTCGGATAAAGTCGAAGTGGAAATGGTGGTGATTCCCCCATTTTGCTGCGAAATAGTTGGAATAGTTGTTGGAATGTTCGCTGACAGAGCGTTTTGGAGAACTTCAGCCGCGGACACTTGCTCAGTAGCCATGATTTGTTGTTGAATAGCATCGCTCGACAACGCTTCGGCGGAATCCGCCGCCATTGCGTCCAAATCGGCCGACTCGCGCGAAGCTAGGGCCTACAAAATGATCACTGATATGAATGAAATACTTTTCCGTGTTTACGCTTGAAAGCGAGACAGGAAAGCGGCTAAAAATAAAAGCGCCAAACTTTCGAGGAGAGCCTCGCTTTACAACGAAGACGGCCTCGACCGCGTGGAAGAGAGAAGGCCTCCTTTTCATGCATGGCCGTGGAGAGTTGTGGGATATATCAAATGTCCCGGATGGGAGAAGACTTCGAATTCGCGCAAAAAAAAATTGCGACGAAAAAACAAAACAAAAACACATCAAATTAAAACAAAGAAACAAACAAGAAAATGGGAGATGATTTACTTCACCAAAAACACAAAACACAAATCAGGCAATTCCATATAGACATTGCAGTGATCAGGCCCTGGTTGTTCTAAGACCTTCATAGGATGGACAGTTACACTATGGGCCCATCCACCGGAAAAAATTACTATCCATTGGTTAGCATAGTTTGCACTGTTAGCACTTATCCACTTGATAGTGATTTATCCGGTTGATAGCGTTATCCACCCTTGATTAACTGGGCTAAGCTAATTTTTAAACGTCATCCTCCGCAGCAACTGGTCTCAACGTGAGGGTGAGGGAGGGGGGGGTGGGTGAGGGGGGGGGGGGGCTATGGCTTGGGCATCCGCGCATGGGTCATCAGTAAAGCAAATAATATTTGGTAGTTTATTCACTAATACAGTTTGTTTCTACTGTATTTTTGATTTAACTGCATAAAAGGAGGAGCCTTAGCGGTAATGAGCCTATTACTAAGGCTGAAGAAGATCATTAGACCCCTTGCTGCTTTCTGCTTTTCTTGCGGTTGTCGTCTCTGAGTCGTCTTTTAAATCCCTTTGCAGATAGAGATATAGTGATGTATCAGTTGATGACGAATTCCGTTGTCCTACATCGAACCCGGGCTGAGCAAACAGTCTAATTTAATCCGACGTTATATCGGGGATTTCGTGACATGTCAGGTTGCAACGCGGGCTAAGGGCCGATCCGCACTAGCGACAAAGTTGTTTGTTGTTGCGAGCATGGCGCGTCACGTAATATGACCGCGACAACATCGTAGCAATTTTTGATCCGCACTTGCAGTACACACATGTATTGAAGTAAATGACAACTTCATTACAACTGGTTGTTCATTTCAAGAACAAGTTGAAAAACGAACGTGAAAGCGTGCCAGTGACGCTTTGCCTTACGTCGGGCCCACTAGAGTTTCAACCATGGACAACCACCAATTCAAGCAACTAAATATCGATTATTCTGGCGTTCTTGCTCTTTAATATTTTTTCGTGGCATCACACACTTCAGTTTCAGATAGCATTTCTCTTCAGCTGACTGGATAATGGAGGGTATAATGGCTGCATATAACGGCGTTTTTCTTTTTCGAAACCCGCTCTGCTAGGGCAGAAATTTCCAGCATGAAGAAAGCGTTGCGTGAAAACTAAGGCGCGAAAGCGTAAAAGCCTTAACTTTTATTTAATGCTGCACTCCATTGCGTTTATTTGACATTTAGTTCTTCTTATGCATACAAAAGTTGTTATTTTAACTTGGTTTGTCGCTAATGGCGTGCCTCGGAAGCAAGCCGACGGAACCTTTGAAGTTTGCTCGCCGCAGCACAATCTTGTCGCGTTACGAAATTGCGTCCGCACTGGCGATGTGACTTGTTTGACAAATTCTGTCAATCACTGCGACTTATAAAAACAGACTTGTCGCTAGTGCGGATCAGCCCTAACTGAGCGCGAAGTTAAGCGAGTTTAGGGCCAGTTCAACCATAGGCCGCTTGGATAGTTAGAGGGGTTTAATATATACTCAATTCCGAGTCGGGCACTCCAGACGACATATCCCGTACGCCCATATATAGTGCCCGTACACCCGTCAGTGTAAACCGGGCTTCAAAATCCTAATTTTGGTGGCGATAAAAAAAAGCGACAAATTTTGCCAATACTATCTTCGTTTCATTTTCACGTGTTTTTTTAATTATATTTTTGATAGACAACAAGTTTCCCCGAAAAATCATTACTTTAAATTACAGCAAAAGTTGTGAGAATCTTACATCTAAATGCATGTGGTCTAGAGATTGCTTTGTTTTTCTTTAAATCCCGTTTTGCGGTATTAAAGTGATTGTAACTACAGACGTAAAGGAGAGAAAAACACCTTTTTCGGTCTCCTGTGTTGTTTACGACGTTTTTCTGGAAATTAATTAAGGTTGTTTACTAAAGTCGGGTCTTTCAATGTTTATCTGTCGTAAATACTAACTGGTTTTGAAATCAAAAGTTTTGTCTGACAACAGCTCGTGTTGGGACAATTTTATCCTCTGTATATAATTAAATATATAAATATATAGATCATATTAGGTCGAGTCCACATTTTTTCTTTAAACGGCAAATTATTTCTTTTGTTTCTGTAAACAAAAGAGGGTGAATTTTAATGGGTTTAAAAGGCCGACAATAAAATTAAATATCTTAGTGTTACGCCAGACAAATGAAAACATTGTAGTTTTTCAGTGTTTTGAAATCTTGAGTTGTTTTGTCGGAAACCTTCCTAAATTGTCCGATTGTCTCCGCGAATTTAAAAATTACTTTGGTACACCGTCGGTTTTATGCATCGATGAAGAAGTTCAAATTGGACTGTGACTGTTACGCTGGATCGTTGGGATAAAAGAGCCTTTGTGGCCGAAAATAGATTTCGTTATTCAAATGCCAGTGAATTTTTTCCTCTGGTAGGAAAACAAAGATTACATGTGTCCCAGGTGTAAATTACAAGTTCTTTATATTTTCAAAGATTGGCGAATTGAAAACCTTAATTGCATGTCGGTAGAAGTTGTAATTTTCCTTTTCTTTGTTAAATGACTGCGAAACAGACTGCAGTTTGTCGCAGTTAAAAATACGAATTAACATTCACCCCGATCTACTTTGCATTTTAGAAAAAAATTATCATGGTAATTTCAGGCCATTTTGGAGCCCTTACATTATTTTGTGCTATTTTGATGAGCGATTTACGTAACTCGGCGCTTAACTTTGAGGTAAAAGGGAAGATCAATTGCGTAGGAAATGGCCTTTTTAGCTTTGCTTCATTTTGAGAGAAAAATTGTCAAATTTTCAAAGGGATTTCGCGTGACAGGAATGACGTCAACGCCTCAAATGATCAACAATAAGAGATAAAATGCTGTCATTTGATTGGTGCAGTTTCTTCCCAGGATACTTGGCGCTGCCAGAACGAACCGAAAGAGACGTTTCGCTGGCGAAACAAAGTAAGCAAGCGAGCGAAGCATGGAATAGCGGAGCGGAATTCTTACATTTGAATTTCTCCGCTTTTTGGCAATTTTCCGAATGGGATAAATTAACATGGCTCCTCCAGGAGAGCTTAATCTTTTAAAAGAACCCCAACTTAAGGACAAAGACAAGGAATCTTACAATGGATATATAACAACGACGGTCGCTTCGCTTGACAGGCCGCAGTTCACGTCTTGGACATTGTTGAATGGCAAGGTGAGAATTGGGCCCGTCGAGTCGGGCAGTGGATTTATTTTGCTATGTCTCCTTTGGCTTGTCTTCGCTTCGGTACCGGAGGGAGTTCTCCATGGATTCTGCACTGTGATCCAGCGTATCTTTACAATATTTTTACCGCTTGTTTGCTTGATTTGTGTTTTCTATTGGGCCGAACTTCTTATTCATAAATACTGCAAGAGCCAGATCTCGTATGTTGTGTTCCCCGTTTGTCTGCTAGGAGAGCTTTGTACACAAGTTATCCTCGGTGGATCGGATTTCCTACGAACTACGTTCCTCTTTACCCTTGTCATGGCGGGGCTCGTAACAGTTGTATTTTCAAAACTTAAAATTCTTCCCACAAGTATAGCGCTGTTGTTACTTACGACCGCTCGGATGTCATGCTGGATTACACTCCGTGATATTCCGTCTTTTTTGCGGCCATTTCTAGCCTATTTTTCAGCGTTTAGTGGGCTGATATTATCAAGAAATATTCAAGCATGGTTTTCTCCGACTCCGGGCGAGGCTATTCAAAGCAAAGCGCCCATAATACGAAGAAGAACATCAAGTGTTTCGTCAACTAGCAGTTTAAATAGTAGAAGGAGAACTTCGCTTCCAGCGCTGGGAATTCAAACCAAGGTAAGTAAATCTATATATGAAAGCCTCGTTCATTTCCTTAGCTATAGATTACGATCTTTATATTAATGGGTTGGAAGAGCAGTTTATAACTACCCAGGATCTTTGACCTGTCAAGCGAGGGTTTTACACAGGAATAGATTTTGCATCAGGGCTCGTCTAATAATTTAACAGAACATGATCGAGTAACAAGGCGTTCATTTAACATTTTCCCTGCATTTATTGTAATACTGTTTACCGTGGACCTTCTGTTTGTATATCACTAGGCGCGCTGGTGTTCGCATTCGAAAAAGCCAGTTCGAGAGCCAGCGGCGTCTTTGATTTATTTCAATGTTGTTCTTTTCCATGCGATGGAGTGTTCGACGAGCGGCGGGTAGAAAATCCAATGTACGCGATGTACATTCGAACACGCATTAAACTTTCATGAGTGTGATTATTAAAAATCTTCCAAAATATCATGTCAGAGATTCTGTGAACTTGAATAGCACATGTTTGTCCTAGATTCTTTGACTTTGGTTGGGTGATGTTTGAGGTCGAGGCTTATAGGATTTGAGATGTTTGCAAGTGGTACCGCAAGATTTATGAAGCTCAAAGCATCCCTAATCTTAGCAACGCCGGTTATCGAGAATCACCTGCAATCCTCGCCAATTTCTCGGTGTGCAATATATTATCATTTCTTTGTTAGTTCTTCAACATTTGTTATGGAAATTATTCCTAATCTGGCAAAGCTCGGCTAAATGCGAAAAGGCTAGGATTTGTTTCGTCGCGATGTTTTTCTTAAAAGCTAAATGGAAAAAGCCAAGCTATTATTATTGTTATTATTATTATCAACTTCAAAGCGACCTTCTTCGGGGTTTCGTTGATCTCTTGGCAGACTGGTTCAATAAAGCTTTGGTACATTTCGTTTAAATCTTATTGTACGACTCGAGATGTAATTGTAGATCTTGCAAATGAGATAAACAACAACTGTCCGCTTCCCACAAGTCAAAATCGTCCTTCGCTTTGGCAAATTAAGGCTAATAACTTGCTGTTCAAAATTGCAATACCGAGCTAATTTTGATAAAAAAAATCATAATCTCGGAGTTGAGAACACTGCTTAGTGTTTTGCGGTCGTGATAAAAATCCAGTTCCCGTCTTGTTGTTTGCAGTGTTACAATTTTTGCGTCAGTTTGTGTGGCGCGCGAGCTACTAATCGAATTCATTCTAGAAGTAATTTTTGCTGTTTAGCTTTCCAAATGATTACTTCTTCGTTCATTCAATATGGAATACTGTTTTCGCCCACATTGTTTGTTAAAAGGATAAACATCCGAGTCTGTCCGGTATTTCGTGGTCAGGGTAGCGGTTAATTTATAAATTCACCCCTAACCAAATAACTATTTTCTTCAAGGGTATGCTTACTGACTGAGCAAATAAATAAATACCAAAAAAAAAATCAGATCGGATTTTTGTTGTCAATCACACTTAACTATCGAGGAATATGGAAATGCAGTTTACAAGGACGATTAAATTATCCAGAGTTGTAATATTTTTTCGGCTGTGTTGTCATTTTTAAGTGGCTAAAGTTTGAGTGCTGTTGAAAAAGATATATAACAATTCCAAGCAGTTGCCTTTATGAAAGCGCTCTGGTTGTTTACTTAGAAAACTAGGTTGTGTAAATTTGCCTTGCTGTTGGTATTACTTGAGTTTTGGATGGTTTAAAATTTCTAAATATATGGCCTTGAAGCTATTAAGTTTTTCCTGTTAGAAAACATACGTTTTGACTTTTTTTTAATGCCTTGATTTGTTAATCAGGTCAGAAGTAAGGGCACATGCCTAACACATTATAAGGGATTGTTTACATGCATAACATTTTCCACTCTGCTTACTGTAAGGAATGTATATTTAAATGGAAAACAGTTGTGGATGCAATGATAATACAACTGCATTCACTTCTGTGCTTGTCGTCAAAGGAAAAATCACTGGTTCATGTTTATATTTACTATTGTGCTCAAGCGTTGTTATGTTGACATTTTTGGTATGAAGGCAGCAACTTTTTTGCATATTTTGTATGGAACGTTATGGTAATTTTTACTCTCTTTACACATAGATCGGTAATTTCTGTCTGGGAAATAATTTAACTTGATTACTATATTTGCTTGTCAAAATAGCTGATAGCTTTCTGACAAAAGACCTTGGATTGGTGCTTGCTCTCTCTAGAAGTGTCTGTAAAATTTGTGACACAAGGTTAACATAAAGTACAGCGAGTCCCTTTTAGCATGTTTGATTGTTTGCTATTTAAGTGTTTGCCATAATCCAGTGTTCTAAATTGCTCTTTTGTTCCACCTACTCTACCAAATGAATTGCTTTCATCAGATCATTATTGTTTTGTCAAAGAAGAAATTGTAACCTTGGCGTATTTTTTAAGAGTTTTTCAATCACTATAAGGTGTATGCTATAAACCGATAAGCTATGAAATATGCATCAGATGACAGGGTCTCCATGCTCGTCTATTCTGCCTGTGTGCTCTCCGAGTGTTTTTATTGTAATATTCTTTTGAACCGTGAGGCAGACTGTTTTAAGTTGTAGAGATTTTACTACTCTGTAAGTCTGTGTTTTGGTACTACAAGTTAGTGCAAACTTAAAGCTTTATTTGAAACATGTGTACACCTGTTACAGTTTTAAACTAAGATTTAAATGGAATTGAAAATTAACAATCTTTGAAGGAAAGGTTCCTCATCAATAATTTATTTTACAAAAGAGACATTACAAAGTAGAGTCATCAAAAATTGATGAAAAGTGATTTCGCAAGAGTACAGTAATCACAACTTTTGAATTCTACTTGAAGTGATAAAATAAAATATCACCATAATTATATGAAAAATTGCTTTAATATGGATTTATTACACTGAAAAAATCATTTGCTCTGAGAAATCAAATGTTATAACAAAATATCCAGGGCCTATGATGAATTAATATTTTAGTGATCAGAAAATATGAATAAATGAGTTTGTTGCTATTGTAATGTGACTTATGAATGGTTTCACATGTAGTTGTGTTCCTGCAAATCAAAGGTACGAAAACCTGACTACCATGTGCCACCTATAACCTGACCTCCAGAGGTCCATGCACGTACTGATTTTTCTATCAAAAAAAGTAGTGTGTGCAGCTTACCAGAAGTGAAAATACTGGGTAAATTCATGTGAACCGGAAATAAAACGTGCAAAAAACAAACTCCTACTTTTCTCCAAAGTTTGCTTGGTGACCTATCCTGATTTTTTGCATACAAGAACTAGACGGTATTTACTTTCAATTACAAAAGTTTAAGAGAAAATTATATAATTGTGTATTTTTTTTATTTTATATTTGTCATAACCACCCTGAAAATGTTTTCCTATAACAGCCTCCAATATTTATTTAACAGTTGTCCCTATCATATGATTTGTTACACTAGTTTTCAGTCTTGTATCATGTGGGACATGTTATTGAAGGTAGGAAACTCTTTCGAGCCTCCTGAAGAACATTTACTGTTACATTTTAAAGGGGCTTATGGGAGGCGCGGTGGCCTAATGGTTAGCGCGCCGGACTCCGGAGCGAGCGTTCCGGGTTCGAGCCCTGGCCGGGGTCACTGTGTTGTGTTCTTGGGCAAAACACTTTACTCTCATAGTGCCTCTCTCCACCCAGGTGTATAAATGGGTACCGGCGAAATAATGCTGGGGGGTTCCCTGCGATGGACTAGCATCCCATCCAGGGGGAGTAGAAATACTCCTAGCTGCTTAATGCTAAGGAAACCGGGATAAGCTCCGGCAGTATGCGCCACTTTGGCTCGAAGCTGACCTTTAAAGGGGCTTTGTCACCGATTTTACCAAATTTCTAACCAGCCAAAATTTTTATTTGTGTCAAAAGAAACCTAAAAATAATGGTCCAGTTTTTTTAAAAATTGCTATATTAGGGCATTGAAACTGTAAACAAGTGTCATCGGCTACGGATGGCACTGATCGAAATGGATTGCGATTTGAAAGGTTAAGGCTTAATTTTTCAAATGTTGCATCTCCAAAAAAATCGATATTTATAGCTGTGGTTTGATTTCTCTCAGAAAGTTGCGGTCATATCTTCCTTTTAAGTTTAGATGTTCAAAGATAATGATTTTCATGGGTTAAAATGGCTTCCACTAATTACAGAGCAGTTTAGACCAAAATCTGCTTAATCCTCGTGACGTAGCCCCTTTAAAAGAGAAATGTCTTGAAAAAGAAAACAAGCTGCAGGAAGCATCGTGTTTTGCCCAGAAGAGAGACCCCTTTTCAATTTAGGCCAGCGTCTAAATGCTATTGTGGGTGACGTGGTGGCCTAATGGTTAGAGCACTGGACTCTGGATTGAGTGGACTGGGTTCAAGCTCTGGCCGGGGTCACTGTGTTGTGTTCTTGGGCAAGACACTTTACTCTCATAGCACCTCTCTCCCTCCAGGTGTATAAATGGGTACTGACAAGTTAACGCTGGGATTAACCCTGTGATGGACGGGCATCCCATCCAGGGGGGGGGGGGAGTAAAATACTCCTAGTCACTAAATACTACAGAAACTGGGATAATTAAGCTGTGGTGGCATGGGTGACGCAGACTTTACTTTAATAAATGCTCTTTGTCTCAGTGACCACTTTTCCACTCCAAAAATGAGATACTGTCTACCTTAAATTTAGCTACCTAAAGTCAGAAAACTGCTTACATGTAATCTGTTTTTCAGAACTGCAAACCAGTTCATGTTGTTGAAATATTCAAATTCCTTTTCTTGATGTATGGGTCCACTATATTCAGTTCTCTTTTGATTTTGCATGAAATTATTTGATCAGCAAAGTTCAGGTCATTTGGACTCTGATGATTTGTTTGTTCTAAATTTGTTTCTTTTATACTTAAATTATTAGCAGTGTTAGTCTTTTTCTGTTTTGTCACTATTACCATTTATGAACAAGTTGCTTTGTGCAGATGCAGGGGGTACGTTTAGCACCATTTTCTCCACCTGTAATTATTGCACTTATGGGATACTTTAAATAGTTGTGATATTTATAGCCTGAAATTTAATAAGATCTATTGCATCCGGATGAAGCAAAAAAGCTCAGTAATAGCATTTGTGCTGGATAGAATAACATACACTTCCACACAATAACAAAGCAACTGGGTCAAATATCTACTGATGAGAAAATCATGGCACTCAAGAGACAGCTTTTTAGTGAAACTAAGGTTTGTTTTAGCTGTTCAGAAGTAGTTAGAAATGATTTTTTGGGTATTTAGAGAGTAGTTAAAAAGTGTGCTTATTTTGAACTTGAAATAATTTTCTTGAAAGATACTAAATATGTATTAAGGATGTTCTCAGTTAAGGAGTTAAGTTGCAGCTGTGTTACCTTTTAAAAGTGAATTGTTACACTGACATATTGTTTTAATCGTAATAATAATGATGATGATGATAGCAACAACAACAACAACAATAAACAATTATTTCCCAATTGAATGGGAGAGTAATGTGCAAACAGAAAGAAGTTTGTGCTTTGCGGCAATACAAGTGCTTTCTTAGCATAACCAAGGAACATTATGTACCTCTGGTATTTGCACATTAACCATGTCATTACTGTATTTATAACACTCTGATTGCCCATTAAAACATGTTTTTGTCTGGGATTTATTCATCTGAGCAACACAGCTACTAGAATGCCAAGAGTTTGTGAATGGCTAAATCTTTTGTTGTTTCATTTTTGTTATAAACAACAAACTGGATATCATAAGTCTGCACAAAAATTTCAAGCATCTTATCCACTCATAAGATCTGATTAAAACTGGTACTTAAAGCTTGTTAACTGAAGTGTTTTGTACATTTTGTACAGTAAAAACAGGAAAAGAAAAAAATAAGACGTTAAGATAAGGGCACTTGTTGATAATCCTCACCTTAACAGTAAAATGACAAAATATTGAATGCTGCAATAAGTTAAAAAATGTTCCTCAGTCTTTGTACATCCTTGTGCACTTAAATTTTCCATGTACCTTGTTCCTGTTCTAGTTAAGTTTTGTCAGAATTGTTTGGTATTTTAATCTCTGTGGCATTAAGACATTAACAAGATTGTTAATCAAACAGGATTAGATGCTGTCAAAATAACTCACAGTGATGATGTACGTGTTATGCAAAGAGTCTTAATAAAGATATGCTGCTTGACAACTCATTACATATCAAGTTCAAGTTCAAATTTCATGTTGTTTACAAGATTTAAATGGCTAGCTTGGGGTTGAGCTGAATACATGAAGAACATACTGTATTAGGTTAATTATAACTTTTTTCCCCTAAGAAAATTGTAAAATAATGTAAATTATTACTTTTTCACCCTATGTCTTCCATTTTGAGTGCTGTGGAGCAGGGCCTCACATACTTGTCATTTTTCAGAAGAACATAAAATCTACATGCTGGTAATCAGATGATGTATTTGCAAGGACAGTAAAGTAATAAATCCCTAGTTGTATGTGTAAGAGTTATTATCTGAAAGTACACATTTCTCTGATTACAAGCAGCTGTAAAACATTGCTCAGAAATTTGTCCTCATAGAGTTTTTATTTAGCAATATTGCATTTTACAATTTATAGAGGAATCATGATTTCTTGAACCCTCAATTTCTCAAACCTCCTGATAACTCGAACCAAAATTCGTTTCCTTTGGTTTCCCTTAATAACCCTTTAAGTCCCAAGGCGACTGGTCTATTTTCCTAAATCAATAAATATTAAATGGATGTCCATGTATGATACACCATTTGAAAGGTATTGATCAGAATAGTTTATAAAAGTAAAAACATGCTAACAAACAATAAAAAAGTAATGGCCTTAAAAGAAATGGCTTTAAAACGTAAAAAGAAAAAGGTTTAAAAATGTGTGTATCTCCGTGTATAGCAGGTATATCCCTAAACTATAGCTTATTGTGCAGCTCTCAGTGTTGTGGTTAATTAATTTCAGTTATGTTGCATCTCACATACGTATCAAGAAAAAAAATTTCAAAAGTTATAGGGGTGGTCAATCAAGTCAGAAACAGTAGGGAGGAGCAATTTGATGTTTTCAAAGTACAGATCTTTCCAAGGGAAGTTTGGTGGCAAACATTCAAATTGATCAGACAGATATTGACCAAGTTATGACCTCATGTGCAGGGAGGGCGGAGCAATTTTCCATGTGGGGGGGGGGGGGGGGGCTGACTAGTGACTTGAAGTGGGGGGCTAATAAGACTTTTCTCTTAGTAAGTCTTTATTTTTACGGAAATTCTGGGGGGCTAAAGCCCCCCCCCCCACAGCCCCCCGGCTCCGCCGTGCCTGATGTGCCAAATGGCACTATCAGGGCTTAAAGGGTTAACCAAGTTGAACACTGCAATTTTACCCCCAATCCCGTTTCCTTGGAGGTTTGA
This sequence comes from Oculina patagonica, assembly GCF_052425735.1. Classification (NCBI taxonomy): domain Eukaryota; kingdom Metazoa; phylum Cnidaria; class Anthozoa; order Scleractinia; family Oculinidae; genus Oculina; species Oculina patagonica. The sequence continues at coordinate 30,192,272 of NC_135759.1, read as the reverse complement.
GAAATCAGGCTTCCATTGTACAGTTGAACCACTTTAATTTGTACACCAAAGGGACATGTGTGATATACGTACCCTGGCCCAATCAGAGCTTGCATTATATAACCGACATTTTATTAACAATTGCTTGCATTTTGATCTCAGGGCTCTGTGGATATGACAACATTAGGAGAAGCTCATGGTATGATCTCAGACCTACTAGCTGATTCCAATTTACCACCAAATGTTGCAAGCACTCTTAAGATTATCAGCACAATGATTGCACCACCAACTGCTTTCCATGCAGTACAGCGGCCATTTGTTTCACCGATGACTCCTCTCATAGAGAAATTCCGTGATGAGAGTCAGGAAGATAAAGTTAGAGATCAACCAGATTTGAAGGATGACATGCCTTTGCCGATGGTTGGGGTGAGTGCTACGTGAGGGATTTATTATCCTTATGCAAGAGTTTGAATGAGACAGTTGAGAAATAACTGATATATCAGTCAAGGTTAAATCTCTTTGAATAATTACAAGTGTTATTGTATTTGTTTAACCCGAAATGAGGATTTATCTGAGATGAGTGAAAAAAAAATCAGGAGAAAGGACTTGCAGTTGCAACAGTTTTCACCATGTAAAAAAAAAATGTTTAGACTTTTAAAACCCGTGTTCGAGTATTTTTGCTCAGTGTTATAATGACAATCACGGAGGGAGTTTCTTTGAAATTATTTTCTTTAAACGTTACAGTGATTATTGGAGGAAAAACCTTGTAAAAGGTGTAATAACCGTGTGGCAAGTTTTTTGTATTTTTTTAACAAGTTTTCTTTGATTTGTCTGAAAAACAAAATTTTCATTGGTTATTGTTAAGTTTGGCTGTTATTTGGTAGAATGTAGTCTGCCTGAACTCTGGTGCCTTAGATCAGGTAAAGTGTAGCAAAAACATGAAGAGCGGATCCGCATCAGTCGTGCCAATACATGCTCACCGTGCATGACCAAGGAGCCGTGCCTGAAAATGGGCAGCTGTTTCTGAAGTTAATTATTAGTCTGGGATAAAAACTGACAGTAAACTGTTTTCCTTTCAGCAACTCCAGCGAATCCGGCGTACGCTAAATTCCCAAGGGAGACGCATGTCAAGCACGTGGACGACTACGACCTCGGCGACTGGTATGCCCACCCTTGATGCTGACGTGACAGTGGGACGCAGCCCTCCTGTTGTGACTTTCACTGAACATAATAATACAAATGCTGCTACTCATGCAAATAAGAGCCCGCAGAAGTCTTCCTTAGCAGAAGGCGCTATAACAAACACTAAAAATGGCCCCCAAGAGACTTATCCTAAGCATAGACCCGCGGGTTTCAGTCACAGCTTTCCCGCTCAGGCATCACCGGGTCTGTCGCGAAAACTGTCGCCAGATTTGGCACCATCTGGGTCGCCACTCCTCTCACGACGGTCACCTGACCGCGGGACTGTGTCACCTGCATCTTCGTCGCCTAATTTGCTGCGAAAATCACCCGACAGAATGTTTGCCACGTCAAACGTATTTAGGAGACTAAGTAGAGAAGAAACTCAGCTTGTTAAAGACGCTTTAGATCAGGCTGAACATCAGGAAGAGGAGAAAAGCGATGAAAGTGAGGAGAAATCTAAGCCATGTAACTGTGACTGTCATGTGCACCCTTCCTCAACAGAAGAGGAAAGTGACACTAATCAAACAACTAATGACTCTGCTAAGGAGCCCGACTTTGCTGAAGACAATCGGGTGTTGCCAAAGTCACTAGAACTTGATAAACTTTTAGACCAAATCACCGATTGGAATTTTCCGATATTTGATGCCTGCGAGCATGGAAATATATTAACTCAGGTGAGGAGAAAGCGTTTATGGAAGTGTATAATGACTTGTGTATATAGTTGTTTTGTTTCGAGAAAGGTTGTCAAAGCACGGGGACAATCCTGCTGGGTATTATGGGAAGTGGTAGTTTCCTCTCCCTCATCGAAGTTCATGGTGTTTTAACGATAGAGAAGGAGAAAGCCGGCGTGAATACGTACATCATGAAACCATGATGAAAACAGTTCTTTTGTGTTCACGACAGTTAACATCAAACTATCTTTGGTATCCCATCACAACTGAAGGTTTCACTCGAAATAAATGACATGTAAATGGTTATCCATTGTATATTTCGCATTTTTACACAACTTTGTTTGCCACAGCTTAGAGGTCAAATTGATGACTTTTTTATTGCAGGTTACATACCAAGTATTTCGGAAAGTTGGTCTGTTCGAGGCATTTAAAATTCCTGAGGCAAAATTTCTCAATTTCTTCTTTGCATTGGAAAGTGGGTACCACGACATTCCATGTAAGTAAGATCTGACTTTTAACACAGGTTTTGCTTTGCAGTATTAACCAACTTATATCGAAGATTAGTAAACAATAAATATAGTAAGAATACTTCATGGAAAGTGCGCATACGGTACGTCGAGACTCTAACGAATTAGTTCAACTTATTTATTTCTCTGACCGGCGGTTGTGGCGTGGTCATCTTTACGTGTATGGTTCGATCATTTGTAATCACGGTGCGGTGATTGTACATGATGATATGGAAGGAGTTAATCTGGTTAATGTCTTCCCTGTTTGTATTTTCCCTTTAGACCACAATTGTATTCATGCCTCGGACGTTCTTCATGGGGTCTTCTTCATGACCACAAAAAAGATCCCTGGGTTCTGTTCATTGAACCAGAGACTAAGCAATGACAGCGAATCAGACTCCGACAGCGGGCTAAACGGAGAAGGACGTCAGAAAACAAACACTGGTGATTATGGCGCCTTGATGGACTCCATTCCGCTGCTAGAACTCCTAGCTTTGTACACGGCGGCTACCATGCACGACTATGATCACCCGGGCAGGACAAACGCGTTTCTTGTGGCCACCCTCTCGCAGCAAGTAAGTTGGTTTAATTTAGTTGCACTATCTTTTATTACGGTTTACTCCACAGAGAAAAATAACATAGACACAGTGCAGGAAACGGTCCAATCGGTGCTTGAAACAAAAACGTGACCAATAGCAAATGCGAGAAAACTTCGGAAGAACAAATCACGATTGATGTTTGTTTTGCTATATTAATGGCCGAAAAAAAAACACATCGTGCTAATTGATGACGACATGTTTAACTGGGTTTTCTGAACAAATTGCAATACAAGCAAACGGACAGTCAGCGTTCGGTTAGTTGGGAGCAACGCGAAAAACGGGATTTGCGCAAAGAAAGGCAAGTTAAAAAAAAATGGCGAGTGCTTTCTCCCCCACACACCTCTCCTTACTTTTCGCTCGCTGTTTTTGCGCTTTTTCCCCAACAACCGAACGCCTGGAACAGCCTAGCAAAAAGCAGGACAAAAACTAACGAACTAATCAGAACTAATAACTGCAGACAGAAAAGGGAAAAGGAAACTTCTGCAAGCAGACTAGCAACGGAGAGGACGAACAAACGTACTAGAGAAAGAAAGAGTGAATGGAAACGAGCGAAGAAGCGACTTGACTGGGAAAAATTCCTTTCCCCCTTTTTCAGTTTCCTGTAAATGTTACAAGCTTATGTCTATAAAACAAATCTCTATTTCCTCAGGCTTTACTGTATAACGACAGATCAGTACTGGAAAACCACCACGCCGCGGCAGCTTTCTCTCTTCTCATGTCAGACCCTAAGTACAATTTCCTGTGTGAACTGGAGCCAGTGGAATTTAAACGCTTTAGATTTCTTGCAATTGAGGCCATCCTGGCGACAGATCTGAAGAGACACTTTGATTTACTGTCCGAGTTTAATGCCAAGGTAAACAGCTGTTGACTGTTGTTTTGGGGCGAGCAAAACAACATTAAAGTGGCGTTATATAAATTGCTTACTTTAAAGTTTAACAGCAAAACTGTTTGTTGCGTTTTCGTATATATGGCCATACATTACCTTTCCGATATGCGATTGCTGTAGAAAAGTCTTCAGGCCCAGCACCATCTATAAGCACCATCCCTTTCTCTGGTTTTTGTAAATAAATAAATGTACGATATTTTGAGAGGAAGCCACATCAGCCCTAGCTGGTTTTTCATGCGTGCATCTATCCAGGTCGAATTGGAATTTGGAAATGTTGGTTTTTCGGGAGGGAGGAAAACCGGAGAACCTGGAGAAAAACCCTCGGAGCAAGGTCGAAAACCAACAACAAAACTCAACCCACATGTGGCACCGGGCCGGAATCGAATCCAGGTCACATTGGTGGGAGGCGAGCGCTCTCACCAACTGTGCAATCCCTGCAACCCCATGACACACATTGTAACATGAAATGACTAGGATTATTGCTATGATAGTGTGCAAGTCCATCGCAGGTTAATCTTCGGCATGTTAAGCGGTTGTGAGAGTTAGGTCGTGTACTCTTGAGATATAATGGAAGGATATCACCTGATATTCCCCAGTTTTGGCTGCATCACGTGACGCGTTTAGACTAATCGCGCGCGCGAAAAATATTTGAAGGATTTTAAACAAAGCAAAAGCATTCTCATCAAAACTGCACGAGATAATGGCTGTATTTGTGTTGACTGGCAGATTTCTGACGGTGGCGGAATAGATTGGTCGCAAGAAGCAGATCGTCTTCTGACACTGCAGATCTGCATTAAGATGGCGGACATTTCAGGACCGAGTAAACGAAGGGATTTGCACACTCGCTGGACCGAACGGATTGTCGAAGAGTTCTATGAACAGGTATGCGGCATTTTAAAACAAGAAAGAATGAAGAAGAAAAAATACTCGATATGTATAGGAATTCAAATTTAAGAAACAACTATTACAAATTAAACGTAACGAGGTTAAAAATCCCAACTGGCAGGAGGCGAATCAGTTGGCTATTTACACACGTGGCTTAGGAGTTAAACCCGTGTCTACCGCGAAACAACTTCAGCTTGTGGTCAGAACGGGACTTGAATCCAGGACCTCCGGATTTCAAGCCCTTACCACTTGTCAACGAATATAAGCGACATTTTAACGCGGTAGTTTTCCTTTGTTTTTTGTTCTGTTCATGTGTAGTAATGAGATTGATTCCTTGCTGAATTCTTTGTACATTTATCTCGTTTGTTTTCCAGGGAGATGACGAAGTAACACGTGGTATGCCAATTTCTCCATATATGGATCGTGACCATCCCCACGTGGCCCAGCTACAGGAGTCCTTCATCAATCACTTGGTGGCACCGCTGTACAATGCTTACGCCAACGCGGGCCTCCTTCCAGGAGAATGGGTCGACGTCGAGGCAAGCAGTTCGGACCTGGAGAGCGACGACGAAGACTCCAGCGAAGAAGGAGCGAGAAATCCCGAAGACGAACGGAGAAAGCCGAAAAAGTCCCGTCGCCGGAAACGACGAAAGATTACGAGCGACTTGACCAAGAACATTGAGAACAATTACAAAATGTGGCTGGAGGTTATCAAGCAAGAGGAGAGGGATAAACGGAAAGCGAATAAGGTTGAACCGGAAGAAAACGAAGAACAAGATGTGGAAGGGTCTGACGAAGAGTTAATAATGATAGAGACTTCCTTGAAGGACGACATCATTGAAGAAGAGGAAAATGGCTCCGAGTCTGGAAGCGCTGCTGATTCGCGCAAGGAAAGTACCGCGTAAACAACAAGTCAATGTAGTTATGCTGTGTATGTTAAATTGTAAATTATGTGAAAATGAAGAGTAAAAGTATTATCTCTTTAGAGATTTGGAGAAGTCAGGGCGTGATACGAACTTGAGCAGTTCTCACACAGGGACGAGAATGAACTTTGGTTTTTCTGTCGTTATTCTGCAGCCTTATAATTTTCTCTTATGGATGGTTTAGGGAGAATCATCTCTCATACATCCGTACAGCAGGTTGGGTCTGTTAAGGATTCGCCAGGGGCCAGGCTACTAGAATCCAAATTCAGCCATACCTTGACGAAAAATCATTAAAATTTCCCGCCTCAATTATAGAAAATTCAAAAGAAATAGAGAACTCATATCTACTTAGTACTTTAAAAAAGACAAGAAGCGTAAATAGTGATTCTAGATGATCAGAATTAGAAATGAATTCTCGTGTACTTTCGGGCATGTTTTAATTCGATTTCAGCTAATTTTCTGTTGTGACAGTTGCTTATGGTTGCCATCAATCGACCAAGCAATAGCCACAAACAACTAACCCTCTTCGCAAATTCGGAGTGGGGCGTGGGAGCGGTGCAGAATATTTCGATAAGAAAGATACTTTTTCATTGTTTGATACTTTTTCGCATAAACCGCGACACTCACCCAAGTCCACGACCCTATTTGAAAATAGCACGTTGCTGGTTTCTAAGACCACGTGGTCATTTTATCACTTGGCATGTGCAAGCATACCACGTGATGCATGTCAAGAAGTCCTATTTGTGGTCAAGTGGCCACGTAATCGTTCTTTTCGAAGGTGGGGCAAAATTCTCGAGTGTCGCTATATTCTAGAAAGAGTGGTAAAGTAGAGAACAGATTTATAGCGAAACTTTTTTCCCGTTTTGAAGCAAATACGTTGTGGTTATTTTTTTATCGTTTGAATTCAGAAAATACCGCGTTTTCATGTTAATCGCCCTCCAAGAATGACATGCAGATTATTGGTTTGCAAAAAGCCGCCATGCAATATAACAGTCAAGCTTTATTCGTCATCTTGTGGAAAAAAAGTTTAAGTAAACAACAGAAGATTGAAATAATAGTTGAACTTTTATCTACAGATTTGAAGGAAAATATGGTAGACGTATTTTAATGTTTTAATTTAGGAATTATCGTATTTCATTTTTACTGCCCTCTGAAAATAAATAGCAGAATCTTGCTTTTGCAAGAAGGTTTGTTGATATTGGAATTTAAATCAGTGTTAATTATAGAAGACATAAATTATATAACAGACATGGAAATCAAACTGAAAAATTATGAATTGCAACGATTAAGGCGAAAATTTGAACGTTCAATTAACTGACAAACCTAATCAGTTGAATTAAAATTGAAATTGCAGAACAACAGAAATTTCTTTTACACTGGGGACAGCTCTGCTCATACCTCGCGTGACTTACTCGTCCGTCACGCAATCATTTGCCCCGGCGTCACGCCAAAAAGTGAAGTAGGCGGCGTGTAATATATGTACAGAGAATGCACTTATATGTAAGAAAGAATCAGATTAAACAATTATAATGTGTAAATAAAATGCATAGCTTGTAGTAGGGGGGACCACTTGGTCGTGGCCAAAATACTTAGTATAATGTAGAGAGTAGATTGACAAAAAATAATTAAAGAACAGCTGTAGTATTTAAGCTCTGGATGATATTAAACGTAGTTGAACGAAAATCAGTGTAAAATTCTATCTTTCTTGGCTCTGACATTTATTGATCAAACATTTTTGTACCTGAAACCTGCGTTCCCTATTCCTCTATTGCCCCGTAATAGAACTGAACATAGCTTTTCAACCAAACGTTGCGTACTGATTGATTACGTTAAGGGGACTTAAAGTTTTAAATAAAGAAGTGGGGTCCCCATATTCGTTTAGGAGCAAGAAGACCTTGTTTTTACCACATAATTCCTTAATAATTCTCTTGCAAGTACTGGCAAAGAAACATTTCCAGTGATAATATATTTTTCAAACATAAGAATTGATCCGTATTCGTTTCACAGAAAGAACTTGATCGCTACACCCGAAATCTGAGATAAAATTGATAGGTCACCATACTCGTTTACTAGAAAGAGACGATTTATTTTTTTCGTGGACTAAGCCGAAAAAAATGGACGTGGACGTGTGTGCACTAATTGGAACACTGTTGCTACCCCTCCTTCCGTTTTTCCAGTCTTCTGGCAGACTTGCATGGGATATTTGTTGGTTTCGTGGTTTCCAGATTTCAAGATTTCTGGGAAAAGTTCGTCTTCTACAGGAGAGATTTCAGTAAAAACCTTCTGCAAAGGAGTCGAAAGTCACCAACGTCATGAAAGGACCGTAGTCTGTTTGTTTTTTTTTACTAGTTAGAGCAGTTTTCAATTAAGTGTCGTAAAACCAAAACCAAAGTAATTACTCCGGCCAATCACAAAGGACACAGACAAACCAGCGAACCAATCAAAACTCGAAGCAAATACATGTAGCCGGCACGTGGCGCGGGAAAACGCGCGCGAGCGAGTCACGATTGGTTTTGGTTTCAGTTCTGATTGGCTAAGAAAGTGGCGCGAGATTTTTAAGCCAATCACTTAGCGTAGCAATGCAAAACCACAGCAAACGCAATTAACTTTCGACACTCAAGTGAAAACCGCTCTAGCCTCTCGTAGTTAGTGTAGTAAGTGTTTTACCCTTTGTTTTTATTCTGTACCTGAATGGAATTTACTGTGTTTAAATAAAGTATTACCATTACCATTATTAAACATTACCATTACCAGTCCGTCCCAGAACTCGCGCAGAAGTGAGAGGTCAGGGACTGGAATAGATTGGATAAAGAACCGCGTGCCTTGGTGGCTTTCTATGCAAAAGCTCTTTGTGCTCGTCACGCATGGAAGGAAGATTGCGTGACAGAGTACCAGGACTGATCTCGACCAATCATGATCGACTTGTTCATTGCATAGCTTTGCGTAGCTTTGATAGTTGCATCCTTCTGAATTGTCGAAGTCTGCGGGAAAAAAATGGCAACCAACAACAACAGGCCTGCACTTTATCCGCAAGAAGTGATTGATATCAGCTGGTGGAACACCTCAGAAGAGATACTGAAAGAAGGATACAAAATCTGGTCTAAAACCTACGATGAAGTACGTATTTAATTTTTGAAAAGTAGATAGCAAAACCGATAGTTAGTGCAGGTAACCATAGTCCATTGTGGAAACGCTGACAACGAAGACGGACCAGTAACGAGTAGGGAAAGGACGGCAAAATCTTTGGCTCAATCTGGGATTTCTTTATGTATAGAATTTTTCGCTTTCTAGCCATCGAAATTTGCCGTGGGCGCCGAATATTTTAAAACATGATTCGAGGTCACTGCTTAGTATCAGTCAAAGAAAAAAGGTAAGATAACATGACATCAAAATGTTCGAGGTGTCAGTCTAAAACGCTTATGTCTCATCAATGATAATACTTCCGACTAACGTTACTATCCGGCTATATTCCTTTCTTATACAACTTGCACGAGCCGTACCGAGGACCGTTACGGTTGTTTAACGATGCCAATACGGTATGCTAACGAGGTGTTATATGCATAATCAAAAGCCCTCTGGGCTTAGTGTCTCGTGTCACCTTTCAGAGTTTAATGTATTTGAAAATGGATCGCTTTTCACGTCTATTTATTGCTTGCAAAGATTTGAACTAAATAATTTGAACTAAAGCTACTTTTGTCGCTAGATAAAAGTTGTGACATTCACAACACGATATACGAAACTCTTGATTCAGGTCAATTCAGAAACCTTATCAAAAGCGATTTTTCCAAGCAGTCGAAAGTAGGCTTGACTAAAATTCAAAGTTCACTCCAGCACGTAGCCGTTGAACAGTTATAGGACTCCGATAACAGCAGAAAAAGAATACAGACAGATACTAAGCTGTGGGAAAACCCTGTATTGCACTTTGATTCACTAAGCATTCATCTGTCACCGATAGTTCTTAAATATCTAAAAAAAGGTCAACAAAGTCCAGTGCCGTAGCAAGGGGAGGGGCCGGGGGGGGGGGGGCGTGCCCCCCAAGTTTTTTTCCCAAAAAGGTAAAAAACAAGCCTGTATAAAATGTTGAAAATAAAATTTTATCTCCCGAGAGGTTTGAAACAATAACATTTGTAGTTCTTTTCATTTCTTTAACGTACGTAGGGTGATGCACAACAATGTTAAACGGCCAAAAACTAAAACAAACCAGAAATTAAGACCAGAACGTACTACGATGACTCTGAAAGGTGAAACATTTGCTGGTTTCAAGATACAGAGACAGTCGATTTTCTATTTTGCAATTGACGTTGCAAGTGTTATACTCTCTTCAGTGGTTTGCTGAGACAGTGTACCTGGACAGTGTAGGAAGTAAATAATTCGCGATATGCGTAAATCACAAATAGCTCTTAGAGAACGCTGGAAATAGCATTTCCAAGCTTCTAGATTTCAAAATTTTCTGAGGGGGCAAGTTTTGGTTGAACCATCAATCGCCTTGCTGTTTTCTCCTTATTATGTTCGCCAATTCAGTTCAACGCTGTCATGCCAAAACAGATGCAAGGCATTTGCGGACACTGAGGAGATTGAAAGAGACCATGAAAAGAAACGAGAACATAAACCTAAAAAGATCTGTTAAGAACGTCCTCTTTTGAGCTTTCTCTCTAATAAGCCCCCCTCTGGTCGTTTATTTTTTTTAAATACTCTCCCACCTCTATTGAGCCCCCCTCTCGCCTCCCCCTCTTTTCCAAGGTGGTAGATTATGAAAGTTTATAGACAAGAAAACAGAAAATTTAAGCCTGGTTTTTACTTAGCGACGCAAGCACAAGCGCAAGCACGAGAAAAAAAAAAAGACTTTTGATTACAAGGATCAAAATGGAATGCGCTTGTGTTTATGCTTGCGTCGAAGCCCTTTTCACGTTTAAATAGGAGCTGTTGTGCTTCCGCTTGTGCTTGTGCTTGTTGTCGCGTAGTGAAAACCAGGCTTTAACGCTTTTTAAGTTATTGTTATTTTTATTTGAACATGTGTTACTAGAAAAAAAAGGTCCACTGTATTTCTTTTATATTTACCCTAACTGTTATCTGAATTTAAAAATACTCCCTCTCTCTAGTAAGCGCCCCCTCCCTTGAAAGATAAGGTTCTTATTTTCATTTTTCTTAGCTCGATTCTTAATCAACCAATATCGTTGTGATCAAGCGGGTGTGTGGGTGGCATCTGGAGAAGCCTTGACTCGAACTTTAGTGCCTAGGTTTTTTTTTCTCGCCGATTAAAAGATCGGACGGCTCAGGGGATAATAAGAAAACTATCTTAGCAAATGTGTTATCTTTTTTTACATTTAAGTGGGCAAATGGTTCAGAGCAAGATCCCTCCCCAGGATACGTTGGCCACCTCAGGTGTGCGGATGCATTCAATGCAGCTGTGAGTGAAGTTTATGGTGACACTGACAAGAAAAACCTGAAATTACTGGACTTGGGCTGTGGTACTGGATTGGTGGGAAAAATACTGAAAGAGAAGTATGGATTTGACAATCTGGTAGGGCTAGACGTGTCCGAAAACATGCTTGAGAAAGCAAAAGAGAAAGGAATCTACAAGAAGTTCATTTGCTTATATGTGACAAACGAGAGAGTTGCTGAGATAGAAAATGCTGAATTTGACGGCCTGTTAGCATCATCAGTAATAACCCCTGGGCAGATAAAACCCCCTGTATTTGACGAGATTCTACGGTGGATAAAGCCAGGTAAGTCGATGTTTTACAGTTATACACCCGTTTGGATGTGAATAACGGAGGTCAGATAGTGCACTGGTGTTTTGCTCAGTTCGCGTTTAAAGTGTGTTGTACACGTTCATCTTTTTTTTTCATCAGGTGGAATTATTTGCTTCAACTGTCGCTCTGACGCGTATGAAACAGAAGAGTACGGCTACAAGGACAAATTTGAAAGCCTGGAGAAACAGAAGCGATGGAAGTTGATTTCAAACTCAGACAGCGACTACTATGGCGAGAATCCACACCCCGAAGGACGCTCTTTGAGAGCTCGCGTACTGGTCTACCGAATTTTGCCGTTTTAACATTGTCATATTTCGCTAACTTTCATGAACTTAGTGGACAGTAATCATGTTCTACTGTTTTACTATATTAGGTTATCGAACGGCATGGATTGTGATAGACTTGCAAAATTGTCTAAACCACTTTCACATATGATATTACTTTCCTTTTGATTGGCTCTAAGAAAACAATAACGTTGATATTTTAAATCAAATTTTCTTTCCATAATTCTCTTGAAAACTGGCTGCGAAGATTCTAGTGCTGTTGCCTCTTGGGATTACAGTAAAAAACGAGCGGTCCGCATGGACAGTGTTGAGTTCATTTTTAAAATGAGACAAGTCACAGTGGCCAAATTCAGGAATAATTTTAAAAATTTTATACACCGAATAAGAGTTTTACAAAATCTCAGGATATTTTGACAATAACCAAAATTTGGTAGAATTTTCGGAAAATATTAGCTTCTAGGTGACACTGAACAATTTTGCATACGGCATTTACTCAAATAAGCGCCGCCCTCGAAAAAGCGCCGCATTTAGGACAAAAAAGATAATAAGCGCCGCCCCCGAATAAGCGCCGCAGTCCCGATGTTCTTCTATCCAACATTCTTGCAATACGCAGCTCTGTAAATGTTGTAAAGGCCGTGAACTTTGCCAAGACAGCTAGCGCTACTTCTTTCTTCAGCAAGAGACGAAGACTGACAATCAAAGGACGCTATTTTCAATTACTGTAAAAGATTAGATTCTTTATGGCGTCCAAATTTTAAATAAGCGCCGCCTTCGAATAAGCGCCGCACTTGAGGCGTGAAAAATTTAATAAGCTGATTCGCGCAAGGAAAGTACCGCGTAAACAACAAGTCAATGTAGTTATGCTGTGTATGTTAAATTGTAAATTATGTGAAAATGAAGAGTAAAAGTATTATCTCTTAAGAGATTTGGAGAAGTCAGGGCGTGATACGAACTTGAGCAGTTCTCACACAGGGACGAAAATGAACTTTGGTTTTTCTGTCGTTATTCTGCAGCCTTATAATTTTCTCTTATGGATGGTTACTCCGTACAGCAGGTTGGGTCTGTTAAGAATTCGCCAGGGGCCAGGCTACTAGAATCAAAATTCAGCCATACCTTGACGAAAAATCGTAAAAATTTCCCGCCTCGATTATAGAAAATTCAACAGGAAAAGAGAACTCATATCTACTTAGTACTTTAAAAAAGACAACAAGCATAAATAGTGATTCTAGATGATCAGAATTAGAAATGATTTCTCATGTACTTTCGGGCATGTTTTAATTCGATTTCAGCTAATTTTCTGTTGTGACAGTTGCTTATGGCTGCCATCAATTGACCAAGCAGTAGCCACAAACAACTAACCCTCTTCGCAAATTCGGAGTGGGGCGTGGGAGGGGTGCAGAATATTTCGATGAGAAAGATACTTTTGCATTGTTTGATACTTTTTCGCATAAACCGTGACACTCAAGAGTTTTTGCTCAACTTCTCTCAAGTCCACGACCCTATTTGAAAATAGCATGTTGCAGGTTCTCAGTACCACGTGAGCATTTTAACACTTGGCACGTGCAAGCATACCACGTGATACATGTTCAAGAAGTCCTATTTGTGTTCATGTGGCCACGTGATCGTTGTTTTCGAAGGTGGAGCAAAATTCTCGAGTGTCGCTATATTGAAAAAGAGTAGAAATATAGAGAACAGTTTTATAGCGAAACCTTTTTTCCTGTTTTGAAGCAAATACGTTGTGGTTATTTTTTTATCGTTTGAATTCAGAAAATACCGCGTTTTCATGTTAATCGCCCTCCAAGAATGACATGCAGAATATTGGTTTGCAAAAAGCCGCCATGCAATATAACAGTCAAGATTTATTCGGCGTCTTGTGGGAAAAAAAGTTTAACTAAACAACAGAAGATTGAAATAATAGTTGAACTTTTATCTACAGATTTGAAGGAAAATATGGTAGACGTATTTTAATGTTTTAATTTAGGAATTATCGTATTTCATTTTTACTGCCCTCTGAAAATAAATAGCAGAATCTTGCTTTTGCAAGAAGGTTTGTTGATATTGGAATTTAAATCAGTGTTAATTATACAAGACATAAATTATATAACAGACATGAAAATCAAACTGAAAAATTATGAATTGCAACGATTAAGGCGAAAATGTGAACGTACAACTAAATTGAAAAACCTAATCAGTTGAAATGAAATTGAAATTGCAGAACAACAGAAATTTCTTTTACACTGGGGACAGCTCTGCTCATACCTCGCGTGACTTACTCGTCCGTCACGCAATCATTTGCCCCGGCGTCACGCCAAAAAGTGAAGTAGCCGGCGTGTAATATATGTACAGAGAATGCACTTATATGTAAGAAAGAATCAGATTAAACAATTATAATGTGTAAATAAAATGCATAGCTTGTAGTAGGGGGGACCACTTGGTCGTGGCCAAAATACTTAGTATAATGTAGAGAGTAGATTGACAAAAAATAATTAAAGAACAGCTGTAGTATTTAAGCTCTGGATGATATTAAACGTAGTTGAACGAAAATCAGTGTAAAATTCTATCTTTCTTGGCTCTGACATTTATTGATCAAACATATTTGTACCTGAAACCTGCGTTCCCTTTAAGGTCATTGCCCCGTAATAGAACTGAACATAGCTTTTCAACCAAACGTTGCGTACTGATTGATTACGTTAAGGGGACTTAAAGTTTTAAATAAAGAAGTGGGATCCCCATATTCGTTTAGGAGCAAGAAGACCTTGTTTTAACAAGTACTGGCAAAGAAACATTTCCAGTGATAATATATTTTTCAAACATAAGAATTAATCCGTATTCGTTTCACAGAAAGAACTTGATCGCTACACCCGAAATCTGAGATAAAATTGATAGGTCACCATACTCTACTAGAAAGAGACGATTTATTTTTTTCGTGGACTAAGCCGCCTCGAAAAAAGACGCCATTTTGTTTATGTGGACGTGTGTGCACTAATTGGAACACTGTTGCTACCTCTCCTTCCGTTTTTCCAGTCTTCTGGCAGACTTGCATGGGATATTTGTTGGTTTCGTGGTTTCTAGATTTCAAGATTTCTGGGAAAAGTTCGTCTTCTACAGGAGAGATTTCAGTAAAAACCTTCTGCAAAGGAGTCGAAAGTCACCAACGTCATGAAAGGACCGAAGTCTGTTTGTTTTTACTAGTTAGAGCAGTTTTCAATTAAGTGTCGTAAAACCAAAACCAAAGTAATTACTCCGGCCAATCACAAAGGACACAGACAAACCAGCGAACCAATCAAAACTCGAAGCAAATACATGTAGCCGGCACGTGGCGCGGGAAAACGCGCGCGAGCGAGTCACGATTGGTTTTGGTTTCAGTTCTGATTGGCTAAGAAAGTGGCGCGAGATTTTTAAGCCAATCACTTAGCGTAGCAATGCAAAACCACAGCAAACGCAATTAACTTTCGACACTCAAGTGAAAACCGCTCTAGCCTCTCGTAGTTAGTGTAGTAAGTGTTTTACCCTTTGTTTTTATTCTGTACCTGAATGGAATTTACTGTGTTTAAATAAAGTATTACCATTACCATTATTAAACATTACCATTACCAGTCCGTCCCAGAACTCGCGCAGAAGTGAGAGGTCAGGGACTGGAATAGATTGGATAAAGAACCGCGTGCCTTGGTGGCTTTCTATGCAAAAGCTCTTTGTGCTCGTCACGCATGGAAGGAAGATTGCGTGACAGAGTACCAGGACTGATCTCGACCAATCATGATCGACTTGTTCATTGCATAGCTTTGCGCAGCTTTGATAGTTGCATCCTTCTGAATTGTCGAAGTCTGCGGGAAAAAAAATGGCAACCAACAACAACGGGCCTGCACTTTATCCGCAAGAAGTGATTGATATCAGCTGGTGGAACACCTCAGAAGAGATACTGAAAGAAGGATACAAAATCTGGTCTAAAACCTACGATGAAGTACGTATTTAATTTTTGAAAAGTAGATAGCAAAACCGATAGTTAGTGCAGGTAACCATAGTCCATTGTGGAAACGCTGACAACGAAGACGGACCAGTAACGAGTAGGGAAAGGATGGCAAAATCTTTGGCTCAATCTGGGATTTCTTTATGTATAGAATTTTTCGCTTTCTAGCCATCGAAATTTGCCGTGGGCGCCGAATATTTAACATGATTCGAGGTCACTGCTTAGTATTAGTCAAAGAAAAAAGGTAAGATAACATGACATCAAAATGTTCGAGGTGTCAGTCTAAAACGCTTATGTCTCATCAATGATAATACTTCCGACTAACGTTACTATCCGGCTATATTCCTTTCTTATACAACTTGCACGAGCCGTACCGAGGACCGTTACGGTTGTTTAACGATGCCAATACGGTATGCTAACGATGTGTTATATGCATAATCAAAAGCCCTCTGGGCTTAGTGTCTCGTGTCACCTTTCAGAGTTTAATGTATTTGAAAATGGATCGCTTTTCACGTCTATTTATTGCTTGCAAAGATTTGAACTAAACAATTTGAACTAAAGCTACTTTTGTCGCTAGATAAAAGTTGTGACATTCACAACACGATATACTTACACGATACTTATACGATATACAACACGATAAAACTTACAAAACAGTACTTACGTAGATTTACGGGATAATGCTTACAGTATATTATTTACATTACTTTCAATAGACTACAATATATTATTACATCACTTACAAACATTTAATTACAGCATTTTGACATAACATTGTCTTTTCCCTATATGTACTTACTAATCATAGTCGCCACATACAATTCTAAAAGCTATAACAGATGTTTAAACGGTTATTTATGTTTACACTCTATTTATAATTTTAAGATTTACAACAACACGATATACGAAACTCTTGATTCAGGTCAATTCAGAAACCTTATCAAAAGCGATTTTTCCAAGCAGTCGAAAGTAGGCTTGACTAAAATTCAAAGTACACTCCAGCACGTAGCCGTTGAACAGTTATAGGACTCCGATAACAGCAGAAAAAGAATACAGACAGATACTTAGCTGTGGGAAAACCCTGTATTGCACTTTAATTCACTAAGCATTCATCTGTCACCGATAGTTCTTAAATATCTAAAAAAAGGTCAACAAAGTCCAGTGCCGTAGCAAGGGGAGGGGCCGGTGGGGGGGGGGGGGGGGTAAAAAACAGGCCTGTATAAAATGTTGAAAATAAAATTTTATCTCCCGAGAGGTTTGAAACAATAACATTTGTAGTTCTTTTCATTTCTTTAACGTACGTAGGGTGATGCACAACAATGTTAAACGGCCAAAAACTAAAACAAACCAGAAATTAAGACCAGAACGTACTACGATGACTCTGAAAGGTGAAACATTTGCTGGTTTCAAGATACAGAGACAGTCGATTTTCTATTTTGCAATTGACGTTGCAAGTGTTATACTCTCTTCAGTGGTTTGCTGAGACAGTGTACCTGGACAGTGTAGGAAGTAAATAATTCGCGATATGCGTAAATCACAAATAGCTCTTAGAGAACGCTGGAAATAGCATTTCCAAGCTTCTAGATTTCAAAATTTTCTGAGGGGGCAAGTTTTGGTTGAACCATCAATCGCCTTGCTGTTTTCTCCTTATTATGTTCGCCAATTCAGTTCAACGCTGTCATGCCAAAACAGATGCAAGGCATTTGCGGACACTGAGGAGATTGAAAGAGACCATGAAAAGAAACGAGAACATATACCTAAAAAGTTCTGCTAAGGTGAACTTCCTCTTTTGAGCTTCCTCTCTAATAAGCCCCCCTCTGGTCGTTTATTATTTAAAATATTCTCCCACCTCTATCAAGCCCCCCTCTCGCCTCCCCCTCTTTTCCAAGGTGGTAGATTATGAAAGTTTATAGACAAGAAAACAGGAATTTAAGCCTGGTTTTCACTTAGCGACGCAAGCACAAGCGCAAGCACGAGAAAAGAAAGACTTTTGATAACAAGGATCAACATGCAATGCGCTTGTGCTTATGCTTGGGTCGAAGCCCTTTTCACGTTTAAATAGGAGCTGTTGTGCTTCCGCTTGTGCTTGTGTTTGTGTCGCTAGTGAAAACCAGGCTTTAACGCTTTTTAAGTTATTGTTATTTTTATGTGAACATGTGTTACTAGAAAAAAAAGGTCCACTGTATTTCTTTTATATTTACCCTAACTGTTATCTGAATTTAAAAATACTCCCTCTCTCTAGTAAGCGCCCCCTCCCTTGAAAGATAAGGTTCTTATTTTCATTTTTCTTAGCTCGATTCTTAATCAACCAGTATCGTTCTGATCAAGCGGGTGTGTGGGTGGCATCTGGAGAAGCCTTGACTCGAACTTTAGGTTTTTTTTCTCGCCGATTAAAAGATCGGACGGCTCAGGGGATAATAAGAAAACTATCTTAGCAAATGTGTTATCTTTTTTTACATTTAAGTGGGCAAATGGTTCAGAGCAAGATCCCTCCCCAGGATACGTTGGCCACCTCAGGTGTGCAGATGCATTCAATGCAGCTGTGAGTGAAGTTTATGGTGACACTGACAAGAAAAACCTGAAATTACTGGACTTGGGCTGTGGTACTGGATTGGTGGGAAAAATACTGAAAGAGAAGTATGGATTTGACAATCTGGTAGGGCTAGACGTGTCCGAAAACCTGCTTGAGAAAGCAAAAGAGAAAGGAATCTACAAGAAGTTCATTTGCTTATATGTGACAAACGAGAGAGTTGCTGAGATAGAAAATGCTGAATTTGACGGCCTGTTAGCATCATCAGTAATAACCCCTGGGCAGATAAAACCCCCTGTATTTGACGAGATTCTACGGTGGATAAAGCCAGGTAAGTCCATGTTTTACAGTTATACACCCGTTTGGATGTGAATAACGGAGGTCAGATAGTGCACTGGTGTTTTGCTCAGTTCGCGTTTAAAGTGTGTTGTACACGTTCATCTTTTTTTTCATCAGGTGGAATTATTTGCTTCAACTGTCGCTCTGACGCGTATGAAACAGAAGAGTACGGCTACAAGGACAAATTTGAAAGCCTGGAGAAACAGAAGCGATGGAAGTTGATTTCAAACTCAGACAGCGACTACTATGGCGAGAATCCACACCCCGAAGGACGCTCTTTGAGAGCTCGCGTACTGGTCTACCGAATTTTGCCGTTTTAACATTGTCATATTTCGCTAACTTTCATGAACTTAGTGGACAGTAATCATGTTCTACTGTTTTACTATATTAGGTTATCGAACGGAATGGATTGTGATAGACTTGCAAAATTGTCTAAACCACTTTCACATATGATATTACTTTCCTTTTGATTGGCTCTAAGAAAACAATAACGTTGATATTTTAAATCAAATTTTCTTTCCATAATTCTCTTGAAAACTGGCTGCGAAGATTCTAGCGCTGTTGCCTCTTGGGATTACAGTAAAAAACGAGCGGTCCGCATGGACAGTGTTGAGTTCATTTTTAAAATGAGACAAGTCACAGTGGCCAAATTCAGGAATAATTTTAAAACTTTTATACACCGAATAAGAGTTTTACAAAATCTCAGAATATTTTGACAATAACCAAAATTTGGTAGAATTTTCGGAAAATATTAGCTTCTAGGTGACACTGAACAATTTTGCATACCGCATTTACTCAAATAAGCGCCGCCCCCGAATAAGCGCCGCCCTCGAATAAGCGCCGCATTTAGGACAAAAAATATAATAAGCGCCGCCCCCGAATAAGCGCCGCAGTCCCGATGTTCTTCTATCCAACATTCTTGCAATACGCAGCTCTGTAAATGTTGTAAAGGCCGTGAACTTTGCCAAGACAGCTAGCGCTACTTCTTTCTTCAGCAAGAGACGAAGACTGACAATCAAAGGACGCTATTTTCAATTACTGTAAAAGATTAGATTCTTTATGGCGTCCAAATTTTAAATAAGCGCCGCCTTCGAATAAGCGCCGCACTTGAGGCGTGAAAAATTTAATAAGCGCCGCGGCGCTTATTCGAGTAAATACGGTAAGCAAAAACGTCGCGAAAGCGTTTATATTGTGTAACCGCTGACCAACTTGATCGTCGTACAGACGACAAATGAAAATAGGCAAAACTTGACTGCAGTGCTACTTTTATCAAAAGTACAATAATTATGCTCGCTTTCCCACATTATGCCAAAAAATCATGCTTGCACAATCGATAACGGGCTACAAAACTCAACCAATTTTTACCTAGATGCAGTCTCTGTCTAAAATTCCCGAGATTTTCTTAATCTCTTGTCGGTGTTTAAACTCTTAAAGAATTCTGGAATGTTTATATCTAAGCTTAGTACAATGTACTGTTGCACTCTGTACTTTCATTTGCGAGTACCCCTTTCGCCAAGTCTTGTTTTAAAGTCAAAGGTGGGAATACCTGTCGGAAATTTCAATTTTACCCCTAAATTAGATTTGACCAATCCTGGCGTGGCTAAAGCTTTTAATATTTGTCCCTTTAAAACCACCATTCTAAAACAGACAGAAAATAGTGCCTTAAAGCGAAAGTGACTTAAATGACGATGAAAACGTCGTCGAATACTTTCATCATAAAAGAAATTTTCAGGATCCGTACCTGATCGATCGGAATTTAACATCACCGTACTTTTCACATGGATTTGCCAATCTTAGGGACAGTGTTCATTTTCCAACATCTTCTCGGAGATCTGGCAAACGTGCTTGGTGGTTTCTTGGTGTCAAACTTTCAGAATGTCCTGGTAAAATTCGTCCACTATGAGCGTCTGGATGGGTGGTCGATTTTTCAGTTGTCACTTAATTGACTGTTAATAATTAACCATGTAATTTAATTATTTCTTTCTGACCCAAAATTTAGCTAAAATGTCACACAAAATGTAAAATTAAATCATTAGTTCGCCGGAAATTGACAAAATAATAACTTATTTTTTCTCAATTTTGATGTTTAACTCATTGCAATTGGCCTTCAATGTTTCTAAAGGATACTACTGAAATGTGATCTGTAACGATTACTTCAGCAATTACTGAGTGGCGCCCAGAAGCAAGCATGCTCGGTAGTTCACACCGCGCAACGCTTCAAAATATCATATATTATAATACACTCAACAAAATAACTTGATTGTTATTGGACGAGAGCTGTATCTATTACTCTTCTTTCCGAAGTTGAAACAAAGTATTCCGAAATTGGCGAAGTCTTTCGAAGATTTACGATGTTGTCGCGAGGACTTACGAAGGTTACTAAAGTCTGAAGAGGAACCGAGGAGTTTTTATAAGTTTACTGTTCCCGAATGGTTATGATTTATCTGTAAATAAGTTGGCCCCAAAACTTCCGAAGATTTCCGAAGCTGGCTCGAAGTCTTTCGAAGATTTACCATGTTGTCGCGAAGACTTACGAAGGTTTAAGCTTACAGCCGAAGTAGTCTGAAGAGGAACCCAGGATTTGACTGTTCAGTGACTGTTCCTGTTTGTAAGGAATGTGCTCGTAATTTTGTACTATAAATCAAAAATACAGGCACGTGCAATTTTAACAACTTTCAAAGCATCACTTACGCTTATTAATCACGGATTGTGCGAGAAGATCGTGCGATTTCCTATATTATATTATATTATATTCAAGACAATTAAGTATCACATTGCACAATACTGGAATACAAGAACTAGTATATGTATTGTGAACGCGTAGCCATTCCCAGTAGTCTTTGTGGGAGAAGGGGGAGTAGGGATAGCGCGGTGGTGAGAGCGCTCGCCTCCCACCAATGTGACGCGCGTTTGATTTTCCGACCCGGCGTCATATGTCCGGTTTTCCTAGCCTCCTTCACAAAAATCGACTCTTTCAAATTCCAATACTATCATTTATTATCGTATTATTTTGGACTGCCTCCGTGGAGGCGGCCTCCTACGCAAACGCCTTTCATTTGTGTTCGTCACGCACGAAAGAAAGATTTGGCAATGGGTTAAGTCTATTGAAAATAGTAGTGACCGCCTAACTGCACGCGATTAATTAGCATAGAGAAATTATTTTCATTGTTTATCACGCACAGTCTCCGTTTACAAGAACATCAGTCCAAGTATTGTTAAATTCTGAAGGAGATATGGAGACCAACAAAAGCGGGCCTGTATATTATCCGAAAGAAATGTTTGATATCACCTATTGGAACACCTCAGAAGAGCTAGTGAAAAAAGGATACAAAATCTGGGCTGACACCTACGATAAAGTATGTATTTATGATTGAGTAGATAGCAATGAGCCTAATCTAGCCTATATGACTTTGCCAATACAATCATTGCCCATTGTTAACATTGTTGAAACGCTGAGAATTGAAACGCACCATTTACAAGTAGGGAATTAAAGGACGAAGGATAATCCGAATAAATTCATTGTGTCCAACAATTCAGACAACAAATGAGGATCTTGATAAATAGAATGTTATATTTCGGTATAAACTATACCATCATCAGACTAATAAAATTAACATACAAGCTAGATCTTAAATACTGTGAGTGAGGAGACGGAAACAATAAGTTTACTCAGGAGAATAGATAGAGTTCTCTGCTGGATTTTAGTCCATTGTTCAGGGAAGGTGCTAGGCGTTTGATATAATAAGCCTCTTTGTATAGAAGAAGATTCCAGTTGTGATCACAGTCTAATACCGTTGTATTATCACGGACAACATGGGTGAAATATTCTTTGTCATTACTGATAGAAGGTGGAGCAATCTCAGTGTTTAAATTATCCGGTAAATTACACAAATCACGAATGAAAAGTAAATGGTTACACGTTCGTAGGTGTTTGTAAATTGCGCTCTCTTTGTCAGAGATTGCGTGTTCATGTGTTCGGACGAAAAGAGTTCTGTCCGTTTTGCCGATGTACGCTGATTGGCAGCCAGGGCATTTAAATTTGTAAACAACATGTGATTTATTCAGAAGTGGAACTCGATCTTTGTTGTTCGTATAAAAACATAGTTTCGTTGTTTTCTCGCGTACTTGTATCTCGATGTTAGAGTTTGTAAGACATCTGCGAAGCTTTCTTTTGAAGGATCTTAAGAGTTGGGATGTTTTGTCTCCGATGTACGGGACAGAAAGCCAGATGGTTATGGAGTCTTCCTTGTCTTTGTTCGCTGCTGTACGGATCTTATTCAGGGCATCGTAAGAGAACCGTCGAATTAGCGCGTTTGCAATGCGCGAGGGGAAGTTGTTCCAAGATATGATCGTTTTGAGCCGTGTAACTAGGGAAAGGATGACAAAATCTTCGCCACAATCTGCAATTTCTTTCTGCATAGTTTTTTTTAGCTTATCGCGGTCGAAATTTGCTGTGGGGTGATTTTATTTGAGGTCACGATTTGAATGCTTGGGAATAAGGCCCTGTAAGGGGTAAATTCCGACAGGCGACAACTACGGCTCTGAAAAAAGCGGCATGAAGGATCTGAAACGACTACCTTCAAGAAAGCTGCCGTGAAATTATAACAGAGACAAAGATAAAAGCACAGTGAACAGCGACATTGGCGTTTATTAAATTAGACATACCGGCTTAAGTGACTGGTATTGTTATGCTCAAGAAAAAGCGAGGGAAATTAGACAGAAAACAGGTGAGAACAAGTAAAGTAGGTTTCTGTTCTAATTAAGAAGTTAGAGTAAGAGGTTTTGCGACGAAATCGCAAACAAAACCTTTCTCACCCCTTTAAGTCCCTTAGGCAAACAATCCTCTCATACTGTGTGAAAACACTTGGAAATATTTAGCAATTAAAATTGCCTTGACTTGCCTTTCCAGATAAAATTAAACTTAAGTAAGCACCAAGTTAAGCTAGCTTCCTATTGGTTTGATCAATAGACTAAAGAATTCCTCGGGCGATTTTCGATCGACTGGTTCCTTTGAAGGATTACGATGTATGACAATACTTATACAGTCCTATACAGCTGCGCACTGTTCGGAAAACACGCAAATAGAATGATGTTGTTTCAAGGTACCAAACTTTGGGTTTGTTTCAAGTTTTGCAATTTTAAATAGCTGGAGCATTTATTAACTATCAAATGCATGTTGGAAGTTAAGTCGCGTCATCCAAACTCGCTTGGGAACGCTGAAGCGTAACATTTATTCATAAATATCTCGGCGTGATCAATCGATCAAAATCGATGATCGGAAATCAATCAATCAATCGATATCAATCGATGATGGTTAGTTAATTGATATCGATTGGCATCGGCCAATCGATGACCAATCGATAGTCACAAATAAAATTTCCTTAATTACATCGATTTTCATCGATTGTTATCGATATCTTGCGGCGGACTTATGTGAACGGAAAACATTTTACGCGGCGTTTTCAAATTTCTCCGTTTTCAAATTTACGCGGGTCAGTGTGGACGGGGCCTAATTTTAAGGATCAATTTTCATTGACAATAACTATTTTTAGAGCTCTGAAACAGTTAGTAAGCATCTTTGGATGCGGATATCTAGCAGTGGTTTGATATCTCTCCGCAGATAAAGGTTATATTTTCTTTTGATGTTTAAAGATAATGTTTTCATTCATGGTGAATGAAAACATTATCATTCGTCATTCCCCGTGACGAAGGTCCTTTAAGGGGTGGGAAACCTTTATTGCGATTTCGTCGCAAAACTTCTATTCTAACTTCTTAGAACAGAAACCTAGTTTACTTATCCCTGCCTGAATTCCCTCGCTTTTCCTTGAACATAACAATTCCAGTCACACAGGTCTAATTTAAAAAACGCCAATGTCGCTGTTCACTTAACTTTTATCTTTGGCGCTGTCGTATTTTCACGGCAGCTTTCTTTTAGCTTCTTGTCGTTCGTCGTCATTTTAGTTCCTTCAATAGCACAGCAGTCATGTGTTGAACTTTATACGCAAAAACCACATAGTCTGCGCAGATTGCTTTAATAACAGTTTTACCCTGTGTTCGCATCCAATGCTTTTAAAGACTACCAAATTTCGTGGATAATGCGGTCAAAACTAGAATAGTCCATCACCTATTTCTTGTGTCCAATTTATCACACAATATGGTTTCAGCTGCAACCCTAAATCACCAAATGTCACACACGAAGTTTTTTCCTCATTCTGTTCACAATCCATCTCATTTAATCCATCCTATAATTCCAAGACAGAGGCAAGACATTTGAGGGTATTGTATTGTATGGTATTGTAGTTTTTTGTTAGTTCTATATAATTCTTTCACCGTGGTTAAACGAGTAAAGTTCGAAACAACAACAACAACAACTACAAAACAAGAAAAGTACTTTTAAGATAAAGTTATCATTTTCAGTGTTCAAAGTTCGATACTTTATCAGTATCGTGCCGATTAAGGCACGATGTTTAGTGCCACTAGACGGTCTAGGCCCTACCAGTTAAAATAATCAGATGGCTCAAAGGATGAAAAGCAAACAACCTGACCGAATGTGTTATATTTTTTTCTTTTAAGTGGGTAAATGGTTCAGAGCAAGATCCCTCCCCAGGATACGTTGGCCACCTCAGGTGTGCAGATGCATTCAATGCAGCTGTGAGTGAAATTTATGGTGACAATGACAAGAAAAACCTGAAACTACTGGATTTGGGTTGTGGTACTGGATTGGTGGGAGAAATCCTGAAAGAGAAGTATGGATTTGACAATCTGGTGGGGCTAGACGTGTCCGAAGACATGCTGGAGAAAGCGAAGGAATCTACAAGAAGTTCATTTGCTCATATGTGACAAACGAGAGAGTTGCTGATATAGAAAACGCTGAATTTGACGGCGTGTCGGCATCAGGAGTGATAACCCCTGGGCATATGAAACCCCCTGCATTTGACGAGATTCTACGGTGGATAAAGCCAGGTAAGTCCATGTTTTACAGTTATACACTCATTTGGAGGTGGATAACGGAGGTCAGATAATTTACCGGTGCTTTGCTCAGTTTGCGTTTGATGTCTGTTGTACACGTTCATCTTTTTTTTATCAGGTGGAATTATTTGCTTCAACTGTCGCTCTGACGCGTATGAAATAGAAGAGTACGGCTACAAGGACAAATTTGAAAGCCTGGAGAAACAGAAGCGATGGAAGTTGATTTCGAACACAGACAGCGACTACTATGGCAAGCATCCACTCCCAGGGCGTCGCTCTATAAGGGGTCAAGTGCTGGTCTACCAAATTTTGCCGTTTTAGCATTATTTTTCGCTAACTTTCATGACTTAGTGGACAGTTATCGTGTTCTACTGTTTTATTATATAGGTTTTCGAACGGCATGGATTGTGAGAGACTTCTAATAATGTCTGGACCACTCACACGTATTATATACATACTTTCCTTTTAATTGGCTCTAAGGGTACAAGAATTTTTCTATTTTTAATCAAATTTCCTTCCTGTAACTATCTTGAAAAGCGGCCTAGAAGATTCTAGTGCTGTTGCTTCTTGGGATTACAGTAAAAAACGAGCGATCCGCATGGATAGTGTAGAGATCCTTTCTAAAATAAGACAAGTCACGGTGGCCAAAATAGGCTTAGAAACAAATTTCTGATATAGTTTTAAAAATTTTAGACACCGAAAAGACTGAATACAAAATCTCGGGAATTTTTTTGACAATAACTAAAATTTGGTAGAATTTTCGGAACATATTTGTTTCAAGATGACACTGAACAATTTTGCATACCCCCCCCCCAAAAAACCCCCCCCTAAAAAAAACCCAAAAAAAACCCGGCGCTTACAGTAAATACGAAGCATAGACTTCGCGAAAGCTTTTATATTGTGTTACCGCTGACCAACTGGATTGTCGTCCATTTCTTTATTCTTTTTAATTGTCAGTCATTGTCAGTCATTCTTTTTTTGTCAGTCAATCTTGCTCATATAAGTACCTCGGCAGCTTTGGTTATAAAATGTACTTTTTAATTGTCAGTCATTCTTTTTTGCTATTCCTTCATTATGCCTTTGTTATTCTTGCTATGAAAATGTATATAAACTGTTTTAACAATTTTCGAATTTCTTTCAAGAATTTTGCTTTTTCGGAGAAATTCCGGAAAGAATTTTTAGCCCATTTCTTCTCGAGAAATTCAATACGTATATAAGCTAACAATTCTACCAATTTTTGCCAGGATATCTCACTGTCAAAGTACAATGTACTGTTGCACTCTGTACTTTCATTTGTGAGTCCCCCAATCTTTCTTCCAGTCTTGTTTTAAAGTTCAAGGTGGGAATACTTGTCGGAAAATTTTAATTTAACCCCTAAATGAGATTCGACCAATCCTGGCGTGGCTAAAGCCTTTAATCTTTGCCCCCTTAAAACTACCATTCTATCGAATTCTAAAACAGACAGGCAAATAAAAGCAAAGGTGACTTAATTACGACGAAGAAGTCGTCGAATACTTTCATCAAAAAAGAAATTTTTACGAACCGTACCTGATCTACCGGAATTTAGCATCACCGTTACAGAGGAGAGGGGTCAAAAGTAAGCGCGCGGATCCTAGAGAGAAAAATGAAAGCGCGCGTATTCGCCCTTCCCGTCGTTCACCGCACTCCCCATTTTTTTTTTTTTTTCGCTTTCCGGTGAAAGAGCCTCTGCGGAGGAGAGAGTGGGAGCCGTATCCCCGGGTTTGTCAATCTTTGGGACAGTGTTCATTTTCCAACATCTTCTCGGAGATCTGTCAAACGTCTTTGGTGGTTTCATGGTTTCAAACTTCCAGAATTTCTGAGCAAAATTCGCCCTCTATGGTGCTTTATCATTCTAATCTCGTTGCCAGATCTCGCGGGTGCGCAAAGCCGAAGGCGAGTCATCTGTGATTTTGAAAACCCAAAAAGCGACGAAACAATAACTCCTGTCCACTGGTTCGATGAAAGACCTAAACTTGGGATTCGTTTCCCTTTCTGCAGAACAAATGAAGTACAGTGGAACCTCGATTTAACGAAGTGCCAAGGGACTGGGGAAATTTGTTCGTTATATCGAGGGTTCGTTATATCGAAAACCTCGATATAACGAATTTGTGGAAAAACAACCAAAATGTTCGTTATATCGAGGTATAATTAATAATTGTTTTTCACGCTGTGACGTTGCACTACCCAGCATTTAATGATCTGAACGACTGTCAAAAATAACATTTGTGCTTTCATGTTTAATATCCACATAGGTATAGAAATATGTCTTAAGAGTTTTTTCCTGTTAGGATTTAAGTATTTTCATCTTTGTTGGTCTGATCTCCGTTCATCTTTTGTATACTTTTTGTCGCGTGTTTACTGAAATTCGTTATATCGAGGTACATTTTACGTTTGGGCTTCTGGATTGTGTTCGTTATAACGAGGATTTCGTTATATCGAGGTTCGTTATATCGAGGTCCTGTTCCATACATTTCACTGTAACTTTGGCCGGGCTGAAGAATATCGTTCGTTATACCGAGGGCTTCGTTATATAGAGGTTCGTTAAATCGAGGTTCCACTGTAGAAAGTAGAAAATTCTTAAAGAAACTTAACATGTACACCAAATGGAGGAACTTGTGGCAAACACGCAAGATTGAATCAATCTTCAAGTTAAAAGACAAAATCACACACCCGTCACACATTATCTTCAAAGGCAAGTGTAATTGTCGACTAACATACATTGGCGAAACAGCACGCAACCTCGAGGTTCGTGTTAACGAACATTCAGATGTCAATAAGCAGTCAGAGCCAGCCAAGCACATCAGAAAACACCCTAATCACAAGTTCACGTGGAAGGTTTTAACCACTGCCCACTCATGGTTAAAAAGAAGAATAAAAGAAGCGTTCTACATAGCACGCTTCCGTCCAGAACTAAACAAAAAAGTGCAATCACTGGACCTCACCCTGTTCCCCATGGGAACAGGTATTACATAACTGGTGTTATCTGACCTATAAAAACATTGAGCGTATGCAGATTTTTTCACTCTGATGATGATCGAACAGATCGAAAACGTTAAGTATCAATTTTAACAGCTTTTACCTTAAGTTTTATTTTTTGAGATTGTTATCATTCCTTAGGTCTGCTAAAGCTTTTGTGTAAGAAAACCTCGGCAAGAAGGAGTTGAAAGTCACCCAAACGTCATGGAAGCTTCTCTGTGGAGGCAGCCTCTTTCGCAAACACTCTTTGTGTTCGTCACTTTGGCAATGGGTTTAGTTTATTGAAAATAATAGTGACCGCCCAACTGCTCTCGACTAATTAGCATAGAGAAGTTATTGGCAATTAACCACTGTTCATCACCCACAGTCTCAATTTAGGAGTATCAGTATGATCATGCTATCACGTTGCTTATTACGACCTATCACGACCATGATGACTCGTAATAGGTCGTTAAGTAATTTCGACAGAGATGGCGCGCCAAACAGAGGGCCTGTACCTTATCCGAAAGAAATACTTCATATCGACTGGCTGAATAACTCAGCAGAAGTACTGAAAGAAGGATACAAAAACTGGGCTAACACCTACGAAGAAGTACGTAAGTCATAATTACTTCATAACAATGAGCCTGTTCTAGCCCACTATGCAGGTACAATTATTGTCCGTTGTGTAGTCGCTGGGTACAAAAACAAGGCAAAAGATTTGTGCACAGAAGTTTTAGGTTCACTGACGTCGAACTTTGCCGCGGGCGCAGATTATCCCAGGTCGCGAATGCTTGGTAAACAATCAAACAAAACTTTTGAAAATAACATAAAATCAAAACTAGTTCGAAGCACCCGTCGAAGTGTCAGACGAAAACTCTTAGAGGTTGTTATTTCCCATTTCGAAGACGATGCCAATATGCTAATTTAAAAACCGTAACGTGCGTCGAATATCTGCATAATCACGCAAGGTTCAGGGTACCGGGTATATTAGCAATAAAACAAAACATGGAGTCATCTATACCCGTTAGTCTCAGGTTAGGGGTTGGGGGTTAAGATTTTTCTCAGCAGCTGAATAATACAAGTTTTCTAACATTTTTTTGGCTAGTCCCATTCATTTCTTTTTAGTGTCTTTATGTGTACGATTTAATCTCGTTCCCGGATCTCGCGGGTGGGCGAAGCCGAAGGCGAGATCTAGTCAAGAAAGAAAACTCATTTTTTGATTAGCTGTTTCAAAACATGGCTGTCACAGCGCTACAATTTGAACGTGCATTGCGAGACTTGTCATGGGCTCCCGGGAAATTCAATGTCTGCTTTTATGCAAATTAGAGATGGTGCGCGCAATTCTTGGTCTGCAACCACGTGACAAGGCGGCCATGTTGGATGACAAAACAATAAAACACGTTTTTGCGGAATTTGCATAATAAACTTTAGTTCCCAGCGGAGGAGAACGCTTTGTTCCTGTCATCCAACATGGCCGCTGTGACGTCAGCTGCAAACCAGCAATTATAATATATACATTCCTGGGACATTTCGTTCTTCAAAAATGGCTTTAAAAGTCAAGAATAGCCTCTCAGTTCTTCGTAGCACTATAAAGCTATTTCTTTTTTACGAATAACGATGTTTAACAACAGAGAATCCACTGTAAGAATATTTTCGTGACCTGATCAAATTTGCATAAAACCTGGACATGTCTAGTCATTGCATGCAACAGCCGAATGAACACCTTTTTTAAATTAAATATTTTTACCCGAACTCTTAAGCTTTCGTGATTGCCTTCTGCTTTATTCTTAAGCATTCGTTATTCATTTGATTCAATCTCGTCCCCAGTGGCCGGGATCCTTTTGGTCCTTGCCAGGGATCGGGACTTCTGGGCTGTTGTGAAAGCCCGCCACAAAGTCGTCTGAAGCTCGGTAATAAATAATGAAGATGAAGTGTTCAACATGACAACCTAGCTTACAATTTACCATCTTTATTATTTACTACAAACTTGATGATTTCGACATTGCTGATCCTAGCAATATGCAGGACGCGTGTGTGGCCCAGTTCACAACGAGTCTCTCGTAGCTCAGTTGGTTAGAGCGCCCAACCGGTATCTGGAAGGCCATGGGTTCGATTCCCGTTGGGGACTCAGATTTTGTTCTTTGTCCCATGCTCGTGTCATGTTGAACACTTCATCTTCAACAACAACGAAACAAGAAAAAGAAGAAAAGATAAGAAAAGTTATTCAAAGATAACGGTTATCATTTCCAGTGTTTCAGTGTTCCGTTACGTGCTGATCAAAGTGTGTGTGAAGCCGAAGGCCCCGCCGTTTTCTAGAATTGAACGGCTAAGGGGATGAGAAGGATTTGACCTGACCAATTGTGTGATTTTTTTTTCTTTTAAGTGGGTAAATGGTACACAGCAATATCCCTCCCGAGGTTATGTTGGCCACATCGAGTGTGCAGATGCATTCAATACAGCTGTGAATGAAATTCATGGCGACACTGACAAGAAAAACCTGAAATTACTGGATTTGGGCTGTGGTACTGGATTGGTGGGAAAAATCCTGAACGAGAAGTATGGATTTGACAATCTGGTGGGGCTAGACTTGTCCGAAGACATGATAGAGAAAGCAAAAGAGAAAGGAATCTACAAGAAGTTCATTTGCTCATATGTGACAAGCGAGAGAGTTGCTGATATAGAAAACGCTGAATTTGACGGCGTTTTATCATCTGGAGTGATAACCCAAGGGCAGGTAGAGGCTCCTGCATTTGATGAGATTCTACGATGGATAAGACCAGGTCAGTCCATGTTTTACAGTTAGACACCCATCAAGAGGTAAATAACGGTAGTCAGACATTTGCTGATTTTTGGTTAAATTCGCATTTCAGTGTAAGTTCATCTTTTTTTCGTCAGGTGGAATTATTTGCTTCAACTGTCGCTCCGATGGGTATGAAACAGAAGAGTACGGCTTCAAGGACAAATTTGAAAGCCTGGAGAAACAGAAGCGATGGAAGTTGATTTCGAACACAGACTGCGACTACTATGGCGACCGGCCACACCCAGAAGGAAGCTTTAGAGGCCGCCTGCTGGTCTATGGAATTTTGCCGTTTTAATATTATCACAATTCGCCTAATTTACACCCCATTCACATCCAAGCTAAAACAATTGTAAAAGCTGTTAAGTTAAATACCGTATATATTTTTTTGTTTTTGAACCAAATCTACTCAGGGGGGTGAGGAAGAAACTTCCTTTGTTGCACGACTCAAAAATGTGGCATAGCGGTGCCGGGCAACCGAGTGTGCGCAGTAGCTATTGAATGGTTGCTAACGGCGTAGTGAATAGCTTGACAAAGTTCACTGTTTAGCTCGCATTTTTTAGTTTACTTATTTTCTTCATAGCCGTTGCTAGCTGACGTTTGTCAACTTTTTTGGCACAGTGAATCACAAGTAAGAGCATACTTTACAACCCTGTGAAAAATTCAGTATTTCAGTTTTTTTGTTGCTGATTTTCATTTTGATAAACCCGGTTTATCTAACCATGTTTTGAAAAGCCAACATTTATATTTGTGTCCTGAAACTTAAAAATAATCGTCCATTTTTTATTAGCAATTGCTATTTTAGAGCACTTAAACTGTTTGAAAGAGCGTTTGGCTGCGGATGGCTCGAATGGACATGGATAGCAATTTATCAATTTGGAAACGTTTGCCAACGTTTTCAAGTTGTTTCCGCGCGCCTTAAAAAAATGATTTTATAGCCAAAGTTTGATTTCTATCCCCAAATAAAAGGTGTATCTTCAGTTAAATGTTCAAAGATAATGTTTTTCATAGGTAAAGTTGCCTACCACTTATTTTAATCAAAAATCCGCGAAATTGCCGTGACATAGTTCTTTTAAGTGTGAAACAAAACAACGACAACAACAACAACATGAACATCACTAAACAAACAGAAAAGAAACAAAATGCGTGATCTGATCAAAAGCATAGTAATGATCAAGACAATATCATCCAGTCAGACGATTTTCTTTATTCTAATCAGTTATATTCTTGGTATATTGAGATTGTTAGGTGAAACTCGATATTCATCATGTTTTGGACATAATCAGCTTCATCCAGGTTCATTGTAGGAGGTACGTCTCCTATTAATTAGCCTCCCGCGCATCGTTTTTAGGGGCGATCGTGTTAGTGAAACGCGATCGCCCTTAAAAACGACTGCGCGGGAGGCTAGTCTCCTATAGGAGGTTAATCACTGACCAAATCCAAAGTGGAGTCCAGTGCCCTCCAGTTTGCTCAGAACCTCGCTTTCAAACCTTGCGGTCAACTCAGGAGTGAAGTACTTTTTCCAGTCCCCAACCTGACCATTTCTAAGAAAGTTGGGTAATTCTCCATCTCGAGTCATCATCCAGTATGCTGATGAATTCTTTTTCATCTCTTCAAAGGTGCACTGCTTAGCAATAAGGTCTATCGTCTCGTCTGTTAATGACTTGCCCACGAACTTTGTGATAAGACGTATTTGAGAAGGCAAGTCCTGAGAAAAACAAATTCAAAATCCATGATTCTGTTTAGCAGTTAAGTGCAATAAAAAAGACGCCAAATAAATATCATAAACACCTTATGGCCTGTTTATGGCCCTTCTCTTACCGAGCGTTTTTATGAAAACCAAGAATTGGACCTCCCCGCTGTGTGCATACTCTATGTGTACCGACTTATCATTGCTAGGCGAGTCGAAACTAGCCAAATGTTTTAATAGAAAAAATATTGGCTTGCCCCCAGGTAGCCTGCAAAAACAACTTCCTGTCATCACTGTGGCCGGTTTGGCGTTTAGCGCGCGAATAAGTGCGTTGTCGCTCACCATATGCAGTATAATACAACAGGAAAAGTGACTATAATGTTTCTGATATACTATAGCCTCCAACTACAGAAAAAGCTAGTAGGGAAGGTTTTAAAAAACGCTATGATAAGTCTGATTAGGATATGTTTTGAATGTATCTTAACTGAACCGGCACATGAGTTGTTTTACACCCTCCCCCCTGCCTCACTCCCCTAAATCAATGTTGAACCGTACGGTGAACAATATGATGTGGGTAGGGTCTTTTACTAGTATTGGTATACCACAGCATTAAATAAGGGGAGGGGAGGAGAGAAGAATAGCTTATCTTTCCAAAACCTTTGCCTTTTGTTGTAGCTCGTAACTTTCGAGTGCGGTCACTATAACAAAACAGACATTTTACGTGGGACAGATGTTTGAACTATTGTAGGAAGATATACAAAATATTCACACTTGGAAACCAGAGTGTTTAGTTTTTAAATAAAACCACAAACCTTTTTCAAGTCTTCATACTTAAGAAACAAAACATTAGCGTCATCTTTGTGTTCCCACCAGCCTAGAACATGTTCCGTCCAGGAGCCCCAATATGCTGGAATAAAGCATTGCACTTAATCAGTAAACCATATATATTAACAAAAAATTACATTATGGAGAAATGAAAGCGTTCATGTCATACTTGTTCCCTTTATGAACATGTCAGCAAAGTACTCAAATGGCCCTGAATAGTCCGTCAGAGGCGCCATCTTGATATCAAAATTATAATACGATACCACGACGTCGTGTGGATTTCTTGCAACGTAGATATATTTGCATGTTGAAGCGTCACTTGATCCTTTGGGAATGGCATGGAATGGCTGATGAGTCTTCATGAGGCGGGGACTTGGTTGGGTGGTGATGTCGGGCTGGGTGGTATGGGGAAATTTGGCCTCATCAAAAAATTGAACACGGTGACCGATGGGCTTGGTACTGATTGCTCCATCATTGAAAATCTCCCACGTGATCTCCTGAAGCCACGTGGTTCCTACAAGTAAGGACCAAATGATAGCATATTGCCAGAATTCATAATGGACCCACAATGATTACCATATTCAGTCGGGTGAACAAGTACCAGTTGATGGCGATATCACTTCTCCGAGAAGTGACTGAGCCCGCGGTGTTCTTCCCCGAAGTTGCTAAGCAACATGACATATTTGTTCGCGCGATTGCTGTCAGAGTACTCATGAGCGCTCGCGCTAGTTTTTGATTGGATTAAATGATCCGGAAATTCTTTTAGAACTTTAACGAAAATTTGCCAAAACTGGCACTTATTCTCCCAACTGTGTTAGGGGAAATGTAATAAAAATCTGCGAGACCAGGGTGACAAACCGATGAGTGGTGCCGGATCTCTTGTAGACCTGGATCGGTAAATTAGTTAAAAAGCAAAATATAGACGGCAAACGGATCCTTACGGCGTAAGGAACCAAAAATAAACAATGCCCGATATTTTGGTTTGCAACACAAACCTTCCTCAGGGGCTGAGGAAAGTTTGTTATTGTCTTGTTTTCTCGGGCAAGATACTCTCGCAGTGCTTTGAATTAAATGGGTAAAGGGATTTGTTGGGAGTAAGTTTTTTTTTTAATCTAAACTCACTCCTACAACTGATTCACCTGATCTCGGAAAACCGACAATAAAAACATCATCTTGTCTTGTTTGAAAATTCTCGATGAAATCCTTGAATCCTGTTAAGTAAGCAATCACATGAGGCATCCTGACACCTCTCACAAACACAGCTTTACCATGCCTGTATTCGCCTTCTGTTTCCTGTACGAGAATGTCACTTGCCATATGGAGGAATTAATTTTCTGTGTGAACAAAAAAAAAAATATTGAATTGAGAGTAATTGGGGCCATATATAGGTTATTGCTTAAACGAGCGGACAAGAAACAAGCTGAACGAAATAATGATCGAGTATACTGTACTTTATTAAAAACTGGCAATGGTATATTGCAATTCCTGCGTTTTGATTGGTTAACAGGCAATGGTATATGAGCTCATATACCATTCACCACAAATATGGTAGCCAAAACGCGTGAACGAAAACAGCTGGGGAGCTTAAATTTTGCAATTCTTTGGGCGTTTTTAATAAAACAATTAAGCCACTCGGGCTTGTTGGATATGAGATCGTTATAGCCAACTCGGCGCTACGCGCCTCGTTGGCTATCTACCATCTCATTTCCAACGCACGCCCGTAGAATAATTGTTAAATGTTAAACCATGAAAATACGGAATTCTGTATTACTGTAAATAGTCGCACAACAAATCCCCAGGCTGATTCGTGTAATTTGTGCATTGAATAATGATGATTTCATGAACGATTAGAAAAATCATATTGTGGGATGATGTCGTGATTGTATTTAGGGTTTACGTTTCGGACTTACTATCCTTGCTCGAGGTTGATCAAATAATCCTTGCATTATATTGTGTGTCTTGGAAACTAATTTTTCCGCAAGGTATATTTTAATTACCTCAACTGTTTTGTTCTTCTGGGAAATTATTTTGAGTTGTACTTTTGAGCTGTGGAATTGTTGTTAAAGTTAAGGAACTAAAACCTAACAAAGAATTTTACTTCAACAGCTGGCATGTGATGTGTGTCGTGTGGAGTAAACCGGGGGGGGGGAGGACTCAGGTTTGTTTTGAGTGGGTTAATGTGCCGCCCGGGTCTCCAAAGAAGCACCTTTCAAAGAATTTCCTTTGAAAATGATACCCCCCTTTTGATTGCTGAATTTTTGAAATTTTCGTGAGTTCGAAATATCATACCCGATTCTTCGTGGTCGGGAGCCCAAATTCACGACCCCGTTGAGACTTGAGGGGCACATTCGCGTATAGGTATTTTGGGGGAGTACCCCCGGGGGGAGTAAATTTGTTTCAGGATTATATTCAGTGGAACCCGGACATAACGAACCACTTTTATCGAAGTCCTCGATAAAACGAACGATATTCCTCTCTGCTTTTCAATTTCGATATTCCTCAGTCCGGTCAAACAGTAATAGGGGGGTACTCCCTTAGATAAGCCATATACGCAAAACTCCACCCAAATTTTCAGACCGTATCTCCCGGGGGGATGGGTTTAAGACACTTACGATATCCGTTCAAAACTTATGAGACTATAAGTCACGCAGTCTCGAACATTCGGGAAAACAATACAGGGTCCTGATTTTCGAAACACTAACAGGACAGTATTGTATTGGAACAGAACCCCGGTATAACGAGACCCCTTTACACCGATCGTTATAACAAAGACATTTTCCCGTCCCTTGACATTCCGCTGCATTGGGGTTTCACTGTAGTAGCGAAAGATTGAAACAAGTATTAAGAAAATCAACGAATACCTAAACGGGTACTATAGAGTCACCTATAGATACAGCCGCGGAAGAGAGCAACATACCTTGATGAGCTTTAAGTCCGTTTCCTGTTGTCGATGAACGTTGGATTATTCTGTTTTCAGTCTCTTTTTATAAATCGTGTTTTTTAAGTTACAGCTGTTTTGTCGACTAAGCGAGTCGTGCAGACAACGTTTCCAAAGAGAAACCTTGAAATCACGAGTTCAGTAAAGAAGCGAAAGCATAAGTGATCTATTAAGTATCAATATCCCTTACATAGGTCACGCTAGACCTTGTTGATAGCAATAATAACCCATCACCGGCGTCCAAAGATCATTCCAACTATTGCATGGGCGATAGTCGACATCCACATCACAAAACAAAAACAAAAAACTTGGGTTTTTGGCTTGAGGACAAACGTACGTACTCCATTTCTAATGAGTAATTAAGATATCGCGAATTGAGTGACCGAAGACCTTTACGCAATCTGTAAAATTTCACCTACCCCCCCCCCCCGGGGGGGGGGGCTACTCTGGGAGGCTCCGCCCGAAAGGGGTACCTTTTTCAGGCTTCAGGTATATAAAAGGGTAGAGATTTCGCGAGTTAAAGTATATGAAAGGGTATGGAAATCTGTCATTTGGCTATTTAAAAGGGCCTTTAATTAAAATATTTCGAACAGACGCAATTTATGGCTGTATTATTTTAATTTATTGAGCGCTACATAAAAATGACAAGAAAATGTCCTATTTTAAGTCCACACCATGTCTCTTAGGCATATGAAAGGGGTACCTTTTTTCAGTTAAAGGTATACAAAAGGGGTACAATTTCTGTCAAAAATGGTATATAAAAGGGTAAGGGGTTAGAACTTCGGGCGGAGCCTCCCCGTATAAAACGTTTTGGAGTACCCCCCCCCCCCCCTGGGCACCTACCGAGTGTTTCAACGAATAAGCGCTCACGTTCCAATTAGTGTTCTCCCCCATAACTTTCTTAAATATAAAAGTATAAAAAAGGGATCATAAAGAAAAGCCTTTTATTTTGCGTTAAATAAGTTTTCAAACTGCAGCTACACAGGCATCAATGTAGGATAGCAGTTTCATCGGTCAGAAAGTCATTTCCATTTATGGTCATTTATTTTTATCTCCATGTCACCATGTGCTTGCAAAGTTCTTTTAAGTGCATTATCATTGTTCTTTTAATTTTTTTCCAGTTCTGAAAGGTGTTCTTTCAAAAGAGGATACTATGTAAAAGATATTTGTTCGAAGGTTTGAAAAGGTCGACTTTTTGATCACGTAAAACCCAGGAGCCTGGTTCAGAATAGAATGTAACATTTCGTTCGTTTTCGTCTTGGTTTGAACGTACACTGTGTATGCGTAAGTGAGTTTTTTTCACAAGTGAGATCATAAATTGGGATGACCTCACAACCCCTAGCTGTAGAATACCTGATTCTGCACGCATTCTAATTTTAATACCCTTTAGATTTGGGATATACGAAAAGTGGGAAAGTGAGATTATCCTGTCTTGCATCAGGATTGCACGACACAGACATAAGCCGGGGGGGGGGGGGTACTCCCATAAATTTCGGATAGGGGTGTGCCGCCAAGGTTCTTAAACCCTGACCCTATTTAAGGATAAAGAAAGCGAAAATTGATACCCTTTTTAAGGCCCAAAACCGAAAAATGACACCCTATTCAAGGGGAGGAGAAGCGTTCCATGACGACCCAAATAACGGCTAACCGCGCACGGCAAGACACAAATCTCTATAAAAATCGCTTTACTAATACCTGAACAGAAAATTCAGTTTTAAGATACCTTTTTTGGTTTAGCTGGGCGTTTATTTTAGCTTATAGAATTTAAGTAC
Source organism: Oculina patagonica (assembly GCF_052425735.1). Classification (NCBI taxonomy): domain Eukaryota; kingdom Metazoa; phylum Cnidaria; class Anthozoa; order Scleractinia; family Oculinidae; genus Oculina; species Oculina patagonica. The sequence goes on along the minus strand of NC_135759.1, from coordinate 30,153,798 downwards.
CCTATCTAAGGATCACACCGGGAACTCATTGCCAAAAGGAGCAAAAATGATACCCTATTTAAGGACCGAGAACCTCAAAAACCATACCCTATCGGGCGGCACATACATATATAGGCCACATATGGGAGTACCCCCCCCCCCCCCCCCCGGGGACATAAGGCTTGCTCATGCACAAACCTCCGCAGTTTCGGAGCATGCAAACGAAACAGAGCATTTTCCTTTATGGAATCAAGTTTATCGATCGCTACCCTCACCGATACACACGCAGGGTCAAAGAGGCTATCCAAATAAGACTAATCCTAATAACATCAACAGAGACAGCGGAATTGAAATTTCTGAAGAATGGATGCTCTGATAAGGAGTAGGAGGTGGATCCTTGACAGTATGTTGACTTCGACGACGCATGAGCGCTTTTCTCGTGACTTCATCTATTAGTCGCAATAATAATGAGGACGAAATGTACCAAAAGCAGCGAACCAACGTGCATAAATAGCGACGCGTAAGCAATCGACCTCATCGCCTGATGAAGACTAGCAGTATTGCAGTCGAAACGTCGCGATCAACATCTCAAAGCGATTTCGTGAGGCAAACGAATAAACGTTCATTCCTATCTTACACCACGATGAACAATATTCACATCTTTAATGACAATTCATATCAATTATTCTTCTCTCATTATGTACAGTATGAATCGAAGCTTGTTTGCGTTTTTTCCTCCTGTTGTTTGTTAGGATTGTGTTAAGTAGCGTCAATTCATGTTTTTAAGGTAACGTGATGAGAAGTGTAATTAATTTTTTTCTCAAGTAGATATATATGCGGCAAACTAACGCACAAAAAGAAAAATTAAGGCCATGTTTCTAGGTATCACCTGCAACGGGGTCTACTATCCACGGTAATTAAACCACAAGTTAAAAAGAAGTTTCTGTAAACAAAATCGATAACAGTTGCATTTATACTTGGAAATCTTTGTAATCTATTAGCATTGTGCGATATGGTTACAAAATGTGTAAAATAAGTCAAATAAAGGTCGAAGCTATAGTCGTGTAATTAAATTGTTAAGCAAGAATGGGCTCTATCTCTGTTTTGATGTTTGGCCAACGATTTAGATTCACCAGCTATGATTAGGTGTTACAGTGTGTTGAATTTTTAAACTAATTAACCAAAATTTCTTAACGTGAAAGTGAAAGTCATTATGAATGGGATTTAATTGAAAGTGACTTTTTCACAAAAAAAAAAAAAAACGTCTGACAACCCCTTTAGCCGATTAGTGAAAATATTAGTCGAGTTACATTATAAAGTTGATTGGTAGAAAATACGCTAGCACTGAATACAAATAAAAACCATGAAAGATGCAGAAAGAAATGCCATTGTATAACAGACTTGGTAGAATACAATCTTTTATCTAACTGGTAAATTCTATCAGCAATGAAAAAGAAGATGAATTAATGTAAGAACACTCTGGGTGCTCTCTCATTTGTAAAAATACCTCCTCCTGGACATTGTAACGGTAGCCCAAGGCCACCATAAACAGCATAAAATGTTACAGAGGTTCGGCACAACGTGAAATGCATATTTAAAATGATAAAAACATGTGACTAATTAAAGGTAGTAATTGGATTAATTAAGATGACTAAACACTGGAAATAAAGTGTTAATTGAAGATCTTCGACTTTTTTTAATTTAAATTTTTATCTTGGAACTTTAACACATATTTTCTTCAAATACATAAACAAGGGTGGATATTTATCTCAAAATATTTTGCCTGCACACTCTTCCTTTTTTTAATTTCTAAAAAAAATTAATATTTTCCTCCCTTGAAGAAGCGTCTAAAAACAGATATGAAAACCTCTATCGTCTTTCTCTTCGTTGGTCTGTTCCTGTTCCATGTTACAATTCAAACTCGCGATTCCTTCAGACACTTCAACTTTGATGTGGACGCTTTTCATCGCCTCACAAGTCACAAAATATCTTCTGTTGTTGTAAATTCAATGGAAGATTGCGCCATGGCTTGCCTTGTACACTGGGAATGCTTCTCGTTCAACTTGGGAAACCCCACAATGGCGGGAAAACAGGAGTGCGAGTTAATCCGGACAGACAAGTACAACAGTAATTCGACCTACAGTCACAGTAACGACTTCCATCATTTCTTTATAACGGTAAGACTTACTGTGCAGCTGGTCAGCGAGAAATAAAAAAAATCAGATTTTTTTTTGTATTAGTTCAATATATTGTGGTACTCGGCAAATAGTACATCTAATTTACTCGCAAAGAGACGGATTTGTAATCTGTAATGAGGGAATTACAATTCCAATATAAATAGAAAGATTAAGCACGGCGTCTTACGTCAAACGGCAAAGGCGAGCTTGCCTTCCATTTTGTTACCTTTTTTTTATCAAATTCTAAAATTAATCCTTCATGAAAATAGGTAAAAATCCAACGTTCATAACAAATACAAAAATTCTTATTTCCGCGTACGAACGCCTAACGGCAGATGGCAGAAGTTGAATTTTTGCCGTTCGCGTGAAAAACAAACGTCATGCTTTAAAACCTCTCTATTAATACTCATAGACTGACTTTATCTTCAACTTAAAGATTTTAGTACTTATATACCAAATAAATGTTAAATAAATGAAATACTATGAACAATGCAAATACCATGAAAAACTTTAAAGAATAAGGAAGAAAGGAAACATTTCTCTGAATTTGGGTTGCTAACTGATTAAATTCTGCAAATGCAAGTACATTCACAATTTATAGCTTGGTTTAAATGAGTACTTTGATCACTTGATTTCTTTCTCATGCAAAAAATATATATTTAGATTCCGTGTGGAAGCGGAGAGACAGTGTGCAGAAATGGCGGCACATGTTACCCAGTTTACGAAGTCAGCAGCTACAAATGTGTGTGTCCCAAAGGATACAATGGACGGCACTGTGAGACCAAACAAGGTGTGTGTGTTTATTTCCTTTCATTGCGACATTTTATTGAGAAAGATGGGTTAATATTGAATCAAGAGAAATAACCAAAACCATGCCTCTGTCAACACCTCCTCAATTTACAGTGTTCTTTCAAAGTCTTTCCTAGCCTTCCGAAAATGATTTTTTTTCCTCTTGTAAAAGAAAATCGGGGAAGAAATTTTCTTAATCGTTCTTATCATTCAGTAGAAAATATTTTGATCTCATATTAAATTGAGTGAAACAAACACGTCTGCTAATATTGTTTTCCAAGCATTGTCTCAGAAAAAAAAAAAGAATTTTGCTTCATCTAGGGTAGTAACAACTGCGATTTTATTTATGAAATTACAGCAGCAAAAACATGTCTTGGTTGGCTACAAAATGGCTACAAGGAAAGTGGATTATACTTAGTCTCAGGGAAGGAAGCTTACTGCGACATGACCACTGACGGTGGCGGCTGGCGGGTGTTTCTTAGACGTAAGGACGGCACGATGGACTTTGACCGGTCTTATAATGCGTACAAACATATGTTTGGCAATCTTAAGGGAGAGTTCTGGTATGGTGTTCAAAATTTAAGAAATTTGGTCTCTTCAAGATCTTACGAGCTTCGTGTAGATTTAGAAGATTGGGAAGGCAACACAGCCTACGCAAACTACGCAGTATTTAAGATTGACGGGCGTAGTACTCAGTATTCCCTGAGAGTTGATGGGTATTCTGGCACTGCTGGTGATTCGTTATCGAGCGCCAATGGAATGGGTTTCTCTACAAAAGATTCAGATCACGACGGGAATGACACTGCAAACTGTGCCGAAGTTTCCAAGGCTGGTTGGTGGTTCAGCAATTGTTACCAGGCCCTGTTGACAGGTCCGTATTCACACACTCCACAGGGTGGAAATGGCATCATCTGGAAAGATTGGAAAGGCTTTAACTACTCACTGAAGAGCTGCGAGATGAAGATGAGAGCATTGGGAAATTTAAAATAACTGTGTCAAGTATTTAGCCAAATGTAGATAGAAGAAAATGCCCACCAAATTGAGTGAAATATAAAAATAGCCACTAAAAACAGTGAAGAAACATTTCAATAAAACAGCAAATACAAAAGAATGGATGGACAAAATGGAAAAAAGATGGACAACAGTTAAAGAGGCCTAGGATTGAAAAAGATTGGAATATGGGTTTTTAAATAAAACTCTTACGCTAAACAGTTTTCAAAACTAATGTTGCTTGTTTGCAACTTGTTTGTAATGAAGGTATGGTTTTGTCATTGAGATCCATAAAAGTAATTCCTCTCCTAACATTAAGTTTCATAGCGAATATTTGGCAGAACTTGAAAAAATCAGGGTAAAATAGACCAAATCCAGCTGCGACACAGTGCCTTTAATATTAGAACAAATTACTAGTAATTAGATCTTTTATTACTCAGTATGATAAAGTGGTTTTTTAATTGTTATTTGGGGCCTTATTCTTGGCCATTTTTGGTTTGCTTGTTAACATTATGTATTTCTTTCCACATTGTGCGGTCATACCTTCAATTGAACGAAAGTTTTCAGGCTCTTTTGACAACGAATTACTTGGGAAATTGAGAGGCTTTAGTTACCCACAGAACACAAGTAAGTGTAATTCCGTGTAAAAAGGGCATTTGTGATGATAGCTTCAGATTTTTTGGCGGAAAATGGACGATCGAGGAAATAACAAATTGTCATCTTTTATTGTAAGGCATAAAATAACTCATGTCAACTATCCTTTTTTCATAATGTCCATTAACAATTGAAGGTTATTTGGTAGGATTGTGTAAAATAGCGTTTGTTAATTCATGATTTTTCATGCAGAGTGATGAGAAATGTTATTAAATTTCTTTCCTAGCCTGGCTAGCATAGTGTAAATGTAATACAAAATATTTGTCCTGATTTAAGAAAACGAGGTCCCCGGAAATGCCAGTGGCCAGAAACTCCCTCAGCCCTCCCGTCCCTTACCTCCTGTGAGGCTTGAGAAAGCCCAGGGACATTGCTAAAAAGCCTTCCCGTGCCCGGTTATAGCAAACCTTTCAGAGGCCTCAAGGCTGCTGAGCCTAGCTGCCGAAAACCAAAAGCCGGAACCAGTCCTGGTCACATTTCAAAGCAAAGACTTTGCTGAAACATGGAAAAAAGCTTAGCCCTCCTCTCTCTTCTCTCTGTGGGTTTGAGAGAGCACTGCAAAAAAAGCCGGATCCCGGAGTCTACGTTTTGTCAAAACAAGACAGATATAAGCAGTAAATTAATGCATAAAAAGGAAATATGGGCTGATGTTTCTAGGTATCACCTGCAACAGGGCCACAATCCACGGTAATTAAACCACAAGTTAAAAAGAAGTTTCTGTAAACAAAATCGATAACACTCGCATTTGGTTGAAAATCTTTGTACTCTATATAGCATTGTAGTAAATAATGTGAAAAATAAATGAAAGCTCAAAACTCTGGTCGTGTACCTTATTGTTACTTATTTTCGCGCGAACTTAATTTAGGAATGGAATGGCAATATTTCGCGGGACTTAATTTTCGCGATTTCGCAGGAAAAAAAACACGTTAAAATTAGGTTAAGAACGATAAAAATACCTTTCCGCCGGAGTTAAATTTCGCGATTTCTTGAAAATCGCGAAAATTAAGTCTCGCGAAAGTTAGTATCGATAATTAAATTGTTTACCCTGAAAAATGGGCGTTATCTCTGTTTTGGCGCATGTTTGGCTTACGATTTAGATTTATCAGGTGTTACAGTGTGTTGCATATTTAAACTAATAAACCAACGTTTATAAAGGTGAAAGTGAAAGTTATTATCGATGGGATATAATTGGAAGTTGCTTTGTTACTAGAGCTTTGAAAAATAGCTAATAACCGTTTCAGCCAATAAGTAAGTATTTTAATCTAGCTCAGGCACTATAAAGTTGATCGGCAGAAAATACGCTAGCACTGTATACAAACTAAAACTATATAATTTTTTTTGAAAGTAATAACGTTGTGTGTAAAGCTCAAATAAAACACAAACATGTCTAACCACACATCCTTATCTTTTTATTTCACTGGTAAATTCAATCTGAGCACAAAAACGTAGATGAATTAATGCAAGAGAACGCTTTGAGCGCTCTCAGATTTGTAAAAAAATAGTACTTTTCTTTTTTCTGGACACAGTTACAGTAGCTTAAAGGCCGTCATCATTAGCGTTAGCCAAAATTTGAACTTCACTTGAAACGAACTGAACTGAGCAAATTAAGTTCATGATATTTATAAGTTTGACGTTTGACTTAGTTGAGTACCTCTGACTGAATTAAGATCCACCAACACGTTCTATCCGTCTGCTTCAGACGGATACGTGTGAAGATCGACTGTGGGGCAAACGTCGATCTTTTCATGAAACGAATTTAATAGATAAATTTAAATTTGTATGTTAATGCATTTTTAGCCTCGAAATATTCGTTCTTGCTGCTCTGAATTTGGTTCGACAGTCGGTTCGACGAATAATGTTCGACGACTGACCCAATGGTCAAGCTTTATGTAAAACTGCAACTAAGTTCGTCTCATGTAAAGTTTGACGTTTTGCGGCACATAGTGGAATACATATTTGTTGTGTGAAAAGCAAAATGTGACTAATTAAGGGTAATATCAGTTAAGGTGACTAAAAACCAGGCAAAAACTGGACAAACGGTGTAAATTGACGATCTCCGATGTCTGATTTTTTGTCGGGTACTTTTACATAAACATTTGTAACAGATATTTCAGTAGCTGCCACACTCTTAGACGGAACGCGTAAAAGGCAGATATGAAGATTGCAATCGTTTTTCTCCTCGTTGGTCTGTTCCTGCGATCAATCCAGTTTACAATTCAAACTCGCGATTCCTTCAGACACTTCGACTTTGATGTAGACGCTTTTCATCGCCTCGCAAGTCACAAAATATCTTCCGTTGTTGTTAATTCAACGAATAATTGTGCCATGGCTTGCCTTGTACACTGGGAATGCTTCTCGTTCAACTTGGGAAATCCCACGATGGCGGGAAATCACGAGTGTGAGTTAATCCGGACAGACAAGTACAACAGTAATTCGACCTACATTCACAGCAACGACTTTCATCATTTCTTTATCATTTCATCATTTCTTCATCATTTCTTTCTTTTTTTCATGGTCCACGCTAAAAAATTTTACAACAGTGAAAACATAGTAATATAGGCACGAAAGAGCGGAAACGTACATCTCAGTGTAACTTGAAAAAGTCATCATTATAATTAGTAAAAAATCCAAGCTTTAAAGATTAAGGAAAAAGAGAGAGCATTATTTTGATTAACTTGGAATGCAGTTAATCATACTTCGTGAAGTATATTCTCGACCTTTACAAAATAACATATAGTATGAAATACGTAAATCAGTAATTTGATATGTTCGTTTTTCTCTTTTACCAAAAATCATTTACATTTAGAATCCATGTGGAAGTGGAAAGACATTGTGCAGAAATGGCGGCACATGTTACCCAGTTTACGAAGACAGCAGCTACAAATGTGTGTGTCGCAATGGACACAATGGACAGTACTGTGAAAAAGGTACAGTGTATGTCCCTGCTTGTAATGGTTTGCGTTTTATATACAAACACTTTCGTAAATAAGGCCGTTTTAAAGGAGCTATGCTACGGAGGTTTCGCAGATTTTGGGACTAAACTGTTCTGAAGTGTTAGTGGTAAGCAACTAAATCCATGAGAAACATTTTCTTTGAACATCTAAAGAAAGATATTTGCGGCCTGATAGAAACCAAACTTCGGCTATAAATATTGAGTTTTTGAAGACGCGCGGAAACAACTTGAAAAGTTAAGCCTTAATATTTCAAGGTGCCTTCCATTTCCATACTAGCCATCCACAGCCAAATCAAAGACGCTTGATAAGAGTTTTAAATGAAACGTTTTTAGGTTTCCTACGACACTAAAGTAAATTTTAGATGTTAAAAAATCTGTCAACATCCGTGAAAAAGCCACATTTTAAGGCCCAGGAAATAGTTCAACCCTCTTCATAAAGCCAAGAGCACTTCGTTAAAGTAATGTTGACGTTGTCGAATATCAAAGACGCGCGTAATCAAAGACTGTAGGCTCTTTACTTACGAACGTTTCGGTAAGAGAATAACTGATAGGTGACAAAATGATCCCTTGAGCGCTTGTAATTAGCATCCTAGGAGGTGGCCGTGTCTGACCATACCATCGCCCCGCGGAAACATGGTCCAAACGCGTAATCTTGAAACTGATTTGATTGATGATAACTGCAAAGGAAAAGAATCCCTCGTGAGTTGTCTTCACAAAAAACTTAAATTCAATTAAGGTCTTTGTTTTTTGATCGAGATGGAATAACGTTTGTATAAAAATTCCTATAATATAAGTCAAAGATAAAAAAAGTGTATTTTTCGTTTTTTTTTTTCAATAATAGGAATTACGTCAGCAGAATCAAATGGACCTACCGAGAGACCTACCTAGAATCTGCCGCTAGAATGCACTGTACACAGTCAGCACTCAGATCATCACAGTCTTACGTCTTACTGCGACATGACATTTTCTAAGACGTAAGAACGGAACGGTGGATTTTGACCGGTCTCGTGGGAAACTGACAGAAGAATTCTGGTATGAGCTGGTATGGTATTGCTCGACTGTTTGGGTAAACACGTCATCCTCGAACATAAAAATAACTCCAGCAAGTCCAAAACTTTGGTTGCAAAATTGTTACCAACTCAAGTAAGTACGACCACGTGACTCCACTTCTCCGTCATCTAAACTGGGCGACTTTAAAAGAACAACTAGCCTTTAAAGATTTAGTATTAATGTACAAATGTCTAAATAATTTAGCACCCAGTTATTTAAGCAACAAGTTTTGTAAAAGGTCTGATGTTCATGGACGAAAAACCCGCCAACACCAGAGCTTGCAAATTCCACTGTTCAGGACCGCAGCAGGCCAAAGAACATTTACACACAGAGCCGTAAACCTATGGAACAGCCTTGATATTAAAATAAAAACGCTAAATCTCTGTACTCTTTTAAATCAAAGCTTAGGTATCATCTTCTTTTAAAGTTTTAATCATTATTTTATTTAGTTTTCAATTTTATTTGTAAATATTAGTGTTAAGTAGATTTATTTTTTATTGTAAATAGTTTCTAAAAAGCCCTATGTGGAGATTACTATTAAAGTTCTTATCTAATCTTATCTTAGGTCCACATCAGCCCTTCGGCTGCCTTTTTTACCCAACCTACTCATCAAATAAAGTATGTATGTGTATCTTATCTTATGGTCAGTGTCAATATAAATTGGTTCCAGAACATGGAAAATCACGAGCTTCGTGTGAAATAAGAGGATCGGGAAGGTTACACTGCCTACTCAAAATATTCAACGTTCTAAGTGCAACGGGTAATCACCCCGCCCCCCGGGACACTTTCGCCTGACTGTCAGCGGATATTCTGGAACTGCTGGTAATTCGTTGTCAAGCGCCAGTGGAATGGGTTTCTCTGCGAAGGACCAGTCTCTTGTTATCTGTCGGTAGTGAATGTTTTATCAGTCATTTTACCAATAAAGTTGAATTTCTCCCATGCATGCATAAACTGAACCCGTAGTTGCATATGGTGAATTAATCGTTGCACTTTCCCTTATTGGCTTTTTGGCAATTTACATGTTTCACATTAAAGAGCTAAATGGAAACACAAACGTACCTTATTGTTACTTATTCTCGCGGGAACTTAATTTCGCGAAAATAGAACGGGCATATTTCGCGGGACTTAAATTTCGCGATTTGGCCAAAAAAATATGTTTAAAGGAACTAAATTTCGCGAAAATTGTCAAAATACTGGTCTGCATTAGCAAACAGTAAGTCTCAAAATTGGCACAACTGTTTTAAATTTTTCACTAGCAATAGTTTCTAATGACACGAAACAAAACCATGTAACAAAACAAAACTTAAAACAGTTTGGCATGTTGCTTTGTAACAAAGTATAGCTAGTTTCATGACTGTACTACGACAATTATTTAGTAGACTGACGGCAACGTTGATTAATCATATTAAATTATATGGAAGGGTTTTAAAGTTCGCGTCGTTATTTTTCGCGAGAACCTTTTTTCGCGGGTCTTTAATTTCGCGATTTAAAAAAAACGCGAAAATCGCGAAAATTAAGTCCCGCGAAAATAAGTAACAATAAGGTATTCAGAAAGCTACACAGTCAGAAAAGCTAATTAAAGACTAGAGTGACACAACAATTTTCATGCTCGTATTCTTTTATGATTTATTTTGAAAGACAATGCTCTTCATGCTATTCTGATCCTGCATATACAGTCTCCGTCCTCTTGCGTTTACCAAACTAACCAGATACGAAAATATCCTGCGACCTTTCATGATATGCAATAATGTCTTCTCAATGCGAAGAGAGGAGTCCCGACAGCATCTAAGACATCTAATTTTACTGCGTGATATAAAACGGTATAATAAATAATAAATTTAATTTTTCAATACTTTCTTTCCTTTTCCGGAAAGCGACAGGTTTACAACTCATCCTTTTCGATCTGGATTGTATTCTCTGCCGCAAAAATTGAAACTGTCACCACCGTCAGGTAGCCTAATAGAAGAATAGAACTTCTTCTAAAACACCATATTTGGTTACACCTTCTCATTTCACCAACAAGTTTCTTTTAATCTTTAGTTAGGCCGTTGTTACGATTGCATAATGTTTAAAAAATGGCACTTTGAAATCAGAATAGTAAAGTTGCTTTTTTCGACTGATGAAAACAAAATCTCTTCTGATTAGACCTGATTAACTTAAAGACACTTGTAATTATATAATTAGTTTAGCTTTGAAGACAGGGTGTTGAGATCATTGTATACAATAACTAACGGTAATTTTCAAACATGGTAGTAAAACAACTGACAATGTAGCTCCTTTAAATGACGAGGGCGTTTTGCTTTGAAAAGGGTTGTTTAAACAAACTAAGAACTCCAGTCGGCTATGGGTTAAGGTCTCTTCATTTGGCATAGAAGAAGTACTTCATCAGGAAAAATCGTAACAATTGAACCATACTTAAGAACACGAGAGACAATGTTTCATCGGGATATCCAAACACCGAGAAGGGAGTTGAAAATACGACGCGCAGTGGAGTGTTTTTGACGAACTTGGATGTGTTTGGATAGCCGATGTAACACTGTCTCGAGTGTTTGATTTATCTTCTCAATCGAAACAAAAACTACGGAGTAAACAGAGAAATCATGAAAATAGTAAAAATCTATGCTAATCAAGACAGGGTTCCAAATCTCCTTTACGGTTACGACTTTGTTTGTTTTAACTTGATGAATTAATAATCAGTTTGAGAAAATACCTTCCCAAACCATGAATTCTACATAACAACATTTCGACGTTTGTCTGGCAATAGTTTTCAAAAATAATGAATTCACACTTAACGTTTCTAAACATGAAGCTAAACTTGGCGGTGACATGCAGATAAGAAAACAAACCTGGAAATGTGTTGATTAATATAATTAGTTTAAAGAGTAAATACTGAAAATAGAAAGCAAAAAGCAAAAACAAAAATGAAATCAGCCAACATTAGAAAACGGGTGTTAATTGATTTTTTGGACTTGTTAATTAAGATAAAAAGAAGTTCAATTTTGAATAAAAGGCTGGTAACAAATAAACAAGTGCTTGTATTTTTATTAATTATTTTAAGTTGCAGATGAAGGATGCAAAATCGATAGATATGCAGGACTCTATAGTTTTTCTCTTCGTCGGTCTGTTCCTGCGAACAATCCAGTTTTCAGCTCACGCTCGCGATTCCTTCAGATACTTCGACTATGATGTGGACGCTTTTCATCGCCTCACAAGTCACAAAATATCTTCTGTTGTTGTTAATTCAATGGAAGACTGCGCCATGGCTTGCCTTGCACATTGGGAATGCTTCTCGTTCAACTTGGGAAACCTCACAATGGCGGGAAAACACGAGTGCGAATTAATCCGGACAGACAAGTACAACAGTAATTCGACCTACAGTAACAGTAACGACTTTCATCATTTCTTTGTAAGGGTGAGTTTTTAGCCTTTCAATGGTCCCTGGTACTAGGGGTGGCGAATGGTCCTAAGGAGGTTCGATGTAGTTTTTTTAGCCGAAGGGTGGATGTTTTGAAAATTAAAATTATCTAGGAAGCCAATGTTCGATTTTTGCCAAAATACAGCATAATGATCAAATATGAGCAAATTTTAATTTTTTTACCCGTCACTTTGTTGCAAATGTTACCATAGCAACCATTGACATTTTCTTTTGTTCTCAAACAAGCTTGATTTTCTCGAAATCTAGATTGACTCTTGGTATTTATTTTTTTATATGTTTAAGTATAGTAGATTGACTACCTGTACACAAAATTTTAGGAAAATCTGTAAGAGCGTTTTAGAGTAAATCAAGAATGAAGTTTTTGGTATTTTCTTATAATTTCCTGCAATCGGCAGTCGATATATTTTAACAAATTTAAGCAAAACGTCTTTCTCTTTTAGCTAATGATTTTTGATGGTGTAAGTATTTATATTTAGTGAGAGTAACTGTGCTCAAATAATACGAAACAATTTTAAAGCGCCTATTTGAAATTAAAACGGTGTTTTTCGTCGTCTCGAATTTTTCTGGGACGCCCACTCGGAATTTTAGTCAAATTTTAGGGTCGTCGTCTCGGAGTCTCGACTTTTGCAAGGCTAAGAAAGTCTCGGGCTCGCCGTCTCATCGTCTCACATTGGTAAAGTGGAATGGTCTGTAATGCTTTAATTAAACGGGCCTTTTTTTAAAACCAAAGTTGTAGAATGCATGATATTGGGTAGTAATGTTTTGCGAATGGACATATTGTGAACGAATTTTACTGCTTTTACGCTTTCGTGTCCCGGTTTCATGTACAAATCAAAATAATGTGTGATATGTATAAGTCAGTAATAAGATTATTTTGTTTGCTTTCTATATGTAAATAATACATTTAGAATCCATGTGGAAGTGGAAAGACAGTGTGCAGAAATGGCGGCACATGTTACCCAGTTTACGAAGACAGCAGCTACAAATGTGTGTGTCGCAATGGATACAATGGACGGAACTGCGAAAACACAGGTATACTTGTAAATTGTATGTTTTTGGAAGCACTATCAGGAGCGAATTGGTTAATGGACTCCTGGCGGTAAAAACGAATAATCCAATATGCCCCGATCATTCAAATAAACACAAACAAACAAACAAACAAATCAACCACAAGAAAAAATCTACGTAAAAAGTAAAATGGTAGGTAGTGTCTGTAGTAACTGGATTCTATTTCGACGTGAGTTAGATACGAGTTAGTAAAAGGGCAGAAACAGGAACAGAAACTGAAAAATGATATAGAAACCTCATGGTTACTGGGAAAGTAACATGGGTCATCTCGACTGGCATATCGGTAGATAAGTACAGGACTTACAGGGACATGAACGAACCTGTACCGATTGCATATCGTATACAGTTCGACACATTGGCTGATACCCCGGCTGATACTGGCAGAGTATTGGGATTCTACCTTGGTACATACGCCCATGTTTTCTTTAGCTGTGTCAGTTTCAAAGGATCTTTCTGGAGCAGGTGGGTGGGTGGAAGTTACTTCTTTGGGTGAAGCCTTGATTTTAAACGAACGAGGTTAACAACTTACGACTACGTTGGATTTCATTGTTTGCAGGAATGTCACAGGCAAAATCTTGTCTAGAGTGGTTACAACATGGCTATAACAAAAGTGGTGTGTACACAATTGTCCCTGAGGGCGGAGTACATCTTCCTCCCGCTTTCTGCGACATGACCACTGACGGTGGAGGCTGGCTGGTGTTTCTTAGACGCAAGGACGGCACGGTGGACTTTGACCGGTCTCGTAGGATATACAGACTTGGCTTTGGGGACATCCTGGGAGAATTCTGGTTTGGGCTCGCTAACATAAATCGCATCACTAAAGAAAGAAATCGCGAGCTTCGAGTGGAATTAGAAGATTGGGATGGCAACACTGCCTACGCGAAATATTCAACGTTCAAAGTGGCAACGGGTGATGAGCACTTTCGCCTGACTGTCAGCGGATATTCTGGTACTGCTGGCGATTCGTTGTCAGTCGCCAATGGAATGAATTTCAGTACAAAAGATTTAGATCACGACGGGAAAATGGATGTAAACTGTGCTGAAAACCTTAAGGCTGGGTGGTGGTTCACTAAATGTTTCACTGCTCTTTTGACTGGTCAGTATGGGAAACTAATCAAATGGAGTACTTGGAAAGGCTTTGGATACTCGCTTAAGAGCTGCGAGATGAAGTTGAGGAGACTGCCTTAGCTTTCTCATCCCTGCAATAAGTCAGAGAGTGTTATGGACTCTAGAGGACTCCCATATCAAAGGAACGGGGAGATGCTTGTCGGGAAATGTGAATTTTACCCCTAAAAGAGACAAATCTGAGCGTGGCTTAAGCTTTTTTAAGAGATACCATTTTTATGCCTGATCGGCATAAACCGCACAAATGGGGGGCGTTTTTCATTTCAATTCGCTTATTGGTCTTTCTGTCTTCAAAAAAGGCTATAATTTGCACCCAGTTAGCGAGACGACGAGCATCCTCGTTTGTTGCATATGAGACTCTATTCCGGGTTTATGGACCTCATTCTTAGTTACGATTCATTGGACTGTCTTGTGACGTTTATCTCTGTATTTCTGTTTGGAGAGTTATGTAAACAGAGAAAAAATCAAAACAAAAAGTGTATGTAATACACTTACTGGCTACATTTCAGTGTTTGCTGTAAAGAACGCTAATCGGACGTCTTAGAAGTGGCTGTTGTAGTACATTGACAGATAGACAAGACAGGGTGTAAGTGTTAACTTAAGTCTAACTTACAAATCTTCTTCGCTGATAAATGAGAAATGCTCAAGATGTTAATAAGCACTTCACTCTAAAAGGGGGAGGTTTGGTGGAACGCTTTCTCTTCCCATTAATTAAAGAGGAGAGGGACCTTGATCGATCAGAATACGAGGAACTGTCAAGCACTATGAACTTATAAACGCTCGATTTCTTTGTTTCATAATCCAAAACAATCGTAGACAGCAGCTTATTTTTCGACCCATTATTGTATTATTCGCAACTTCCGTGAAGAATTAATCCAATCAGAAGTCAAGAAGAAGCTATCCTCGGCTTCTGATTGGATATTGACTGCAAAGGAATGTGAATGTGATTACACACTTGGGGACTCCTTGTTGTGTAACTGAGTGAGGAATTCCAAATGGACAAGAAGCACTGTTGCTTAGAAAATAGTAGCCTGTTTCCCTCGCTCGCCCCCAACTTCCGAGAGCCTGGAACAGGACAAGAAAATAGGCAAACGTCCCGTGTAAAAAAGTTCTCTATGGAGCGGTCTCCCTTTCAGAACACTCTGTGCAATACCAGTAGTAATTCAGAAGAGTCGTTGAATCCAACAATTAAGGAGTTTTTCACTATTCTTGTTCTGACCGGTTTGACCGACTTTTCAGGTTCAAAATAATAAAAGGCGAACTGCCTCTTGACATACGAACTCTCAGTCTCTCATCATAAAGTATAGATTTCGTGATCAGTGCCTTTGGAAAATTATAGGTAGTAATAAGAGGCTGGAGATTGATTTTCACGCATTTTTTCAAAGTTTTCACTGAGATTGTCTGAGTCGCTTAGTCGAGTAGACTTTCCATGTTCTATTTATATACTCTAATAAAAGCCGTTATGGCGTGCACAGTATTATAATAAAATGTGTAACACAGTAAATCATGCCGTACGTTCATTGAATGAAGAGCATGATGTGAATATTGAGTTTTCTTTGCTACCATTGCTGCGTTTAATTCATATCTTTTTCTGCGGTGAAGTTTTTTTTTTTAAAATAAAAAAAAAAACTCCCAAACCTCAGTTCACTTAATGCAGGTTTATAGGTATACCTGGGGTTGAGATGCCGTAAAATTGTGAAAAATGTGGTTTTTAGCTCGGACTGTTCTGCTATAGACCAAACTGAAGGAGTTAGTTGAATAAGGAGGCAAAAATAAAGACATTTTTGTTTGCCCGCTTCACGATCCTCTCTTTTCTCATTTTTCACACTCACAGAATTGTTTTCATAGTTTGTGATTAGGATTGCGATCAATTTTCTTTGTTAATCTTTCCGGTTTTTCGAAACGTTCTTTCATTTAATATGCGAATCAGAGCTTTTATTTTAATCCGCGTCTTTTATTTCGACCAAACAAAGAAGGGTTCTTCCAGTCTTTCTTATCTTTTGTTCTGTAAGTTTTCTGGTTGAATGACATTCACCAAGCTACAGTTTACGCGGCCGGAAGTGATGCATGACGTAGAAAGTTGTGGAATGTTCGATCTAAAAATCCAAAATATGAAATAAATGCACTTGAAATTGTGACGTTTCCCACGAAGGCAAATTTCAATCAAAAGCTCGTTGTGTTAGTTTTGGTGGGGTTATTAATTAAGCCGATTTCTTGTTATGTTTGCACACATATATTATTGTGCTTCACTGATGAAAATTTCGCGGCAAAAGAAACAAACACTGAGGTTAGAGCACATTGTCAGGTCACGAACCTGTTGACCAATTACTTTGCGCGATTAGTGTCACGTGTCATGTAAGTGATATGGTCGTTGTGATGAATACAGAAAATGGCGTCCGAAAACTCCGGTTATTGTACCTTCGAGGAGTAGTGCAAAACACTTGAAAATTCGTTGGGCATTTGGCAATATGAGTTACCGGCAATGGGAAACAAAAGGTAGGTTATTTGTTTGCTCTTAGAGAAACTGCTTTAGGTTAAACGTCTTTGCTCTTATTCTGCATTGCATAAATTTTGTTGTTTCATCCACTCAAAACTGTCCCGTTTGAAATAAGATCGAAAGTTGGTCCAGCTAATTACGGATTGTTGAGTTAATCCCATCGTGAATAAATGATTATGGGGACAGAAAGTAAAACTTATTCGTATAGGGCTACGTTTTTCAGTTACCTGAAAAATTTACCGGGAATTTAGTTAATGTTTACAAGTGGTTTCATCGTGATTTCCTTCACGAACGACTGCAAGTTTCCGTAACCTTATAGTTCACAACTTATCGTACGGATGTTACAAGCTACAACGCGTACCCCAGTCTTCAGTCACACCATCTACCTGAAGAATGGTTTGTCTTATTTCGTATTTAAGTCCCTTAGTTTTTTAACTCCAAGAATATAACCAGTTTGCGATATCGAAGGTCAAGTTTTGTTGGCGATCGTAACTCGGCTTGAGCTTGCATTATTGTAACCGATTTATGTCTGATCGCTTAGTTCGGGTTTAATTTGGAGTAAATGATATTGACTGGTGTTCCTTTTTAATTTTCTATATTGGCTGCCTTGCAAGGAAAAGATATAAAAACTTATCTGTAACTTAGATCTCTTAAAGAAGCGTCTATTCTCTCAGATAATAGACTCCCCATGAAGGAATTTTCCACAGGAAACCAGCAAACTTTGAAAGTTTGTCACTGGGAATGCGAATGTGATCTTTAAAGTACTTGTATTCTTGACGTTTTTGTGGTTTTTGATTATATTGAATAAGTGTCTTGGCTTGTAAAAGCTTGAAATATCACTCAATAATGAGGACATTTTAGTGTAGACTCATGATCAATGTGCGATCCGTCACTAATACGCAGTAATTTCATTTACGGTGTGTTCAATTGTGATCGAAGAATGAAACGATTGCATTGTAAAATATTGTTTGGAGTTATCTTACGAAGTTGCTTATTGTTCCTCTAATGACAGTTAAGTATTCCGTAATATATTTTTTTTACAGTGTATTGGGCTTGAGTTACATGTCTTAGATGACTGAGAATCTGTGCATGCTGCATATATTTTTTTTCTGTAGTGCCTCTCTTTGTATCGGGTTTTAATTATGATGTCCTTACTGATAATGATATTCTTTCATGAAATTATACATGTCATTATTATTTTTAAAATAATTTTATACACTTACTAGCAGTGACATTAGATAATTTTAGGTAAAAGTACATTTGACTATCTGATAAAACTGTATGCTGGATGATCAATGCTTCAAAAAATAGCATATGTTTTCGAAATAGTTTCTTATCAGTTATATTTGACTGCATGTTTTAAAGCTTGAGTAAACATTCAGTTTTTACTGGATTGTTCAGCATGATGAGACCCTGCCAGGGTAAATTCAGACAAGCGACAATTTGGCCCAAAAAGTAGCAACAGCACATAAAACAAAATTGCGACAAACGACAACCCTTTTGGCAAAACTTAAATTCCAACAAGGACAAGTAATTCTCCTTCAAATTACTACCGACAGCGACGTGAAGTTTGATAAAACAGCGACACGGTGCATTTTTAAATTTAGACAAGCCACAGGGGAACCCCCCTGGCAGGGCCTCCATGATGGCTGAGTCGATTTGACTGTTCAGTGAATTTAGTACATGCAACAAGAAAAAGAAAAGTAGTCTTCAGGCAGAGATGAATTACACTGTACCTGTGTGGCTTGAAATACATTATTCAAATATAACGATGATGAAATGTAAGACTAACAAAAAAAAAAATAATTAAACAAAATCATCCAGCTTTTATTCACAGGAAACCCACAGGAACACAGTTAACCCACCAATCAGGAAGTCTTCCGACTTTCGTCATATACAATGTGTCTTTATAAAATGTCTAGTACTCCTGAAATAATAATTTTAATATATGTAGGCTTTTGACAGTGAGGAAAAACCAAGTACTGCTAAGTATAATAATACTATAACTGTTAAATCTCTCGAATTTAAACCACAAGGTGAGAAAAGAAGGTTGTCCTTTGTACCCTGGCATTTTGCCCAATAAATATTATGAAACTGTATGAAACCAAATGACTGTTAAGTCCTGGCTAAAGGATCAAACATTTTCATCCAACATGGTGTTTGTTGCATACAACATGGCGTGGATAAACATGACACTTTGTGTGTATTACCACTAAAACGTCACATACATGTAGATTTGGTTTCTGATTAGTTGCTTTTTCCCACTTGGGCTTGCCTAATGTTTTGCAGAGGTGGCTAAACAATCAAACATTTGTTCTTGAAGCAAAATGTTGGATGATAATGTTTGTTCTTGATCAAACATGAGAAACCATTTCAATGCAAATATGCTAAGAGAGGTGGCTAAGCAGTCAAACATGCTCTTCCAACATGATGTTGGATGAAAATGTTCAAGATCGTTTACTTATTACTTACTTTTCCTCATCGAGCCCATGAGGACTCTTGAGGCCGGCCAGAAAATTGCGCCATCCAGCCGGGGCTTAAAAATATGATATGGATAGGGATAGGCCATGACCATGATTGTTTTTGTTCTTCATAGGCAATACAAACTTAATAAGCCAAGTGTGTTCAATGGTACTACTCAACAAAGAAAGGTTGTGATTTAATGATTTTACAATGAAAGACAATCCCAAGGTGGAGAGCAATGGTGGTACGGAAGAAGCTGGCACTATGGAAGTGCTGGTGTCTCTGCCAGACAAAAAGATCCAGGTGAGAAAATCCTAGTAAGGATTAGGCTCCATTACCAGCCGCTATTTGAGAAAATTTATGACCCAAGACTGGACTTGATAAAGTGGTGTAAATCATGTATACATGTACATGCACATACATGTATGCACAGGTAACCAAAGCGTACTATGAGAGTTTGTATGGATGTACTAAGAAGGCTTGTATGGATTTGAAATAAAGATGAGAAAAAATATATCTTTTTACCGGTGAAAAGTTATAATGAAACTTTAAACCTTACCTGGTGTCACGTTTTTGTATTTCTAGTGCTTTAGAAAGTCATACGCGCGATTTTCGTCTTAACCGTCTGTTGCGTACTAAAAGAAAGACAAGGTAGGAAAGCAAATTCGAAAGGCGAACGCAGGCCTCTTCGAAAAACTCGCTAAAAGTACCTCAAAACCAGACCTAACTCTATCTTTTCCCTTCACGATCCAAGAGCGATAATTATTCCATCTTTCTATGTAATTGAATTGCATTCAAGTTGAAGTTTGGAGCCAAGAACTTCATTTGAATTCACAACTTCGGCACAAATCGGGCGCCATTACGGCCGTGAAATTCAAATGCGAGCACCTAGCTAACGGTCGAGCCTAGGGCGAGTACAAAATCCACCCCATCCGGGGGAGACAGAGGAGATCTCTTGTAAGCACCATCTCATACTCACTACAACCACTATAAGTTAATTTTTGTAACGTTCGGAACGGTGCACAGATTTGAATGTTGATTAAATGGGTTGCTGACGTTTGGGTTTACCCGCCGTTACAAAAATTAACTTATAGTGGTTGTAGTGAGCATGAGATGGTGCTTACAAGAGGTCTCCTCTGTCTCCCCCGGATGGGGTGGATTTTGTACTCGCCCTAGGCTCGACCGTTAGCTAGGTGCTCGCATTTGAATTTCACGGCCGTAATGGCGCCCGATTTGTGCCGAAGTTGTGAATTCAAATGAAGTTCTTGGCTCCAAACTTCAACTTGAATGCAATTCAATTACATAGAAAGATGGAATAATTATCGCTCTTGGATCGTGAAGGGAAAAGATCGAGTTAGGTCTGGTTTTGAGGTACTTTTAGCGAGTTTTTCGAAGAGGCCTGCGTTCGCCTTTCGAATTTGCTTTCCTACCTTGTCTTTCTTTTAGTACGCAACAGACGGTTAAGACGAAAATCGCGCGTATGACTTTCTAAAGCACTAGAAATACAAAAACGTGAAACCAGGTAAGGTTTAAAGTTTCATTATAACTTTTCGCCGGTAAAAAGGGATATTTTTCTCAACTTTATTTCAAATCCATACAAGCCTTCTTAGTACATCCATACAAACTCTCATAGTACGCTTTGGTTACCTGTGATGTATGTGAATGCAATGTACATATCTTACGAGACATTGTGATGTTTAGTGTTTATAGTAAAGTTTTGTGGTACATGTTTGTTTGTGAGTCCAAATGCCTTGTCAAAATACAAGTAATGAGTGAAAACGAACATTTATAGCATGACTACTCACCTCTGTCTAATAGATTTATTATCCAATGTTTTTCTTTACCAAAATCCAAAGTGGCTTTTGCACTCTTGTGCAGACAGAAGGATTAAGAGTATTACAGCTTATTGTTGTCTCCTCGAGTTCTAATACAGTACATGTATTTTGCGTTATTTGTACTGGTTTTCTGCATTATTTGTACTCTTGATGTCCTGACGTATCTGCTGGATGTAAAATACGTCTTTGCTGGGTGTGATTCATGTACATGTAGCCAGGGATTTCAAATAAATAAGCAACAGTGTACACTGTACATGTGTGCCTCACATCACCTTTTTGTTGTGGAACTGATGGTTCCACCATAATTTTTTTATTACCCAGATTACTGTTTTGATACAACTATTGCTCAGATTAATACTGACTATATTTGTGCTTCTGGCATTGGGCATGAACATTATATATAATCTACATATAAAAGTAGATTGGCAAAATGTCTTTTCTCCTCCTGCCATGCAGTAACTTCATGTTCTGTTGTTGTCTACATTCATGATCATTGTATTTTTAGCTGCAGCTGGCCTATAGACATAAAAAAGCCTTTGAAACCCCCTGCTGTGTGATCTTTACCAGGCTACTAATTAAAACTATAATCCCATGCGTTTCAAGCTACCTGGTGAACAACACTTGTATATTGTACTCAGTGCATGTATTTTACATTCGTATGCTAGTGGTATTAAATTAATTAAAATTTTATTTAAAATAGGTAATTCCAAAGTTACAGCAAGATCAGACCAAAGTGCCTCACAATTCTGCTACACAATGTAGATGTGTTTTGTTTTGCTCTTGTGAGATTATATTTTTTTCACCCACCACTGTGCCAATTCATCAATATTGCATTTATTAAATCACTTAATATCCAGTAGGGATTGACTGCTCTCTTTGGCAAGTTAATTTTTTTCACAATTTCTTCAAGAGGGAAGGCTTTGAGCATAGTTATAGTGGAACAGATTGTGTAGAGAAAGTAAATTGACTTTAAAAACTGAAGTACTGTACATGTAGTTCTCCCAGGGCCAATAAAATTGAGAAGTACAAAATAAAGCTTTTTTAAATGGAGATATCCAAACTCTCTTAATAGCAACGATATTGCTCACCTGATGTCTTAGCAGGTCTCACTTCATGTACAGTTAAGTACCCAGATTATGTACATTTGTGCACATTTCATTTAGATGAATTTGCTTAATTTTTCAGGGTCTTTATCATTTTGATGTACATGACAAAGTGTGGTCTGCCAAACTGCAAGTGATTAATGAGTTGATAAAGGTAAATGATGTACAAGGGTCATTTCTAATCAGTAGTTGCACTGCATGGTTTTGTTCTGCTTTCATTGGTACCTGTAACATGAATGCTATGGTTCTTTTCATTTTATTAGTAGCTGTCATTTGCAACATGCAAGAAACTACTGGTCACATCTATACAGCATCTACGCATATTATTGTACATTGTGGCTGAAAAGAAAACAAAAAGGGCAGCCTCGAGCCAAGTGGCGCATACTGCCGAAGCTTATTGTTATCCCGGTTTCAATAGCATAAAGCAGCTAGGAATATTTCTACTCCCCTCTGCATGTGATGCTAGTCCATCGCAGGGTCCCCCCCCCAACGTAACCCTTTTTAATATTTAGAATGATGTTATTTTTTAGCTGTACATTTTTAACATTTTATTGTAATTTGCCCTGAAAAACCATTTTTGGAGAGGTAAATAAAATCTTATCTTATCTTATTTTGCCAGCCCATTTATACACCTGGGTGGAGAGAGGTCCTATGAGGGTAAAGTGTTTTGCCCAAGAACACAACACAGTGACCCCGGCCAGGGCTCAAACCCTAAACATCTGCTCTGCTGTGTGGTGCACTTACCATTAGGGCACTGCGCCTCAGTAAAGTGGCATTTTCAACTTTACAGTCTGATATTGTGAAAAGTTTGAAAATCCTTGTTTTATTATTTTTTTTAGGGTGTTAAAGATGCTATAAATTATGGATTCTATGACCCTCCCTGTAATGGAAAGTCTGGCAAGTTTCTTGAAGAGGAAAGGCCATTTAGTGATTACCCCTTGTCTGGTTCTCCTCCAGTTCTTGAGGTATGTACATACATGTACTTGCATGTACATTTTATTGGGTCAGATTGAAACCCTCTCTTTTTGACAATATTCCTTTGTAAGGTGTAGATTTTTTCTTAGGATCATAGAATTTACCTTGAAGCACTTTTAATGCACCTTAAATTAAAAGTAAAATTTTAGCTTGTATCTAAGGCTTACATGTAGGTGAATTTAAAGTGCCCATATCACCAATTTTTTTTTTATTTTTAAAGTGAAAGTCCGCATTGAAAAAGGCACTTCTGCAAACCTTTTTGATTTGAACAAAATATGAATTTTTTATAAATTTTTAAAGCCTACTATTGTTTGGTACACCCCTTTCGCTTCAGAAATGCTTGTTGCCATGGCTCTTAGGTTTACTATAAGCAAATGACGCATAGTCGGCTAGTTCTTGTGTATATTTGACAAAACAACTTTGAACTGCCAGCCTGAACTGCTTGGAGAAATGTCTTTATTAAGATCTCTCTGAAGTTTTTTTTGGATCTGCAGTATTAGTTCCTTAACCTACGTGACAACTCCTTTGTGACTGAGAGAATACTAATACGAGTCGCATTTTGTTCAAATAAAAAAAAATATAGCAGAAGTTCCCTTTTCGATGCGGACTTTCATTTGAAAAACTAAAAAAATTGGTGACATGGGCACTTTAAAAAGAAAGCAAAAGAGTCCAGTCAAAGTTGAGGGAAGTTTAAATAATTTCCACTAAGGGTAAAGGCTAAGGGGTTGAAAAAATTCTTTAGGCTCTTGAACATGAAATTTATATCAAACTTTTGTAGAATTCAGAAAGAGACATGCAGTATCACAAATTCAGGAGTTAGTGGTTGAGGTGTATATGAGGCAGTTTTCAAATGCATGGACAAGAACTTTAAAAAGGTCAAAGGTCAATCTTTAAAGGTTGCTCTTTAACCCTTTAAGCCACAAGGGGACTGGTCTATTTTCCTAAATCAATAAATATTAAATGGATGTCCATGTTTGATACACCATTTGAAAGGTATTGATTAGAATAGTTCATAAAACATGTCAACAAATAATAGAAAAGTAATGGCCTTGCAAGAAATGGCTTTAAAACGTAAAAAGAAAAAGGTTTAAAAATGTGTGCATCTCCGTATATAGTAGGTATACCCCTAAACTATAGCTTACTGTGCAGCTCTCTGTGTTGTGGTTAATTTCAGTTATGTTGAATCTCATACTTATCAGGAAAAAAGGTTCAAAAGTTATAGAGGTGGTCAATCAAGTCACAAACAGGGGGAGGAGCAATTTTATGTTTTCAAAATGCAGATCTTTCCAAGGGAATTTTGGTGGAAAAAATTCAAATTGATCAGACAAATATTGACCAAGTTATGACCTCATGTGCCAAATGGCACTATCAGGACTTAAAAGGTTAAAGAGGCAACATTGTAGTGCACAAGGATGTAACAAACAAATAATTATTTTGGTACCTTCCAAAAAGTAATGTAAAAATGTTATTTTTCTTCCATTAGTTTAAAGTCAAAAGAAGAATTTACCGTTCTGTGACTTATGAACAAAAGACTCTGCAAAAAGTTAATGCAAAGGTGAGGTGGAATAAACAGGGCTTGTGACTAACTTGGTAACTCACTGGTTTACTGGCTAGTGACATGTCAGATTTTACTAGCCAAAAGTAATTTTTCACTAGTCAGGTATATTGATTTCTATCAAGAACAGTTGACTTTTCTGAGTTTTTCACTAGCCAAATGGCTAACTAGTAGAAATGCTTAACCTGGTAGCTAAAACCTAAATTTTAGTAGCCTTTGGCTAGTTGGCTACTGTTAGTCTCGAGCCCTGAATAAAGATGACTTGTTACAATATTGTACATGGCTCGTCTGCCAATTGTTATTATTGAGTTGCAGGATTGCTAAAAAATGACTTGTATTAAATGGATAATTTGTGATGTGCAGTAAACTTATCTTCAACTACATTACATGTATTTCCTGGCGGTACTGTACTGAATGTACATGTACATTGTGCATACATAATACAGGCTTTAAAGGGGAAAAAGTGTGTTTTTTTAACATTTGATGCCCAGTACATGTTACTGGTTTCATGTGACTGTTACTGGCTTAAGGATGTTCGCGCGAACAATTTCTAGTCTATAGATTTTTTAAAATTTTTTACAGCAGTCAGATAATAGGTTACTTGTGTTAGAAATTTAAAAAAATGTGGGGGTCACCGACTTCGTTTCAGAGATAAAGCGTGTGGAAAACTACCCTGATTCTGAAAAATTGGCGCACGCAATTCAACATGGTTTACAGGATTTATAGTTAAAAATATCAAAGATGAGAAAAGAGAGGCAAATGATCTTAGTCATACAGTATTTTGTAGAAGTGGGTCTGTTGCGTTTAAAAAATTCTAGTGTTGCCAACCTTTTGTAAGACTTAACCCGGAAAGTGGTATTTGAAACCGTTGTACAGCAAAACGAAAAGCTCCACTGTTTTTAGTGTCAATTATCCCTTTGTAAAATTTCTTTTATCAGACAAATCAGCGAAAGTTCATGGAGTTGGTCTCTTCCAATGCAGTCAGTCAAGTTGGCAAGATGACAGAAAGAGGAATTGATCCTAATTTTCATGATGAACGAACTGGTGGTAAGTTGTACCAGCAGGGTACTTAATAGCTATACAGTACTGCATTAAAGTTTCGCTGATCGGAATATGACAAATTGTTGACTTTACCGTGAGATCTAACTAATGATGACTACTATTATGGTAGAATTCATGGCTTGTGGTTAAGATGAATGAGCCCAGTGTATAGGGATCTGCATGTTAATAAATAAAATAATGGTAATAAAGGGCTCTCAGTTAATATTAGTCTCAAAGATAGGTGTCATCCCAATAACTGTGTTGGTAATTTAATTTGAAAAGAGTTTTTCAGATGCGAATACTTCTACAGATCTATCCAAATGATCCTTACTGTGTGTAAGCTTTATATGTATTGGTCAGTTGACAGCTATGTAAGTTAACCAGTGAAACTTGTGAGAATTCCTTACAATTGTATGATCAGTTACATGAAGCTCACTGCTTTTTACTTCGTTCTATTGACTATCTAGGTACAACTTAGAAGTACTTCAATTTACATAATTGCTACTGTCCAATTTTTAGAAACGCCACTATCAGTAGCAGTCACCAAAGACAATGCTTGTGAAATGATAATCATGCTGGTGAATGGTGGAGCATTATTGGACTACAGGACAAGAGAGGGACTGACACCTCTGCACAGAGCAGCTGCCTCTGGAAAGGCAATGTCTGTTAAGGTATAAAGTCATGCTTATTATAACATATTACATTTTGTTATTAATGTGCATCTGGATACATAGTTTAGTATTAGTATTTTACCTAACTTTTATTCTCACTTTTATTTGCAGACCCTCTTAGACTTTGGAGCTTCACCAAATTACAAAGACTTAAAGGTAAGGCTACATTAAGATAATCACATTCTATCTGCCCTGATTGTACATGTACACATATGTGTACGTGTACTAAGTGTACATGTATTTACATGTACATGTTCACGTACATGTAGACATACATGTACATGTACATACAAATTGCATAGTCACGGTAAAGTTCAAGGCAAATATCGTTATGACCACCTTCAAAACAGCCCTGAAGTCTAGTTCCGAGTCTTAATTTATGTGGCTAAAGACCTTTGCTGTCTAGAGCAAGCACAACATTATCTGTACCTCGCAAAACGACCCGAGTTACATCTGTGTTTAACCTGCTATAAAGCTTTGTTCGAGGTACACATACATGTGCATGTACATGAGATGGTGGTTGGAGGTTGATTTCCAGTTCACTTTAAGAGCATGCTAATGATGCTGTTAAAATACTGTGTATCCCTTTTTATAGTACAATGTATATTGTTACTATGATAACAATTTTCTAACAGTCAAACCAAATTTTGCCTGAACTGTTACCTACTTTGAAATTTCCTTTGTAAGGTGTACTAGTATAAAGGAGTGAATGTTTACATTATTTTGAATTGTTTTCCCTGCAGGGTCTGTCACCATTATTTCACACTGTACTACATGGGGGTGACCCGTACTGCAGTGAGATCCTTCTTAATGATCATGCTGAGCTTCACATCTCTGATCATCAAGGCATGCAAGAAATACACCTGGTGAGCTCAACTTACTTACTATAAATTTTATTTCTCCTTGGATTTTCAGGGTAGCCAGAATGACTTATTCTCAGTCTGAGAAAAAATGCCCTTTACTAAATAACCAAAGAAGACCATTAACATTAATTATTACGCATATTTACACATGGTTGAATTAAAACCTAATGTATATGTTATATTTCTAAATCATTGAGTTTCTGGGCTGTTCTCAAAATTAAATGATTGTTGTATATGTATATATGCATGTGTATATATGCATGTATTTGACCACTCCCCGAATGGGGCTTTTCAGGGCCAATGTAAACTAACTCTGAAATAAAATTGTAAATAAACGTAACATGATTAAGAATCCCAACTGGCAGGAGGCAGACGAGATGGCTATTAACAAGCGTAGCCAAGGAGTTGAATTCGGGGCTACGGAAAATAACACCAGCTAGTGGTCAGAACGGGACTTGAACCCGCGACCTCCGGATTTCAAGTCCGGCGCTCTAACCACTCCGCCACGCAGCCTCTCAATGTAACAGTTGTCATGTACATGACCATGTTCAGTCAAGCTCTGATATAGTTGACGGTAGACAAAATGTGTACATCATAAACTATATAA
The DNA here is from genome assembly GCF_052425735.1 of Oculina patagonica. Taxonomy (NCBI): domain Eukaryota; kingdom Metazoa; phylum Cnidaria; class Anthozoa; order Scleractinia; family Oculinidae; genus Oculina; species Oculina patagonica. Next base: position 30,125,970 of record NC_135759.1, on the reverse strand, counting down.
AAACACCAGCAAGCGCAAGCACATGAAGTTAGTATTTCGCTACGTTAATGTAAATGTATCTTTAGTTATCATATTAAAATTGGCTGATTAATAGGGCTAAGTTTCCGTGTAGACCTGGTGTTAAGGAGAAAACCCAACTCACAATGACAGTCAGTCCCGACCAGTGTGGCATTTGACACCGTGCAACTGGCCTACATAGTGGGGAATTTGATCAGACATTTTGAAAAAAGTCAGATGTCTGGGGGTTTGCCCGGGGAGGGAGGGGGGGGGGGGGGCATGATCTCACCTGGAATTGACTGATACATAAGCATTACTTTTTCAGCCACTTGTTTGCATATATAATTACTAGCAAGTAGTTTTTATGTCAAACTTGCCCAGACAATTGCAACCTACATACAAGAATGCCTACAGGTATTTCAGGACTTGAGTTGTGTTATTTTATTTATCAGGCATGTAAAAATGGTCTTGTTCAACACCTGGAGCATTTGCTGTATTATGGAGCTGAAATTGATGCTCGCACAGCATCAGGAAACACAGCATTGCATGTGGCTGCACTGAATAATCAGGTACCCAACCTTACGAAAATCATTAACCTTTCAAGTTTATGAAGACCATCATCAAAATTCTAATCACTTCTGTTCATGACAAAGTTTCTGAAGTAAACTATGAAGTGAAAACCAGAATTTTTCAGAGGGTTGGTGGTGCCTTGGGGGGTGGGGTGCCGCTAGAGTATAAACCTCCCTTGGGAGGGTATGGAGATATTGTCTTAAACAACAATAGAGAGCTATTTTTGATGAATTCGCACCTTCTCCATACCTTTTATTGTAAACGTTAGTTTGGTTAGGACAGGAAAGTAAAGGGTCTGATCATCTCAGGAAATCAATATCATGATTTTAAATTTCAATTCCTCCAAGTAAGATGATTGAAAACTGTATGATAAACAGTAACAAAAATTTTGTGTCTGACCTTGGGACTTGGAAAGTGTTGAAGCACTGTTAGTAGTGGTTTACAATGTAGAAAGGCACTGTGTAACACAAACTAGAATAAGCATGTTGCTTTGTATAAAACAACACCTCAAACTGTTAACATAATAGACTCCTTGTTTTTTTAAGCTTTTTGTGTATCAGTAAACCGATGTTGTTAAATTAGAATTGCGTAAAGTTTCGTTTGCATTACAATTGTGGTTTATGCAGTAAGAGGAACCACTGCTGTTAAATTTCAATAACCTTTGTTGTTACGATGCTTGACCACCCAGGAGCTTGTGTCTTTGCCCGCCACTTGAATTCCGCTTTCGCGTTTTGTCTCTTTTTGTCTCTTTTTATTTTTGCTTGGTTAAAGGAAGTCATTAATTGGACGCTGAATGAATTATTGATAGTTGGCCAAGAAAGCTTATAATGTTTTGATTATCAACGGTATAATTCTGAAATTCGATTGGAAGGGAAATAGTTTGCATAAGAGATCATTCACCTTGCATATTATTAGACGATGTTTTTTTTTCCTGTTCAAAATCAGTAATTCAATTGTGGCTTTGTTTAGACTGTCGCTCGTTTTAGTTTGCTAACACATTAAGGAACAAATATAGATATGTCTTTATCCAATCCGCAAACGTTTTCCTACACCTGAATTTTAAATGTCACCGATATCCTCTATTTTTGGCAAGTCATGGTCACAATGTGTAATATATTTATGCATACGCTGTAAAATGCGGTACTTGTATTCGCTAGGAAATGCTTCGGTGGTCACGTCATTGTAAAACGGACTGAACAAAAATTATATTGAAAAGTTTGCACAGCGATCGGTATCACGCCACGTGTTAGAGAAGAATTTATCGCAAACTACAGAACTGGTGACTATTAAGCTCTTTAAATTACGTATTAGAATATGTGAAGGCGACAACTTTCCCAGAATCAGTTTCCGAGAGTTTTCATATCGCACGATCTAACGGATTGAGACGTATTATAATTCGCACGTTTAATAATACGCAATTAGACGTTGCGGTAATTGCGTTGCTTCAGGAACTGAAGTTATCGTTTTAGTATGTATGGATGTGTTTCAATTTCGTGTTGGTTTCTTCCGTTAGGATGAATGTACAAGAGTGTTGCTGTTCAGAGGAGCAAAAAGGAATATTCTGAACTACGCCAACCAATCTGCATACGAGGTAAGGTAACGTCTGAGCGGTCTTAGTCGAAAGTTCTCGGACAGAGAGCTCAGTTTATTTTCTAAGTTTGTGATCCTAAAAAATAGCTACAACAAAAGTTTCGTTTGCGTGGGGTTTGGCCTAAAATCAAGCTTGACGTGTAACTTGATCGTTGTGGTTTAGTGTTAAATTTGAATTTATATTGCATTATTGCGCTTAATTTTCAAAATTCAGCACAGGGTACCTCTTGATCCTGTTGGTTTCTAATTTTACCTGACACCCCGATGTGCAAATAGTCAATTGTAATCTAGTTGGATCAACGTTCGGTTTTACCGCGAAGCTGTTTATTTAAGTTCGCGTGACATTGAAGAAAGCGCAACTTGCGATCCAATTTTGCATAATTGTAAAGAACAATATTATATTGTTTGTTGCGCTGGTATCGTATTACAAGACTTGCTCATTATCCAGGTTACAGTATTTCTAAGGAGACCTTTTGTTAGAGTTCAACTTTGTTGTAGGTAAAGCTTCTACCGTATCATGTACCTATTCATTAATTTTAGTTCAAGTTTCGTGGAGATTGATTTACGAGTATTCATCACACACAAGGCCCTCGATGAATATATGCCTTGAGGCTCAACCATACTGAGTTCGAGACAAGGCTGTTTGTGTTTTTATTTCTAAACAAATCTAGGATGTACGTAAGTTTATAACCTTGAGGCCGAGGAAATATCAACAAACATCCTGTTACCACCAGCAATTCCTGTTTTTTGCCCTTTTCGTGTAACTGTACATGCAAATGAAAAAGTTGGTGGAACGAATATTCTTCTCGCAACTTCCAATCGGGTTAATGGCTGAATGCATTTATGAACCGTAGAAGGACTTCACAGGTGAAGTTAATTAGCATCCAGTACAGACGGATTTATGACTGAGCTGATCGATCGTTTATCTTACCTTTGTTTTACCTGCTAAAGTTAGCTATAATGTTGGATGTGTAAAAACTGTGACGGTCACGCTTTTGGTCACGCTAGAATTTTTTCTTAAATAATTATCGTCTTGTTCTAATGATGATTGTGAGAAAAAGAAAAAAGAAAACATCGTAATATCTCTGTATTTAGCTGCTAAACCTAGTCCTTACATTTTCGACAGACACTCATAAAATACGGTCTTGTCTGGATCCACCTTCTCCGACGAAACAAACCATTTATTCGGATAGAAAAATTGAGCTGAAAAAGACTTTATAGCCTAGCTTAACATTAGTTTTTTTTGTATGTTCTTTTCTGCAAGTCTGTCCAAGAACGTTTTTCGCTAGCGGCTTTCGTATATGTTTTTCTTTATGGTTCTTAATTGAGATCCAACACCGCCTCCATGAATTTGCGACTTTAGTTTGAGGCAACAGGTGACAGGGAGGCAGTGAGAACTTGAAGAATCTTGCAACATCCTTATTCAAGTACCGTTCTACCCGCAGTCCGTGAGCAAACTTGTACTAGTTCCACATTGCGTCTGGCCGAGAAATTTCTCCTAGAGCCATATTACTGTGAAACAGTAACCTGGACATAGAACTTAAGTAGATGTCATAACTGTCCAACTTGAAAGGAGGTCGAGCTAATCTGTATTTATGCAAATCAGTCAATTTCAGTTTGCTTTCTTATATTTGTTTATTTTATTTAACTTTGCACCTGAATTATCAAATATTGGTCGATATTTTTCAGCACATTTACCAAAAGTCGCTACAACATGTGTACATTTATTTCCTTTACGCATTTTAAAGTTTGGAACGAGTTTACGTAAATGCCATTGGGAAAAACTAATAAAAGAATACAATGTATTTTTATTCTACGCGCATCTGACAAGTGCTGCCAAGTTTCCAAATCAAGGATGCAAATTAAGCTTATACTTCATTAATATTATACACTGTACGCCGGCCCTCTGTCTGGTAGATAATACTTCCCGCTTCATGCTAGTTCAGTTGTCTGAAATAGGAGACAAGTCCCAATTTACTTTCATTATCCTTACTTCTTCACAAGAAAGGAAAAGTTCCAGTTATAATTTCCCCTTATTTTAGTTTCGGCCTGTGAAGTCTAAGAATCTTCTATTTTCTATCTTCCTGTAAGTGCTCGGGCATAAAGAAGTACATATTTATTCAGTGGTACGAAACATCTGCTGTGCAAGATTTAAAACAAAGTGAGTGTTATCGTTAAAGTACTTGTTAACCAGAAATTTTTTTGTTGATCCTGCAGGTGGCCGCTGTTAGTGGGAATAAAGAACTTGCCGAGTTGATAAGGAGTTTTAGAGATAAAGATATAGGTACATTGTACAATAAGTTCTTTCTTAAAGGTGTTCTCTTCATGTTTTTATTACTCTTTTGTTTGGTTTTCTCTTTAAACTTGATCTTTGAACTAGTCCTCGCTGATTCATTAACAGATTTTTACTAATTTGTTATTCTTTCTTTCAGTCAAGCTCTCTGCAAAACCCACTTACAGTACCCGCCGTCGCAAATCCGTTTCTAAGCCGAAGGCATCTTCGTTGTTTCCTCGGACATCTTCGGATACTCAGCTGTCGGCGCAGAGCGACTCAACGCCGCCGTCGCCTGGTTCGTCCACCCACAGTGTTCCATCTACCACGGCCTCGGAAACGGCATCAGTTGATGAACACAACATAACAATGAATGGCGAAATAGAAACTCATAAGCAATCCAAAAAGGACTTGAACCGAACGCTATCCGTGAGTTCCACGGCTTCGGACTCATCGTATGGTTCGGGGTCAGACTCGGGCGAGCTGTCCCCGCGCGAAGAAAAGCGAAAGAAGCGATCATGGCAGCACTACTCGATGCCAAACATTTCGGAGAAACCTGTTGTACCACCCGTCAAAGTCGTTTCTGGAGCAGCAACAATCCGTAAGAGGCTGTACGCTAGCGTGCCCGGGAAGAGATTTGTGGCCATCAGGGATTATCGACCTTTGATGGCTGGAGAGTTAGCGCTCGAGAAAGGCGACGAAGTTGAAGGTATGTTTCGTTATGGTGGAGTCTGAGATTAGATAAGATAAGATTAAATAAGAAACTTTATTTACATACTGTTGTTCCATTAGTATAAACTGGTTTAACTGTACGGCGGCCTGGTAGTGACACGCAGTGACACGTTCTAGAACTAAATTAAACGGCCAGTATGACCCCTCAGTTGTGTTTTTCTTTTCGAGTGGAAAACAAATTGACCGAGAAGAATCGACTCAACGCAAATGCTCTTTTCATTTTGCTTAACAATGATTCATTTTGTAAGGAACAATATCCAATCGAACACTTAGTCGAGTTTTTGTCGCTTTTGTGGTATTTATGTTGAGGTTTTAGCGATCTATAGATTAGAGGTCAGACGGAAGGTGATCTGGAACAACAGTAATCGCATTGCGTGATGTTATTTGTTGAGTGAATAGCAGAATTCACAGTTTTCAGAGATAATAAAACTGAGGCGTTTCAATGTTAGTTATTTGTATACATTAACTGATTGCTGAAGCAATACTTATTTGGCTTTCATTTCTCTCTCGTCCACTGTCAACTCGTAAAAACCCATTTATTATAAATCGTTCGGAATTACTGTGCCAATCTTATTGATGGGAGTAACTGAAAACATGCCATATTGTTTCAATAAGTTGAAGTTCTTTTTCTTGTTAAGTGGTGTAATTTGTTGTGTTTTCAGTGTTGTATGTTGGCGAAAAAGGCTACTGGGAAGGACGAGTGGGAAATTCAACTGGCTGGTTTCATCATTCATACGTACAAGAAAAGAAAGGAAAAGGTACGTGACTTAAATATTGCTATATTGGTTAGTTTCCCATATCACAGGCAGTCCAATCTCGTGATTCACTTAAAAATCTCTCCGTAAAACATCTCATCATCTGTGTACATGTGTGTATCCCTATTCTGCAAGGAGAAAAAAGTTTCCTTCGTAGCCGTTTGTTTTCGTTGTCAACCGTTGCGTGACAATCAGACTAACGGTAGTTCAAGTTGATTTACAAAAAAGGGTTTTCATTGGTACAGTCCCAAAGGTAGTCTCCGTCACAGCTGTTATTTGCATGTCACGCGATGATTCTCTCCACTTGTTTGGGAAAAGCGTGGCGTTACGCCCACATAACGGTTACGAAGGAGATGCTCTTCCCCACCTCTCCCCTCCCCGGGACGGCCGGTGATAAAGCCTAGGTGTATACGCTTAAATGCTCTTTCAGCTTTTCTTTGTTTGACTTTGTTGATTTTATTTGTAATTTGCCAGGCAAAAGTAGACCGAAGACACTATTTGGTCGGCCACCATCACACGCCAAAGGGTAGGTTTCTTAGAGTTCAACATGCAATTTCACGTCAGCATAATTCGTCAATATATTTATTATTTTATTGTTTATTTTTTGGCTGTTATTTAGCTTTACGACTGTTGTTAAATTAGAGTATTGCTAACGCTTAAGTTTATTATTAGCGGTCTTGTACAGATCTTGCTTTCCTATGTGTTGTATAAAGTGTTAGAAAGAATAGCGGTTTACAGCTTCCTCAGCCATTTGGGGTAAAACGGAGTATGCTAAGTAATGGTACAGTTATCTGTTAAGTCATTTGATTGTATCGCATCTCGCTATTTCAGTGATTTCCAAGATATGAACCATATTGGATTAAAGAACGGCGCTGAAGCTCCTCGTCTAGTTACTCTAAAAAGAAGCAAAGCTGGCTTTGGCTTTCAGATGAGAGGAGCGAATTGTAAGTGATCTGCTTCGTTTGTGTTTCAGCGCAAGGCTTCACAAAAGGCAAAGCGTTCGGAATCGTTGCGATAAGACCCAAATAGCGTGGCTATAATGGTTAAAATTCAATGATAACTTATGTTGTAACAATACGTATTTTTGCTGTACAGTACGTACTGCAGTCAAGAACTATTTTTTCAGTCAGATATTGCACGGGCTATATAGTCTAATATGCGAGTCATTGCCTACCGCCACCAGGATACGTTTGTTATCATGTCTCTGAAGATTTCACTGAGCTTAGTTAATTTTCGAGGTTGAGATTCCGGCCAAAAACTCAACTTGTACTTTTTTATGGAAAAAATGGCAGAAAATGGCAAACAACCAAAAAAGTTATAGGAAGCTTTGCCTTTAGTTTGTGTCAGGTCTAACACGTGAGCTATCTGAACCGTTTCAAACACTAAGAACAGAAGTATTTCACTTTAGATAGTGAAGATGGCGTTGTTGCTTACTTTAATATTTTCACCGACAGCGCAAGTTCCACGACTGAATTTCGTTCCAACCACTGAGTTCCCAGCTCTACAGTACTTTGGAGAACTTGAGAAAGGAGGACAGGCAGACGTGCAGGGTGTTAAGACAGGAGACTTCATATTAGAGGTCAGTAAGCGATTCTCCCTACTACAAGGACTTAAGGTTTAAAAAAAAAAAAAAAAATTTAAAAAAAAAAAAAAAAAAAAAAAAAAAAAAAAAAAAAAAAAAAAAAAAAAAAAAAAGAATTTAAAAAATAATCAATAATTAAACCCGGGAAAAAAAAAAAAATTTTATTAATAAAAAAAAATAATTTCTTTCAAAAAAAAAAAGAATAAAATACCGTGACATAGTCCCTTTAACTTGCACAATGAATTGCATTTTGCTTTATTAGAACCCCATATGAAGTCAGTGGTGTTTGTATTGTCAGGTCGAAAGACGGCTGATTTACTTTATAGCTATTAACCAGGCTCTCTGGCTAACGGTCATCTCTAGGTTAATGGCGAGGACGTTACCACAGCGACGCATGGTCACGTGGTGGAGTTGATTAAAATGAGCGGCGACGCAGTCACGTTGAAAATAGTAACAGTGAAGAGTCCGTCGGTGAATGGAACCGATCATTCGGACGGTAAAGGTATGTGTGGTCACGTGAGAAATCTCTCCCGCGATACCATTGCATTCCCCGGAGGAAAGGGTTAGTGGTCCCACATATAAGCCATGGGGCATGTGTTAATCTCGTACCCAGATGTTTACTCACGTCTCTCCGACTGTTGGGAAGATATGGGTAAGAGATTAGGCATGTGTTGCTGGAGGGTTGTGGGTTCGAATCCCATTTGGTTCTCAGAATGTTTTTTCTGAGTGTCCTTATGGTTGATTCTTGTACGATTTCTTATTTCGCAGTAACACTGTAAATGTTTTAATACTTTTCTAATCTGCAATGTGTAAGTATAACTGAAGTTGTAGCAAATCACTGGCCATTTAGTTGTAAGCTAACCATTTAAATCGAACTAATGATTGTGTTCTTCTGTTGAAGGTAATTTTAAATTAAAAGTGATGCTTATGATAATAACGTACTTCACCTTTACATCATACGTACCATCTTATTTCAACCTTTTTCTTCCTTCCCCTGACTACTACTCTGTCTTTGTTTAACTGTAGTTGTAAGCTAAATCAACCTGTTTCTTCCATTATTTTATATTGCAGCTTCATTCATGTTAACTCCATACGTTGTCGTCTTTTAGGTTCTAAACTTCCCCCGCCTCCTCCTAACCGTGACCCGTCAACGACACTGACCCTGGGTCGAATGACTACACTCTCTTCCAGTCGACCCTCGCTCTTTGGTTAGTACCCAGATCGTTTGTACAACTATGCACACGACCACCTAACTCTCGTTATGGTATAATACTTTGTTATAGTGGTTACACAAGAAGACCAAAGGAGGGTTAATTGTAAACGTTGTGGCCAGTACACGAAGAGAGTTTTCTTGATTAACCAATTTAACACTAAATTGTAGCTCTGTCCAGAATAACACTTATTTAATAAAACTTATCTCCAAAGTGCACTCACAGTTGATAAGGATCACATTCTTCAATGTCAGTAGTTCTTCTCTTTGTTTTATTATAAAGGGCGGTTTGGACTTCACACCAGGTTGCGAAAGTAACATTTTTCAAAAGGACAACGCGAAAAAAAAAATAAATATTGCTTGGAGAAATCGAACTCTCTCAAAAATAGTGCCGACTGTTCACTTATCAAAGGTGTTACAAAAATTTGACATGTCTGTTTTGCAGTGAAAGCGAAATAAGTTATTTGTGTTTTACAATCTTTTGTATTTTCCTACAGAGATGAGCATGGGTGATAGCTACGAAGAGCCCGCGAACTACCGCGTGGACAGCGTCATTACAGTGTCAAAAGAAAACCGCTGGCACAGTCTTCAGAGACAGAAGCCGCAGGCTCGTAAACCAGTGGGCGTGCAAATGAGAGGGAAAAATATAGTGAAACGCAATTCAAGCGCTGATCTTAGGTCTGGGCAAAACACTTATCAAAGAGCTCAGTCAGTGCAAAGCATGTTACCTCCATCTTACGACTCTGTTGTTGGTAAGCGGCCTCTGTCTGCCGCGGTACCTGTGGCCATGCCAGTCGTCCCTAACGATCCCAGGCTGCTACGATCGGTATCTGAGGATAACACCGCGCTATCAAAATACGCCTTGACATCGAAGTCAACTCCGAACCTAGACAATGCTATCAATGATTCTGACTTTATGAACGGTCACGGCTCCCCTCCGAACGAAGCGAAGCGTGACATGGCGTATAACAGGCCGTTTAGCTACGGTACTCTGGACAGAAACAAACCAAGATCAGCAAGCTCAAATAAGGTCGAGACTGTTGTAGCCACGCCTGTGAAAGCCACCGTGGTTGCAGTAGAGAGTACTGAAGCTAAGCCTGAGGTCACAGTCGTAGCAACTGCTGTGGAGGTCATCGAATCGAGCCCGGCAGTTGAAACAGCTGCCTCTAGAGCGTCAGTAAAAACGTCCGGTGGAGACGCGACAGTAGGAAACAAGCCAGACAAACCCCCCGTCCCGCCCAAACCTCAGAGTTTATCAGATGCACTTCAGGAAGCTGTCGCGGCTAGAGAACAACGGATGAGTCGGAAGAATTCCGCTCCTGAATTGGAGACCCCATCGGCTTTTAAGCTGACGGATCCAAGAGAAAGGAAGGCTAGTGCACCGTCGAAATTCAGCCCTCGTAAGAAGGTAGAATCATCCGAGAAAGTTCGCAGTGAAATTATGACTTGTCTTGAAGAGCAGTTCGTCGAAGATGATAGTAATGGTAACAGATCGTCAGTCAGAGCTAAGGAAAATGAACGATATAACACAATGCCTCGACAACAGGAGAAACAACAGAGAAATAACAAGGACAGTCCGTCTCCAAAGAGCGAACAGAATAATGTAAACAAACAACAGGGACTTGTAGTGGCTTCTTCAGCTGATATTTACCGTCGCTATACATCTCCGACCTCCCCAACACGTGACATGAACAGGCAGTCGTCATTGGATTCCGCGGAGTCTGCCCGTAAAAGTAGCGTGACAGGGAGTGACAAAACTAGCGTGACAGGGAGTGACAAGTTCAGGAGACAGTTATCCGAACCAGTCAGCCTCGATCGTCAACCAAGTGCTCATACAACTGCTAAACCGCCTGCAGCACCAATTCCTCCTCCGCAGCTTGGCGTCCGTGCTAAACCCGCTGTACCACCGCCACCTACTCTTCCTACTACAAAGAAAACTGACATGCCTGCGACGCCAGTCATAAAGGGGCTAATTACACCTGATGCGTTATCTGCTAAGAAATCGAAACTGAAATCTGCGGCCAAAGAAAATGCGGCTTTGTCAAAGGCTAACTCGCCGGTGAGGAAAGTATCAGCCCCAGCTTCTTCGCAAAATTTGGCCATGCAACATACCAATTTACTTGCAAAGGCTGTAGCTGCGCGTGCAGCTCGCATTTCGACCCAGTCTCATTCGGATACTGACTTGGTCACAGCAGGGCAGACCGAGAACCAGGCTAACAAGACTGGTGACGAGAAACGGCTTTATTCTCCGGAAAGGAATAACAACAGAATTAAACCGTTAGTGGTGGAGGCGAGAGCAGTAAATTCTCGTGGGAAACCTACCCCTCCTGTTCCGCCAAAAAAGCGGTTAAGTTCGCCAGACTTGAAACAACGCAGGCAAAAAGGACAAGAACTTATTGATCAAAGAAAGCTTTCGTTGTCAGGAGATCGCTCGCCTAATCGCGTGGGAGAACGGTCTCTTCCGTTTGACATCCCTGCTCCGGTCATGTCAGAGGAGGATCAATCTGTAATGCTTTTAGATGAGGTAATAAGGAAAGAAGCAGAGAGCGAAAACTGGAGTTTGAACTCTTGGAACAGTGGCAGTGATTCGAGCACAGAGATATTTGTTCCTCCGCCGGTATGGCCGGCGCCGGAGCACCATGAACTGAGCGTGGAAAATACTTCAAAACCGTGGTACGAGTGTAGCTCGCAATCAGAGGAGAGTATACCCAATAAGACATCTGAACCAGAGAGAATGACCAAGACTATTACCACAAAGAAAGGCTTTCAAATTAAGTTGACTATCGAGTCTAAACGAGAGGTCTCACCCAAACCTATAAGAACTTCATCTCAAACAGACTACAATGATATCGATGTTGTTGAACCGTTAACACCGAAACTAAGAGATTCTACGAGAACGGATTCCATCACTAGAACTGATTCACAAAAGGATACTTCTCTTGAAAAAGTGGCTCTTTTAGAGTCAAATATTGACGATGAGTTAAAAACGCCCGTACAAGATAAGACAAATGGGATTTCTAACTTTGAATTACCGCCACCACCTCTATTATTTACGGACTCTGTTGATGAACCATACACGGCGTTAGATTCCCCGCCGCTACCTCCCCCACCGGAGTTTTCTCCCAGGGAATCAAAGACTCCAGTATCTTACCCCAAAGAAGACCGCGAGAGGATTTCTAGCCCGTCGCCATCGGCAGGGAGCGATGATAGCAGTAAGGTAGGGTAGTGGTTCTCCGCTTGGAAAAGTAAAGGGTATGAAAAAATGAGAAAGTATGGCTGTATACCGCAAAATTCCGGTTATAAGCCCCCCGGTTATAGGCCCATCTACCTGGAAACAAAAAAAAAAATAGATCTGATTATAAGCCACGCTGCCGGATATAAGCCCCCCCCCCCCCACTCTGCTGGATGACATTACTGAACAGGGCTAAAAGTTGCTTTATTATGCGTTTTTAACTTACTGTAAACCGTATTTCAATCAACACTCCCGGCCATGGCTCGTTTCGAAACGCTTTTTTTGTTCCGCTTATAAGCCCTCCGAGATATACGATCCTCCAGTTATAAGCCCACACAAAACCCCTTACGAAGTTGTATAAGCCCAGGGCTTATAACCAGAGTTTTACGGTATGGCATATTGTGATACTTTTTCTCTACGGTAATCACTGCCTTGATAACGCCCTGTTAGATTCATTCTATTAGATTCCGCTTGGGACAGAAAATTGGGGCGAGGAGAGAATGAACCGAAAGAGTAGAAAAAATTTAAAAGCAGTCTTGACGATTGGAACCTTTCTCAGGTGCCCATGGCTGGGGGCATTTTTAGATAGAAGTACTCGTTTTAGAGGATTTGACGACATTTGTTACATTTGTACGTTTCTCGACATTGTAGAATCGTTTCTTTCGTAAAAGTAAGTTTTTTTCTCTGTGGTAACAGTTCTGTGAAAGTCTTCAGGGCTCTTAGACTTCAAATAATGGATGCACCATGTGGCTCGTGTTGGTAGTGACCCGACGAGTTCAAAAAAGATTTTATCTTATGTACAAACATATTTGTTTCTTTCTTATAGGAAGCAGTGTCGTTCACAGATATTTCGTCTATATTTAGTGGATATTCTCGGCCGATGTAAGTACAAGTCTTTTGTTGCAACAATTAACATACCTTTTTTTAATTTGAACGCCTAAGTTTGAGAGAGAGATATAAGAAAAAAAGAACCACAAATATGTAAGTTACAGTATGAAACACGATTCCCCACGTAACCGCGCTCCGCAACGATGATCTGTGAATTGATTTTCAGGTTGTCCAATTTTGCGGCCGTCATCAGTAAGTGTTATGACACAGTAAGATCTGGATCACCCTTCACCCCTCTTTACAACCCTCAACTTTATTGTGAATAAAAACTTTATATAGATCTTGTTTACAGCAGATCTCTTAATGATTGGGGGCTGATTAAACACTTGAACTGAACGTTGTCTGTTGTGGATTTTCTTTCAGGCAAGCGTACATGGACAAACCAGTGTTGGACTGGGATTGTGACGACGTGTGTAACTGGCTGGACTCTATTAACATGTCACAGTATAAGGAAACGTTCAGAGAAAACGACATCCAAGGGGCCCACCTGCCTGATCTAAACAAGGCTGAACTGCGTGAGTTAGGAGTCAAAAGCCTGGGACATAGAATGACTCTGGAGAACGCCATAGCGAGGCTGTCTCAACCACTCGAGTCCAACTGTTAAAGAGTAAAGAGAGGTTCGGTCTGTGCGTCTGTCTCAAGAATTCTCACATTATTTCAACTTCATTCAGTTTACATTGACATGCATAGTATCTATGCCGCAGGTTAAAGCCTATTTTTCTTGTTTCAAAGACGAAAAGGCAACTTCCGTTTCACGCAGTTCTCATTTAATTTTTGTACATGTGGCTTCAAGAGCCTTGTTTAAAAGTACCTTCTTTTTTAGAAAATCATATTTTCATGGGCGATAAAGCAGTTAGAATTTTTTATTATTTTGATATATTTTTCCATTTAGACAAATTGCTTCATATGTATGTCATCTTTGGAATTTAATTACAAATCGCAGGGATCCATCCAACTCGTGCAAAACTGAATGGGACATTTCCAGACAATAGACGCTAGTATGTGAATTGTATAATACAACAATTTTAAGTCATATTTACTAAACAAATTAAACTATTGTTGTCATTGGCGCACAAGTTCACAAAATGGAAATCACTTCAAATATTCACTTCAATTATTTACGCTGTGCTAAAGTAATAACTTTGACCAATGATCGAAGAGGTAGGTTTATAGTAGGACATTCAAGCGAACGTCAAGAGTATTTTTGTATTTATAGTTTCACATTTTGGACTTTTAGCTTAAAAATGTGTAGACATTTGCATGAATCGGAAAAGAATATAGCAAACGAATTTGTAAATATAAACCACCATTTTAAGACATTTTGTAACTAAGTCATAGAATCGGGAAAATCTTAAACGAGAGGGTTTGTCCGTGGTTATTGTCTGGCTCGTTTCTTTCTTGAATAAGTCCTGGAGACCAGGTGCCGTTTGTGCAATTGTGATATTTCTACGCGCTTCAACTCTTTCAAGATGTTGTAAAACAGTTTAAGTAGTCGAGTTAATTGTGTATTAGCACTTGTAAATGTTCGTATCGTTAGAGAACTTGCAAACATTTATTTTTGCATGCAATAAAGTCTGTATTTTTAAAAATAAAAATTGTGTAGTTTGTGTGGCTCTTGATTTGTTGAAAAAGGGCAAGGAAAAGAGAAGGCTACTGGGGGGGCGGGCGGCGCACAGTACGGCAATGTTTGGGGCTGTTTCACCAAGACTAAAGGCTTGATCTCCACTGAGGGGGAGACCTAGCACTAAAGCTTTGTTTTCGTATGTAGAGTAGATCCCCGACGGTTGGGAATTTCTGTGTTCCTCGAGCATCCCAGACGTTCCTGACCTATGAAAAGGAACTGGTTCACACGAGCGATACAAACGCAAACACAAATACAAGGAAAAACACACGTGAACGAGCATAACGCAAGCGCAAGGAGTGGAGAATATTCGGTTCATTTTCTTGCTCCTGGCTTGTTACGAAGTTTCGTCCAAGTTGTGTTCTCTCTTTTCGACGAACTCATTATATCATTTTTTAGACTTTTGCACGAAAATTCACTGATCCTTGTGGACCTAACCCGCGCTGAACAGCACAACTCTTTCGATGTAAATAAAACATTCAAATCTGCGTAACTCGAGTCGCCAGATGAAGTTTGCCGCGAAAAATGTACGGAGCGCCCCATGTTTAATGAGGATTATAACACCTTTTGCTATTTATTAACTTTTCTGAAAAAAAGTTTTTCCTCGATATCTCGCCACCATTTAACAATTTTACATTACTTTTTTCACCAATCTATAATTCAGTGTTTTAGGTTTAGAATGAGCAAAGAAAATTTTTTTCGCAAAATTTGGCCTCTGAAGGTCTACAGTAACCTTAACGGGACTATGTCACGGAGATTTTGCAGATTTTTGGTCTAAACGGTTCTGAAATTAGTGGAAGACAACCTAACCCATAAAAAAACCCCAATATCTTTGAACATCTAAAGGAAGATATAACCTTTTAAGGTATTTGTGGATAGAATTTAAGCTACGGCTATAAATATCGATATTTTGAAGACGCACGGAAACAATTTAAAAACGTTTGCCTAACGTTTTTAAATTGCAATCCTTGCGATTGCGATCTACGTGTGATTGTCGCCGCTTTGCATTTAAATTTGCGTTTGCTTAGCGTCGCACGTGTGAGCCAGGCGTGTCCCTGACAGTGTCGGATACAGTAGCGGATCCAGACCTTCAGATAAGTGGGGGCCTGATCATTCGGACCCTGCAATAAGATGGAGACCCGCTATCAAAAATACTTTTTCTCGGCCCTACGGCCTCTATTTAGCCTAAAAGTAAGGTGGGGTCCCAGGCCGCCCCGGCCCCTCCCGCTAGTTCCGTCCCCACTGAGATAGTCTAGGACAATTCGGGAAAATAGAAAGCGTATTTATTTTCCAGACGCTTCAGCTCCTCCAGGTTTCTGCAATGGACGTCTTCCGTGTCTATTTTGCGATCAAGTGAGCAAACACTAGGCCTGAATCAAAGAAATGCCCTCTCTAATAAGACTAATAACAAGTGAAATAAAAGATGATCACGAAATAGACATTCCCTTGCAAATATTGGGAACATCTGAGAAATGAAATCCCTGATTGTAGAGAATTCTCCCGACATTAGCACTAACCAGATTAGTGACTGAGGCCGCAGTGTTAAATCGAAAACACTTCGGGAATTTTTCGGGAATCTCTGGCCTAGAGCCGTTTTTTACCGACTCTGTCCTTCCTTCTTCATACAGACAAGGCCTCTAAAAACTATAACTGTTCACAGCTTCCCGGCTCTTTCTTATCGGGAAGAAACGTACAGCGGTTCAACGATCGGCAGTGATCAGAGAAAATAGGTAAGAAAATCAGGAACAAATGATTTTTCACTTCTAGGATCGGAGACTGTTTTTTTTTTTGGCTGACGAGAAGTTGACAAGACTATTTATAGAAACATCCGGGACATTTGATAATTTTGATGGAGTTTCCATGACTTCTTACACTACGTGTAAACTATTTTGTTTTGTCATTGAGGAGTTGCGTTTCGCCTTTGCCGTGAAGAGTTCTCTGACTCCGCAAAATGAGAGGTTTCACAGCACTTTTCGTTTCTGTGTTCTTCTTGGTAAACAGTGGAACATCTTTGGCCGATCTTGTGGCGGGGTATTCTGCAGTTAGGCCAGATCATCATCACATTGAAGTTAGGAAGGATGGTAATTCGGAGAGAAGATCCGAATCGAGCAGTTCGAGCTCATTTCATGTCAAGGTCGAATCGTACGAGCAAAAGACAGACGAGAAAGGAACCCATGAAGAAACAAAGATATACGAGCGGAAGAAACCAGAAGGAGGGAACGAAACCTCCAGCAGTAAGACAATTGAAGTGTTTCGATTTCCAAATGGAACTATTCAACGAAAGGTCAAAAACAACGGGCCAGGGATGAAGGTAAGCTTTCAATGTACAAACGAACGCTTCACTTCTGTTCAGATGTGTCTTTTAATCATCTTTTTAGGCTGATTTAAGTAGAGTTTTTAAACTATATATACAGCATTTATTGTCTTGCACGAGGGGGCATTCGTTTATGTTACGGGTACGTGTTTCATGCAAATTTCAAAAGCTTCAAGGCAGACTGGAGGGTTGATCGCATGCCGCGTATGTTTTGACTTGTAATCATGGTAACAGTTCTGATGCGAAAGTCGAAAATCATGAAAATGTGCACTTATTTAAAATGTGTTTTGTTGAGGTGGATAGCAAGTTTTAAAGAATATCTAGGAGTCTCCTTAATCAAACATTTATAGACAGTTGCATCTCATTGAATAAGAACACTTGTGATTGTTTTATACCTCGTTGTTCTTGTGACACATGTAAATGAGTTGGGCTGTAGGTGGAATAATCAATTACGATGTTTTTTTTGTTTAAGAAACTCCAGGTTTAAAGTAGATTGATTAGAGTTTATCAGTTCTTATGAGAGACATTTGATGATCTGTTTTTCTAGACTTTTGAGTGAAGTGCATTTATTTAACATGGTTGGAGATGATGAGAACAATTTGTGACACATGGCTTCACAAAATCAGCTTGATCCCTAGGAAGTAATAACATTTGAATTTATTTTATGTAAAAGAATCCAACTCCCATTTTTACTATTTGTTTGGTTTTCGCTGACAAGTATATGAAACAAATTGTGTTGTTTTATTCAATTTGTAAACAACCCTCTGTAACAGATCTGGTAAAACCTGGTTTTTCACAAGGGTTTAACAAAAAGTCTCCCGTGACAGTCAAAAATCCACCAGGTTGATCCAATTCTTAACCAGGGAGGCCAAAAATTAAAAAAATGCTAAGTTTGTTCAGTTATTTATGTAATGCCAAGAAACATATTGCATGAAATTTTAAAAGCAGAATGAATCGTTTGTTGTTGTTATATTTCTCCATCCTTACAAGGGCATGTGAGGTCCTGCCCTTGGGTCTTTTCTTAGGGATGGGTGGCGAATGGTCCTTCAAAAAATGCGTCTTGCAAAATTTTAGCCAATATTCCGGGGTCTCATCGTCTTGAATTTTTCTTTGAGGCCTTCTTGGAGTCTTGATGTCTTTTGCAAGGCTAAAAAGGTCTCTGAGGCTCGCAGAAAAGATATCAGTCTCGCCGTCTCGCAAAGTCTCGCATTTACCATTCAACACCTCTTTAGGGGAAAAAAGAACCTTTTGTATTTCAACATAAATTCTTGCCGATTGCAAGTATAGTAACCAAGCAACCCTCAGTGAGATTTTAGTTAATTGATGTAGGTGATATTAATCTGATTTTCCCTTTAGAATAAACGGAAAAAAAAACGTTTATTTTTTAAGATTACCAAATGTGTAAAAGCTTTTTAGCTAAAACAGACCTTATTAGTTTAATCTTCTTTTAAGCCAGGGCTGTATCTAGTAAGAGGCTTTAGACAAGGCACCTGCCTCGTCTAGCTTTCTACCAAAAATTAAAAAAAACAAAATAATTATGTTTTGTTGGGAAAACAATCCTTAGTTGAATAAAATTGATTTTTCTCAAGAATTACCTCATGAAAAATGTCTCTCAAAGAGTTTCAGAGCTTCTAGATTTCAAATTTTCTAGAGGGCTCCTTTAAAACATGATTTTCTGAATTGTGCATTACTTCTTTTATAATTTTAGGCTGATTGTACCAAGAAAGAAGACTGCAGTGCAGATAAATTCTGCAGCAAACTCACCTATCAGTGCCAACAGTGTATTGATGGTTTTGGATGTTTTAATGACGACCAGTGTTGTGGAAAAAAAGTTTGCAAATTGGGAACTTGTAAAGTTGAACCAGGTAGGAATTCAGATAAGGGTTAGCCCACTGCACAATAATAATTATTGTTGTTATGCTTAGTGTTAACTCATTTTTAGTCCCCCAGAAGGATGTCGTGACTATTGTAGGTTAGTTAGTTAGTTACTCCTCTTCATGCATGGGTGCACATAAGGCCTCAACCAGATAGCGCCATTGGCTACGGTCGGCTGCTGCTCATTTGAGGTGGCCCCATGTCCATTTCAACCATCCGTCTCCAAGTTTCTTTTGGGTGTAACAACATATACAGTACATGTATTTATACCCTTTGGTTGGGTCTGGGACCCTTCGAGAAAAGTATACAATACAGCAAACGTCAGGAACAATGCCCCTAGCCCCCAAAACAATAGCAGCTGCTAATTACACTAGAGAATTACAAGAAATTGCCAGCTTGCAAGAGCTGCTACACTACTGCTTTTTATGCATGGTGGCAAAGTACCTTGCACAAGAACTCAACTGTACTCACTTTTTCCGACAGTATGGTGTAGATAATGTTATCCAATGGGTAAATCACTATCCAGTGGATACAAAGTGTAAGTGTCCACAGAATATACTATGCTATTCACTGGATAGTGATTTATCAGGTGGATTAAGCATTGTTTACCCTTTGAACAAGCAAGGCTTGAGGACTCTAGTTAAGCTCAGGCTGACTGCTGGCTGTTTCAGTCTAGTGGTCTAGTCATTAGGCTACACACCCCTCACTTTCCCACATACATGACTGTTTTATTTTTCTGTTCTTCAGAGCATACAGGTCTTGCTGATTCTCCATGTGATGATGACAGCCAGTGCAATTCAGGTCTTTTCTGCTCTGTCCATGTGTTTGAGGGTGGAAAGTGCCAAGAGCTAAAGAAGGACGGAGAATCGTGCACCAAAGGAATTTTATCAAGAGACCCACCTAAATGTACTGAGGGTCTGCAGTGTATGCGGACTGGGTAAGTTTGGCTCTGTGCTTTGTAGACCTTGTAAAGCGTCAAATTGTGAGGTTTCACCCAACTACATGTATTTCAAGCTTGGACTGCATGGGTGTAATGAGGTACAGTGAACCCCGCCTTACGGCCACCTCGTATTACAGTCACCTTTTTATCTTTTTTCTTATAATATGGGGCCAAATTTCAGTGGCCTGTTGGTGGCCGTATTAACGGGGTTCCACTGTAGGAAGAAATGCACAGCCTCTTTCCCTATTGCAAGTATAGATAAAGGGGTCTGGGCAAAACCTGCTACGATACATTTACAAGGACTGGTGCCTTTGATTAAGCAATAAAAGCAATGTCAGCCAGTTATGATATTTTGGTGTTGTATAATGTACATGTCTACTTCAAGATAGTATTTCCCAGTTGACAATAATTCTTGCGACACTTGTACTTTACATTTTACTGTATTGCTATCGTGGGCTACATGTTATATTTACAGGGTTGCCACGGTCAGGGAATAGCCAGGGAAAAACAAAAAAAAAACCGAGGACAGGGAAAAGTCAGGGAATTTTGCAAAAAGTCAGGGAAAATCTTAGTTCTTGTCAAAGTCAGTGAAAAGTCAGGGAATTCAAATGCCATGCGTTCAAAATCCCGTGAAAAACCTAAAGAGATCGAAAATGAAGAGAAGAATATCGATGGTCTGCAGAAGAAGCTGAAGCAAATGTAAAAGTGGATTTTGTTTATTTGATAATTCGCCTATTGCAAGGTCAGTGAAAATTGTTTTGAGGTCAGTGAAAAGTCAGGGAATGTTTTGGGTTCTAATGAGTGGCAACCCTTGTATGTCATTTCTTATATTCTCGTACTAAATGTGGAAGCGCCAGTTCTTATCATTCTCGTCCTTCGTTTCGTCCCCAGGTTTTTCTCCAGCAGATGCCTCAAAGAAGGAAGCGTGGAAGACAAGTCTCCAGTGGAATCGCCTTTTGATTGGTTCAACGATAATGACTTCTTCCATCGCAAAAAGTAGAACTGACGGGACATCTTTCCGCTTGCGAAATCAGCTGAAAAGAGAGTAGCTTCTTAATTTGACCGATTCTATCAACATGTGCACGTAGTCAAGAGGAAACTAGACATTCAACTTAGATTTCTATGCTTTAGATTAGGGGAATACAATCTATGAGTGAAATAAGTTCCTTGATATTTACTCAACAATGAAATCATGTTGTTGCATCAGTATTCTAACGTGTTATAGACTTCTGTACGCGTTACATGTAGAAAATTGGGCTAACATATTTATGTAGTTGAAGGCTTAGTTTGTACAAAATAGAAAATCAGTATTTATTGTGGCCTGTCAGTTAGATTAAAGGTTTTTAGACTACCACCTTGAGTCAATAGATCTTTTTATATCTGAAATGACCCCCAACAAAACATTGCTGGGGCACAGACCATGATTCGACCACATCCTCGTAATCATTGATGTGGCTGACCCAGCCATTAAGGAGCTTATTCTGGTTTGGATTTAATCTTTCTGAATAGGATGCTAGTCCTTACGCAGGATAGCCCCACCACCCTCCCCCACACAAGGTACCCAATATACTGCTGGGTGGAGAGAGGCACTGAGAGTAAAGTGCTTTGTCTAAGAGCACAGGACAGGAACCCCGTCACTAGGGCTCAAAATCAAGGCATGTCCTTCTGGAGCTTGACGCAGTAGCCGGTTATAGTTTAAACGCTGAATATTTCGGATGGCAAACTTTACGGAAATTATTCGACGAGGGATGGAAAAAAAGGAAGAGTCATAGGAAACACTCGTAAACAAGCCGTCTGATGGGAAAATACTAAATAATGCAAGTCCCTTTTAGTGAAGAGCCTCTTGAGTGAATTTTACTGGAATTTCACACAATGTTTGCTTAAGCGGTCATGTAGAAAATTCACCTTTAATCGGGCTATGACTTGAAACTGGATTTTAATCCAAAACTTCCTCTGTATTGGCCAAAATAACCTTCTAATGTAGAGAGAATCTCAAACGATAGCCTGTTTTGTGTAAGCCACTTTAAACAGTGATTTTCTTTAACAATATGAATGGCAAGAAATGTCTGGTTGAAACGGATGGGTGCTCCACACAGCAGTCTAATTAACACAAGCACCAGGAAGGCTTCGGCTTTTTGCAGTGTCTTGGGAGTAGTCAATTGCAAGTTATATGTCTGATTTGTTGTTGAATAGCAGATCGTTAATTGGCCGTCCAAGCAAAGGAAGAAAACTCGTAAGTACGGGAATATTTGTCATTATTTTAAATTATATTCAATCATGACATGATCTTAACTTTTGCCCCAGTTGTACCATGCACGTTTTAGGTCACTTTATTTGCTTGTTTGTTATGTCTTTATTATGTCTTCAGTGAACCGTGGAGCCAACACAATTAAAGTAGAATAAGGTTGCAAACGCCCTTTTTAAAAGAGCCACATTATAGTTTGTCATGTTTTTGATTCACCGCACTGTTACTGCAAACTGCTGAATACTGCAACTTATTTCATAGCACAAAAATCCATTACCGTAAAAGCCTTCAATAAGCTGCCACTTAAAATGACAAAAAGCCAAGAAAAGCTGTCCATTAGCGACAATTCCAGTTCAATTATCTCAACAGATTAATAATTAAAGTTCTTGCAACAAATTGCGTTAGACCACGTGCGTGGCGCACTTTATTTAGATTATATAACAAGCGACCAACTGATCACTGTTTTAACTTCAAGTGGTGCGAACCGGCCTCGAACTTAACTTCGACCACCGAGATGAACAAGCTAATAGTTTTGCTTGTGCTTTTAGCTTTGACCACACTATGCATTGAAGCTAAAAAGGCTAAGAAACATGAACTAGCTGAAGACCAGAAGGAAGTCGAAGAAAGCAAAGAACCCGAGACCGAAGAGAAGAGCGAATTTCCGGGTTTCGCGCTCCGCATTCCGATTCCAAGTTTCGGTGCCCTGTCTCATATAAGAGAACAGCTGGAAAACCTCTTCACAGGACAGAAGCTCGCTGATGGTGGTAAACCCGGCAAGACTAAAACCACGACCAGAACAAAAAATTCAACTCACGGTCCGTTCAAGACTTACAGTGTCACATCGGAGACTGTATCCGCCGATAACAAGAGCTCACCACACATTCTGTCCAAGATTTACAAATCTATAACTACCCTTGATAAAGACAAGCTTCCCAAGGGTAAGAATGGAAAAATCAAGCTACTATCTGCTATGGAATTCGACTTCGGACCATTTGGACCGCAATTCCGTGATGATCTTGATGGGCAGGTAAGCTAGGGCGTTCTTAAATCTTCAAGAAGTGTTCAGAGATCGAGTAAATTAACTCTTACACGTTTTTTCCATAAGATTTTGATTTTTCAGCCAACGATTCAAACGGTTTTATTTGTTCTTTGAGAAAGTGCATCGTCTCGTACGTGACAGCCTTGATTATAGCATGTTTATCTGTTGGTGGTTTACTGTCTATCGTGTTTATAAATACGACTGATTTTGATTTTATGTAATTAAGTCTGTGTTGTAGAAATTGGAAAGAGAGTTATTCGGTGAAATCACTGTTAAGACGAAAATATTTCTTCAGTTTAGCTACACAAACTTTATGACATAAGATATTTTTTTGGTCTTCAGAAACTGATAGCTTTTGACAGGTACCGGCCAAGAGACCTGCTACGCCAAATATAGAATGTTAAAGTGTCGTTGTTTGCAAGATGAAAATAGCTACATTAACAGCGGAAAGTCTCAAATAATTAGAATAAAATTATTTTAAAATACATTCAATCTTCAGAGAAAGCTAAAAAGCAGTTTTTAATTTTTAGTGACACCATCTTGTGTGTAGGTTATACGGACCGCCTGCTTCAGGCTTCTCCGGCCCAAGACTGTGCAATTACTGATTAATCGAACGAGTAAAGTAAACGAGCAACACAATTTGACTTTAAATCACAAACGAAAAATCATGTTTTCGACCGTCGATACATATGGGTTATTGACCAAGAGTGAGGTCAAGATGGCAGGATATTGGCCAAGTTCTTTTTTTTGCGTGTTTATGGACCTCGACTTCGTCTCGGTCCATAAACACGCAAAAAAAGAACGAGGCCAATATCCTGCCTTCTTGACCGAACAAGCTCGGTCAATAAAGGATTTATTATATGACTTTTTTCGAGTACTGAAAAGGAAGCCAGTTGCATGCACAATCAATGGCGCACGCTAAAATCATTTAATTGGTTTAAAAGTTTAACGAGTGACTGTCAAATTCTTGAATGAATCGAGACGAAATAAAACGACGCTACAACAGCGAAATTTACCTCTTTTTTATAACCCTCAAAAGGATATTGAAATGGCTAAAATTGCAAATCAACGTTGACTTTGAAGCCTTAAAACAAGAATGTCCATTCCATCTGGCCGCCAGCTTTTGATTATTGGACGTTTTGCAGAGTATTTGCTCGCTTCAGGCGCTTTAGTGGTGCAAGCCTGCCGTCACGGTGACTCGAGCTGAATATTGCAATTGTGATTGTTGAAAGCGTTTGGGACTTATAAATTCACGGGAAGAGCTTGAACTTTCCTACATCATTGATTTAAATGTTCGACCCGACCTTATTCGACGTGAGCGTTAGAGGCTTTGGTGAAAAGATGTTTTAAAAGCTTACATTGCCTGGTTCGCCGTGCCGACCGCTTTCTCTTTTAAGATTTACACAAACGACAAGTTTGCCGAATTCTTTATTCTTCAGGTATGTCACTGTCAGACTTCTCTCCCTTTTCCACCGAACAAAACCGATATCATGTCTTCAAGTCGCTTTGCGTTTTAATTTTTGTATCTATAGCTGGTTGTTGTGGCAAATATAATTCACGGAATTCGTTAACATTTGTTGTTTTTGAAATTAGTTTGTTCTCGTTTGCTTCAAAACCTATTTCTTTGTAATAGGACCCTCTTTCGCTAGAAACAGGCAGAAAATATTTGTGTTGTTTCGGTAAATGGTTTCATAGCTCAAGTTTACGACGGAAAAGCTTTTTGTAGTAGCGTCGACGGAGCAGAAAAGTTTTTTTTTTTTTTGCTTCAATGCGGGAACACAGCGGGCGATCCCGAGCGGTCAAGATGGCTCCATCTTGACCGCTCTGGTAGCCAATCAGAGCACGCGATTCGTTTCATCTTGACCGCTCACGGAGCTAGTCATATAATAAGTGAAAGTTATTCCAGCTTATACAGCGACTGGAGGTTTATCTTATAAAACACTGACCGTAACCATGGCAACAGTTTGTACAGTTAATCAACAGCTAAACAAAACAATCAATTTAGCTATTGTGTTATTTTTGTTGTTTTCCAGTTAAGTCTGATGTGTCTGACCAATTTAAAAAACCCATTTTTTAGTTATAAGAAGTGTTTATATAATACTGATTGGATGTTATTTTTTCAATCGTGAATCTTCAAATTCAAATATTCAATATAGACACTGTCGCCTTCTTTTTTCCCCACATTCCTTTTACATGGAGTTTTCCGGTGTTCGAACAAGAAGGATTCCTATTCCTATTTGGCCACTAAGGATTTTTAAGTTGATTAAAATCAACCTTAAAATTGATTTTGTATTTTTATGTTTCAGAAATGCGCCCAATCTGCAGACTGCAAGAAAGAGCAGTACTGTGACGCGTTCTTCAGCGTATGTAAGGACCGTTTAAGCGATGGGGCAGCATGCACGCAGAAGGACCAGTGTGATGGCAAATATAGATGTACCTGGGGCCGCTGTATAAAGAACTCTGACGAAGGAAGTTCAGGTTAGAACTAGTTTGAAATATAGATATATTTTTAATGAATTTTCCCTGTTACTATCTCTTCTGTTGAAAATGTGCCAGGTACGAGCCCACTGACTCTTTGAAACCCTCAAACAAAGGACGATCTGAAAGTGCAGATCAAAGATTACTATCTAACAGTTATTCGTACGTGATGACAAGGATAAACACGTAATACAAGCATAGAAGGCTGTATTTTAAGCACCGCCTTTTCAATAAAGTGTCTAAAATCTAGATAACGAGTTGAAATGCAAATGATATTGAACCTGGCCATGGGAAATAACTACGAAATATATAGACTGGCATTTTAATACGCCGGAGCACCAAAAAGTGAAATGTTTTTCTTTTAGTTGTATTTCTATTGCACATTGCAGTTCCCTTTTGATTTTCAACCCCTCCGTGTAACTATCACACCATTTGAAGCCGAGCAGTTTACTCGAGGCTGTTCAGTTTTTTCTTATTTTCGTATAATATTTATGTATTTTTAATAAGTTTGTTTTAACTGTAGCTTCTAATAGCTTAATTTTTTATTGTTATCACGTTTTCGTTCCTTTCCGCTCTCTTCTTTTTGGTTGTATAGAGGATAATACATGGTTGCATGGAGATCTCCAAGCAACCATGTATGATTCTGTTTATTACGAGGTTTTTGACGATTTTCCGAAGATTTTAAAAATGTTGTACGTATAGGTCGTAGGAATGTTTCCCAACATTTTCCGAACTTTTCCAAAAATTCCGAAGATTACTGAAGATTGCCGAAGACGATCCGAAGAGGTTTCGACTAAATATAGATAAATATTGCTCATTCAGCATCAAAACATGGCAAAGTCGTCAGCAAGTTACGTGTCGAAATAAATATCTTCACATGTAAAAGATCTTTTAAAGTTTAAAGATATCATTTTTCACAGCGAAAGAAATCCTGGTAATTCACCATTCACTCTAGTTTATATAATAAAATTGTTTATTCACTCGATTCTCTTCACCGTTAACGTTATCAGCACATATACTGTATTAGCATATACTTAACAGTGGATAGTGTCAAGAGAAAATAATGTTTTTGGCGCGCGCTGTAAGCAGCTGAAGAAACAATTTCTACATTTTAATTTCGGAGAAAAGCTAGTTTCCTGGAAACAGATCTGGCGATAAAACATCTACTTTGTAACGAAACCGTACCAACAAAAAATATTTTAAACATTATTTCATTTTAGCTGTGCCGCAATTTAATACAAGTAAAGTGGTTACGTTAATGGTTACTTGAAGTTTCGTCGTCCATTCTACGCGTGGCGTAAAAGGAAAAAAACGTACACGACTGAATTAAATAACAAACAGATATTGACATATTTAAATGTCAATATCTGTTTGTTATCTGTTGTTTGTTATCTTTTTGCTGTTACGGCCAAAATTTAAAATTAAAATTTTGGATGAAACAGCAATCCATTAACAATTAAGCCTGATTATAAATATAAATAGATAACAAAACCCAAAAGTTCTAATTGTTTCACCGTATTCTTAGTCTTCGGCTGACTCGACATAACACGTCTAAAACTTAAGTCTAAAACTTAAAAAAGAGGATGGAAAACATAACAGAAAGTGGTCAGCTAATGAAAAACAACGATCGTCCTGAAACGATTGTGATCATAAACTGCATCCTTAATGCTCCACTGATGCTCATATCCATTATTGGAAATTCACTGGTGTTGGCTGCCATATTGAGAACCCCTACACTTCACTCACCGTCTATAATGTTCCTCTGTAGTCTGGCTGTGTCTGATCTTTTCGTTGGCCTTGTTCTGCAACCGCTTTACATTGCATATGAATTAACAAAACTTAGTTCCCTGTACCAGCCAATGACCACGATCGCCGTCACCGGAGTTGGTGTCTCTCTTGGTACAATAACAGTCATAAGTTTGGATCGATTCCTGGCTCTTCACTATCACATGAGATATCAGAATATGGTGACCATGCATCGTGCAAAGTATACTATCGCAACTCTTTGGTTGTTAAACTTCCTTGTATCATTCTTTGCTTTTTGGAAAATTACCTATTATTATTTTGTTATTGCTGTAAGCATTCCTATTCACCTCTTGCTTTCTACTGTTTGTTATGTCAGAATTTATCGTATTGTTCGTCGGCATCAGTTACAAATCCTGGCTCAACAACACGCTGTTGGAAATTTAAATGACGAAAGCAACATGCAACCATCGGCGAAAAGTGCCAAAAACACTTTTATATATTACATCGTGATGATTTTGTGTTATACACCACTATTCATTTCCATGACAATTTTATTTTTTTTCTACGATCGTTGGACAGTTGCTTGGAACTTGACCGATACTGTTGCATTTATGAATTCGTCTATTAATCCATTTTTATATTGCTGGCGCCTTCGCGAGCTTCGAACGGCAGTCATAAAGACAGCAAAGAAAATGTTATGCAAGAGGACGGAAGAAAACTTCCCTAGCTAAGCGCAGCTAATAGCACGTCAAGTTAGTAAAGAAGACATGTTATTTGTTTAGGTGTTTATTTTTAGTTAGCATGTTTAGTTTTTGTGGTTAATTATTCCAGATTATTAAAGCACTGAACAGTTATCGCACTACTAACTACTAAGACTACAGTGTATTGCGCAACCCTCTCTCCCCTCTTTTATTTCTAAAAAGAATATTTTAGTTAATTTTGTAGCGGCACAATCTTTTGTTATTCTAAAACTTATTGTATCAGTTGTTTAGCACCTGCTCTAAGAATAAAGCCTTCGCATAATAGCGAAATATTGGTCCTTATGGCGGTAAAAATAATGTCAATAGACGGTCTACCACTTGCTCAGCTCGTGTAGGCCAAAATTAGTTGTCGGAATACTATTGGCTACAACTAAAATGAAAAATTGTCCTGTAAATAACGATTTTGAGTGCTGCCATCAAGCGAGATATTCAATACCATTTTCCTTGATATTAAAGATCCCTGAAGATAGCATTAGTCAAACCGAACATTTGGATCAAAAAATGAAGGTCCCTGAATACGAGACATGTTGCAGGGACGAAATCACGACAGGTCCACACAGAAGGAAATGTGTCAGAGACATGCAACGCAGCAAAAACGTGCCAGGCACAGGCCCAACTCTCTAAAACCGACTATAACAGCAATTTCTTTAGTGCATGATGGCTAGGATGAAAAAATAATAGAAACATCTAGATAGCTAGTTGAAGTTAAATATTCGTAATATCAAGCATTAGAAATGCCAGTGATATTGCAAATGGCCACAGGACAATAATAACGAGATATGTAGATTGGTATTTTAATACGGCGGAGCACCAAAAAATGTACAAAAAATATTTTTATTGGACAGAAAGTATCATGTAAAGAAATTCCTAACAAAAAGAAGCGGAATGTCAAAAAATGATAATTTTTTTCTCTATTGGTCTTAAGTAAACAACTCTAGAAACAATTTCTACATTATAATCTCAGAGATTAGTTTCCTGGGAATTAAAAAAAACATCTGCTCAGTAGTTAAACCTTTATAGTAAGAGAACACATTTTTAAATATTATTTTATTTTAAATGCGCCACTCGTAGCAGTGAACTTTGAAAATCCTTGATTTACGATATAACGTTTTTAACCTGAATGTCGTACATTCTACGCGTGGCGCGATTCATAAAATGTCCAGGAATTAATTAGCAAATTACCATTTAAATTTTGGCACTGGCAACAATCCATTAACCCTTTCTTAACCTAAAGAGCTTAAATGGATTACAAACCCTACGTTCATTGGTGGAATCTATTTCTCTTATATGCTTAGTTTTCGGCAAAAACTCAACATTGCACGTAAACCGCGCCCTTAAGTATTTTGAAACTTTATAAAAGAGGATGGAAAACATGACAGAAAGTGATCAGCTTAAGGAGACCAACTATCGTCCTGAAACTATTGTGATCATAAACTGCATCTTTAATGCTCCACTGATGCTCATATCCATAATTGGAAATTCACTGGTGTTGGCTGCCATATTGAAAACCCCTACACTGAACTCACCGTCCATAATGTTCCTCTGCAGTCTGGCTGTGTCTGATCTTTTCGTTGGCTTTATCGTGCAACCGCTTTACATTGCATATGAATTAACAAAATTTAGTTCCTTGTATGAGTTAATGATCGCGATGTCCGTTAATGGAGTTGGTGTCTCTCTTGGTACAGTAACAGTCATAAGTATGGATCGATTCCTGGCTCTTCACTATCACATGCGATATCCAGATATGGTGACCACACATCGTGCAAAGTATACCATAATAACTCTTTGGTTGTTTACCTTTCTTGTATCATTTCTTGCTTTTTGGAAAATTACTTATTATTATTTTCTTGCAGCTTTTAGCATTCCAATTTATCTCTTGCTTTCTACTGTTTGTTATGTCAGAATTTATTTTATTGTTCGTCGGCATCAGTTACAAATCCTCGCTCAACAACACGCTATTGGAAGTTTAAATGACGAAAGCAACATGCAACGATCAGTAAAAAGTGCCAAAAACACTTTTATATATTACATTGTGATGATTCTTTGTTATACACCGCTATTTATTTCCATGACAATTTTATTTTTCTTCTACGATCGCTGGACAGTTGCTTGGAACTTAAGTAATACTGCAGTATTTTTGAATTCGTCCATAAACCCATTTTTATATTGCTGGCGTCTTCGCGAGCTTCGAACGGCAGTCATAAAGACAGCAAAGAAGATGTTATGTAAGAACACCGAATAAAACTACCTACTGTAAGCGTAGCTAATAGCACGTAATGTTAGTAAGGAAAAAAGTTATTCTTTTAGGTTTTTTAATGTACCAGTTAATTAGACTACATGTCGTGCAACCGATAGGATAAAGGTTTATTAGTGCACGAGTCAATAAAGTTGCTTTTCTTGAATAAGACTACAGCGTGTTGAACAACCCTCTGTTTTTGCTTGATAGAATATTTAACAAGCCTTTGTCATCCTAAAACTATTTGTATAGGTGTTTAGCACCTGCTTTAGGAATAAAGCCTTCAGAGAATGGCAAAATATAGGTTTTTAGGGCGTGAAAACCATAATGTTCTCCATTTTAATAGCTCATTTTAGGCAAGTTAAGTAGTCGAAATACTATTGCTACAACTAAATTTTAAAAATGTCCTGTTAGTAGGAGATTTGAGTTCTGAGTTACACAAGACCATATATTTGATATGAAAGATGCCTGAAGATAGCAATAGTCACACCAGTAAGTGGGTCAAAAATAAAGGTCCTGAAAAAATCACAACACGTACACACAGAAAGAAATGTAGCAAAGACATGTATTATAGCAGGGGAGGTGTCGCTTGAAAATGTTCCCGCTACACTTTGTTGTGTATGTACATGTTGCGTTTTTGCCCTGCTACAAGTCGCTGCAACCTATCGTGTAAACGACTCACTTAACAATCATGGCAATCATAACAATCATGGCCATAACAATCATGGCCATTAGTGTCGGAGGTCTCCATGATTTGGACAGAAGATGGCTATTTGATGACCATACACGTTACATCTAACATTTGTGCCAACTTTGAGGCAAATTGTAATTATAGAGCATAATCAGCTCCTGGGTTTGGATTTCAGTTTTGCTGTAGTTAATTGCACTTGAACAGTCTAAGTGTAACTTGTCACATTGGGTCAGAGAAACAGAAATATCCTTTTGGTTATATTTAGTTCCTTGCCTCGGTAACTTACAATTATTGTCATCTGGCGAATGTACAAAAAACACACCCCACTCCGTTCCAGAAGCATTTATTCCTCCGTTGTACTTCGCGAACGTTGGCAATTTCGGATTGAAATTTGGTTTGGACTTTATTTGGGTAGCGACGGTAAATACCACTGCCGTAGCTTCCTACTTTGGGATGAAGGTTAACCCCAACGTGTCTTGGTGTGCGGAATGTTTTTTTAAGTGCGGCACGCTGAAAATTGCAAGAGCAAGGAGGGCTTTATTTGTAAACTCGTTGCAATAAACTAAATAATTAATCAAGGTAGCGACCTAACTACTCCTGAAGGCTTTTTGCAAATACGGATAAAATTTCCATATTGAAGTTTCGTTTACAATAATTATGATATTCAACCAAGATCAAACCCGGATCTTTCTTAAAAAAACTGTTATTTATATAACTACTAAAAGGAAACAAATGTCCAAGGTCAAATCTAAGTAATTAAATGTTTGAGTCACTTCATTGCAAACTCTTTCTATTTACTCCTGCAGTAGACGTTTTGTAGGAAACCTTTTGATACCTTGACCATCATTTTTCAACTGAATTATTATTTGTAGGTACATTCTGTGACTCAGACAGCGAATGCCATTCCACTGACGCCGAGGAACTAAGCTGCAGGGAGCAACCCGACATCAGTCGCTTCAACCGTGTGTGCATGGCCAAGCTGGGGGAGGGAGCTACGTGTGGACACTCCAGCTTGTTTGATCTCTTCAGAAGAGCCGAGGACGTGTCCAACTACTGCAAAAAGGGGCTGGTGTGCAGGACTGTTGGGTATGATGTTATTGTTACTATTGTGCATGCTTTTGCATAGAAATTCTACAAAATACATAAATCCGCTGGTTCACGTATGGGAGTATGGGTGTGTCATAACACGACACAAGACCATCACTCTTCAAAGGATGGATAACGCTATATCCTCCAGATAAATCACTATCCAATGGATAGCGTAGTTTGTTTTGTGGTCTTTTGTCAACACGTTTCCACTGGATAGTGATTTTATCCACGCCTTGAACAACCGGGCCCAGGAAAAAGACAAAAAAAGCACTGGTTATAAAACACCAATCTTCGTAGGCTGATGTTGGTGCTTGATCGAATAGCGAGGGTTTTTATGTTATTATTTTTCTTTAAAAAAAACTGCAAGAGCTATTACGTATTTGCATAGCTTGATGCCAAACATGTGTTTCAGAGCTCTTGAATTCGGAATTAAAGTCTCTGAGTAAATTTTTAACCCGCAGTTCAGGTTAACACAAGTTTTCGAGTTCTTTAGATCTGAAAATCACTTTCGTGTTTGCGTGCGGGCTATATGAACGCGGGCTTGTTTTTTGAAGATATCATATCTTCCTAAAGTGTAAGATGCAAGAGATCAGTTTAAAGAGATTTGGTGGATTGGCAGAAGAACGGATTGGGTATGTCGGGGGAGTCACACTTCACGCACTGTTTTGACTATCTACTGAATGTAGCAAATGACAAATTTAATTTTGCAGAATTATTGATTGACAATATTGAAAATATAAGATGCTGATTAGTCAAATTTTTCTTTCACAGGTTCTTTGGACGTAGGGCCTGCATCCGAGGCTACGAGGACAATTCAGAGGAGGCAAAGTCAGATGATGAAGATGATGAAGCTTCCAAAAAGGAAATAAAATCAAGCAAGGACAAGAAAGAAGACAAGAGTAAAAAACTCAAGTTCTAAGAAGCAAAAAGGTTATGGACCCAAATGGAAACAGCCTAGAGATAAAAATAAATAATTGATTTGTAAAAACATTAAACTAAAAAATATAAATAAAGCATAAAATCGTAATTTGACATTCACTTGTAAGAATTCGTGCTGTTTCCCTCCTATCCAGTAGTAAATCAAGGTGGCTTTGTTTCTTCAGTTGCCCTTCAATCTTTCGTTCGTCAGGCTGCAAACGTTTCTGTATTTTATATAGCGACTGTTATCTGTAATAATATCGATATGAACTGCAAAGTACACTTTACAGTATGGGGGGTTGTAAACAACACAAGGGCGATGATCTTTCATTTGCTTAAAATGTATATCCGCAGTACAAATATATGAATTTCATATATTCATTTCATACAAGTGAGCCTATCATCGGAGGAAGGGAGGGGTAGGTTGGCTTACATGTGGTGGGATTACATAGCCTTCCATCCAGTGAGAGTATCAATCCTCCCAATCTCTTCATGCTATATCTTCGAAAAGCAGATTTTCAAAAGCCCTTGATCCCACCCGTTGGATTGGAACAGTCGAACTTTTTCTTCATCTTCACACTAATTGCTGCATACAGCTACAAATGAAACAATGCCTTCAATATTCCTCGTGAAAGTTGCAAAAGTAAAATAATGAAAGTGTCTCTGTGCGAAAAGTGATAGTGCAGCATAGTGCGTACACGTGACATTAAACATGTTTGTTCACAGAATGCGTTAATTCTAAGTCAAACTGTCATTGTGTGTGCAATATAAATGGCACGTAATTGCACTGTATGCTTACTGTTCTGTTAAAAATCGATGAGTCATTTTGAGGTGCTTGCGTCGGGTAAGCACTCTCTTTTCTGTTGAAAATGTGCCAGGTACGCGCCCACTGACTCTTTGAAACCCTCAAACAAAGGACGATCTGAAAGTGCAGATCAAAGATTACTATCTAACAGTAATTCGTACGTGATGACAAGAATAAACACGTAATACAAGCATAGAAGGCTGTATTTTAAGCACCGCCTTTTCAATAAAGTGTCTAAAATCTAGATAATGAGTTGAAATGCAAATGATATTGAACCTGGCCATGGGAAATAACTACGAAATATATAGACTGGCATTTTAATACGCCGGAGCACCAAAAAGTGAAATGTTTTTCTTTTAGTTGTATTTCTATTGCACATTGCAGTTCCCTTTTGGTTTTCAGCCCCTCTTTGTAACTATCACACCATTTGACGCCGAGCAGTTTACTCGAGGCTGTTCAGTTTTTCCTTATTTTCGTATAATATTTATGTATTTTTCATAAGTTTGTTTTCAACTGTAGTAATAGCTTAATTTTTTATTGTTATCACGTTTTCGTTCTTTTCCGCTCTCTTTTTTTTGGTTGTATAGAGGATAATACATGGTTGCATGGAGATCTCCAACGGCAACCATGTATGATTCTGTTTGTTACGAGGTTTTTGACGATTTTCCGAAGATCATCAGTTTTAAAATGTTGTACGAAGGTCGTAGGAATCTTTCCCAACATTTTCCAAACTTTTCCAAAAAAATTCCGAAGATTACCGAAGATTGCCGAAGACGATCCGAAGAGGTTTCGACTAAATATAGATAAATATTGCTCATTCAGCATCGAAACATGGCAAACTCGTCAGCAAGTTACGTGTCGAAATCAATATCTTCACATGTAAAAGATCTTCTAAAGTTTAAAGATATGATTTTTCACAGCGAAGGAAAATCCTGGTAATTCACCATACACTCTAGTTTATATAATAAAATTGTTTATTCACTAGATTCTCTTCACCGTTAACGTTAACAGCACATATACTGTATTAGCATATACTTAACAGTGGATAGTGTCAAGAGAAAATAATGTTTTTGGCGCGCGCTGATTGGCTACTCAAACTCTAAATATGCTTTGCGCGCGAGAAAATTGTAATCTTCAACAGGAATAACTTAAACTAGTCAAAAAGCATCCTTTTGTGCTATATTATCTCACTGTTTTAATATAATTACTAAAACAACTATTTACTATTTATCCACTTAGCCACCTCCACTTCGGTAAAAAGTTGTTAAATATCTCAGTTATGTTTTCGCTCATATATCTTTGTATTCATCTGATGTAACAAACTCGATCGCTGGCGGCTCCTTCAATAAACTGTGCTGTTGTTTGCGTCTCAACTTAGAATAGAAATGTTTTCTATTCGGCTAAGCCAGAAAAAGTAAAAACAAAAAGTAAAAACAATATTCCAAGTAAAAGAAGTGGAACGTCAAAAGTAATGTGGGGGGGAAAATAAAAATAAAAGACTGCGAAAAAAAAACAAAAAAAAAATTTAAAATTATTTCATTTTACTGCCGCAATTAAAAGTAAAGTGGTTACGTTAATGGTTACTTTAAGTTTCGTCGTCCATTCTACGCGTGGCGTAAAAGGAAAAAAACGTACACGACTGAATTAAATAACATATTTAAATGTCAATATCTGTTTGTTATCTGTTGTTTGTTATCTTTTTGCTGTTACGGCAAAAATTTAAAATTAAAATTTTGGATGTAACAGCAATCTATTAACAATTAAGCCTGATTATAAATATAAATAGATAACAAAACCCAGGATTCTAATTGTTTCACCTTATTCTAATTTCGGAAACTAGAAATGCTAGTTTCCTGGGAAAAGATCTGGCGATAAAACATCTACTTTGTAACGAAACCATACCAACAGAAGATATTTTAAACATTATTTCATTTTAGCTGTGCCACAATTTAAAAAGTAAAGTGGTTACGTTAATGGTTACTTGAAGTTTCGTCGTCCATTCTACGCGTGGCGTAAAAGGAAAAAAAACGTACACGACTGAATTTAATAACATATTTAAATGTCAATATCTGTTTGTTATCTGTTGTTTGTTATCTTTTTGCTGTTACGGCCAAAATTTAAAATTAAAATTTTGGATGTAACAGCAATCCATTAACAATTAAGCCTGATTTTAAATATAAATAGATAACAAAACCCAGGATTCTAATTGTTTCACCTTATTCTTAGTCTTCGGCTGACTCGACATAACACGTCTAAAACTTAAGTCTAAAACTTAAAAAAGAGGATGGAAAACATAACAGAAAGTGGTCAGCTAATGGAAAACAACGATCGTCCTGAAACGATTGTGATCATAAACTGCATCCTTAATGCTCCACTGATGCTCATATCCATTATTGGAAATTCACTGGTGTTGGCTGCCATATTGAGAACCCCTACACTTCACTCACCGTCTATATTGTTCCTCTGCAGTCTGGCTGTGTCTGATCTTTTCGTTGGCCTTGTTCTGCAACCGCTTTACATTGCATATGAATTAACAAAACTTAGTTCCCTGTACCAGCCAATGATCACGATCGCCGTCACCGGAGTTGGTGTCTCTCTTGGTACAATAACAGTCATAAGTATGGATCGATTCCTGGCCCTTCACTATCACATGAGATATCAAAATATGGTGAACATGCATCGTGCAAAGTATACTATCGCAACTCTTTGGTTGTTAAACTTCCTTGTATCATTCTTTGCTCTTTGGAAACGTGCTGCTTATTATTTTGTTATAGCTGTAAGCATTCCTATTCACCTCTTGCTTTCTACTGTTTGTTATGTCAGAATTTATCGTATTGTTCGTCGGCATCAGTTACAAATCCTCGCTCAACAAAACGCTGTTGGAAGTTTGAATGACGAAAGCAACATGCAACCATCGGCGATAAGTGCCAAAAACACTTTTATATATTACATCGTGATGATTTTGTGTTATACACCACTATTCATTTCCATGACAATTTTATTTTTTTTCTACGATCGTTGGACAGTTGCTTGGAACTTGACCGATACTGTTGCATTTATGAATTCGTCTATTAATCCATTTTTATATTGCTGGCGCCTTCGCGAGCTTCGAACGGCAGTCATAAAGACAGCAAAGAAAATGTCATGTAAGAGGACAGAAGGAAACTTCCCTAGCTAAGCGCAGCTAATAGCACGTCAAGTTAGTAAAGAAGACATGTTATTTGTTTAGGTGTTTATTTTTAGTTAGCATGTTTCGTTTTTGTGGTTAATTATTCCAGATTATTAAAGCACTGAACAGTTATTGCACTACTAACTACTAAGACTACAGTGGATTGCGCAACCCTCTCTCCCCTCTTTTATTTCTAAAAAGAATATTTTAGTTAATTTTGTCGCGGCACAATCTTTTGTTATTCTAAAACTTATTGTATCAGTTGTTTAGCACCTGCTCTAAGAATAAAGCCTTCGCATAATAGCGAAATATAGGTCCTTAGGGCGGTAAAAATAATGTCAATAGACGGTCTACCACTTGCTCAGCTCGTGTAGGCCAAAATTAGTTGTCGGAATACTATTGGCTACAACTAAAATGAAAAATT
This sequence comes from Oculina patagonica, assembly GCF_052425735.1. Lineage (NCBI taxonomy): Eukaryota > Metazoa > Cnidaria > Anthozoa > Scleractinia > Oculinidae > Oculina > Oculina patagonica. The sequence continues at coordinate 30,088,791 of NC_135759.1, read as the reverse complement.
GTCCTGTAAATAACGATTTTGAGTTCTGCCATCAAGCGAGATATGCAATACCATTTTCCTTGATATTAAAGATCCCTGAAGATAGCATTAGTCAAACCGAACATTTGGATCAAAAAATGAAGGTCCCTGAATACGAGACATGTTGCAGGGACGAAATCACGACAGGTCCACACAGAAGGAAATGCGTCAGAGACATGCAACGCAGCAAAAACGTGCCAGGCACAGGCCCAACTCTCTAAAACCGACTTAACAAATATTCTGGACGTTGACCTTGCGCGACCTGAAAGTGCAGATCAAAGAATATTATATAACAGTAATTTCTTTAGTGCATGATGGCTAGGATGAAAAAATAATAGAAACATCTAGATAGCTAGTTGAAGTTAAATATTCGTAATATCAAGCATTAGAAATGCCAGTGATATTGCAAATGGCCACAGGAAAATAATAACGAGATATGTAGATTGGTATTTTGCGGGGCCCCAAAAATACAAAAAATATTTTTTTGGACAGAAAGTATCATGTAAAGAAATTCCTAACAAAAAGAAGCGGAATGTCAAAAAATGATAATTTTCTATTGGTCTTAAGTAAACAACTCTAGAAACAATTTCTACATTATAATCTCAGAGATTAGTTTCCTGGGAATTAAAAAAAAAAAACATCTGCTCAGTAGTTAAACCTTTATAGTAAGAGAACACATTTTTAAATATTATTTTATTTTAAATGTGCCACTCGTAGCAGTGAACTTTGAAAATCCTTGATTTCCGATATAACGTTTTTAACCTGAATGTCGTCCATTCTACGCGTGGCGCGATTCATAAAATGTCCAGGAATTAATTAGCAAACTACCATTTAAATTTTGGCACTGGCAACAATCCATTAACCCTTTCTTAACCTAAAGAGCTTAAATGGATTACAAACACTACGTTTATTGGTGGAATATATTTCTCTTATATGCTTAGTTTTCGGCAAAAACTCAACATTGCACGTAAACCGCGCCCTTAAGTATTTTGAAACTTTATAAAAGAGGATGGAAAACATGACAGAAATTGATCAGCTTAAGGAGAGCAACTATCGTCCTGAAACTATTGTGATCATAAACTGCATCTTTAATGCTCCACTGATGCTCATATCCATTATTGGAAATTCACTGGTGTTGGCTGCCATATTGAGAACCCCTTCACTGAACTCACCGTCCATATTGTTCCTCTGCAGTCTGGCTGTGTCTGATCTTTTCGTTGGCTTTATCGTGCAACCGCTTTACATTGCATATGAATTAACAAAATTTAGTTCCTTGTACGAGCTAATGATCGCGATGTCTGTTAATGGAGTCGGTGTCTCTCTTGGTACAATAACAGTCATAAGTTTGGATCGATTCCTGGCTCTTCACTATCACATGCGATATCCAGATATGGTGACCATACATCGTGCAAAGTATACCATAATAACCCTTTGGTTGTTTACCTTCCTTGTATCATTTCTTGCTTTTTGGAAAATAACTGCTTATTATTTTCTTGCAGCTGTAAGCATTCCTATTTATCTCTTGCTTTCTACTGTTTGTTATGTCAGAATTTATTTCATTGTTCGTCGGCATCAGTTACAAATCCTCGCTCAACAAAACGCTGTTGGAAGTTTAAATGACGAAAGCAACATACAACGATCAGTAAAAAGTGCCAAAAACACTTTTATATATTACATTGTGATGATTCTTTGTTATACACCGCTATTTATTTCCATGACAATTTTATTTTTCTTCTACGATCGCTGGACAGTTGCTTGGAACTTAAGCGATACTGCAGTATTTTTGAATTCGTCCATAAACCCATTTTTATATTGCTGGCGTCTTCGCGAGCTTCGAACGGCAGTCATAAAGACAGCAAGAGAAATGCTATGTAAGAACACCGAATAAAACTACCTACTGTAAGCGTAGCTAATAGCACGTAATGTTAGTAAGGAAAAAAGTTATTCTTTTAGGTTTTTTTATGTGCAAGTTGCGTTTTTATGGTTAATTAGACTAGATTTCGAACAACCGATAGGCCAAAGGTTTATAACACGAGTAAATAAAGTTGCTTTTCTTGAAAAAGACTACAGCGTGTTGAAGAACCATCTGTTTTTGCTTAATAGAATATTTAATAATCCTTTGTCAAAACTATTTGTATAGGTGTTTGCACCTGCTCTAAGAATAAAGCCTTCGGATAGTGGCAAAATATAGGTTTTCAGGACGTGAAAAATAATGTTCTCCATTTTAATAGCTCATGTTAAGCAAACTAAGTTGTCGAAATACTATTGGCTACAACTAAATTTTAAAAATATCCTTTGAGTAGTAGCTTTGAGTTTTGCCATACAAGACCATGATTTATTTGATATGAAAAAATGCCTGAAGATAGCAATAGTCACACCAATAGGTGGCCTGGGTCAAAAAATAGATGTCCCGACACACAGAGGGTCATATGATAAATTCAGGGACAAAATCACAACACGTACACACTAAAGAAAATGTAGCGAAGACATATAGCAGGGGACATATCGCTACAACATGTTCCCGTTACACGTTCTTGTGTATGTACATGTTGTGTTTTTGTCCCTGCTACAAGTCGCTGCAACCCATACCGTATAAACGGTTCATTCCCATAACAGTCATGGCCATTAGTGTAGGAGATCCCCATAATTTGGACAGAAGATGGTTATTTGATGACCATACACGTTACATCTAACATTTGTGCCAACTTTTTTTGAGGCAAATCGGTAATTAGAACATAATCAGCTCCTGGGCTTTGGATTTCATTTTGCTGTAGTTAATTGCACTTGAACAGTCTCAATGTAACTTGTCATGTTGGGTCCGAGAAACAGAAATATCCTTTTGGTTAGTTCCTTGTCGGTAACAGACATTTATTGTCAACTGGCGAATGTACAAAACACACTCTCCCCTCCCAAAGCATTTATTCCTCTGTTTTACTTCGCGAACGTTGGCAAAGTGGTTGAAATTTGGTTTGGACTTTATTTGGGCAGCGACAGTAAATACCATTGCCGTAACTTCCCACTTTGGGGTAAAGGTTAACCCCAACGAGTCTGGGTGTGTGGAATGCTTTTTTTTAAGTGCGGCACGCTGGAAAATTGCAAGAACAAGGAGGGCTTTATTTGTAAACTCGCTGCAATAAACCAAATAATTAATCAAGGTGGCGACCTAACTAAATACACCTGAAGACTTTTCGCAAATGCGGATAAAATTTTTCATATTGAAATTTCGTTTACAATAATTATGATATTCAACCAAGATTTAACCCGAATCTTTCTTAAAGAAACTGTTATTTATGGATTTAGAAGGAAACAAATGTCCAAGGTCAAATCTAAGTTATTAAATGTTTGAGTCACTAAATTGCAAACTCTTTCTTTTTACTCCTGATGTAGACGGCATAAATGTATGCACTGTGGTGCAAGAGATAAGTGAGGCCAATAGTCCCTGGCCTCCGGCGAAACATCCGATGAGAAGCGGCTACATTATACTGAAGTCGTTCTGTAGGAAACATTTTGATACCTTGACCATCATTTCTCAACTGAATTATCATTTGTAGGTACATTCTGTGACTCAGACAGCGAATGCCATTCCACTGACGCCGAGGAACTAAGCTGCAGGGAGCAACCCGACATCAGTCGCTTCAACCGTGTGTGCATGGCCAAGCTGGGAGAGGGAGCTACATGTGGACACTCAAGCTTGTTTGATCTCTTCAGAAGAGCCGAAGACGTTTCCAACTACTGCAAAAAGGGGCTGGTGTGCAGGACTGTTGGGTATGATGTTATTGTTACTATTGTGCATGTTTTTTGCATAGCAATTTCTAAAAAAATATATAGTTCCTGGGTCGCGTATGGGAGTATGTGTGTGTCATAACACAACACAAGACCATCACTCATCCCGGTTGTCAAAGGATGGATAACGCTATATCCTCCAGATAAATCACTATCCAATGGATAGCGTAGTTTGTTTTGTGGTCTTTTGTCAACACTTATCCCCTGGATAGTGATTTTATCCACCCCTTGAACAACCGGGCCCAGGAAAAAGACAAAAAAAAGCACTGGTTATAAAACACCAATCTTCGTAGGCTGATGTTGGTGCTTGATCGAATAGCGAGGGTTTTTATGTTATTATTTTTCTTTAAAAAAAAAAGAAAACTGCAAGAGCTATTACGTATTTGCATAGCTTGATGCCAAACATGTGTTTCAGAGCTCTTGAATTCGGAATTAAAGTCCCTGAGTAAATTTTTAACCCGCAGTTCAGGTTAACACAAGTTTTCGAGTTCTTTAGATCTGAAAATCACTTTCGTGTTTGCGTGCGGGCTATATGAACGCGGGCTTGTTTTAATTACTCTTTACTCTACTTTACTTTGGGAATTACACAGACTTTTGAAGATATCATATCTTCCTAAAGTGTAAGATGCAAGAGATCAGTTTAAAGAGATTTGGTGGATTGGCAGAAGAACGGATTGGGTATGTCGGGGGAGTCACACTTCACGCACTGTTTTGACTATCTTCTGAATGTAGCAAATGACAAATTTAATTTTGCAGAATTATTGATTGACAATATTGAAAATATAAGATGCTGATTAGTCAAATTTTCTTCTTCTTCACAGGTTCTTTGGACGTAGGGCCTGCATCCGAGGCTACGAGGACAATTCAGAGGAGGCAAAGTCAGATGATGAAGATGATGAAGCTTCCAAAAAGGAAATAAAATCAAGCAAGGACAAGAAAGAAGACAAGAGTAAAAAACTCAAGTTCTAAGAAGCAAAAAGGTTATGGACCCAAATGGAAACAGCCTAGAGATAAAAATAAATAATTGATTTGTAAAAACATTAAACTAAAAAATATAAATAAAGCAAAAAATCGTAATTTGACATTCACTTGTAAGAATTCGTGCTGTTTCCCTCCTATCCAGTAGTAAATCAAGGTGGCTTTGTTTCTTCAGTTGCCCTTCAATCTTTCGTTCGTCAGGTTGCAAACGTTTCTGTATTTTATATAGCGACTGTTATCTCTTCTAAGTCTATGACTATCTGTAATAATATCGATATGAACTGCAAAGTACACTTTACAGTATGGGGGGTTGTAAACAACACAAGAAAAAAAAAAAAAAAAGGCGATGATCTTTCATTTGCTTAAAATGTATATCCGCAGTACAAATATATGAATTTCATATATTCATTAAAAAATATTATCATACAAGTGAGCCTATCATCGGAGGAAGGGAGGGGTAGGTTGGCTTACATGTGGTGGGATTACATAGCCTTCCATCCAGTGAGAGTATCAATCCTCCCAATCTCTTCATGCTATATCTTCGAAAAGCAGATTTTCAAAAGCCCTTGATCCCACCCGTTGGATTGGAACAGTCGAACTTTTCCTTTGACTCCGTTCCCACACAATTGTGGAATTCTGATACACTTCATTTTATCTTCATCTTCACACTAATTGCTGCATACAGCTACAAATGAAACAATGCCTTCAATATTCCTCGTGAAAGTTGCAAAAGTAAAATAATGAAAGTGTCTCTGTGCGAAAAGTGATAGTGCAGCATAGTGCGTACACGTGACATTCAAACAAAATAAAAAAAAAAAAAAAAAAAAAAAAAAAAAAAAAATATTTAAAATAAATACCCTAAACATGTTTGTTCACAGAATGCGTTAATTCTAAGTCAAACTGTCATTGTGTGTGCAATATAAATGGCACGTAATTGCACTGTATGCTTACTGTTCTGTTAAAAATCGATGAGTCATTTTGAAGGGGTGCTTGCGTCGGGTAAGGTGTGGCCTCGCATATTGAATTAGTATTCCTTAGGTAAGATAAGAAATTAAAATGTTCTATTTCAGGTGATTTTTGACTATATTATCTTAAACAGAGCAAGAATTTGCTACTAAAGGAAATCATTCTTTCGTGAGGCAGGACTAACATCCTTGGTGGCGACTTGCTCAACAGTTGTTAGTAAGTTCGTCATAAAAATTGTGAATAACATTAAAGCAGAAGCTAGCACGAAGAAATCATGCTGGAAAACATGATGGCAGGGCGTGTCTGAGGTAAAACGTTTTCTTTAAATGCAGCTGTAACAATAACCGTTAAAAAGATCGTTGAATAAAAGCATCTCTAAAATAGTTCAAATACTCGATATTGAAAACTTTGCCACAAAGAAAGGACTGTTTATAGTGCTTGTATGGGCGGTTAACCTGTACAAGTGATACGATGTTTTTGCTAACTAAACACAAACTAAGCTGGTTAGACAATATTTGTGAGTTTTTTTCTTGTGCTGATTGATTTAAAACCGTGAATTTGGAATCTTTATGCGACCAGAGGACATGACCGGGTGGTTGCTCTGATGCATTGCTGATTAATGTTCCGTTAATGTTATGCTTGACTTGAAGATGTTATCTGTTATTTCCATGTAAACGTTTACTTATACGTGCAGCTTATCACATGTGCTCTCTTAATCAAAATTCTTGATCGGAGAGGCTTGACGGAGTGCTGAATATCTACTTGGAGTAATTATCAATAATTTAAATGTTCTGTTATGAACGCGGTTTTATTTTTTTTTTCTGACTGGCTAAGAAGTTACGCCGGAGGAAAAGTAAACGGGTAAATTTCAAAACACGATCGTTCAATATACCATGCATAAAATATTTCGTTTGTTGAAGTCTTACAAAGTGCGTGTTTGCATCTGCGGAAACCGTTAAAAAATTGCGGGTAGCATGCAACATTCACAAACAGACTCGATGATTTCCAATATATGAAGAACAAGCACTTCAATAGCTGCACGATATGAAATACTTTGTATTTTTGGCCGCCTTTGGCCAGTTTCTAAAATTAAAGGTGTGTTCATGCCATTTTCCGAAGAAAGAGTCGCTAATTTAAATTGGCTTTTTAATTTTGATTGAATTTGATTGTTATGGGAGCATGCTGTGAAGTAAACTTCATACCAGTTGACGATCTCAATATCTTAACTGATAACTAAAAACCTTTAGTAACGGTATAATAACCATATTGATATCGTGTGGCGTTATAGTTTCCACTTGAGCTTGAGTGATTGACTCTTGTTGACCTGACTTGATATACCTGGATTTTTGGGATGGTATTAGATGATATCATATTTCTGTATCCCAGGGATCATTCTAAAATCGGTTTTTTGTTTTTTATTTTGAATTTTTCCATCATTTGTGTCACTAGCCTTGGTAGGACTTGCTACACACAATTACGAAACGCATCGCTACCTAGAGAAGAAGCTCGAGCCACAACTCTCGCTAGTGTACTTTGGTAAAATAAGAATCTCGAGCAACAAGGCAATTTTGATATGCAGTAAAAATATAAAAAAACTCGTGGCTTAACAACAAACAGATAAAAATCTATACATCGTGGAAAATAATACGTGCAATATGGAACGCGTTTACAGCTAGATAGTGGGCACAAAATACGTTAATTAACTGTCAATCAATCAAACTGTCAACATTTGACATGTGAAGTATGCTAACGACATGTGTTTGAGCAGTATGATAAATATCTTCTTTAGAGTTTTGGAGGAGTTATTCTGAAGGTGCTCGCGTCGGGTTAACTCCTAGCTAGCTGGAGAAAGGTAAGGTGTGGTCTCGCATTCTAAAGCATTACTGTTGCTTAGATAAGATAGAATTGTGGAAATTAATGTTGGAAATTTAATCCTATTGTAAAGTTCCATGCAATTTCAGTTCACATCAAGGCAAGTGTAAGGTTTTGCCACTCCGCTTTAATAAGGAATTCATTTGTTCACAAGATATGAACATCTCTACCGATCGCTGACTTGCGGTGTTGCATAGAGAAGGTTGAATTGTGGAAATCAATGTTGGCAAGTAAATTCTATTGCACAATTTCACACAATTTTGGTTCACATCTCAGCCGGGCTAGTGTAAAAAATTCATTTGTTCACAAGGTAGGAACATCTCTACCGGTCGCTGACTTGCACGCCTGGTTCAAACTTAAATGTGCATAAGTTAGGATGGGTTGATCACGCCTGATGGTGAAGCTTTGAGCAAACAGCTCAAAAGTCATGATTCTTCGACTCCATTTGTTAAGTACTGAACAGTTACCGTTAGAAACATTTTGCACTCTAGATTAAGGTATCTCTGAAAAAAAAAAACGTTTTTACACGATATTGTTAACTCAATACGAAAGAGCTGTTTATAGCGCTTGTACAGTTTACTAGTAGTAATTTATGCCAACCACACATTAAGTTGCCTAAAAAATATTGAGGAGTTTGTTACCAGCGCTAGTTTGCATCATACCCACGAGATAAACCAATTTATTTTGGGGCGAATAGGAAATTTGAAGTATAGAAGGCTAGCGTAAGGATTTGCCACTTAAGGAATTCATTTGTTCACAAAGTAGGAACATATTTACCGATCGACTTTCAGCAACATTGTGGTTAATCGCATCAGTTATCTTGTTAAATTTAACATTAGTCAGGATGGAGTGATCAGTGACGCTTAAAAACATGATCATCGGCCGGAGCTCTGAGCAAACAGTTCAATTGGCATGATTTTTTACTCCTTTTGTAAAGTACTGAATAGTTACCGCTAGAAACATCTTCCGTATTAAATTAAGGTATCTCTGAAATATCGTTGAAATACGCGATATTGATAACTTAATTCCCAATACAAAAGAGCTGTTTATAGTGCTTGTATAGTTTACCAGTAGTAAAAGGACGTTTATGCCAACCACGCACTAAAGTTTCTTCAACAATAATGCGGAGTTTGTTTTTTAGCGCCGATAATATAAACTCATACCCATGAGGTAAACCCATGTATTGTGGGGCGAACAGGAGGTCGGAACTGAAGAAAAATTGCTTGCGTGTATATGCGTCAGTTAATGTCATGCTTGCGAGAGCGCAAAATAGAGGCGGGGATATTTTCAGTAATTTTCATGTAAATGTTCGGTTGTACGTGCAACAAATCACATTTTCTCTCTTAATAAAAATTCATGATCGACACAGCTGTACTAAGAATGAAGTGACAACACTCAACAACATGTAGATGTAAACTGAATTCAACTTCAGACATTCTGTAGAACTTAAAATTAGTTTATCTGACCAGCCACGCAAGTTTCAAAGTAATTCATGCGATTCCGTTGCAATAAAGAAACAAATACCGAGTCGTGACTGTTCAAAATATCTTCCTTTTAGTCGAGTATCTAAGTGCTAGATAGCACGATGAAATCAAAACATTTAATCGATATTGAGGGTAACTGTTCAACATATAAAACTGTTCTTGCCTCATCGTTATTTGTCAATCAAAATGTGATATTATTCTAGACGCGTGGCAAACAAATATGCTTTCGAGAAGGGATTGCATGTCCGTAAAAGCTCTTTGAAGCCACTTCCTTTTTACCTTTGTTTTTTGGCGTTTAAGTTGCCTATATGTATGGATGTTTAGTTGAATGAAACGTATCACCTCGTTTTGAAATCGGGAAATTCCGAGTTAGTGTAGCAGGACCAATTTCACTCGTTTCCTGTTTAACATAGCCACGCAATGCGTGCAAGAGATATAAGGCGTCTAGATAATTAGACCTCTTTCTCCGATAACCTTCATTTCTTGTTATATTACGTACTATTAACACAGCTAACCATTAAATAACTATGACTCTGTAATAGAGCCGAAATGTTGTGTTAATATCAGTTTTCTTGTAAATAAACCAAAACTCAGTTTTTGCAATGATATCATTTCTCGGCCATGCCGTTTTAATTTTGTATTCGAAATTGTCAGATGGCTCTGCATTACGGTACAATAAATGATGTTTATTGCGAAATAATTTCAAAACAATCTTTGGAAAATAATAAAAAGCAAAAAGGAAAAAAAGGAATAAAACAATTGACAAAGGACGAGGTAGGGGACTCGACCACACAGCCTTTCGGCCAGCTCTCGATAAGCTGACATGGTGCTGACGCACTGAGTTGAATGAATAAGTTCTGTGTACAAAGTCGTGGCCAACTTTCGCCGAAGTTGTTGAGGCAATTCTTATTTTTTTCATTTATGGTCGTATTGAACTGAATGAAGTGAACTGAAGTGTGGAAAGTTTAACATGATTTGTCCTGGCAAATCTTTTTTTTGTCAGTTCAGTGCAGTTTTCGATTCTTGTTTCATAATTAATTTTCCGAGTTCAGTGGCTCAAAGCCACTTTGATCTTTGTGTGATTTGTCATAAGATGTCTTTAAATTTGCATGAGAAAACCTAACACACTGCAACATTTTTTCTTACTTTTTCGTATAAGCTAATTTTAGTTTATTTTTTTGAATTATTTTGACTCTAAAGGAATTAAAATTTCGGAAATGCAAACCACCGGTGAAACTCAAATAGCGCTCTACTCATTCCTCCTTGTTATTTCTTCTCCGAGCTTGTACTCGTGACATAATTTCTCTATGTGCTTGGTTGGCCAACAATGAAGAAAACTTTTATTTTTTTTCACCTAATCCCACGGCCAAAAAAAAAAAATAAATACTTAAAACCTTTCAAAATAAAAAAATCCCTCTAGACAATTGTCCTTTCTAATGTGAAAACGGCCATACCACAATATGGCAATGCTTCATCAATATTATCGTTTGTCTGATCTGTAGGTTTTTCAGGGAGAATAAACATCTTAGTGAAACAACATGGAGATTTCGTACTCGTGGTTCATCGTTTGCAGCGTTGCGTTGTTCCATCTTTCGGTTCCAGTGGTCAATTCCAGGGGAGTTCCTGACATGCAGCTTGGAATCAAAGAAGAGACAGTCTTCAACGATGATGAGATGGCAAATGAAGTAAGCATATTATAATTACTAGATAAAAAGTCATTAAGGAAGGAAAGAAAGTTGGACATTCAGGTCTGGTGTGTAATGTTGGCTTTTTGTGTGCTTAGTATGCTTTAAAAAGATACCGTAAAATTCCGGCTATAAGCCCTGGGCTTATACAACTTTGTAAGGGTTTTTGGGTGGGCTTATAAGTGGAGGGGCTTATATCCGGGAGGGCTTATAAGCGGAATAAAAAAATCGTTCCGAAACGGGCCACGGGGGTTGATCGAATACGTTTTAAGTTAAAAACGCATAATAAAGTAACATTTGCCCTGCTCAGTACTGTCATCCAGCAGAGGGGGATTTATATCCGGGGGGGAGGGCTTATAATCGGATGAATTTTTTTGTTTCCAGGTGATGGGCCTATAACCGGGGGGAGGGGGCTTATAAGCGGAGGGGCTTATAACCGGAATTTTACGGTATTACAACATCGAGAATCATTTAATAAGTTGAACAATGCTCCGGGCCAGAGCGTGCGTATAACATGTTGTTGTTGTTAATCTCGTATTTTTTTTTGCAGGAGGTGATTGAGGCTGACTTATCTCCCAATGATGAAGATGCAGTTCCTTATCGGCGCGGGCTTGCCCCAGGCTACTACAAGCAGGAGTGCAACGCACACAAACCTTGTCCCTCCGGTTAGTTGAATTATTGTTTGTACGCATGCATTTTCTTTTATTGCTGATTCATGCATAATATTTGAAGGAAGTAACAACGGCTATTTAATTGAATGCATCGAAATGTATAACTGTGCTTAGAATATATACACGTATCAGAAGATGATGAACTGATATTAATAGCTTATAATTAGTCATATCTACTGAGTGAAAAATGAATTGAATGGAAGCTAATAGTTAACTATTACCTATTATTTTCCTAACTAATTTTAGGAACGATAAATTGATCAGCAGAGCTGTTGGGTTCGTGAAATTTGGATCTTAACCGCCGACCGGCTAGCTCAGTTGGTAGAGGGCCGGACTGTTGTGCGGCAGGTCTCGTGTTGGACTCCCAGACCGGACCAACAGCAAAAAAAAAAAAAAAAAACATAAAAAAAAATAAATAGATATTATATCTCCTCCAAAAAGAAAAAAACCGATATCCCCTCCCCCCATCTTCAGTGTTATATGGTCAGCAGGGGACGTTAAAAAACCCACAACCTTATCGCAAAGAGTAGGGCACAGAGTTCCCGGTGTCGTGGTCTGGCCTTGTTTCACGGATTAATGCTTCTCATAGGGTTAACGTCATTGCACCTTTCCTCCTTGGACAGAATTGTCCGAAAAAAATTACTATGATTATGAATACGGGGATACAAATACCTCCGGAAGAGCTTTTTTGTCTCATGTACGTTGCTTAAGGTATTTAAGACTCCGTTTGTGGTAGGATATATAGACACGTAAATTCACAGGTCCGGTGCTAACTTATTCTATGCGAGTCGTTATATTTGGTTGTTTTAAAGAGCGCAAAAATAAGGGTTTTATGGGAATTCAAATGAAAAATCCTAGGATCTCGAAAAAAACATACAAGAACTCTGCGAGATAGCTAAATCAACGAGCATTTGGTTTTGTATTTCACAGGGAAGTACTGTCATTTCTTCCTCTGCGTTAAATGCCTCGGTGAGAATGTCCCATGTAATGACAAAGGTCAATGCTGCAGAGGTCAGTGTACGTATGGACGTTGCAAGAGAAGTTCCGTTCCGGGAGAACCTGGAACATTTTGCAACCGTAAGCGGGATTGCAGGGGTGATAGCTGTTGTGTGAGGTACGTGCCAATGGCTTCTTGGTTCTTTTCAAATCAGCACTGTACTATTCGGATTCTAGTAAACCACCGAAGCCCAAATAAGGGCTGGCCAATCACGTCAAACGTTAATAACGCAAGTGCACAGCCAATTAGTTACACGCATTTTCATTCACTTAATCATTTTTGGCTGTTGACACCCCCCACCAAAAAACAAACTATAATAAACCGTCATTAATTTATAATAGGTACAAACACGCTGACTTAATGGTGGGTAATCATGCCGCATGCGTGATCAGGGCTGACAAGGTCTTGTCCAACCAGGAAATCGTCAATGTAAAAATGATTTTAAATCGTGCTATTTGATGTTTTTAAAACCCGGCATTTCAAGCTTGGATTTAAGAAGGCGCAAAGCAGTTTTCAATACTTTCTAGCTTTTTGGGTCCAAATTTTCCCAAAAAAAAAAAAAAAAAACAAAAATTTCCAAAAAAACAAAAACCCCCAAACCCCCCCCAAATTAAGCTTTGAGTGCCTCTAATTTAAAATTTTAAAAACGAGTCCGGTGACACCCATTTTTTTATTATTTAATAATGATCAGCATGTTAAGGTACAACCAGTTTTTGCAAAGATTCTTTTTGGAGCCGTTTCAGCCACCTTAAATTATCGAAAATTTTAATGTGCTGGAACTGTTGTGAGCCTCCTTAACTGTGAAGGAAATTTGCGTATGTTGTTACCAATATATTCTTAAAGGAGGAATCAAAAGTGAGCATTTACTTATTTGTTTTTTTTTTCCTTTCAGGGATACAGCTGTGAACCTCCACAAATCCATTTGTAAGCCTCCCTTGGGAGAGAACATGGTTTGTGGTCCAATAAACTTTTTTAAAAATGTCTACGTGGGAGACGAGGTTTGCGGACCATGTAAGCCGGGGCTTGTTTGCAAGCAAGTTGGGTAAGTCGGACTATAATTATTTTTCTAAAACAGATATCACATGCACTGGGGAGCACGGATGGCGCAGCGGTGAGAGCGCTCGCCTTCCCCCAATGTGGCCCGGGTTCGATTCCGGCCCGGTGCCATATTTGGGTTTAGTAACAGTTTGTTGTTGGTTCTCGCCTTGCTCCGAGGGTTTTTCTCCCCGTTCGCCGGTTTTCCTCCCTCCTGAAAACCAACATTTCTAAATTCCAATTCGACCTGGATAGACACCCACATGAAAATCAACTAGAGCTGATGTGGCTTCCTCTTAATATATATTTTTTCTAAATCTTGGGAAGGAAGATATACAAAAAAGACTCTAGAACTCTCCAGTTGGGAAACAGCCAGCCGTGCAAACGTGACTCCCCTGTTGGCCTGATTAATATATGTAGGTTATTTATCATAAGTAACTTAATCAAAATGGAAGAAGATTTTATTGCAAATACGTTAATCCGACTCACTTTATCATTCTCAATGGAAATGGTTTCCATATAACAAGCTTGCAAGCCAGACAAAACTGCCTTATCTCGGAACACTACTATTCAATAATAGCTTTATTACGCAGTCTTAGCTCTTTGCGTCGAGTCCATCTCATTCCTATCGCTTCAATTTCTTATTCTTGTTTATCTTGTTTTAACCTTTCTTTATTTTTATTTTTTACATTTGCAGGATATTCGGCGTTCACGAAATTTGCGTACGTGCCTAAAAGGTTGTTCTGGAGCTTTGCTTTTAAAACCTAACGCTCATAGTTTAAATTTAAAATTCTTCAGTAATTTGTTTGTAACGGTAACAAAGAGGCAAAAATTGCACGGTCAAGAAGTTGATAATTTGTGACAAAATTTCTCTCATGTTTTTGGAAAGGAACCAGATTAGTTATCGTTTATTAAAATTGCCCAAAATAAAGTTTGGGAAAAACTTTTTTTGTAAAACATTCTTTCTTTATTTTAATTTAAATCCTGCGGAATTTACCAAACATAAAACCCAATATTTCACAAAAATTTTTTCTTTCTCAATGTCGGATCAACTTTTTGCCGTGAAAAATGGTAATTCAAGGAAGTATAAGAAAAAATAATTATATTTGTAATTGATTTTGATGCATTATAAACAATAAAGAAGCAACAAAAGAGTTATGTGTACTGATAGGGTCAATAACTAAAATATTACTCAACCAATCAGAGTGCCTTATTGCCGGCCCCGGTTAAAGTTTTAACAGCTGTTTTACAGTTATAAAGACGTGTAATAAATCTCTTATTAAAAAAGCTTGCTTGGGGCCATTCTAGGAGAATATCGGTTGTTCCTCGCGCTTCGCGCTCAAAATCCCTTTCTCCTTCCCCTTTGAACGCCGGCCACGCAGGCTATGTCAAGACCTGGGACCTATATTCTCCCAGTACGGTCCTCGTGCTTGGTTCAGTAGCTCCCCTGCGCTCTTTCGTTTCGATTCCCTACTCAGGCTCCGCGCGCTTACTTTTCACCTCTTCCCATTTCCCAGCCCATCGTAGGAGAGAGGTTCAGTAAGATATGTCTGTCAGGCGCCGGAAACATTGGCATGCCAAAAATTGTCAAATAATTTAGAGTTTATCGTTTCCTTTTTACATAGATACGGTTTGATTTCTCCTTCGGCTGTCGGAACACAATCCTTTTCAGACAATAATCAAAACAAAACGTTCCAGCCCAGATAACTTGGTTGTCATTTTAGGAGCTGAGCCCCACTAGTTGACCAAGAGTTCAGTGGTGTACATTGTAACCGTGAAGGAAACGGCAATGGAGAAGAACTCTCAATGGGTGTAGAGGTTGGACCTCTGGCTGAAAATCTCAACACCCACCGATAAAATGTTACTATTTGAACCGTCAATACAACTATAGTAACTCCCACAGCTAGCAGCCTCCGACATTTTTACGGAGTATTGACAACAATCCACGCTTAACAATCAACCCAGGCCTGCTCCGAAAAACACTATATCCGCGTTTTTTCTTGCTGACGGCAGAGGTGCAAGGGTACATTACATTTTGAATGACTGATGGTTTATTCGCCTTCCGCTTTATCTTCACATTAAATGAAGGCTCTTGTCACTGATTGGAGGATGTTTTATGCGAAATTTTGGCGTTTTTCGTATCAAACAGTTGGTTTGTGGATTGACGCGTGACGGTTTGTGATTTAACTTGATATAGTATTTTTCCCACAAATTAGAGACCAAAGTTATCGCTGAAATAGCATTTGCTGCCCATCTCAAAGTCCTGGCAACAACCAACTGTGTTATGGTATTACTTTATTATTTAACGAAGAATGTGGTTGTCAACAACGTTTTTCTCTCGGCAACGAACATAGTTTTCCTTTTGAAAAGTAAAACTGTTTTCCTGCCGATAAATTGTCTTTTTTTAGCAGTTTTTTATCAATAGCTCGCTTCACACACTAATTGTTCAGTCGATCAGTTATTGATAACTTTATGTCATCGTCAACTCAGCTTTTTACAGCTAACTTTCTCAGTCTGTTGAGATCTCATGAATTTGTTTTATCACTCCTCAGTCTTCCTCTTCCTTTAGACAAATGAAATGGAGGCCTTTTGTTCTACAACAAAGAAGAAAAGAAAGTTTGATTACAGTATAAGATATGTATAAAATAACTATTGAAAATGGCTAATGCCGAATGCACCATTGTCAATAGGAAAACTGTTTATCCAAATGCTGTTTTTGCTTATAAGATGCCACTGAAGTACAAAATTGTTTTAATTTGTTATTGTTAACGCTCTTACAAAAATAAAACTAAAAAAGAATAATTTGTTTATCCACATTACATGGTGATTTGCCCTTGTACAGTGTGGAAAAACGAAAAAATACCAATTTGTAAACATTTAACTAAGAAACAAAATATTTTTCCTCATCATATCCACACACACGACGCTGTCGACATTGCCGATCCCAGCAGTGTACAGGGCGCGTGTTACCCCATTTCATTTGTCTATATGAACCTAGAATGGTCTATCTCGATCGCCACCGGCAAGTTTCCCTGTAGTAGCTCAGTGGTTAGAGCCCTCTACCGGTGTGGGGAAGGTCATAGATTTGACTTCCCCGTCGGGATCGTCGATTTTTTTTGTCACATGCCTGACATCCATGCTAATGACAACAAATCTGCAGGTCTGACCTCAGTGACAAATCTGTGTTAGTACACGTTTTAGTTCACATGCTTCATTAATGCTGGAGTTATCTTTGTCGTAATACCGTTAAAACCTGATGTTAAATATCTTCCTTGGAGAGTATGACGCTTTCTAAAAAGATTTTTTGCCAAAAATAAATAACACAACAAAGCAAGTAGACAAAGAAAAAAACAAAAACAAACTTACCCAACGTTCTTACACTGGAGCCCGACTTTACATGGCCCACAATCGGGTTCCACCATACCACCTTCATAAACGTGATGAAATAAATTGATTGGGCCGCACGACTCAAACTCGTTTAGCATTGGCTTGCACACAGATGTGTGTGGATTGACGGAAATTTCCCGAACACAACACGATTCCTTGCCGAGGCAGTCCGAAGTCCTATCGCAGTACGTACCAGGCTCACCTTGCTCTACTCCCTTGGTACAGTGGCCGTATTGACAGACGTATCCCTCGCAGCAGGTTCCTTTAATTTTGAAAACATATGGGCTCAATAAACAAGACTACAAGGCTTATCATACTACGTGAAAAGTAAACTTTGCGAGACACCAACACGACTAGAACCGATACAGCAGGATTGCAACCGTGGACAGCAATCCTGCTGTATTAGTTCTAGTCGTGTTGATGTCTCTCAAAGTCTACTTATCACGTAGTTTGATTAGCCTTGCAGTCTTGTTTGTTATTTCATTTCTTTTGGCTGATCAGACCTATGAATATCAGCATTATCGTTTGGGGTCCCTTCCTGTTTTAGTCTTATGGGCCTCAATAGGCTGTTATAACATCATTAAAATTACCATAAGGGACTGCTTTGATACTGGGTATGGTGCAAAAAAAAAAAAAAGAAATTCAAATTTGAAATTCGCCTATCGAAAGATCGATTGATCGAACAAACGAATCAATAAAGGAACTAGCCGACCGACCGAACGACCAACAAACAAACAATTTGAACACCAGGCGAAAACCAGTTGCTAGACGAGATTACTGGTTCTTCTAACCGCTGCAATTTAACAATGATGGTTTTTTAAGAGCGGGAAGGGAAAATTTTGATGCCAGGTCAGTATTTCTGAAAACATATCAATTTTCTATTGAGTGCAAATAGAGCCAAGATAAAGATTACTAAGATTGCGATTGAGTCTCTTCTTACCAATGTAATGACAAGACGCTCCAGCATGCAAGCACGCCCTACATGTATGAACGTCACAAAATCTCCCGGCTGGACAGTCTTTGTTGACATTACATTCCTCCGTCCCTGCCTCGACCAATGCGCGGTATTGCCATGGAGACATATGCATGTTGGAAATGAATTGCTATTGTAGGAAAAGAGAAGAAAAGTCTTTATCCGTCAGTGCTTTTCATTTAATTTGTTATACTCTATGTGTACTCATGTATTAATGGCTTTGGACTGTATTTTCAGTTATGAATTACTGTTAGTAAGAGCGCCAGAAGTGGACGCTAAGGAACATTTGCCCAGAGAGCGCGATATAGGCAATGGAATTCAAGGAAAAACTTATGAAGGTTGTTTGCTAAGTATTTGTTTGGGATCAAACCTTTACTTAAGAGTTTCTGGATATGACGAGGACATCGGGCGACTTCTACAACGGACTATTTCCTCTTCGAGTCGGTACCAGCTTTAACGTTTGTAGTTTAATAGGGTTTGGACTGTTCCGGCTGATATGAATGATGACAACAATTTTAAGACTTAACGTTTGAGCTCTGGCCCAAGTCTGTCTACCATACACTTTATAGCAACCTAGATATATTTATCTCATAATTATATTCGGAAGATTATTTATGATCATTTAAAGACGGCGTACGAAGCTAGAATGAGCAATAAGTTTTGGTGTCTTACCCGTTTATTTCCTGATGTATCCATAATCTCTTGTTCTGTTGGAATTGTTATATTTTTCGTTCCACCGTAAGCTGAAACCGTAAAGAAGAGTTCTATAGATAAAACAACAAGCCTTATTTTCAAAAACATTTTAAGCCATTCTCGTAACCAAAGCAAATCTCCTTTATATCTGAGTCTAACATGTTAATAATTTATTGCTTGAAAAATATAGCACTCGAACCAGTTGGCAGCAGTGAAGATCAAGTCACGTCTGATTTGAATTACTTGTACAGGCTCTGCCAATTTCTCAAAAATAAATGCATGATGGAAAGGGAAAGATATCTTTGACCCTTGAGTTAAATTTTGGATTTGTAGGCTACCAGCTTTCAACCACAGCTTGGATACAGTCAACTCTCTCTTAACGGACACCTCTGTAAGACGGACACCTGCTGTTGGTCCCATTCCTGCCGTTTTTCAGTCATTTTACTCTAACTTAACTCCCTATAAGACGGACACCTCTCTAAGACGGACACCTCTGTAAGACGGACACCTGCTGTTGGTCCCAACCCTGCCGTTTTTCAGTCATCTTACTGTAACTTAACTCCCTATAAGACGGACACCTCTCTAAGACGGACAGTTGGAGCCGGTCTCGACGGTGTCCGTCTTAGAGAGAGTTGACTGTACTGTCGAATCCAACAGCAGAGTGTCAACCGTGGAGACCAAAATAAAGGGAAGAATGAAATGAAATAAAAGGTATTATTCGGTTTTTCCATCTCTTGCACTAGTCTAAGAGATTATATTCTGTCTCCCTATAGGGGCTATCAAAGATGTTCCTCTATGTAGAGTCATAGGGTCTATTTGTCGGCATATTGAGTATTTTGTGTGATAATTTTACAGAATTACATTGAAATCGAGAAAAAACTCATAATAAGAGTTCTTAAGATATAAAAAAGCGCTGGAGAATTAATAATGAAACAAAAGCAGTGAATATGGGGTCACTAATTTATAATCTACTAGAGTTTTGATTCAATTCAATTATGAGGCACCAACGTATTCTTTTCGCTTTCATTGGCCGAAATGGGTCATGTGACAAAGGCTTGCAAAGCAAATGTTGTTATAACAACAGGAAAGTAAGTCTTAATTTATTCAAATGTTTCAGTATTTTCCCTTCAAAAATAATGTGAATAAAAATGTATTGCGAATTTGTATACGTAATTGGACTACATGCTGTCCAATTTGGAAGTAATTTGATGAAAAAAAATTCCGAGGGCAGCCAAAATTGGACGAGGCCGTAGGCCGAGTCCAATTTGGCTGTCAGAGGAATTTTTTGAATCTAATTATTTCCAAATTGGACAAGCATGTAGTCCGGTTACATATTAATTATATAGCTTTTAGTCAGTCAATCCAGCGTAAACAATAAACTTTTTTATATGTCCAGAACGGGAAAAACATTCAACAATAGTAGGCATAACACAGCACATGCAACTCACTCAAAGCATTGTATCACAAATAAAACTTAAACAAAACAGTGCAACAGTTTATTCACCTGAGTTTGCGAAGCTTGCTACAAAGTGAGTGAAAACACTGCATCAATCAATGAAAGTCGTAAACAAAGTGTCCGAAGAGCTTTACAACTTCTTGAATCTGACATACTCCTTTCCACTATTTCGTTCATATCTCATGGCCGTCTTTTCTTTTCGAATTTCAGCATAAACGACAAAGAATTGCATCTAGCTCGTGGCGATGAATATCTGACAGATTTCTTGCTTCGCTTCGCTGCACTTACGTTCACCCAAGTTTTGTACTATTAGAGGCGTTTTGCTCTTAGTTTTTGCTTTTTAGTGTAGCTAGCTCCTCTTCTGACAACGTAGAAAATTTCTCTTTGTTGTTACTATTGCTGAAAAGCTCAAAAGGAATGGAAAAACGTAGCAAACTTGCCTTAAAAATTCCGCCATTGTCGACTAACAATGCGACAAGTTTCCCGGGCTGACGCTATGCTTAATGCTAATTGGCTGATATCCGTCACATGTCGTTTTTCCTTCGATTTTATTGGCTGAGACAAAACTGTCCAATTTTTCTTAAATTGGACAGTTTGTGCATTTTACCTGAAAGTCCTAATTGAAACTATCCAAACTTAATCCCAAATTGGACAGTTCTCAGAAATTAAGGAAAAATAGCTGCGCTGACAATATAGGATTTACTGACAGCTATATAATTATGCAAGAAATTTGGTATGTACTAATGTGTAGTATATCCATTTGCCTGCGTTTCGAATTTTGAAGTTAATCCAGTTCACCGAAAATTCGTATGAGAATATCACAGTGGCCCGAAAGCTCGCCGAAAGTGTGCCAATTACTTTTCAGGCCACAACATCATGCTATATACTCTCTTTGCGCTGTGTGACGCTCTCTCGAAAAGTTCGTAAACGATCGTCCTGGTAGAACCTCAGAGTTGCGTCCCAGCTTCCACCATGTATAATCCTTCCCATCATCCTCGGCAACTTACATATATAAACAATATTTTTTATAAGAGGTGATTGGGGACTAGTCGGCTGGAAGGACTAGAAGGACAAGCTGGGTACATTCTGCACTTGCAAGGTTCTTGAAATAATGGATCCTTAGCAATCCTACTACCAGATTATGTCACAAAAATATAATATCTTAAGGACTCGTCAGAAAAAACTTCCTCCTTCTCAATAATAATTAGAAAATAAATATTCGCAAAACTGTATTTAAATGTCTATAAACGGAACTATTTTAACGCTTTTAACATCTCAGGGTTGTGGATCGATGTCTCTTAATTATATTTTCTTGTCTTTTCAGAGAAGGACTTGTTCCTTATGATGTTTCCATTGTTTTAAACTGCCGGTACCAGTTTACGCAAAGCATTCAACGAAACACTCGTTTAAATTTCAGGAAGAAAATAAATACAAGACTACATTAATACTTGGAATATAAAGTCGTTATCGTGGCTTTTTCCTTGAGGAAATGGGAATTTGGAGTTTGTGAAGCCAACTTGTGGATGACAAGATCATTTCCGGACGCTCAAAGCGAACACTTGATTTTAGTGAAAGCTATTAATAATGAAACAGTCAATGAAATAATAATTCAGGCTACATAAACACTCTGTAACTTGGCCGATTCTCGAGGGTCTAGAAGCGAGAATTAGGACTTAAAAGAGTCCTTTTTGGGACAAAATGAACTTAAAATCAAATTGGTGGTTTATAATAGGCACCATACTAAGTCAAGCGTGGCTGCCATCGGTAACTTCCAAGAAAAGTATTTCCCTAAAACAACGACTGAAAAAAGACATCCGGTCAGCCGACAATGTAAGGATTAAAAAGGTAAGATTAAGAACGGCGCATCTTAAATAAAATTTTGCAATCTAAGAGGTTAGCTTTACGGGACGATTCAGCCGAAATTATATCTTGTTTTGATTTGCTAGGATTACCATGTGTAGGCTACTTCGTAACGAGTTGAACCAAATTAGCGACCGGGACCAGTAATTATTTAAAAAAGCCACCTAGAAGGTGTCGTTAAAATCATAACTAAAAAGGCTAAGTGGGCAATAAAAGCGCACCAAGGTTAGTGTCTAAAAATGCAGTTTATAAAAGGAAAAAAGGAATAGAATTTATAGAAATTGGCAAATATCACTCCATGTCAAGATCATAAAACATAAAGAGGTCTCCGTTTCGAAGAAGACTAATAATTTTGAGTGCTATTTGGTCTTTGGTTTTGCAAAACAGACATTGTATATATTTATCCGTATTCAAAGTCATAACAATAAAAAGTAATAATGTATTTACAAATTACAACGATTTGGAGATGTGCGGCCATTCAAAACTTTCAGCTGTAAATTGCAAATAAACGTCTCGAAGCAGAAACTGAAGCAATAATTGTTGCGTTCATTTAAACTGACGCCGATTGGGTCATATTTTGCTATTACTGAAATATCAACGTAGAGGGCGATCGTCAGTACATTGTTTTACGAATAGGTAGAATGGTTAGTTTATGTTTTGATGTAAAAGAGAAATTTAATAGACGGTATGAACGGTTTGTGTACATAATAGCAAAGAGGAACTAAACTGCGTTTCCTATTCCAGTAACAATTCATTTGATTGTAGAGTTGTTCCACCTGCCCTATATAAACATTTTGTTCTCTTATCAACAAAAACGTTTGACTTAATCTGTTCTAAAAAAATAGCTCTTTCATCTTTTCAACATTGTCGATTGGATTCACATCTTTCCACACAGGATATGATGCCATTTCCACAAATGGACCCCGACATGGCACCACTTGCCAATGCCGGAGCAGCAAGAGCACAACCACGCATGCTCGCGCCAGGATATTACTCTCAAGAATGTAATGCACACAAGCCTTGTGACCAAGGTGAGCTGGGCTATATTTCCTGTTTGACGAGTTGAAATGTCAAATTTTGTTTTCAGTCGGATTAATTGTTCCCTCTAAGGGACGGACCATTATTTTTTTGGAGGGGGGGGGGGGGGGGATGAAAAATATTGAAAAAAATTGTTTGCAGGGCCTGGAAAGACAAAATAAATTGTTTGCAAACACGATATGTATAACAAAAAATAGTAAGAATTTCGAAAAAAAATGTTTGCAGAGGTGCATAAACTAAAAAAAAAAAATTGCAGAGGAAAATTTTTCATCCCCCCCCTCCAAGAAAATAATGGTCCGTCCCTCAGAGGTAATCATTCTTAAGGGCATAAAGCTAAGCAAGTGTGGAGGAACTAGTCAATTCCAAAATTTCTTGTAATTTGCACAAATGAAGGATCCATGCCAGCATTTCTGTTCGTTGACAGAGACCAACTGTCATTTAAATCTCCCAGACATAAGGAACGAGAGAGGAAAATTCAACTTTTGAAGCAAAAATAGGAGTCAGCTGAAATTTGTAGCAAAGATTGATTGGTCTTATTTACACTCCGCGCAATTCAAGGAGCAATTGAAAACGAAATCGCTCAAAACGCAACGAACGTGCGTCTTTAAAAATTATAATCTGACTTGGCAACTAGAGGGAAACGGTGAACTGAAGCTCAATGCTTATTCTTATTATTCAGGAAGGTACTGCCACATGTTTCTGTGCGTTCACTGTCTAAAGGAAAATGTCGCCTGCACACAGAATGGTCAGTGCTGCCACGGTCAGTGTACTTACGGTCGATGCAAGAAAGATGCTTCCCCAGGGGCGCCTGGAACATTTTGTGATCGACACGATGATTGCAAAGATCCTCCTGGAACATGCTGTGTCAGGTTTGTTTAAGACCAGTTTTTGTTCCCTTAGTCTCCGAGAGGTTTGTGATCGATTCAAACGAACGAACGAACGAACAAAAAAAAAAACAAATTAACAAATAAACGAACCGAACAAACGAACAAACAGAAACAGACACAAAATTGCTAATAAAAACACAATTATCAAACAAACAAACAAACAAACTAAAAAAGCTACTACAAGTTTATGACAGTCTGTTTCAAAATGTATTGGCCCGATTTATACTAGAGACGGATGATCCGTCTGGACGAACTTGCATTTTAATTAGGCGAGCATTTTTTAGTTCGTGCGATAATTCGTCTGTGTATAAATATGGGCAAACAGACGGATTATCGGTCCAGACCGACTATCTTCATAATTCGTCTGCCAAGACGAACGAACTAAAAAATGCTCGCCTAATTAAAATGCAAGTTCGTCCAGACGGATCATCCGTCTCTAGTAAAAATCGGGCCATTGATATTAACACTGTTTTTAACACCACATATTGTTTTGCTCTACGAGATAAGCGAAATTCTAAAAAAATAAGACGAAACTGTTGAAAATATACGAACATGTGAGTGCTCTGTTTTCTTCGTCTGGTGACCATCTTAAATATTTTAATAAGACGAGTTTAAGGAATTCCAGTTTTGAAAGAGGGCCTCTGGAATATCTTGATTGTTTTCTTACTTCATTTTAGAGAATCGGCTATCAATCCACATATCTCGGTTTGCAAGCCTCCTCTCGAAGAGAACATGGTTTGTGGTCCAATCAACTTCTTTAAGAATGTGTACATCGGTGCTCAGGTTCAACAAGCATGTGGACCATGCAAAAAAGGGCTTATTTGTAAGCAAGTTGGGTGAGTCTCTTCAAACAAAATTTTATAATAATTATGGCTGGGGTCACTGTGTTGTATTCTTGGACAAAACACTTTACTCCCCTAGTGCTTCTTTTCACCTGTTCACCCAGGGGTATTTATGGGTACCGGCGAATTTACTGCTGGGGGTAGCCCTGCGATGGACTTCCAGGGAAAGTAGAAATACCCCTAGTCGCTTCATGCTACGGAAACCGGATAAGCTCCGGCCTGATGGGCCACTAGGCTCAGACTATGCAGACTTTACCTATTGTTACGCAAAAGACTAAATCGCGCAAAATATCGTTTGATACTTACCCGACTAGGCCGCAGGCCGAGTTGGTTAAAATCAAACCATAATTACAATTTTTTAATAATAAAAGGGAATGCTCCACATCTCCGTCGTAGTGGCTGCAAGTCTACTTGACTTATTTAAGAGGAGGGGGGGGGGGGGGGGGGGGGGGGGGGGTTGGAAATTTAATTTCTATTGATGTACTTGATTTTATTTCTGTTTGTTGGTACCGGCCGAGAGTACACTTTACATGTTTACACACGCTTGCTTGTCTGCATTCCTCACCAGCTTTTGTTATTGGTGTGAGTTTCACTGTTTGTTGTCTGTTTTGTTTCAGAATATTTGGAGTACATGAGATTTGTGTAAAAGAGGATGACAAGAAATAATCTGAAGTTTTAATGGCTTTAAAATTTGTGAAACTATTTTGAATCATGGCAGCTTTCAGAAGTACAATCTAACTACCAACTGGTCCGTATCGTTCATGCATGACCTGAAAGCAAATATTCACCTATAAGATCTTGTACTATTTTGCGGTACGTTACATTAGAAACGGCCTTCTTTCAAAACAACATTTTTTCAACACCTGATAATTGCAAATATATGTGAAGAGTAAATTTAATTGAATAACGAGCTTCTCAAGCACCACGTTTAGGGTAATCTAATTGCTTTACATAAACCCCCTATAGAGATTTGTGGGAGCATATGATACTGCAATCTGAGTTATCAGCATTCTTACTCATAATCTTGGCTAGAATTTATTGTGTCATGGTTTCCAGATCTGGCAGAATTGAAAATTACTTTAGTAAAAATCATGTAACTTATTAAATGAGTACATTATTCATCCACGTAAACCAGCAGACATTACATATTATTTTAATTATGTGTAAAAAAAGTGCACATAGCACACAGTTGATTGAAGAATAGTTTTTATAACAGCATCTCGCTAGCAAGCTTTGCTTTTGATTTATATAATAATTCTTTATCCCATTACTGTAAGATTTGTCCTAATCCGATCAGTTCTTTTAAATAACGTTACTAGAAAATAAAGTCACCTTTCCTATATTGATGTTGTCCTTTTGTGCATCTGCTGTTTTAATCGAACTGCAGTATTTCTGAAATTGCGGCTGAAATCTGCCGTAAGGTCATGATAAAGACTAGTCCAGTCCCTCAATTCTCTCTTCCGCACGCCTTTTATAGGGTTGAACCCAGACGCGAGAAGAGAGAGTCCAGAAAAACTTGCATGCGCATGTTCAGAACGAACCAATCAGAAAAGAGGAGTGTGGCGTTACTTGCTTGTGACGCGCGCGCTAGGTTAAAAATGCTCGCTTAAATGACGAATTCAACTACGCGACCAAGCGCGCAAATTGCATCCAAAACCAACTCAATAAACAGCTGCAAAATACTAGGAATTGTTGATGGACAGCGATTTGTTCCTTGGCCGTTCAGCTTTTAATAAACACTGACTGGAAAGCGAGGCTTTTTTTTTAAAGTTATTCCGGTGTTCCTGCTTTAGTATACGTTCGCATAGTTGAACTCGTCATCTTTGCGCGCGCGTTTTCAAACGTGCTGCCAAATATTGTTTTTCTACCGAGTTTGGGGAAAAAACTGGCGCATGCGCATGCAAGTTATCCTCGACTCTCTCTTCGCCACCCTGTAAAGGTCGCGAAGAATAGAGAGTTCAGGGACTGGACTAGATAGAGACTCAAGCGTTGCAATTAAAGGAACAGATTTCCGTACTAAACTCCAAACAAGTGATTTTGCTGTTTCCCAATCACATAGAATTTGATTGTAAGAGTGATAGTACTAGGGCTAACTTGTTTTCTTCTTTCCCCATGTCAGTTTTCTTCCTAAAGTATCGCAAAGAAAGAGAGCAACCTTTTAGTGCAACTATAAACAAGAAGTACTGAAAACATTACTAAAAGAAACTTTTCATTTCTTTTTTCTTTCTCTGTGGATGTACTCTTTGCATTTTTAGCTCACGAAGTCCCGTTTCGGCATGAAATGACATTTCGTTTAGCATGCTTCTCTGTGGACGAAAGGCTCTTTTAATTAAAGGAAAACTTTGGGTTAAATATCCGTAAATTCGAATAACCGTTGTATTTGTAGAAAAAGACTGCAATTCGAACAGCATTATTCACGAAGTTCAACGAAACATTTGGACTGGATTTTTTTTTTCACTATTGAGCAAACTTGAGACCTTGTTTTTAGAGCTTTATGCCACCAATCAGGAAAGTTGGAAAACCGTTTATTACGTTTATTAATACGGTTCTTATCACTGGAATATTAAGCTTGACTTGCCAAAAAGGACCTTAAGCAAACTACGACGACAACGTGAACTACAATATCACAAATAAAAGGTTTAATGAGCAGAACAATAAATCTGCACGTGCGTTTTGAATCTTGGTTTTATCTTGATCGTTCTCTGTAAAACAAAAACGTTAAATGACTAAATTCTGCGTATTTTAGAGAACGTGAACAACGACGGCTAAAGTTCCATATTTCTATTTGGGGATAAACGTTCTCTTTACATATTCAGCTGGAACTAGTTTACACTGAATACATTTGGATAAGGGACTGGTCAATAAGTATCGGGAGGGGGGGGGGGGGGAGGGCGGAGCAATTGGAAAAGTGATGGCTCGAAAATTTGTGACCCACCCATTCCGTCTGGCTCAAAACTGACTAACCCACCCCTGACAGGGGGTTGAAAATTACATGACCCACTCCCTTTGCTAAAAAAAATCAAGGGACCTATCATTTCTTTATCATCTGTTAGAGGTTGGAGATGTGAAATTCCCTACATAGATATTTTCCCTGAGGGACACTGCAGTTCCATGTACGTCTTTTTCCATTTCTTAACACACCAAAGAAGGATGAATTTTTCACTTCTCATACTAGCCTTTTGTAAGTTTTCCACATATTTGTGTGTTAAGTCCATGGGGAAATCTAGACACAAGCATATGCAAAAAACTGAATCAGTATATGATATTAATTCATAATCAATTATTGAAGAGTTCATATTTTTATACAGAAATTAATAACATAAAATACAACCACTGTCCATCACTCATATTTGCAAATTGTTTGAGAAAAGAGTTTACTGGTATTAAAAGGCCTAAAGCCCAGCGTGAATCTATGCAGGTTGAAGAGAGTCAGGTAAAACTGATGATATAATTACAAGCCATCTAGGGGATCAGGGGGCATGCTCCCCCGGGAAATTTTTATATTTGGGCTTTTTGAAATCGCTAGAAATTTATTTTAAACTGCTTACATGGAGAAATTTATCAATTTTATATACTGATGAATACAACTTTTCTTGGAACTATAACAGTTAAAAGTTAGTGAATAAATAAGATGACCCACCCCCTACGTGTAGATCAAAACTACATAACCCACCCCTTTTCGAGGGCTCAAAAACTGATGACCCACCCCCTTTCTGCTCCGGCCCACCCCCCCCCCCCCCTGTACTTATTGACCAGTCCCTAATCGCGAGATTTTCGAGTAAATACAAGTTCACTTTTCATCAGGCGTTGTCCTCGGCGTCGCCGTCGTCACTGCTGCGTCAAGTCTGCTGTTAATGAGACAATTAAAAAATAAATAAAACCCTTTCTTCTTATGCAGTGTTCAGACACTATATAATTTATTGAATTCGTTCTAGTCTCTTCATTTAATCTTTATGTTCAACTAATGATGGATGTAATACTTGACGCCATAAAAAGTTCAAATGATTTAATGACGTAGCATCCGGGGAATTTCTAAATTTTTTGTTTTTATGCGAATAACAAAGAACTTTGGCCAAACACATCACAAAAATAGCAGATACCCAGAAAACCCAGTTTGAATTAAGAACAACAGAATGTACCGATGCAAATCGATATCATACGATATTTTAAACTTGGAAACCTTGCATAGGCCAAAGCAAACAAATGACACTTGACATAAAATGGAAAACCACTCTATACATTATTCTAAATTAATCAAACTGTACGGATTTTTCACAAGCTACAAGGCAATGTTCTAGCCCTTTAAGTATCTATTACTCCATTTAACTGAAGTGTACCTACATACATTGACAACACTTTGTTACAAATTAATTTATGTTCATAAAAAAGTTAAATGCAGATTTGCATCTCAAGATTACAACGCACAACACAAGGAAATGTTTATTGTCAAGCAATTGTAGATTCGCTGCTCGTATGAAAAGATTTTATTTATTCCAAGGTTTGCTTTATCAGTCTTCATTCCAGCAGGTTCAGCTTATTGTCTTTGTCGCGCAGACGGTTCGTTTCTTAGCTCTTTTTCACTTCCCTGGGGGAGCTGCTTCTGGGAGACAAACTTGATGAACGCCGAATATGCTGTGAAATCCAAAACGGTTAATAATAAAGATTAGCGAAAATACTGAACAAAGACGTTTCGGTGTCATCCTGGCACCATTTTAAAGATTAAAATACGTGTGCGATAGAAAATTATTAAATAATTTATTTATAAAGCTATAAAGCTGTTTAAAGAAATATTAAGACTTTTCGATCTCATTGCTAAATTATGCTGCTATGCTCGATAAGGACACTGGCGTTCCTTCAAGATGTTAGTTATTTCGTTAATAACAAAATAGACGGTGTATTGCCTTACCCTACTTGCTTGCAAGTCAATCCTTGTTTGCATGGGCCACAGGCCGGTTGCACAGTACCACCAATGTACAATGTTCGGTACTGATTGTACGGGCCACATGTCTGATGCTCGTCTAGAGCGGGCTTACAAATCGAGATGGCGGGATTAATGGCGGCCTCACGGACACAACAGAGATCTTGGTCTTTACAGTCACCTTGCCTGTCACAGAAGGCTCCTGTAATAAATCACAAAAATACAAAATCAGTTGGTGTGTATAGCGAACTCAAATTATACTTGTTATATAATATTTTAAATACCTGTTATGTGGTGCGAATGTGATTAGGTGGTATGTAGTAAAAAAAAAAAAATGATGTATGGCTTATGCAAAACAAAAATGGGAGACGCTGTATCGAACCAATGCAACACTTAAGCCAATGTTATTATTTGTCCAAAATGCCTGGTAAGCCATCTTATTAAGCGTATTTCTACAAATCGCCTCATCAGAGACTTTGTTTTACCTGCTTGTCCTGCGCTAGCCCCAGTCTTGCAGCGACCGTAGATGCACTCCGATGAAGGACAGCACTGACCATTTTGTGTGCAGGCCACATTTTCTTTCAAACAGTCCACACACAAAAACATGTGACAGTACTTTACTGGGTCTTTACATTGCTTGTGAGCATTGCATTCTTGAGAGTAGTATCCTGGTGATATCATCTGCAAACCAAAGATAAATGTTCACGTCATTTATTGCAACGGCTCTACTCAGTTTAACTTTTCTCTTTAAAATAGTAAAATGATTGGATGCCCTTTTCACGTTTTACTGATAGTAAACTGAGGGATAAAGCACGTTTTGTTTGAAAACTGGAACATCACTATTAACGAACAGCACAAGAAGTAACAATATAAACTAAGTGTTATGCTATCTCATCTGAAAAATAATCAAATCCTTGACATAAGCGAAAATTTATAGTATTCTTATGCCATAACCACGAACAATGTTCCATGCTCTTCCAGAGTCCAGTTAAAAAAGATAACGCTTTCCATTGGAAAACGTAAAGTTTTGTTACTGGATGATAGCAATTTATCCAAAGGATAGCCTTAAACAACCTTTAAATAACTTGGCCGAGAAGCTTTGCACCCGGATTACCCACATTGCCTTTAGGTCAAAGAATTTGATGGCTTTCACTTGTTAGGCAGGCGATGAAATGACCTTGAAATAAATCAAATATCGAAAGAAAACTAATCTCAAATGGCGATTAAAAAAAATTTAGCGGGAAAACCATTTCCTTATTTTGGGATTTGACACTTTAAATGTTGATATATCCAATAAAAATAAACCAAATCAAATTACAGGTCAAGATTCAAAATGGCGGCTTAAGTTAAAAACAAAACGAATAAAGTCAAGGCAAAAATAAATTCAGTTATAATTCCAACACAAGCCAACAAAAAACATTGGCGCAACAACGAGGAAAAGAAACTTTCTACAATATTATAACTGTGAAATTTGGTTTCTACTGACCTTTTTAACTATAATGTTCTTGTCGTCATCGGCCGGTGTCCGTCTTTGAAGTTTACTGGCCGTTGCACAGGCAAAATATAAACAAAACAACCACAGAAATGGATGCAGCCTTAGCAATCTCAAATTTTCCGCCATAGTGCTTATGAATTAAATGTTCATGTCCCAGGATATTAGTAATTCCTTTCCCTGTTATTTTTCGCTCAAAAACGCGATCGTTTTCTTGTGAGGGTTTTCCTTGGCTTGACAAAAGCATAAGTTATTAATGACTGTGATTAGATAATAAAATAAATGGCGCTTCGAAAACTTATTCAACGCCAATGAACAAAGAATGGAGCACCTGAAAATTACCCGTTCGGTTTCCGAAGAATTCTTGTGAGCCACTTGTGAATTATTTGCGACTGATCGATCGTGGATATGTTCAAACTGTTTGACTTAAATATACTTATTTAAATTTTGTTCATTCTTAGCTCAACAAAGCACTCAATACATTTTCCGCAATCGCACTCTATAGTCACTCTATTATCCGTATTTCATTGAAATCTAGGTTGGCGGAACGGCTTTGGCCTATAGCTAGCAGCAGTGCGCTTGTTTCAGTTGGCTTTCCCCTGTTGTAGTTTCCCACTGAACGACAGAAAGGGGCCGATCCTAGTTACCTTGGACTACTTGATGAACGAGCATTTACTTCTACGCAAATAGCAAAAGATATTTTTTTTAAACGATCGCTCACGTGACCCTCTCTTCGTAAACATAAAAACAACCCAATTAAGAGAAATATTGTTTTCATAAACAAACAGAACGAAAAGAAATTTAGCGTGCAAATTTTCAGGCTTTTAGCTCAAAAGGGTGTTATTAATAGCCTTTTGAATTTAGAAGAATGTAAACTCTAAGAAAAAGTCTCGCCATCTTCCTTATCCTTACAAATCCTTGCTAATTTTCAAATTTTCAAACTGCCTTTCTTACAGTTAGTTAATTAAATTGTTAGTTATGGTTACTTTTTGCACGCCCCTCCACAGGTAGTCCAAGCTTAGTATGTGAGTGTTGTTATCACATTATGAAATAACGACAGCTAATATAAGAGTACTTGAGTTTGGTACGGTTGGATAGCATCTTGTAGCTAACAATTAGTCATGCTTCGTTGCAAGAGATTGTATGGAAAATATTCCTGTCGCATATAAACGTACGAAATTAGGACACGCAACCTGTCGCCTGAAATAAAACATTTCTCTGTCTTTCTGGCATGTCACAGTAGCCTCAAAAGTGGAGCAGCGAACGAAAGTAAACCCTAGAAAGCTAAGTTAAGACAGAAGGCTAGAATTATGTTTGTATGTTATTGTAAGTACTGTATGTAGCGCGTTGTATTAGTAGGGTAAAGAATAAAAGTAATTGTAATGTAATGTAATATAATGTATTGTAAAGAATGTAAAGAATGTAGAAAAAAGAATGTAAGTAATGGTACGTTAGAGCGGTTTTCACTTGAGTATCGAAAGTAAATTGCGTTTGCTTTGGTTTTGAATTACTACTCTCAGTGATTGGCTTTAAAATCTCGCGCCACTTTCTCAGCCAATCAGAACTAAAACCAAAACCAATCGTGACTCGCTCGCGCACGTTTTCCCGCGCTTCGTGCCGGTTACATGTATTTGCTTCGAGTTTTGATTGGTTCACTGGATTGTCCGTGTCTTTTGTGATTGGCCGAAGTAATTACATTGGTTTTGGTTTTACGACACTCGATTGAAAACTGCTCTAAGTAATGTAACTGTCACGTAAGTAATGTAAGTAGTGTAAAGAATGTAAGTAATTTTAATGTAATGCAATGTAAAGAATGTATTTAATTGTACGTTAAGTCACGTAGGTATTGTAATTAATTGTTTTGTAAGTAGGCTCTCCTTTTTAAGCGATGGCGTGACATCGCTTATATGCCATCGAACGATCGGTTCGTTTTGTCTGTTTGGCCCGATCGAACAGAAAATCAAGTTTAACTTAACAAGAAATCGCCGCGTAAACACAAAAGCAAAATACTTCCGTGCAGTTAGAATGGAACACTACAATGTATAAACGAAAGAGACTAATTATATATGATGGGGTCTATTAGATTTAGTTGACAGAAATTTCTAATTCTTATAATACAAAGGGACACTGTGAGCAAGAGACCGTTTGACCTTTCTCGCAGCTTCAAAGCTTGCTCGCGCGTATCGTATGTCGTTTATCCGTGATATCACACTACAGTATAACGCAATATTTGTTGAGACAACATAGGGAAATCTAAAAAAAAGTATAAAAATATAAAATAAAATATTACTTTTGTTCAATTGGGAAAATCTACGAAGAAAATGTGTTATTTGCATCCTTGGTCTGTGAATTCATAACAGCTATACAATCACTAACAAGCTTCTTATGTTTAAAAAATGTAAGCTGCAGTTGGATAACAGTTTTTTCACACACAAGGTGTCAGCTACTTTTCCTCAAAATTATGTAAGACCCCTTGTGAAACGCCATCGCTTCTGCATGCATCGCGTGCCATTTATTTATGTGTTGTTATAATGAAATAAAAATGTGAACGTACGAAATTAGCAGTAAAGTTTTTCTTTAACTCGCCTAAGTTGTCTTCTTGGCATTGTTGAGTTATCGCGGTTTAGGCGTCCTATCTGCAGTTAAAGGACTTTTACCCAGCTTGTTAAAACTTTTAATGTTTTTATCTGACGATTCATTTTAAGGTTTTTAATCTATTCTAAAAATTTTAATGTTATCCATTTTTTTTTAGATTCTTAGTAATATGTTCAACAATAAGATGGGCGTCGGCGCTATACAAAATGTATTTATTTATTGTGTAAGGTGTACCCAAGTAGGCTTTTTTATTCATTAAATTCATCTTCAAAATAGAAAAAATATATTGATTAATTATAAGCTGTAATTTATACTCTTCCAGCAGCAAATGAAGTTGGCACGTCAAGTACAGACATAATCAATCTACCCATATTACTACAGTTAAAAACAGCTCTATTACAGTGCAACACGCCTTACCGTGACCACCCAACAAACTTTTTTACAAGTTTGCTCTTGTATTATTATTCAGTGTTGGAAGAACACGTTCAAATAGATACTTGTTACATCGTGTTTATCAACAAAATGCAAAGAAAACGTAAAATATTACAAGATGACACTTGTAAAAAAGTTTGTTGGGTGGCCACGGTAAGGCGCGTCGCACTGTAAGCCCACCACCCTCTTTTAAGCTAGCTTCTTTTCTAATAAGGCCCCCTCTGGCAGTTCAACTTTTTTAATTGGCCCGTCACCTTTCCAAAATGGTATATCATGACAATTTATGAACAAGAAAGCAAGGTAACTTTACGTTTTCAAAGTTATTCATCCAACTACGTTTATTTTTATAATAACTATCTTATGAAAATGTATTACTTATCAGCATTAAAACATTAAAAGAGTCCCTTTTATTTCTTTTACGTATATTCCAACTGATCTATGGATTGAAATTGTCTCCCTCTCTAAAGCCCCGGCAAACGTTCTTTAACAGAAATATGCCACCCGGCGGGTTTTATAAGGCTTATACGGTACGCCTACTCCAAGAAGCAAAGTACAGCTAGTGCATCTGTTCTAAGAGACGTCCTTAATCTACTGTTGCATTCAAAGCTACCCAAAGTGCTATGCTTTTATTGATTATAGTTCGAAAATACCTTTCTTTGCTGACTGGGATGGCTGAGCAAGATGAATAGCCAGGGGCAACAACAGCAGCTGAAAACCTTTCCTATTTCGCATTTTGAAGCAAACTTGTGCATGTTATATTTTATCTTTGCTTGCCTTTGCAAGACGGTATATCATGACAATTTGTGAACAAAAAACAATGGAACTTTATGTTTTTAAAGTTATTCATCCCACTACGTTTATTTTTTTTTTATAGTTACCCTCTTGTTAAATTATGCTACAAATCAACGCTCAAGGTGTCAGCACTATAACATTAAAAAGGTCTGTACCCTAATTAAAATATGGCTCGAAATAAGCCTCTCTCTATATTAATTCAGCCTCAAAAGTTGTTAAACAGAAACACGTCACCCGGGGGCTTTAATATTTAAGGATTTACAGTACTCCTACTCCAGGAAGCAAAATACATTCCATCCGATCTAAGAGACGTTCTTAATCTACTGTTACATTCAAAGCTACACAAAGTGCTATGCTTTTAATTGATTATAGTTCGAAAATACCTTTTTTTGCTGACAGGGATGGCTGATCAAGAAAAATAGCCAGGGGCAACAACAGCAGCTGGAAAACTTTCTTTTTTTGCATTTTGAAGCAAACATGTTCATAGTATATTTTTTCTCTCCCAAGAATATTCTAGAAGTGTGAAAGAAAAAGTCACATTCAGTCACGTGTACTACATGGATGGTGATGATGATGAAGATGAAGATGATGATGATGAAAGGGCCATTTTTTTTTACAAAACATTAGTTTTTCTGCGTTTTTTTGGGTGTATTTTTTTTCCGCCAACTAAACCCACTGCACTTTTAGTTTCTGTTGCGGTAACCTGAATTAAAAAAACATGTTGTTTTCATGAACAAGGCTAAGTACCGAATAAAACACAAGAAATTGGAAGCAGTCATACTTCGCAAACGGCCAAAAAATCAAACAGAAAATTAGCATAAACAACAACAACAACAACATCAACAAATGAGGTGACATTTTCAGATTGAAGGACATACCAAATTAAAATCGTAGAAACTTATTATTTTTTTCACATGCTGTAGTGCAAAAATGTCGTATTTTTCATTTAATTTTCCGCTCAATTGTCTGTTTAACTGAGGTACGTATGTGCAACTGATATGACTAAATTAAAATTGGACAAAAAGCAAAGTAAAGAGAGCTCAATTAGCATTTGTTCCATTTTTTCAACAAAGGCTCTTTTATGCTCAATCATTGCCGCACTCCACTTTTAAATGAACTAATATTTACATAATAATGAGATTCCCTCCATTTTCATTTCTTCGAAGAATGGACCTATATATAATTTGTTTTTCACGATACTTCTTTTTTCCTAGTATTATCACCATGAAGTTTTATCAGGTACTTATGATTCTGGGCAATTTTAATTTCAAGCTGTGTTTTGTTTGCGACAGTCGCCGCTTTTGTGCTAAATTGACAAATGAAAAGATGTCATGAAATGCAAATACACTATCCAGAAAGGACCTTGTGTTGGTTTAGAAACTTCCGACATCTTAGACTTTTTCTTAAACCTCATTAACGTCCCTTTGAAAGCTTCTTGAAAGTTTAATTATCAACAGATGAAGTTTCTCATATTGTGTAAATAACCACTTTTCTTTTACTTATTTGACGCCATTTGAAACTTTACCTCAAACGCTGCGGCAGTTTTTACTGACGATACATTGATTTAATGCTCTTTTTGTGTTGCGATTAAAGTTCGTAACAAGCATTGTAAAAATCGTTTATATGGCGTTTAAGGATTGGTTAATGCTAGTCATTTTTTCCATTGGATGGTTTGCAAGATCAGGTTTGTTGCTGCATATTTAAGCACTGCTTTTTTCGTATTGTCTACAGGTTCTAGCTAATGGCCTTTTAGTCTTTAAGGTATTTAATATCATAGTCATACAATCAGTGGGATAGGTGTTGAAAATCTCTGGTAGAATGAAGAAAATAATGCAATTGCGCGATGACAAAGAGAAAAACAAGGAAACATTGTTTTTCAAATCCAATCCTAAATTTCAAGGGTTCTACTTGCTACCTTTTAGGTTTCTTTGTAACAGGGATAGTTAGCTTATTCAGCTGTAAATAGATCTGTCGTAAAATGAACCTTCGGACGGCTTCCGCTATTTCGAGTTTACGTACGTGTAATATAGGTATCATAATGAAAGGAAAAAGAAAAGCTAAATGAATATCATTTTAATAAAATCTTCTAGATATGGTTTTGACAAATAGTCGGCGGAGAAGAAAGAGATGACGAATTTGCGTTTCAAAGCCCAGGAATAAAGCTTTAACTTTTAATTCCCCTTGATTGACGTTCTCACTTTTTAAATTTCTCCCTTAGAGTATTAAAACATTGAAAACAGACAGGTGAAACACAAACACATATAAAATTCATTAATTTATGCCGAAGGAACACGAGGACATCTTTTTTGTCTGTATTTATAAGATATTAGTTTAACAATGTAAAGGTTTTCTGGCGGCGAGGAAGAAAAAGTATTGAAAAGTTAAAAAAAAAAAACTCTCCAAAGAAGGTTTAACCC
The DNA here is from genome assembly GCF_052425735.1 of Oculina patagonica. NCBI lineage: Eukaryota > Metazoa > Cnidaria > Anthozoa > Scleractinia > Oculinidae > Oculina > Oculina patagonica. Next base: position 30,051,520 of record NC_135759.1, on the reverse strand, counting down.
TTTAGATGGGTTTCAACTTTCAAGATGAAGATTGAGAATGAGATTAAGATTAAAAAAAGTAGCTTAAAATAGGCACAATACCTTGACTTCATTCTGACAGCCTTTTGTATACTCATTGGTCTTTTTAAAAATAAATTTTAATCCATTCTAATTAACGTAAAACACATATGTTATTTGGTAATTTTAGTGTGAAGTATCGCTGTATATTTTTAAGAATCTTGTAGTATTTTTTGGCTAGCGAGTCAAAATACAAATTGCGAGTTAAAATGTACGGTACCACACACTGCGAGGAGAAGCCACGAGCCGCGGCCACCTGCCGGGCTTTCCCGTTTCCGTGCTGCGGCTGGTTTCTCTCCCCCTGTGGGATGCTGTCCTTGCGGTTCCCCCCTTCGCCGGTCCCTTTTCCTGGGTGGGGGGCACTTGGTAGTGTCTGCCGCCCACAGTGACCCCGGCCGGGGCTCACCGACCCTCTCGTCCGCGCTCACCGCCACCGCGCCTCCCACACACTGTGAGGTTTAATATCAAACGTTATCTTTTCCTGAAATCAAGACTTTTCACAGTTTTTCAATCTTTCACGCAGTTAGAAGAATAGGAGGACTACATGAATACTGATGTGGGGTCCAAATATTTTGAGGCATTTGTACTCGTTCCGTGCGTTGGATCAAATGAGTTATAATGATCTTTACTCTCTATAGAACCAAACAGAAAGTGCCAAAACACACCAAGGATTGTGTATGCTATCGAATCGTCCCAGGCAATCTCCAAATCAGACTTTGAAAATCAACGAAGCCTGATCCAGTCAGTTGCGTTGAAGCTAGAAGGAAGTGCAGCTGACGTTGCTGTTGTACTTTATAGTACATACGTCACGGTGAACATCAAGTTTGGCCAGTTTAACGAGTTTGTGCCTTTGAGTAATGCCATTTCAAGTCTGTCATCTATGAACCCGACATCCAGCGGGAGCGATTTGGAAGAACTTTTCAACACCACGTATACGAGGACACCAGAGGTATTCTTGATGTTGAAAAAGGAAGTAAATGCAACCTACCCAGAAGGGTTTAAAATTCCCATTGGAAAGCTTGGCGGCGTGAAAAAGATTGCTGTCACTTTTGAAAAAGCAAGTAACATCAAGGATATATCTGACTTTCACGCAGTAATTCATGTTATTGATTCCTTTGAGTTTTTCAACTCTCAAGTGATTAACAAGGTCACAGATACCCTGTGTTACGGTAAGAGTTGTATGAATAGGTGATGCTAGAGAATATAAAATATTCTGCATGATGAAAAGTTTTGTTTTAAAAGACCTTTATATTTCACAGTCATCAAAAGCGGACCGAGAAGAATGGATAAGGCCAAATTTTTTAAATTTATTTTAAAAAACCTACTAAAAAATCCCTTTTTTCGATGTTTTAAAACATAATACGCTCTTCGTGATTTGCAGGCAATTCAACAACAACTACTTCAACAGTTTAAGTATACATCCTAATTTTACGTTAATAATTATTTACAAAAAAGTGATAATTGCATTTTCATCCAAAATACCTTAAGCAGCTAAACTAGTTAGGCTCGCAGCAAACTTCATCCCTTTTTATGTAGTAAAACCATCGAATAAGATTTGTTTATTTTTTATTTTGTTTGCACTTTCTTCTTTTAAATCATGTTTTTTCCTTATGCATACATATTCTAAATACACATGACAATTTGGCAAAGGGTCTAAAGGTGTTACAAAAAAGTCGAAAGAACCAAAACTTTGAATGACGCATGTTTTAGATGAAGCTCAGTGATAGTCTCAAATCGATTACGAAAGTGAAATATGACAGTGACATACTAAATTCGGTTGCATGTTATTGTTTTTTGTAGCCTTAATCTCGACATCCACTTCAAACACTGGACCTGCAACTTCAATCCAGGTTGATCAAGACACTGTCCAGAATGCGGCAACCATTGCTAGTCGTAGAGACTCTGTTTTTACGTCGTCATCCGATTTTCCGTCTTCAAATTCGATAGCAAGTGAAGCCGGGATGTCTTCAGAACACGTGATGCAGCAGACTGCTTTACCCAGGCCACCTCTTGTGACTTCTGTGTTTAACATTTCCTATATTAATACCCAGCCTGTAATAAATGAAATGACGCGAATAGTTTTTGTTTCCAGTGCTCCTTACACGCCATATTTACAAACTCGCTATCCTGCATTAACGACTACTTTAAAAGAAGAAAAGGAAACGCCAGTCTTGGCAGTTTCCTCAAGAGTAACGGATACAGCACAACTGGTGAACTCTGTTGCAATTGCACCTTCTACTACAATTGAAATGTCGGCCATGGAGTCGAGAACCACTCAAGGCCAAGGACATCGCATAAAGAAACTGCTGGAAGGTATAAAATAATAGGCTTTTAAACTTTTTACTGTGACAAGGGAGAAATTATTTTGTTCTTGCAGTGCTTGTTAATATGGTCTTTTTTATATTTTTTTTTATTATATATTTCTTAGGCATGCATTAAGCTAAAACAGGGGTTTTCTAAAATTGTGCATTAAGAATGTTTATATGGTGTTGTTATTGGCAATAGTCTTGGAAAGGGCCGGGTTTGGTCCATAGGATGAATGTCCTGTGCTGTTTGTGTTTCTTTTATGTACTGACTTTGTTAAATATTTCCTCCTCAGACCTTGGCGTTGTCTTGAACTTTAACAGGAGCCACATTGATGTCGAAAACAGAACATTTCTTCAGGTTAGTACTAATTAAAAAATAAACTAAATTTGGTTTCTTTTATGAGTTTTTTTTTTCTGTTGTAAGTATACAATTCGAATAATAAACGTTCTAAAGAATGTGTTTTCTAGTTCTCAGTTATATCTGTAGTCATAGATATCTGCCACCTTCAGCAGCGACGATTGTAATCTTCATTTTATTTCACAATAACTAATAATGAGTACTAGGTTATCACAATTTATTAGGGACAAATAAGAGACTAATCTTGTTTGATTTGTTTTTGGAATTTTGCAGGATTATTTTAACAAAGCGGCCTCCCTTCTGCATTTAGGAGACTTTCTGGACCGTGCCATGAACTTAACTCGTCAAGTAAGTAAGGATAAATCAAAATTGTATTTCAGCAAAGTGACAAAGAGGGACAAGGGAAAGGAAAGTAATTAGTGCATTTTGGGGTTAAATTGTTTTACGTGTGTCATGAAATCGATATTGATTTTCTAATATCTACACACCAGGACTCAACTTCGTTGAAAGTTCTTCACGCCTTAGAGAAGTTTACTGCAGTGATTGGAAGAGTAATCAAAAGAAAGAACATGGCGAATGCCTGGAACTTAAAATTTCATGCAGGGGGCCTGGGTATGTTAAAATTTTTGTTCTCTTTCTTAATGTTGAAAAAGGTTGCCTATTTTTATCGAAAGTATACGAACAAGCGCGTTCTTTCCCATAATTCATTGCTGTGAAACGTTTCATTTTGTTTTCAAGTTGTAATGCTTCTGTAGTTCACATAAAGCTATTCTTTATTCTTTTCAAGTTTCCCACATAGCTCCAGTCAACATATCTACCTTTCAAGGAATGCATTTAGGAATCTTGGACACAGACAACAACTCTGTCTTTATCCCAAGAGAAGTATTTAGTCACGTCACTGCCAATGTAACAAAAGGTTAGCAAATATTTCTGTGCACGCTACCAAAAGGGTAAGCAATGGAACTATTTCAGCTTAACTATCTGATTGTAATGTATTGCGTGACTGCCAGTAAACGCTTAGGAACTGTACGTAAATCAGTATTGCCTGCTTTTCTTTTCAGTTGTGATCATGAATGATATGACCATAATGCACATATAATGTAACGCCAATTTAACGAATTTTCTCGATTAAGAGAATTTGTTTTGAATATATAAGACGAAAAGGGCGACAAATGCTCACCCTTTCGTAAAATCGTAATATGACAAATAAAGCCGTTTCTGACTGACCCTTTCCCAGGAGTTCGAAAAGTCCATTTCTGAGTTGCCTTTCAGTTTCCTCTGTGTCAAAACGAGTTTTCGTTTGAAACCATTCATATGAAAATGTGTTCCAACTGCACGTTCAAGTTAGTTCTCATGCAAATCAAGCTCATTTTCACATAGAAAGTTTAAAGACAACTAGGAATTCGAAATGCCAAGGAATAACTTTAGTTGTCATTATATTAACAGACGCCGGTTTGTTGGTTAGCTTGGTGTTTGATCCATTTGAAGCTTTACAGGAACACCACACCTTTGACAAGTAAGTTTAAGCAATTTATCTTTTTACCATACATTTTCTAGCTGTCTCAGTCAATTTAAAATTAGTAACAAACAAACTGAAGATCACTAAATACATTCGGAAGACATCAATTGCCTATTCTGAACTCAGTACACGAAATACTCCAACATTGTGAGAGATAAAATATCCAGCAGGTCGCGAGCGTGGGACAAAGAAAAAGTTTGTGTCCCCGACGGGAATTGAACCCATGACCTCCCAAACACCGGGCGGGCGCTCTGCTGAATATTTCATCTTTCACATTTCATATACCGAGCTTAAAATTTACCATCTTTCTTTATTTATCACTCCAACATTCTCGCAACGTCTATTTCCGTCGTCTGTCATTGGTTTTGTGATCTTCGACCACGTGACCATTGTAGCACGCTGTATACAGCCCCCTCCCCCCGAGGAAAACTAAAGTTATTGCTCTGAGTCCTGAAAATGTCAATCAGAATATGTAAGATTGCTCAATAAACGCTGAAAATGTTAGCAAAGAAACAAAGAGACTTCACGCGACGACAGGAATATATCTAGGCCAAAGTCAACTTTATACACGGAGAATAAAATTGACCTTGGCCTAGATATATTCCTGTCGTCACGTGAAGTCATATGCTCAGTTGTCTCAATTCATTAACGATTCTTTTGGGTTACTCTCCTTAGTTATACTCATAAGACAAATTATAGGAAGGGAAAAATAAGACATTTTCTGTTTTTTAGATCAGTTATAGCGGAATGAGAATACTTGAAGTGTGTTAGAGGAGATCCGGGAGGCACTGTCCGACTGCTTGCGGTTGGGGGTCTTCTGTCCGCCGCCATCCACTTGGCAGCGGGTGCCTCTCGTCCGTCCTGGTCGTCGCCGGTCGTCAGTTCCGCGGCCGCCGGGCCACTGCTTGGGCTCCACTGGCCTCAGCTCTTTTCTCTCTTGCGGTCTCCCTCTGCGTCCCTCCCGCCCTCCTCGTTCGCGGTGGGCATGGGGCCTTTCGGCGGCTTTCTGATCTCGTGTGGCGTGAAACTCCGAAATTCAAAATGTTCTAACTTAATGACGGCGAATGCTATCGAACTAAAAACCTTCAAAAGGATATATATATTATGCACGTCTAATTGCCATTGAAGGGTTAAAAACTCAGGGGTCTTGCGATTCTGGGTTTAGAATTTTGATGACGTCGAGTGAAAACCAAGAATACCCGAGAAACGAGTTTGGTTTAGTTCATTGTTTCGTATATAAGTTCAGTGATTTCCTTCTTATTGTTCTTATTTCCTTATTGTTATAGCTTTGGCGATAATCACACAGTTGCAAGCAAGATTGTTAATGTCTTTACACAGCCTCCGCCGCCAAGTCAGTTGTCCAGACCAGTAAAAATAACTGTGCAACATTCTAAAGTGAGTATTTTATGCGATAGCAACCACAAATAAATTCGTCTATCTTGAAAACCTTAATTAGATATAAACTGAATTATAACATGCTAGCCACAGAACAGGGAAGCAGGTTTTTAGTGCAACAGATCAACCTTAAAGGGACATGGTCAGCGTTCACGTTTGAAAAAGTCCACCCCCGCGGCGTGGCCGCTCTCCCAGTGTCCCCCCTGTGCCGGGGCTCTTCTCGGGTCCCAGTGGTCTGGCGTGCGGTCGCGCGGGGCGTCCCTTAAAACAATAGAATCTACAGGTTATTTGTGTAGTTCGATCGACATGGAATTATTCTGAAGCCTCTCAATACATCTCATATATTTAACTATCATGGAATTTAGCTCTATTTTAAAACTAGTTCGTAAGTGATAGAATTTCTTGAACAAAATAACATGGATCGAGGGTATAAAAGCTTAATTCCTTGTCTTCTCCCTTTAGAATGGATACCATACTCCTCAGTGTGTTTTCTGGGATTATACACAAAGGTATGAGCATCAAACATTGCACTGCACCTTTCCGTTTTATATTATTTTATCATGACTGCGGCATAGTGAAAATCCTAAGGAGTGAAGGTAGGTTGAAATGGTTAGGTTGTGAAAGTAGCATCTCTTATGCACTCTGACAATAGCTGGCTCTTTCCACGATTAACATGCCATAGCTGAAAGTTCTTCCAGACAATTTTGACTTATTTTCTCTGCTATAAATATTATTAGTCTCATTAGTTATTTAATCTCTTGCAGAGGGGCGCCTACTCAGTTTGGAAAATGGTCCAAACGAGGTTGCTATGTGTTTTCTAGTAACCAGAAACACACCGAGTGTCACTGTGATCACATGACCAACTACGCGATACTCATGCGCACTACAGAACAGGTTTGATATCTGAAGAGACTCCCTGTCAACCAATAAACATGAATGCACAGTAACTTGTAAAAATTCGAAAAAAAATATCATTTTTCTTAATTGTTTCTTTAAATATTACGTATGACGATATATAGACATTTTTTTTAAATAGTTTCCTCTTGGGATCAGTGTCTGATTTGAGGTAACTTACTTAGTCGAATGACTGCGTAGTGTTGAACACTTTTTATCTCAATTGCAAGAGCCCCAAAATGGTTCTTGCTGGACAATCGCACCTCAGTTATGGTCTTGACGGATTGCTAACAGTTGTTTGATCGAAAACGACCTTTGGTACTCTAGTAAGTCCATAAAAATAGTCACGGACAAACGAGAAAAGCCTAATTTACGTATTTAGTGTGAAATGGGTGTTATGCAGGCCACCCCTTTTAATTATTTAGAGGAAACAGCCAAGACAAGTTCCTTCAAAGTACTTTGTAAAGTTGTAAGTCATTGGCAAACGGTTTTTAAATCTGTTTTTATATCATCTTTGTTTCTTTTTCCTTCTGACAACACAGGTTCTAGGTGCCACTGATGAGCGCGTTTTAACTGTGCTGACTTATGTTGGATGTTCTTTTTCCATCGTTGGCGTCTTCCTAACTGCTATCACCTTCTTGTCTTTACCGTGAGTACACAAAACAGACTTTTATCCTGTTAGTACAACCGACAGTGGCACAAGAAGTTTTGTATTGTTTTTAATGGAAGGGCGTTTAACCTCTCCGGTCCAAGGCCGAGAAAATTGTGCTTTTTTCTATTATGAAAAGGAAATCATGTTTGAACAGAAGCATATAACCCGGGGTTATAATTATGCTTCTGGTTTGAATTATTCGTATTCCTTCTTTTTCTATTATTACTGTGTAGCAGCCCCTGCAATTATAGAAAACGTTGCATTACGAATTCGAAGTGCCTGGTAATGACAACAGCTTGAGCTCATTTGGTTGTTCTTAGTAGTTGCCAGGTTATAACAATACAAAAATGCATTTTACTCTCCAGTATATTCACCTTGAAACAAACTAACATAAACTGAATTCTTTAAAAGTTGCAATTCATGCAACTCCCACAAAACCCTAAGTTTAGTCGTGCTATTTATTAACGATCATTATCGCCGTGATTGCTGAGTCGTATTTTACAACTGTGTGTCTTGAAAATTGTATGAGCCCATCGGGGTAAGCCTTTAATGGGTTTTTATTTTTTTAAAAAAAAAAAAAAAAACACCCCAAAAAAAAACATCACCTCCAAGGAGCTACCTCACGGGGATTTCGCAGATTTTTGGTCTTAACTGTTCTGAAACGAGGGTTGGACAACTTAACCCATGAAAAACACTATCTTTGGACATCTAAAGTAAGATCTAATTTGTGGATAAATATCAATCTTCGGCTATTAATATCAGTCGATTTTTGGAAGACGCTCGGAAACAACCTGAAAAGTTTAGCTTCAATTTTTCAAGTTGCAATCCATTTCCATCCTAGCCATTCGCAGCCAAAGACACTCGTTAAAAGTTTCAATGCTCTAATATAGCAATTTGTAATAAAAATGGACCATTATCTTTAGGTTTTATACAACACAAATATAAATTCTGTCCATTCAAACATCTGTTAGAATCCGTTATAAAGCCCCTTTAAATTTTTTTAAACCAGTTTGATTTTTACGTGCCTTTCTTTCAGATTATGATAATGATTTTGAGAAAAAAAAACAGCCTGAAAAATTTTAAACCAAAATTAATTTAAACTTCAGCATATTCTCTTTGATTTTAATTTATTGTTTGCAGGGTAATCAAATCTGAGATCACAAAGATCCATCTAAATTTGTCCATCGCCGTTGGAGTAGCACAAGTCCTCTTTCTGGCAGCTGGATCTGAAAATCTTGTTCAGCGTGAGGTATCAAAATTGTACCACAAATTTATGACCTCTTTAATTACTAATGATAGATCAATCATGTTTGCGTCATATATGAACTGCATGAGACTATTCCAGAGAGCCTTATTTTCCGAGCAAAATAAGTTAAGAGTCTTGATTTCGCGAGCAAAATATACTAAAAAATGTATCAATTTTTTTATGTTTAGTATGTTTTGCTTTTCAACGTAGTTTAATTTCATTTTACTTTCTATTGGATAGGTTATCTGCAAACTCTACACTGGTCTGCTATATTACTTCTTTATGTCGGTATTCACGTGGATGTTCGTTGAGGGAGTACATCTTTATCAAATGATCGTTATAGCTTTTGTCAGCCGGAGTATGATCAGATTCTACCTCGCTCTTGGATGGGGTAAGTTACTTAATTCACTAGAACCTAAGGGTTAAAACGAGGCGTCTTTATCGTTCTGTTTAAGCTATGGCTGTAAATAGCCACCTGGTTGGTCATGTTCAACTTGTTAGCTTTCTACCAGTTGGCATGGGCTTCTCATCTGTAAGTCTAGGAAACGACAGAACCATAAACAGAGACAGCAACACTATAAGGTATACACCTGGGTGGAGAGAGACACTGAGAGTTAAGTGTCTTACCCAAGAACACAACACATTGACCCCAGCCAGGGCTCGAACCCGGACCGCTCGATCCGGAGTCTAGCGCGCTAACTATTAGGCCACCGCGTCTCCCACTTGCCGGATAAAGCTAAGCCACAATCAGGGTATGGCAAAACAATACTGTCCCGGGCGCCCCTGATGCAGCGTAAGGGCGGGAAGTACATGAAAAGCGTGTTTGCAAAACAAAGGCCAGTTGAAAGTGACAAGCACCTTGCGCACATCTTTACTGCACAGTCAAAAAAAAAAAAAAAAAAATTTTAATAATAATATAATTATTATTTTTTTATTATTATATAAAAAAAAAAAAAATAATAATATTTTTTTTTTTTTTTTTTAAATAAAAATTTTTTTTTTTTTATATATAATAATTATTTTTTTAGTTAGGCAGGTTAGGTGTCCACAAATAAAAAAAGACTTTTCCCTCACTACTACAGATTTGACACGTTAATAAAGTTGTTATTATAGTCAATTGATACCAGGAACCTTGTATCAACCAATTAATTTTAGTGAAGAATTTAATTCCGATCTAACTGCTTCTAGGTCTCCCTGCTTGTGCTCTAGTAATTGCTACAAGCATCGCACGAGACGGATTTGGAACATCAAGCTTGTAAGTACTTTTAACATCAACCTCGTTTCCAGGGCTTTTCCAAATTACCAAGAGAAAAGCCCTGAGAACGAGGTTGTACTTAACATCAAACACTAACTTTTCATTGCTCGTGATACCAATCTCATGGGATTGAAAACAATAATCACCAAGTCAGATGTTTTGTTTTGAACTGCGCATGCATTTCAATGTCACTAGCTCTGAGTCAGAGTCAAACCAGGGGCGGTTACAATTTTTTTAAATAACAAATCCAATGGGGAAAAAAGAGGGGAGTGGCCCCTCGCCCCCACGACCTCGGCAATTATGTTGTTATTAGTGGCTTTTCTCGTACGATTTTACAAACAATTCATCACATCATCTCAGGATATTTTTTTCTACTAATGTTTGTCATGTTTCATTGATTGTTAAACGTTTTTATATTCATCGGTAGTTGTTGGTTATCTCCAGTGGGTGGTGCAATTTGGGGCTTTGTTGGACCAGCGGTTGCAGTTATAGCGGTAAGTAAGTTATTAGAGAGGTTAAGCATGACGTTAACGGCAGACGGCAAACGGCAAAGATAACTTTTAATTTTGAGTTCTTCTCTTCTAATCCGTAAAAAAGCACACAAAAATGGTTTAACGTCTCCTACCATTCATTGCAAATTAATCGAAATAAGAAAAGGATAGCATTTCTCTTACGAAGAGAGCCAGAGATAGCTTAGGCCCAACTCCTTATTTGTTAAGAATGCCTGCCAATGAAAGTGTATGGCATTAGGGGACATAATTGACATACCATTAAAAACTGAATACATGCCCTCTTCCTATCTTTAAATGTATTTGTCATTAGTGACCAGATAAGACAGTCACTCTAGTAGCTTCATTTCAAGTCATTTGCTACTTCCTTTTATAGATCAACTTGTACGTGTTGGTGCGTGTGCTACATGTTCGAATAGACATTAACAAGAAGGAAGGATCGAAGGCTCAACTCAGGTAAGAGGTTTTCGTTTGTCGTTCCTCCACAGCTTCGTTGGTCTTGTCTTAAATTTGTAGCTAGGTTATAATAAATTTACAAAAGCATTCATTGAAAAATGATAAAATTGTAATTTTGCATAGACAAGATTACCTCGAGTACATGTGGCATTACGAACTTCCATTAATGAAGTTACTGCAAGTAACTTCATTTTATGTCAGTGGAAACTGAGATTTTGAAAAGTCAGTATCAGTCAGTGAAAACTAATAGAAAATCCGAAGAATGAATGAAAATAAATTGGCTAATGGCGTACCTGTATTTTCTTTCAAGAGAAGTAGTAAAAGACTATGAGACACGTTTACTGTAATAGGCAATGAGCGAAACGACAAAAATGAAAAATGCCGTAACATATAGTCAGGCCCTGCCTGACGAAATATTGGAAGGAAATAATAATAGTTCAATCCGCCCACCGTACGGTCAACCTTTCTGTTTTTTATTTGTTCGTACTATATACCTGGCTAAAAAATCGTCTGAAAATAGCATCAGCCACGAACGATCCCACCTTATTGAATTATGGGAAGACTGAATTAAAGTGTCTATAAAAAAAAAAAATTTTTTTTTTCCCCCAAAAATTTTATAAAAATTTTTTTCAATTTCTCTTGGAAAAAACCAAAAATTTGGAGGGAAAAAAAAAAATATTATAATATTTTTAAAATGGCCTATTATTATTCAGAATCTTTTCCTCGTGTTATTTAATGATCACATCTTAGTGCAGATCTCGTCAAGCGCTTTAAAGCATGAACACGGTCTCTCAAAATGCAATAAGTACATGGTTCACACGTTTCCTAAAAAGCCACTGGGTCGTATCGTCTATGGTTTATATCTATATTTGTTGCAGAGAACCTTATTCATTCGGTTGTATATTTACAAACCACCTGAAACCAACGTTAAGCTCACCATTGGTGCCTAGAAACGCCAGTAAAGCTAGTAAAATCCTTCTTCGTGTTTTCATATTAATTGCCTGTCTATAGAACGAGTGCTCGGGTGTCACTGGTCTTGCTGCCTCTACTTGGCGTCTCCTGGATTTTTGGAGTGTTAGCAGTGAATGAGGATACTGTTGTGTTCCAGTACATTTTCACAATATCCAACTCAATACAGGTAAGTATACTTGGTTAAAAACCTCTATTTCCAACCCTGCTCAGTACCAAGTCAGTGCCTAACTTCCTTCAAAGTCACCGAAAAATTGTGACCATACCGGCAAATGAATACGGTGCTGTCAGTAATCAAATTCTTTCAAAAATTGCTTTAAGAAATATAGATCGTAGCGAGCTTTGTAGGAGAATAAGCGTGCTCACCGGCGAAAGAAACCTGTGAGATTTAAGTTTATAAAACACATTTCTTGTGTGCTTTTGTGCTATTTTGTGATTTTAAGTTGATCAGGGCACTTATTTGGTTTTTCTCTTGTTTTTTATGTTCACAGGGATTACTGATTTTCATATTCCATTGTGTTGGCAACTCAGAGGTACCCTTCCTTGGCTTTTTAATTAATTACAAGAGTACTTAGAACTGACCTAGTGGAAGACCAACTGGATGGGATTTTGTTGACTGAAGACAATTGGAAGTTTTTTTTGTATATGTTTTAGAAATTGCTATACAACTGACTGAGTTCTATTTGTTTTCCAGGTCCGTCATGAGTTTCAAAGAAAAGCTTCCCATCTGAATTTGATGAAGAGCCTTACCAGTCCCTCCTCGCCCGCCACCGCCCGCGCTCGCGTGTCTCAGTTACCTTTAGAGGAGGTCAATCTCAGCAAGAGAAAGGAGGCGTGGGTCGCTGGAAAGATTTAGTGTTATAAAAAGTATATCTATGACAACTAGAAATAGAATAGCAAGTACTTGCTGGGTCATGAATATGGAACCCTGGCAATATTACGACAACGCCTATTTCTTTCTCTTTTTTTTTTTTTTTTAGTGTACGATTTTTCTCTGACTTTCTGTCACAAGAGGTTCTCTTTTTTAACACAACTTCGTTCCCAGGGCCTAAGTTTTCTTCCCGCCATTTTACCCTCTCTGTCCAGGAGCTGAAAAAAAGATTGATTCCCTTAGACGAAATTAAAGTGATTAATGATTTAAGAAATGTTAAGTCCATGCCTTATAACGAGTCCCGCAAAACTGACCGCTACAATGTGGAAAATTTCCGTGACTTCTAAAAGTCCGCAGTAAATTGTTCAACGTAATGAAGAACGCGACACAACGAACGCGGGGGGACCAGGGGTCAATTCAATAAAGTGTAGCTTTTGTTTTCGACCTCTAAATTAAAACAATAGCTGCACTTGTAAATTGCACGTGTAAATGTTTTATTGAATTGACCCCAGGCTTTCAGTTCCCTCATGACGCTTCTCGTTAGTTCAGGCAACGATTGAAGGAAGATACAAGAAAATGGAGGGTGGTGAACAGTTTAGTCTAAAGAGAATAGTTTTAGGGCGATCACGAGCGTACAAACAACAACAACAACAACAACAACCAACAGCCGAACAACGGCACCAAACAATGTCGGCATATGTCAACAAAATCATATCATACTTTTGAGTGACAATGCTACTTTGCGGCTAAATTTTCCTCATAGTTTTATCTTAACAACAGTAAAGCGCGCCATAACGTGTTGCCTTTTTAAATCGCGTGTAACAGCTTTGATTATTTAACTGATGAAGGCTTAAGCAATAGCCGAAACGTCTTGAAAAATAACATCAAAACACAGTCAGCGACAAACCTTTAACATACTATGTCATCACCTGACTACAATTACACTAAATTTAAATTTTAAAAAAGTTTTCATTTTAAATAGATGAAAATGGTAAATTCTTCAATGTTTAAAATAAAATATTGTGTATCGTCTGTAAATATTGTTATTATGTTATCATAAATTAGAATTAAGATACTATTAGACACTAATTCCATTGTTTACTTTTATTTAGTTTTGACTATTAAGCAATATTATATAAACCTGATATGCGTGTTAGTGCGGGTTGTTTTGCACTTTGTATAAAACCTTAGCAAACTGAAACTAAACGGGCAACGACTTCTCTGTTTACCCTTCTTTATTCTTGTGTTATTTTTAGTGAGCGGGTACATCTCAGTCTCCCGTAGAATTTATAGTAAGTAAGTAAGTAGTAAGTAAGTAAGACTTTATTTTATGAGGGTAACACTTGACAGTAAAAAAACCGAGACCGATGATGGGAGGCGCGGTGGCCTTGGTTGCGCGCCCTCCGTCGCGGCCCGGGTTCGGGCTGGCCGGGGCGCTGCTTGTGTTCTTGGGCGCACTTTCTCCCGGCCTCTCTCCCCCAGGTGTTTGGGTACCGGCGAATTCTGCTGGGGGGTACCCCGGGACTAGCATCCCATCCAGGGGGTGATCTCCTTCGCTTATGCTCGGAAACCGGGATGCTCCGCCTGTGGGCCACGGCTCGAAGCAGACTACCTACCTAAGTAAGTAAGACTTTATTTTATGAGGGTAACACTTGACAGTAATAAAACCGATGAACCAGCAACAAGAGTTAATACTGTTTAACTTTTCCTTCTCTTTGTTTTCAATAAACGAAATTAAGACCATTATCATTTGAGGCATTTTTCCTTCCTTATCATTGGCCGAGAGCCCACCACGTGATCTGGAAATAACTGCCTACAAATAATGGTCTGCTCATGCGCATTAACATCTGTCAGTGATTTTGCTTTAAATAATATTCTGCTCATGCGTAGTTGGTCCACTTCCGAGAAAAATGGCAGCTCGTTTTCCAGAGATGAAAAAGGAGCGGTTGGATTTGTCTACTAGGCCCAAAAACAGCGAAACTACAAAGAAGGCAATGAAACTTCCTTTTATTGTATTTCGGCAATATCTCGGAAAGAAAGAGAATTGAATGAAGACAAGGTCGTATTATCAAAGGCAAAGTTACGCATTCCTCTGCATTATTTCAGCAAGTAATAGTGCAGTTTCCCGCAGTTCCCTAAGGTACTTTTGCGAAACAAATTCGGTGATCGAATGATAAAAGTGGTTTTCGCCACTGACAAAGCACAACTTTTGCTCAACCTCGTCTAATAACTCTTAATTATTGAAAGATAGAAGGTTTAAACGGATATTTCCTTGAAGAGCAGAAACGTCTTTTTTTTCTGCTTTTCTGGATTCATTTAATGAAATAGACGAGGAACGGACAAACAACTGCAAGTTAGATGCTTAAACCTCCCGAAACTAAACTCGTGGAATCGGCTCTTTTCTCCAGCAACTTTGATTTACTGACTAGAAATCTCATCTTTTATAAAGAACAAAAGAAGCACTTCCGTGAAAGAGGAGTTGTGTTGTCACTGGGAAAGAGTGAAAGCCTGCGTAGCTAAGAAACCTCATATGATAATTCGTCCGATTCTGACTTGTTTCTTTTGTTTTGCTGAGTTTCGGTAATGATGTGACTTCTAGTGAATATAGAGGAGTTTTTCTTTTGATAGAAAGTGGTATTCAACTTCTATCCGCGTAACCTCGTTCTTTATCAGTGCGGTTTGGTTTGCGAACGCGAGGCGTGTACATGATAGCGAATTTCAGTTTTATAATTTGGCCAATTTGTCTGGCCGAGCACCAACACTTATATAAGTTTCTGCAACAAAAATAAGATTATGCTCGGTTATAACTGATCCTCTGGGAATGCTTAAAGAATTCTGCGCCAACCCGTATGCTGGTGTTATTTCATTGTGTGGCTCATTACTTTTGTTGTTTGGCAAGGTTCGCTAAATTTAGCAGGACGTATGAATAATTAATGACAATAAGGATAAAAGCGTCCTAATTATTGTCAGTGAATCTGACAAACAGTCACGTGTATTTGGCAATCGCTCTTTGTTATGTAACATCAGTCTCGCGTTTTTAGTCACGTGTATTTGGCAATCGCTCTTTGTTATGTAACTATCACTCTCGCGTTTTTAGAAACGTGTATTTGGCAATCGATCTTTGCATGTTATGTAACAGTAGTCACTAGTTTTCGTTTTTGTATAGGACACCTTGATTTCACAACTCGATTTTTCGGTTTTGTAAAATCACTTGTATAAAGTTTCTGACGCTTTGAGTCTAGCAGAATAAATGGTTTAATGAACACACGAGTGTGGTTCTTTTTTATAGCTGCAAAATAAGCAGAACTTTTAATGATGTAAAACTTAATTTTAATAAGTTCGTTAACGGCAGTGTCCAAGGAAGATTATTTATGAATAATAAAACTTGTATTTTTAACTTACGTGGTAGATAAAAATCACATAAACTGCGTGAACTATCAAATTTTGTTTACCTTCTTTTTCGAAAACTGTACTTGAAAAGTTAGCGTAGAAACTTCCATTGAGTCAATGTATAAATACATACGTAAGTAAAAAGCAAGCATGAAATAGTTACTGATCATGACTCCTATACATTCTTCTGATAAGCATATATAAGAAAAAATGCCTGCAAGTAAATGAATTAAGTGCACTGTGAATCTATAATTTGAGCGGCATCAGCTGAATTCCATTTCAAATCTTTGCTAGAAGTTTGCGGCACTATTTCCCGCCGACGCCGTGAGTTAAAAAGAAGTGAAGTAAGTCAAGCCACAAGCGTGCAGCCTGTAATGTTACGCTGTTCCTAAGTTGTGGACTGTTACCTCCAAGGAAATGTGGCCTCGCTGTTGAATGTGCAGCGGTTTGATTAGGAAGGTGTGACTATTGGCCATCTTTTCCCAGCAAACAAAAAGACAAGAGAGCTTTAGCATTACTTTATGAAGCATCTGGCATCTGCTGAACTTTTACCTGGCATTTTTTAAATAACTCGAGCAGATTTTTCCTAATATCCTTTTTGAAGAAGGCGTAGACAATGGGGTTGGCCATAACGTTAACGATAAAGAGAAGGTAAATTATTTTTATCAAGGTGGCGGGTAAAACGCATGTTTTGGTAATGAAGCAGTAACAAAAATAACTTGCGAAGGCGTAAGTAATATTGAAGAGCGTAATAATCCAAATGGTCATGGCTGCTGTTTTTCTTTCGGGATGAAAACTCTTCCTGTTGGCGGCGGTCTGCTGAGAAGCATAATTATAGCGAACCTGAGCTTCTAGTCCATAGCATTGACGCGAAAGCTTTCTGGTGATGTGAATCAGGCGGCAAGTGACCAACACAAAGAAGATGCTGGGAAAAACCTGGAATATAAAAACTCTGCTCGTCTCAAATACCAGTGTGAATGTCTCATTTCCTCTGTACGATAAGGAAGCTGGCAAGGTGAAGAATATTAATGTAGTAAACCATGCCAAGGGAATCAGGCAAATCGAGGTTTTTGCTTCCCTGAAGGAAGCATACTTGAGCGGCAGAACGACGGCGATGAAGCGATCCACTGTAAGTACACACAGATTCGTCGTAGAGGAGTACATAAAGGAAAAGCAAATCTTGTACCATAAACCAGCGTGGGTGAGATCTATCTCGTGGTAAAAGTTCGAAATATATCTGGGCGGTAAGATTGCTAACGCAGCGAAAAAATCCGCAACTGCAAGTGATACAATACACCAGTTGGTTGTAGTGCGAAGACTCCGTTTGGAGATTACAAGAAAGACCACCAAGCCATTTCCAAGTAAAGCTAAGATGGTGAAGAACCAGCCCAAAATCCAGAACCACATCGTGGACGTGAAGGTGCTAAAGAATATCTGGAACTTTCAACGTGTTTAGCGGCTAGCGGCGTCGCTTTTACTTGAGCAGTGCGCGGTATTATGATTATTTCTTTGTTTAAGTTTGATAATAGAGCGCTAATTGTATAAGAGAAAGGAAATATACAATACGACAAAGCACAAATTTGTTAGATCGAGGACGCTCTGGTGAAAACACGCTTAATTGTCAATTCGCTTCACTTGCTCGCGCATAACCAAAGGCTGTTTGGCTATAAGCTGCCTCTCTTTTAGGCCCCGTCCACACTGACCCGTGTAAATTTGGACAGGCTTTTTTCCCCCAGTTAGGCCAACCGTCCACACAGAAACGGCGTTTTCGGACACCGAAAACGGGGCTTTTCAAAAACGCTCACCAATGAAGCGTATCGTTTTCAAATTTACCCGGGTAATGTGGACGGAAAACATTTTCCGCGGCTTTTTCAAATTTCTCCTTTTCAAATTTACCCGGGTCAGAGTGGACGGGGCCTTAGGTTCTTTGAGGGCAGGTTGTATTTGACTTTCATTCTTATCGAACAATGTTCGGCTTCTTTTGTTTTTATGACTGTCAGCACTAGCCGCTGCAATTAGAGGACGTTGTAATTGCAATTAGACTTTAATGCGACCTCCATCCATCAGGATCTGAAAATCTTGTTCAGCGCAAGGTATCAAAATTGTACCACAAATTTATGACCTCTTTAATTACTACATGTAATGATAGATCAATTATGTTTGCGTCATAAATGATTTGAGACCATTCCAGAGAGCCTAATTTTCTGAGCAAAGACTCTCACCTATGTTGACTTTACTGATTTCTTACAGTAAGTCCAGGAAACGACAGAATCATACACAGAGACAGCAACACTATATGGAATACATTTACGGAATAAAATTGTTTGCTGAATAAAGGTGAAGTCTGCGTCGAGCCAAGTGGCCCATACCGCCGGAGCAGATCCCGGTTTCTGTACATGTAGTGAGTAAGCGATTAGAAATATTTCTACTCCCCCCTGAATGGCATTCTATTCCATCATAGGGTTACCATTAATTCGCCTGGCACCCCTGCATTTATACATCTGGACCGGGTGGAGAGAGGCACTATATGACAGTAAAGTGTTTTGCCTTCGACTGACAACACATTGAGCTAGTCCGACGATGGCTCGAACCCGGACCGCTCGATCCGAAGTCCAGCGTCTGGGGCGGATCCAGGATTTAACAGAAGGGGGTTCGATATTAGGAGCGCCAAGGCGATCCCCTTTAGAGGGGTCCGTGGGCATCTTCCCCCGAAATTTTTTAAAATTCAAGTCCTCGGAAATGCTATTTCCAACATTTCGAGGCCAGTCAGTGTTTTTATGCCTCATATTTTTTAAGTCAAATCTATCAAAAAAACTATCAAAAATTATTATTTGGATTCCATTTCCTCGTTTTAACTTTTTCCAATTTCGTGTCTCATCAAAACGGGATCAACAAAAACGTTCTTCGGGGGTATTTTTCCGAAAAATTTGAACACACATCATATTAACAGGCTTTTCTTAATGAATCAGTTTATGTGCCAAGCCTGACGGTCTTTCCTTGTCATAGTGGTCTGAAAATATCCTTTGACAAGTTTCAAATGCTGTTTGCTCGCTCGTCAGCCGGGCTGAGGTGCAGAGTTCCAACACTAAGAAAGAAAAAAGAGGAAGGTTTGGTGCGGCGTGCCGCGGCCGCAAGCACTGAAGGTGTGAGCCTGGCTGGTGTGAGCCTGGGGCATGCTTCCCCGGAAAGGTTTTTGAAAATATAGGCCTCTAAGTGCCATTTCCTGTATTTTGACATCAACGACGGACAAACACTTCAAAAACCACAAACAATCCAAACCTTGCACGAGTCGAGGCATCCCTTCCACGAAACCAGGATCATCTCTCACTTCCCGTAACTGAAAAAAACTAAAGAATCTTAAACGACTAGTAAAGATTACTTTCTTTGCTAGGAGATACAAAAAGCGGGAGAATATTGAGTGAAAACGGGAGGCCGGAAACTATCGCCGAAAACGGGAGGTTCGGCCAAAACGGGGGTGGAAACTCTGTTAGACAGAGGTGGCTGGTATAGTGCAAGCAATTCGTAGCAAATATTATTTGGGAGCAGTTAAGATTAAATTTGTCCATTAATTTATTGCAGTATGATTTTTTTACAAGTATTTTAACGTTAGCGGTTTCAATTTAGGGGGTTCGACCGACCCCCGAACCCCCCTAGATCCGCCCCAGAGCGTACCAACTATTATCTCACGAGACGGATTTGGAGCATCAAGTTTGTGAGTACTTAACATTCATAAATAACAGTGACTTTTCATTGCTTGTGATACCTATCGTATGGGATCGAAAACCATATCAACGAGTCAGATGCTTTGTTTTGACTTGCGCATGCATGTCACCACTGAGAAGGGCCAAAAACATATATACGCCCAAGAACATCAACTCTATTACTATTACTATTTTCTTTGCTTGAAAAGAAAATTACAAAATTCTATCGGCAGCAAAGAAATAGTCGTCATTTAGAAGTGTTAAAATTAATTGTGTTGTTAACTGAACTGGCAGTTTGGAATATGCCTGAAATTCGACTGAGCGAGTTTCGCTCGACGAAGACAAACTTACATTTACTTCTCCGCCTGGATTTTTCTTAAAGTTTCTGTAATTCCTCTTCATCAAGCTAAGAAGACTGAGAATTTGCTTCCCCGTTCAGTCCTTCAACAATTTTGTCGTTATACAGCTTAAAAACAGTTTGCAATTGCAGATGGAAGAGTTTCGACTCAAGGAGCTTGAAGTGATGCCAGCTTTTGCCAGCCAGCAAGAAAACGGCGCGAACAGTTGAATGGTTTTCAGTTCTGATTGGCTGGCTTCGTTATTTTCTTGTTTCTGATTGGTCCACGGCAGCGAGCTAAAATATATTTTAGCCCGTTGAATTCTCCATTTTAGCCGCAAAATACGCCACAATGCCCGATGAAATGATTATAATATGAAGTAAGACTTGCTTCATGTTCTCGATCGACGGACTTAAATTCACATTTAACATAAAGAAGAACTTCCGTGATAGAGAAGTTGTCTTATGACTGGAAAAGAGTGATAGCCTGCGTGAAACCTCATTCGTAACAAAGCCCATGATGAAATGGAGTTAGTAACTTACGACTTGTTATAAAAATGGCCCAAAATTTTAACTGACATATTGAGTCTTCGACTGATAACGCATTTCAACCCCAAGTTGATGATAAACTCTGTGCTTTCTTTATTTAATATAACAATATATGCTGATATGTTAATGTATACTAAAGATCTATAAATAAAGTTTAATTTATGCACAAATTTTTTTTTGTCCTAAAAAAAAAAAAAAAAAAAAAAAAAAAAAAAAAAAAAAAAAAATTACAAATCCCCCCCCAAAAAAAAAACAAACCCAACCCCCAACGACCAAAAAGGACATAGTATAGTATCAATGTTAAGCTGCTGGGGGGGGGGGGGGGGGGGGGGGGGGGGGGCATAGGCCGGGCATTTGAATTTACCTGAGACTTTCTGATCAAATGCCCAACCCCAGGGCATGTGTGGATGTTCAAAAGAGTCACTTAACGTCAATAAAATGTTAAAAGTAAGACCAATAAAACGGTCAAAAGTCCCCACTACGGGCAAATACTTGCTGTCAAATCCCCCGCCTATGCCCGGTCTCCCCCCCCCCCTCCAGCGGCTTAACATTGATAGGTGCATTACATTGTTATAGTATTTTGCTCGCTATTCGTGGCCTTTTACAAAAAAACGCAAATTTCCAATTTTCTTTTAATTGCATAATCATCTATTCCATAACGCTATACTGGGGGGGGGGGGGGGGGGGGGAAAAAGGGTGAAAATTTTTTTTTTTAAAAAAAAAAAAAAAAATCTTTATTTTAAATACTTTCTTGGGGGGGGGGGGTTATATGGGGGGGGGTTATAAAGGATATATTTTTTTTTTTTTGGAAGATGGGGCTTATAACGGGGGGGTTAAAAAGGGGGGGGCTTATAACCGGAATTCTACGGTAACTGTTTTCCTGAGAAGAAGTCGATTTATAGCTGGTATAAATTCACAAACCTTAGCCTATCTTGGCATCTAGCGATTGTATGTATACGTCTCCATATAAAAATTATCAGAATATAATAAAGTTTTTTGAGTTCTTTTTTTTCCTCGCGTGTGACTGCTGTATCTTCCTCTCGACCAGATCTAGAGTCAGTGTTCTCAATCTCTGTTCCTTTTTCTTGCAAAATATATCACAGGAACGTGGCATTCAGCTTACTTCCTCCTGGCGCCAGAATCTTAATTGCTGGTCACAGTCACGCAACCGTATTCAGTATTAAGTTACAGCCATTCAGATTCCTCTCCTAGCGCTATGTTTTCCAAGTATTCGTACCTTCGTTCCATTTTCTTCAAATGTTTGTCTTTTTGTTTTAAACTTTTCTCGAGTATAGTTGTTTTCGCCATCATGGTGTCTAACGTTTCTGTCATCTCTTGTAATATACGTTCTCTGTCGAAATATGTCGAAGCTGTGCCGGTCTCAGTGGGTATTTCCTCTGTTTTAGGGATGCCTGTACTTCTCCGCGAACCGCAGCTTTGTTGACCCTTAACATCCCATAACATCTTGTCCGTATCTGGAGTAAGTTCTGATTTCTCGTATTCACTGGCTGATAAGGTTTCGTCAGATACTTGGCTGTTGTTATTGATTCTGTCGGTATTTTCACAGTCGGACGTGTCTCGAACCACGCATTGGTCATTATCATTTGGCACGAGCTGTTCGTTATCTTCTTCATCCCTATCCGCCGCACGAACATTACTCATTTCAACTAAATTCTTCACGAAAAGTTCCTCGACATCATTTTCGCTAGTCAAGCGTCTGGCGCTTGAAGTTCGACGTATTTTCTTGAGAGATGCAGTCTTGAGATGTCGTGTCGTTTCTGGTTTCTTCAGCAGCTGTTGGTAATTCTTGATCACGCCATGTAAATATTTCACCATTTCTTTCTCCTCAGTAAGATCCGACTCTAGCTCATTGTGCTTGCCTCGTAGCATTTTGTTTTCAATTCTAAGGGACTCCAGGTGATCATCCATATGTGGGTAATTAACTAAACTGTTAAATTCCAGACGACGGCGCGTCTAGTGGTAGATCACGAACGAGAGATACAACTTAGAGATGGCAAAGTATTGCGTGTGTGAAATTTGATACAGTCACGGATTGTCAGTTCGACTTAAGTTATTCTTTAACTAATAAGACGCTCAAGATAAGATTGGCACTTGCGTTTAAATTATGTTTTTTTACGGAATCTGTTAAGTTTTTATTTAGTTTTCGCGCAATGAATTCGAAATGTATGCGCCACGAAATAGTTAAGACAAATAAAAATGAATACTGAACAGAGATCTGGAATCAAGAGTTGCACACTGACTGGGCAAAATCCACAGCCATAAATAAATATCGGCCAAATAACAGATATTCTTTTCAGTAATTTTTCTAGTTTTAGTCATAAGCACACTGAAAGTCGTTTGTTACATAGAAAAAAAAAGAATAGATAAAATTAAATTTTGGGGCAAATGAAATTGGGTTCTTGCAATCCGATCGAGTTATTCTGTGGGTCTTCTTTCTTTTCGTTGCTTTCAAGTGACAGCGTTTGCGATATTTGGGGATCTTGTATTCACTCCTGTTTATATCACCGGTTTTTGCATGCTATTACAACACATACTGGATGTACTTCCAAAAGAACCCTGAACTTCAATTTACAGAACTGAAGCAGCTGAAGAACTTGAGCCTTTTTTTTTCAATTGGAAGCACCATTCAAAACTGCAAGATTTATAAGTTGAGTTCACAGACCTTTTAATATACATTTTGGCTTCTTTCGATTGTCTTATCTAACATGATGTCACATGTATTTCCAGAGTCTTGAGATTATAATATCAGGAGGTATGAAAAGCTCACGACAGCTTTTTGCCTCGCTTTCGTTTTAAAAGCGAGACCTTTCATGATAATCTTACATACAGTGAAATGCAAACACCACACTTTTGGTTTTTTTTTTGCTATCGGAACAGTTAAACGTACACTACTAGCTTAAGTATGTTATCCTTCACCACATAATTTAAAACTGAAGTTCACCTCGCTTTCGTTTTAAAAGCGAGACCTTTCATGATAATCTTACATACAGTGAAATGCAAACACCACACTTTCGGTTTCTTTTGCTATCGGAACCGTTAAACGTACACTACTAGCTTAAGTATGTTATCCTTCACCACATAATTTAAAACTGAAGTTCACCTCTGCCTTCCGAGGCCGTAGACAATGGCTAGCAGTGGATCTGATAAGCTGGCAAAGGAAATTGAGATTGAAGCTTAATCATTGATGATAATCATGGGTGCAAATCTCATTATTGTTTCTAAGAATAAAGAAGAGCTTAAAAGATTTTATTTCAGTTCTTTTTTAAATATCTGCATTCATTTTATGGGTCACTTTAGCGGAAAAGAGATCGTGAAATGATGAAAGAAAGCTGATCATATACCTCCTCTTAGAGGAGCTAACTACTCAGCTCGTTTTAACTACTCAGCTCGTTTAGTTTATTTCTATTTTGAGTAGTTTTTTGCCTATTTTAGTTAATTTATGTTATGCTGTAATTTATTTTCTATTTAATTTGGCAAAATAAAATGGTTGTTGTTGTTGTTTTTTTTGAGCTACCAACTGAAGAGGGTAGATGTAACCTGTCCATTATAGTTGACTTTGTTGTTCTGGGACGCACTTTGGCTTAGCGAGGAAATCGCATTTATTCTTATTCTGCTAACTAGTTAAGAGAGCTAATTGGATGATTGCGCTAGTGAGATAAGTATTCTGGCTACTTATGTTTAATCGACTTATCTGTGTAAAGCCGACACTTTGAGTGGGTTCCAGAAGTTTGTATGTCAGTTGCTTAAGTAGTCCAAGTGCAAAGAGTTCCTATTATCAAAACTTAGAACGAAAACTGGAGTCTTGATTTTGGTTCCATTTATAGATACACCGAACTGAGATCACAATCTAAACAACGCACGAAGGATGGTGATTCGTCCGGATTGGCCATGGTACTTGCTAAGGCTAAGCAAACTATGGGTCTCAGGGGTATCAACAATTGAAAGTTCGCTTTTCGGAACAAACCATTAGAAACCAAGTTCAAGTGTTTTTCCTGTACCGGCAAGTATGAAAATCCAAAACAATATGCATGTATAAACCAAATCAAATAAATGATTGGCTATAAAAGAAAATCTAAAGTTCTTTTCCTTTTAGGCGAGTACATCTCTTTAATGAGAGTTTTCTCCAATAACTAATATCCCATGTTACTTTTGTTTACAGTTGATAGCTTCTTGCGCATTTAGTTAAGTTTTGTCTCTTTAACGGAAGTTTGAATTTTATGTCCTAGCAACCGAGTGTGAGTTCAATGCTTCTTTCAATAATTTAGCTAGCATGTTTCTTTTTCCTCATGTTTCGAAATCCATTGTAGCTTAATAAATGTATATGTTGTGGTTCAATTTCATCCTTTTCCTTTGTTTTAAACTCATTATCATACATTACCATACCCAAAAACAAAGGAAAATAAAATTTAAACCAAGGATAAAATTGAACCACAACATACAGACATATACACTAGCTATTTGTAATATAATAATCGACGGGGGCGGTCGAGAAGTTTACTAAAAAATACTGTTCGACAGATGTATGACATTCAAACCACTCTCTTAAACCATATGCCATTTTTTTAAATTTAATTTTAAAATGCGTCACTCTTTAACACCTTGCAAGCCCTTTTTAAATCTTCACTGAAAAATAAAATAACTCTATTGGTTAAAGATTTTAAGAACTGACTGTTTTTACAGCCTGAGAATGCATTCCACCTGGTCCCCTGACTCAGTCCATCTTCTGCAGTGAGAGACGACTGTTGTTCGCATTCTACAGTTCTTTTCCTTTTGCCAAACAATGATCGAAATAAACAGTTCGGTATATGTGCACTTTGAGAAACGCTTCAACAGGTGAGAATAACCAAGAAAAACAAACAAGTGCTTTGTTTCGTTCCAGACAAATTCCTCAAATTTACATTCCATAACACAAATTTGTAAAGCACACCCACAGACAAAAGGCTTTCTGCTATATTTATAACACAACTACAATACGGTGAAAAACAAACAGACCTAAACAACATTCCGGAAAGATTTAATCTACAGATAAAAAAATGTATCTTGAGAGATTTTGTTATCTTAAGAAACAGTCTGTACATCTCGAGTAAAATCTAGCATCACAAAATAAAGCAGGTAACATTTCCCTGTATCCTAAAAATAGGAACAAGAGTGCTTCGACTTTGCGTTACACAATGCAAATTTATCTGGTCACGCGTTATGTTCCACGAATCACACATATTTACAAACTAAGGCAACGAACACTTTAAAACACGTAGATGCGAAATCAATCGTTCAGTATCAGTGCGGGTATCCTTTAAGATCCTTTAAGGTCAACAAAAACGCATTTTGCAGCAATACTACATATGTTAATGATGCTCCAACCGATATGTGACGAAACCTAACTCTTGGTAGTCAAACGGAGCATAAAATTATCTTGACCTTTTGCACGATTATTTCTACAAAGAGGTATCCTTTTCGTCTGTTATCGGTAAATATTTTACCTCAATGTGAGTCAACAAGTTTCTTGACAGTTGGAGTAACATGTCACATACTAGTACACTTTAAAACAATTGTTGTTTGTTTAAAAAAGTCGGATCTACTTGCTTTATTATGATTCCAAAAATACAATACGTTCCGATCCCAAAGCAAAGGCTCGACGATTCCGTCGCGTTTTGCACTAAGTTAATGTAGTGTGTATCCCAAATACGGCATATGCTACAGAATAAAAGTTGCAAGATTTCTATTTATACACTTTACTTGGTGGATGTCATGGAATCCGACGAAGAATACCCTGAACCAGAACCCGACTTACTCGAACCTCCGGTCTCCAACAGTAACCGCTCAAATTGGTTGACCTTCTCGTTTAAAAAGCCGAGCACATCCGTAACATCTTCCCACTCGCACGCTATGTCGTCGCTCGAGTTCGACTGTTTGATGACTGGCGTGATTTGAGGTGGCTGTTTTGGTTTTAAATTAGCATTTTGGCTACCCGAAGTTGTTATCCCTTGGTCTTTTATAGCTGCAAGGTCCTTGTTTCGTTTAAATGAGTCCGATCGTTTAGGTGGCTGCGGTCTTCGGATTTCCGTTTCTTTGCCGATATCCTTTGTATTATTGTTCATGTCTTTGCTGCTGTCAACTCTTTTTAAACTCCTCATCTCAGCTTCTTTAGCCTCTTTCCGCAGCTGTCTGCTTTCTGCCTCTTTCTTTTGAAGCGTTCGCTCGTATTTCTTGTTTAAATTGTGCAAATACCGAACCATTTCCTTTTCTCTCTTCAACTCGGCTTTGAGCTGATTTTGCGTGATCTTAAATCTGTCGTTCTGATATTCAAGCTCCTTCATCTTACGCTGCATGTTTTGATTCTCTGTCTTCAGCAAAATTATTATCTTCTCGAGATTTGCGTTTTCCGCTTTCAACAGCTTGATAGCCATGTGTAAATGCGATCCTTGATCAACCGGTGACGAAGTTCGCCTCTCCTTAGTCATGTCTGCAGCCAGAGTGGCTCTGGAAAGGCGCACTCAGAAACAGGACCACCACAAACACTCAGATGATCGAAGCAAGAATCAGTCGAGCAAAACACTGTCATAGTAATCAAATCGGCTGATATTACACGTGGAGGTATGCATATTTTAAATGATTTCCTTTGAAGCACTTGTTTTGTTCCGACCCGCGCTCTGACCCCATTGTAACTTTCACTTAGACTGAATGACGTCACAATAGCACACCCTAAGCTAATTTACGTCTCTAAGGACATGCGGTTGATCGCAAAGTTTCTTGATAACGGGTTGTATGCTCTTATCTCTCAATTGACATGTAAAACGTTCCACTTATATTATTTGATCGGGCGCTACAAAGTTTAATTTTCTTGTTTAGCTGAAGAAGAGAAATTAAGAACAAAAGAAGAAACCGTGCGGTTTAATGGTCCAGATGTATCACGCCTCCAAATTAAACCCTAGCTTAACTGACAGACATGGTAATATCACTTTGAAATTCACAACGCAGAACTTGTAAAGCTACATGTATCATAACCGTTTTGACTAAATTTGGTCCTGTTTCTGCTACATTCGACCTCTTGAGAGCCTTCCTTCTTTCAACAGAATCTTGCACAAGTTATTTCCGCTGCAGTAGCCGCTTACCCCCGACTGATCGATATCCTATGGCGCGCAATCAAATCCTATTTATAAACCGAAACATCCGCTGTTTGTTCGACTAAGTGAGTCAATATAGCAACTGATATTGGTGCTGTGTTGGAAAACTAATGTACATAGCTGTACAATGGATGGTAAATACAAACAGACCAAGAGTGCAGAAACCAAACAACGCTCTCAAACCACACAACGTAGCTGTTGGTCTATTTATATATTTGGTATGCGTCGAGACTGCGATGGCGACCTTGGTATTTCATGATCATTTTATGTCAAAACATCAAATGTTCAGCAGTGAGTTTCGTAAAGTTTGTCTCGGTAAATGTATTAAACAAGATGGAACAGATAAATCTGTAAAATTTCTAAGTAGACCCCTTAGTAAAACTGCAACAAAGGACAATATTAGGCCATTTCCGATATTCCATGACTCCGAGTGTTAATAGCGAAAATTAAACAAAAGGATTATCGAGGCTTAGAAGAGTGAATAAGTAAGATCTATTGTTAACCTCGAAGTCAAGTTGTGACCATTCGGTGTGTAGTGAACGACATTTTACAAAAGTTGTGGTCAACTCATCACAGACTTGTGCCGGGGTGGATTGTACATGTTCTTTATAAAAAGAACAGTGTTTTTGGTAGCTTATTGCACATTCTTGCTATTTCCTTTCCTTCTGGCGCCGAAAAGGAAATACTATGATCAGTATTAAATATTTTGATGAAAAAGACCTTTTCACTGTAATGTGGTAAATGGCGCCAAATCAGATATTGCGTTCTGCGTGGGTGAAAACAGAAATCCGTTGTCAGTTATTATCCGTGAATATTGATTTTTGAAATATTCCCCGTAAGTTTCTCGAATCAAAAAAATGAAAAGCAAGAACACATGTAGTTTTCTGTCTTATTGCCAGGCGGCGCCGTGAAACTGAAGGCGAAAAAAATTGGCTGCTTCTGCAGTTTAAGCGGGGAGCTGTTTCGGTGAAACATATGGCTTTACTGAACAAGGCTGCATGCCTTCTAGCACATCTACTGTCGACATTTTTGTCTTGCAGGCTCAATTGAAGCATAGGCCACTTGAATCATAGCTGTATTTTTTTTTGTCAATACATGAAAACTGCTTTTCTGTACCTGATGCACTTCTTGCTGTATCACTCAAGCTCCATACGAAAATGAAACTAATGCATATCAATTATCAATGATTTCTTCTTGCCAAGGTGTTATTACTGATCTTCTAGCATCACCACTTTAAACAGATCCGAACTACTAGATATTGCTTCTGCCACAAAAGGTTAATATGGTACATATTTTGGAGCCAGACAGCAGTGTTTCGGCGTTACTTTTTTTTTTTCACCAGATGTGGAATCAGTGGAATGACAGTCTTTTAGTCTTACACACGTGTTTAACAGCTGATGGCCAAAAACTAACTCAGGCGGTAAAAGGAAAATTTTCCTGGACTAAACCCACAGGTCTCAATTAGTAGCATGCCATCAATAATGCGCTCCACCAGTCCCTTTCACCTTGAATGCAGTTTCGATTTGATTCGAATATAAACCCACGGCTCATACGTATTTATAATTTTTGGTGCTTATGTCGTTAAAGTTAGTTCATAGGTGCATTTTTTGACCTTTGTTTTAAAACTAAACAACAGAAGGACGAACAACAGCAACACAGCTGTAGTCGAACCAGATCAAATGGCTTAGTGAGGCACGAGTAGACGACTACTGTTTCATGGTAATAAATGGCCGGAAATGATTACATTTTATTTTACATTAAGTCGAGTAATCTCATTAAAGGAAAGTAAGAATTAGTAGACGAGATGATAGGATAATTTATGACGTCCCAATTTTCGAAAATCTTTTCAATCTGTTAACAGCTGATGAAAAATCGTATATGGAAACAAATTTACTAAAGTTGTTGAAGGGGTTTATTGACATTTTCGTCGGTAGCGACGACGAGCGACCTGTTTTGTCATCGCGCCCAACAAAAAACGCCTTCTATGCTAGAAACCTCTTGGATTGTTAACTGCGTGAGTAAATCAAATTAAAAGTTACTGTAGACTTGTTTCCGGGAGTTGTGGTTTGCAAAACGCTTGACTGTTCGAGTGGAGTGGATAGCACATGCGTACACATGCAATCCACTGTCAGACACCTACATGCGTCGAGATCTTTAATTTTTTGGCTTATTTATGCCATGCCATGTTAGCTAATTCTTAACGACCTCTTTTTTGGGCTGCCAGCAGTTCATTTTATTTATAATTTTCTATTATTTCGATCATAATTCGCACTTTAGTAATGGACCGACTAAGCATTGTTCCGGCTCGTACCATGCCGCCCATAATTAGTCAAAGTAGTACCGCCGCCGGTCGGCTTTTATATAACCGGTGTAATTAGTCGGATGTAACAGGCCTACTCATTATTGTTAAAAAGGTATTTCATTGTGAATGTGGGGCTATTTCGGGGGTGTTGGCTGGCTTGGGTATCATTTGAGAGCCGGGGTATTTCCATAAATGGTTTGCTTTATAAGAATAGCGCATGTTAACAAGACAACAAAAGAAGACAAAGAAAATCAAACTTTATTCAAATTGTGCTTTAAAATGCTGTAGTTGCTTCCAAGTAATTATTTGATCGTGGAAGCCGACCTCTTTGCGAGTTGCCGCGTGCTGTTTGACGACCCGGCCGTGACGTCGTGCATTACTTTCGCGGGATCCGGGGAGCCTGCTAGCAGGCTGGCTATTGTATAGGGACTGATATTATTTTATACATTTAATACTTTATTTGTAAACGTGCAGGCCTTAAAGGGGCTAGATCACGGTATTTAAGGTCATTTTATTAATTTTCGTTAATTAAAAGCTCTAAACTTCAAACTGGCAGAGCAAAAGTCTTTTATTGGCAAAATCACGGTCACATAACAAACAAGGATGATTTTCGAGCATTGTAAATGACACTTTCAATTTCATATAAATTAAGATAAACTTGAAAAATGTCGGGCTGACGTTTTTCAAGTTTATGCGAACGCAATCCGTTTTAATCTTCTCGAATTTTGCCCATCCATGCCCCTTTTTGGCCTTCCTGTTTTTTTTTTTTAGTTCTTCTACAGTTTTAAGCCCGGTTATTGTGATATTTCAGTTAATTCTATGACCAGTTGGTCAGTGCCGAAATTGCCTAAAACTGCGTGACATAGCCCCTTTAAAATGGCAACTTCGAAGAAGATATTAGCTACTAACTATTTCAATCTTTTTACAGCAGACCCCGGTTTATACAAGGCAACAGTACTCTTGTTCAGATAGATTCATAATCATGCAGGAACTAATTGACATGATTATTTCAGTGGCTATATTTATAGATATGTGGGATTCCAATAAATATTATAATTATTTGACTATGTCAATACACTGATTTTATAACCATGGTCACAGTAGAATTTTTTTTGCAACTGATGGAGATGTAAAGCAGGGAGCGTCAACTGCCGTGGGAGTTTGGAATTTGCATTAAGAAACTGACCGGTTGTTCTGGAAGGAGTGGTAAGAAAAATGTATCGAAGAAAAGTAATTTTTAAAAAATGGTTTCCCAGATGTTGCCTTTTCTCGTTTTTAGCGAAATGTCCAGGAAATTGCTGAACTACCGTATAAGTTTCCTTAGTATTTACTTCGGCTGTAGGCTTGTTTTCCAGTTGTTTTGTGAACCCGCCGGGGTTCCTTGCCCCGGAGGATGACACACCAGTCTCCAAAAACGGCTGGAAATCGAGCATACATAGTTTGGCTGCTGCCATCTTCTTTTTTGCGCTGGCTTAGGAATGTGTATTCCCTCGACTCCGTTTTATTCTTTGAAAATGTGGCTTCGGCCAAACAAAGGTGTGAAACTTTTTAAGGCAATTCCAAGTAAATGGCAAGGACCGAACTGTCTTTGAAGAAAGGCGGTTACGTAGGGAATGGTGTCATTTTAAGTCAATCCAGCCAATCCTTTACAGTTTTGTATCAAAGCTTAGCTCTTTTGGTATCTTGTCTTGCTGTGTATCACAGTAAACGCCTTTAATTTCCTGTGGTGGATTCCTTGGCGTGGTTGAAGAAGTGTTCGGACGTCTTTGTGCCTCAAGATTGTGCAGTTTCCTTTTAAATTCTCTTCTGACCTAAAATAATACAAGCAAGGCGTCAACGTAGTAAGGTTCGCTATCTACTCAGTCTCAGAAACAGTGGATTATACGTGTTTATGAGATCTTGCTAGAAAAACATATGAACAAACAAAAAACCAAACAATCAGACAACCAACCTACCAAACAAACAAACAAACAAACAAGCGAAAAAAACTAACGTAGGAATTAAGAAACGAAAAAAAAAAAACAGTGAAAGAAAATAAAAAAAAAAACTAAAAACAGATCAAACATGCCTAAGGCCTACGTTGTGTTATTTACCTCTGTATTCTTTAAGCAGTAGAAGAGAAAGATGAGAAAGCCCTAGCAAAAAAAAAAAAAAATAAGTAAATGTTGAATATGAAATAAAAAATACAGAGAAGACAAAAGTAGTTGAAAGTTTGTCTATAGATAAACTTATTGCAGTACATTCACGAGCACTTCGCTTTTATCCCCTCACTATATACTATTCTGTGCGAGTAAACTTCTAAAAACTAGCAAACAGACAAACAGACAAACAAACAAACAAACCAACATGGAAACTGTACCGGCTAATTTATCTTTAGGCCTTTAAATCAAGTCGATTGTGTTAATGTTTTTATAGTTATTGTAGTGTTATTAATTACATTTGCAGGATTTGTAGGCACACGACTTACCTGTAAGGAATTAAATATCGCAAAAAGATACTCAAATACAACAGAACTGTTGTTAACGGCGAGCAGACCAAAAACCCACGTCAGACCCAGGATTGGAAGAAGAGTGACAAAAGCTTTCGCCAAAGACCTAAAATTATCGAAGAATAGCAATAAATCAATCGTAAAGTATTTCCGTGAAGTGTTAGCTAATGTATTAACTCTAGACACGAGCGTGCAATTATTTTAAAGCTAATGGCACTGAATTTGTGTAATCTACTTAATAAAAATCAATAGATGAGAAATAAGGCAAAAATTAAACAGACAACTAAGCAAACAAACAAACAAACAGACAGACACTCAGACAGACAGACAGACAGACAGACAGACAGACAGAAGACAGACAGACAGACAGACAGACAAACAACAAAACAAGATCTATTGAAGAAAAAAGAGTTTCCGGTACTGACAATCTTTATCTATTTACTTGTTTATTTTTTATTTCACTTATGCAATTACCTAACGTTGGATGGCGAATCTTCATTCAGCATTTTGGAAGTTACTCTCATTACCATTATAAGTATGCTAAGATTAACCTGAAAAGAAAAAAGATAGGAACGGCACAGATAAGCACATACGGCCGTAAACATAGCGAATTGGATTCTTGTTAATTTCTAGGCAGTAATGTCTAATATATTTTAGTATAAGCTGTTGTTCGTCCGTCGAGGGTCGACAAAGACCATCTAGTCATCTAGGGGTCGGGTGGTGGGGGCTCTTCTGGCGTGGTTGCGCAGCTGGCTTGTTAGTCCAATCCTCGCGCCCTAGAGGGACGTTTACAGTATGGACAGGGGATGGTGGCAGGAAAAACGCTAGTATAAATATACAATACCGTCATGACAAAGATTGCAGGGCCAACGAAGCTCCAAATAGCTCCAGTCTCAACTGACAACCAGCAACTGTGAAAACAAAAAGAGTGCGTTTTATATCATTACAGAGTGATAACACGCCATTTGAGTCAATTACCAGGATTGACTTTCTAATGATTACACTTTATTACACTTGAACTTACATTTCTTTAGAGAGAAGCCTGGTTTGAAAGATCGCAACGACGATGGCAGTGACAGTCAATGGGAAACCTTGGGGAAAACGAAAATATTCATTATTAAACAGCTTATTGTGGAGTATAATATTGCAGCATATACACTGTAATCATTGTGGTTTAAAACGGTTACAGGGAACCCGACAAACTATATTCCTCGACTTTTTCGTTAAGAATTACCAGCAACAAACATCTAAAACAGAGAAAAAAGTACCCAAAAATTATGCACAAAATTTACTTCCTTACCCCATCCTATAAGCAGGTAGTAAAGCTTCCTTCCTCTTCCCGAATCGAAGACTCTGACCACCATGAAGTAAATATGGAGTCCTTCAGCTAGCATCCATGAAAATACACACAAGAAGAAGAAAAAGAGGCCAACTGCAACTGCGTAGCAAGCCACCTACAACAGGCAAAGCAGTTCAAATAACTGAAAATTCGAAAATCACTATTCAATCGCCTATAATAAAATAAAAGAATGATTAAAAATGGAAAACAGTATTGACAAAGTTTTTTCCTCTCACTGAGAAAATTTTAAATTCTCCTGTCGCGCGTAGGATTTTAGCAACAAAAACCAACTACTTTCAGGCTATGTGTGCCACTTATGTTCTACTGACAATAAACTATACAGTACCCTACTAAGAACAAATTTACAATACATTACAGTCGAAGCTCTCTTAACGGACACTCTCGTAAGCGGACAGCTCTACTTACGGCCACCTTGTTAGAAACCCCGTTTTTACTCCCATACAAACTCTGTATTTTTACATTCTCGTAATCGGACATTCCCGTAAGCGGCCGCGGACACTTTCCGAGATTACCACATAGACTTTTTCTTTGTTTTTAAGCTCCCGTCAGCGTACACCGCAAAGAAAATCATATAAAAAACCTCTGTATCTTGTATTAATCAATCAACTTCACATCGCCGTTCGTCACACAATGATTTTACTGTAATTACAGTACCATATTTCAGTGTTTGTTTTGTCGTCATCCACGTCCGGTTACATTTCGAAACACCACTAACATGCATATTACCATTATGTTAGCTGGGCAGCTCCCGTAAGCGGCCATCTATCCCCTACACCTCTAGTGGCCGCTCACAAGAACCATTCTCGTAAGCGGCCAGCTCCAGTTGCGTACACTTTTTTCGCGTCCCGAGGGTGTCCGCTTATGAGAGCTTCGACTGTATTTAGAATGTTGATGAATTGTTAGTAACAATTTGTGCAGTTTTATTATAAATGAAAAGGAACGCAGAAAAGAGTCCCACGGTTGTAGCAAAGTTTAAAAGTTTACATTTTAAGCTTAATGTTTAAAGAGTGTAAAGTTTATAAGGAATGGAACAAGAATTTCCCTTGTGATACACCTGTATACATCATAACTGAATGCCAGTTTATGTTAACTGTATCAGACTTGATCAGGATTACCTGTGATGTCTCTGGTCTCACTCCAAACACTGCCACAAGAAACAAGACTTGGGCGAGTAAGACAGCAGTCACCAAATTCATGTGAATAATAATTCTCTGCGATCGAAGGCTTCTGCAAAAGACAAAATTTGGAAAGAATGTGGCTTTGGAGCCAAACATATACCGTTTTAAACTGTACAGTTTAATTTTCTAATTTTTTTATTTCCTAATTCTAAACTTTAAGTTACAATTAACAATGAACAGAAATCGAAAGTTTGTCTGTTTTTTCCTTGGCGTTAACTATGGTTCGAACATCGTACACAGTTTATAATCAGGCTTTTTAAGCAAAAACACCCAAGATCGCTTTTCACGTCAACTTTTCCCATAAATCAGATTTCTATGAAAAGAAGCACATTTTGAAGGATATTATCCTTTTCAATTAAGCAAAAATACCCAAGATCGCTTCTCACGACAGGTTTTCCTTGTTTCATATTGCTTTTGCTCCATAAACCAGATTTCTATGAAAATAATCACATTTTAAAGGATATATATTTCTTTTCAATTAAAGGACTATACCAAAGTTCCCCCACGGAAACTGCTTGACATGCAGATTCCCTTATGAAAAACTTCAGTCATAATCTTCTTTTTTTTTATACAGCTATGGCAAATGCAACAGGGTTGGCTGCTATATCTACCCCTTCTATGTACAGTCAACTCCAGCCTTGCGGACACCTAGCTCGCTATTACGGACACCACGAAATTACGGATACTAATTTAAGTCCTGGCGAATAATTAAGCAATACTGAAAATAACTCCCGCTACTGCGGACTTCCTCTATTACAGACACCAAATCGTGGTCCCGAAGGTGTCCGTTATAGTGGGAGTTGACTGTATTGCTGGATTGCATACTTACGGTAAGAATGCGTACGTAATGATTGTCAGAAGGCATCCTAAGATGGACAAGCCACACCCAACACAGGTGATAATTGACAGAGGTAGTTCGTGTTCTTTACTGGGCTAAAAGAATAAACAGACAAATAACAAAACGTTGTCGATCTTCGAAGTCATTAAAGTTAGTCAGAAAGAATGCACATGCGATTCTTTGCAAGAGAGTTGACGTCGAGATCCAGCGACGCCACTTTCAATTCGACGAGCCTTATCACGTTTAAACAAATTATTTAAGGCTTGTGGTTTCTCTAAGTCCTAAATTCCCCTGATTTTCTTTAGTATTTATTTAATCCCTTTGTAATGGCGAGTTCTTGTGTGCTAAATAAATTAATAAATAAATAGATAATAAATACAAATTAAAATTAGCAAACAAACAAACAAACAAACAAGCGAACGAACGAAAAAGCAAATCAAACAATCAATCGATCGATGAGCGATTAATCAGTCAATCAGTAAATAAAAAAATAAACAAAGTTCAATGCTTTTCTACAGTTTATAGGAAGACATTGAATATCCTTTTTTACCTGATACTTAGTGACTCTTGTGATAACAGCAAAACTGGTAAGATGATTACAATGACACATGACGGCGGAGTGGTTGCTTTTTACAACTTGACAGCCGTCTGTCGACCAAACGCCATGCTTTGTTCTATAGTCCAAGCAAATAATTTATTGTATAGTTGCCACAAAACTAACTAGCGCAAGGAGTAGGATTATTAAAAAGTGTTTAGATTTGTTCTAATATTGTAAATGTCGGTTAAAAAAATTGTGAAATTCTGATTTAAAAATAACACATACTTTTCATCCTATGATTTTTTAATTTGTTGATGTAGTAAAATAATTTTAAAATAAAATATGTTATGCCTTTAGAGATTACAGAAAATTATCACTAAAAACTGAGAATTAAAAATAATTTTGATAAATGAATGTCATAAAGATGTAACTTACCGGTTACTCTGATTCCAAAACACGCAATTCATTTGGTCGAGGGATGCCTATAAACAACAGTTAAGGATAAGTAAAGCCATTCACTGGCATTTAAAGAGAAGTTCACTCCAGAATGGGCATTTATTTTCTTTTCGCCAATAAAAAGTTTATACGAAAATATGTTATTCACCAAAATTTCAGCCTCCAAAGTGCGCTATAACCCTACGAAATCTTTCCCAAAACTCGACAACTGAGCGCCGCCATCTTGGAGCTGGTAATGTATGCGTGACGTCAAAGAGCTCAGCCTGAAGTTTGGTGGGAACATTTGAATACTCGAAACTCCTTGTTTCTTTGTAGTGGCTTTTATTTGTCAAAATGCCTGTTTGTGCAGCTCCATTTTGTTCAAAGAGAGCTCCAAGAAATACAAAAAACAAGGAGTTTTTACTATTCAAATATTCCCGCCAAACTTCAGGCTGAGCTCTTTGACGTCATGCATACATTACGAGCTCCAAGATGGCGGCGTTCAGTTGTCGAGTTTTGGAAAAGATTTCATAGGGTTATAGCGCACGTTGGAGGCTGAAAGTTTGGTAAATAACATATCTTTGTGTAAACTTTTTATTGGCGTAAAGAAAATAAATGCCCATTCTGGAGTGAACTTCTCCTTTAAAGGTTTTAATGATTCTTAGTTTTATTTTTATCTTACAGCTTAGTTATTTTATAAGTAAGTTAATTTAACTTTTGTTAGTTTTATTGGATAGCACTAAAAATAGCGCTCTATAAATTCATTATTATTATTATTATTATTATTATTAATATTATTATTATTAATATTATTACTATTATTATTAAGATTTAAATAGCATCGAACTCGGAAAAAAATCCGAGTTCCAGATGGGATTTGAACCCACGACCCTCCGTGTTCTAGGACGGATGCTCTACCACTGAGCTACTGGGACTCTGTGGTGAGCAAAGGTGAAATGTGGGCTTTTGACTGGAACCGCATCACGCGGTCACACAGCCAAATGATGACTGGCACATATGACTCATAACTGTATCACACAGTCACATTAAGGCATATCAAAGATGCAACCAACCAACCTCCAAAGTGAGTAACAAAGATATTAAATAAGATTTAAATAGCATCGAACTCGGAAAAAAATCCGAGTTTTTTATTATTATTATTATTATTATTATTATTATTATTATTACTAAAAACGCACAAAAAATGGTTGATCATAATTTAGTATGTCAAACTGAGCAGTTGTTTTACCTTTGAAAGCCAAAAACTCATCCTGACTGGTTTTTCAAACTTTCTTTTGCGATGTGGTCTTGTAATGATATTCATAATACGAGTTCTGATCACGTGATTGCTATAGAAAAAATTACAATAAATTTGTGGATGTCAGTCAATGATTTGGTATGTGGTTAACTATACTATATGAACACATAGTTTACTATTACATTATTACCGTTTATATCAAAAAAACTTCATTTTAAAGTTTTTCTTTAAAAAATGTCTTTAAATCGTTAATGATTTAACCCCCCTCCCACCGTAGTTAATAAAGGCAAATGGTTAAGAAGCCCGGCAAACATCAAAGGAGAAAATCAACGGGGCCAAGTGCGCATCTTTTGTTTTGCGCTCATATACTATGTATAAGTTACGTAATCGCAAAGTTTTATTGGTCAGTTGCATGAACACACGTAACCACCTATTGTATTTTGTCAGGTTTTGTGCATTCTCAACCCCCAAAAATAGCGAACAAAACCCTATCACAAAGAACTTTGTCGGGCTTCATA
This sequence comes from Oculina patagonica, assembly GCF_052425735.1. Lineage (NCBI taxonomy): Eukaryota > Metazoa > Cnidaria > Anthozoa > Scleractinia > Oculinidae > Oculina > Oculina patagonica. The sequence continues at coordinate 30,012,996 of NC_135759.1, read as the reverse complement.
GCCATTTCCCTCTATTAACTATGTTCCCACTCACGCTGCATCCTTCATGGCTGTTAAAGCGTCAAACATCATCCAAACCACCTGACCAAGTTCTGTTGGTAACAAAAAAGTCAAAACGAACGTTTTCCTGAAGGCAACACTTAGAATTTAATAATGAAAACTTTTAGATAAACGATAAAGTTAGTGTTTTATTATTATCTAGTGGTCAGGGCGCTGGATTTGTAATTCGGAGGTCCTCGGCTCCTCCGTGGCAATTGATGGATTTGCATTCGGTGCTCCCGAATTCAACTCCTCCACGCTAAGTATATCAATCAGCTTTCACCCAGTTTGGATTTTTGACAAATTTCTTTTCTATTTGCAATATTTGTTCGCTTATTTACAGTGTCCATAGTTAGCACAACAGTGCTAATACTCTGACACTTAAAGTGTTTTTTTTTTCAATATTATCTTAAAAGTTACATTCGACGAACTACAAATAAAAATTATCAAGGACCCACAAACTATGAAGTTTTCACTGTAACATGGCTGTTTTGTATTGCTTCCTTTTAATCATAAGTAAAACATTTATACGAAAGGCGCGGCTGTAATTTTTTACGTGCGTTTACGTACGTGTAAAAAAAATAGAGACAATGTATGAACGACTTACGTACAGGTTTACGCAAGTACGGGCCAACGGCTCGAGGTTTCCCTTTATAACATTAATACGACTTTCCTTCTTTTTCAGTTTATAATGACTATGATCACGAATAACTGTACCTGTTGCATTTGGAACGAAGGCTGCCCGAGGAAGAATAACACTGTTTAAGTGCTGGCGTGAATTATTCTCAAAATCACCGCTAAGCATGTCTGGAAATCTTAACTCTTCCACCTGGGTTAGATTTACAGATGCAACAGCCAAATCTAGAGATTAACAAATAAACACACAAACATCGGCAAGAAGTAAAGGAATGAAATTATAATTGTTGAACATTTAATTTAAGCTAGGAATTATTATACAGAAGGCTTACTGGCCTAATAAATAGTGCATGCATTGAACTGAGAGGTACTGGTCAGATCCGTTCAATTCCCAAACTGGTCTGGGGTTCAATTTTTGATGTACCACGAAACGAGCGTGCCCCTTTTTGAACGTCTAAAAAAGCTTATTGGAGTGTATCAATTGTTCATTTGGACCACTTGGAAAATACCCTTTATTATCTAACAACCGATATAGAGAAACAAGAATTAACCTTTTTGTGGTGTGGTAAATAGCTTGTTATTACTAACACATACATCTGCACTACCCAACTTACCTACTTTTCCAGAGGAAAGTTTCACCGTTTTGTAACCATTACTTGTTGGCTTCAATTGCTCTGCTACAGCAAGACCGACGTCTTCAACTCTTCTCACTAACATGTATTCAATTCCACGCTGACGAGATTTTAAGAAAATCAGGCTAATTATAGTCGTAGATATACTAGATAAAATTCAAAATTAACCACTAGCTAAATGTCTGTACAGTATGTAAGATGGTACCCACCTCTGAGGCGTTTGGCATTCTATGACTCTCTTCGAGGAGACTACCAACTAACATAACGATGCTCTGCAAGTAATAAAAAAAAACTGAGAACATCAGAAATATGAAAAAAATATAAATACTTGAAGTTAACAACTACTCAATTATCTACTTAATTATCCTCCAATAAAAATCTTGAACTAGTTATAGTACGTTTTAGTACTACATGAAGTTAAGTGTTTGTTACCGCAGATATGCCGAAGGCAATTTTCATTTCGCTCACCTGAACCTTAGCCATGTCCTTTATGTTGATTGAAGTGACGTCAAAGCTGAGGACGTCACCCAGATCTGGAACAAATCATTGCTATGGTTAGCCCTTGTTAAAAATGTGAACTATCATCGAGCAGTTTTTTTACTCATAATGTTGAATTGTAAGGTTATTGCTATTGCCTAGCTAAATATGTGAAGAAATAAATCGATTTAGCTTCTCTTCATGTCTCCATAATCTTTCCCATGTCAGTTATCATTGCAATTAAATCAATTACCTCTTTCAAGTTCATCAACCGTCCGCTGATCAGGATTAATTTCCCTGTTGAAGACTGATGACCCGCCTGAAACAGTCGCACTTGCTGTAGTTGTGAATGATGACAAACTGCTCCCGTCATTAACATCATTAGAACTTAATGCATCTGAAAATAAAAAAAATTTGAATTGCTTTTTGTTTTCCGGGCATATTTATCTGTTGTTTATCTTGGACAACTTTACAGTTTATAAAGATATATGTAGATTATTGCGAATACATTTTTCTTTGAAATGTATGCTGGGTGTCCAGGCCCGAAAGAGACTAGATAATTGACCTTATTACCCTTACCCAGACATTGTTAAGCTACTATTATGAGATGTTTTGTTCTGTCTACACCATGTGGTTTACTCGAATATATGTGTTGTAGTCATGCAGCAAAGTCATGCAGCAAAGTCATGCAGCAAAACCGTTTAATTTCTTCATTGTCATGTGGACATTTTCCAAAATTAATTGATACCTGAACACCGGCGGTGGGCAATACTTAATGTCAAGACTTTTCTTTCTGGAGTAGGCATCACAGCCTTGTTAAAACGCGTAAACAAATTCCTCTTACCGACATCAAGGCAAACACTTACCAGATCGATTAAACTCCCTGACGATGTTTTCTCACTTACCAAAAAATGATGGCGTAGGTTTCAGGCTAATAAGTTCGATTGACTCATTGGAACTTTGTGGCACCACAGATGACGATAACATCAAGGTAGTGGCCACTGTGCTGGTAACAGTTTCTTTTGGTTTCAGAATCTATGAAAATAAATAGGGCATATTTCATTTAAAAGGAGCGTCTAGTCTAGATCTAACCTGCGATCAGGCGTTATTTTTCTCGCGGCGGAAGCCAAGGGTTTTCTAGATCATCCAATGCACAATTCCATAATTGACGGATGCTTACTATTGCCTACTACTAGTGTTACTTTAGATTGGAAGAGATAGATACAAACTGTCGGTTAAAACGTTGGGTTATTGGTCAGCCGTCGACGTCACAGAAACTTTCGTGTGCAATCAGTAAGATAAAGACCTCATAATGGTTAAAAGCATGATAAAACGTGTATGTTTGTAGCAACGTCAATTAAAGTGCTGTAGGTATTAACATGTCTGTGAAACATAAATGCACCACCACCGGTAGCATGAGCACCAGCACCACCACCAAGCAGCAGCAGCAGCGGCAACAACATCAACAAGAACTAAACAGCTTTGCATCTAACAGTATTCATCCAAAATGATTGCGCGTGAGTATTTTTGTGGTACAAGTTCATTAATTAAACCCATGCGTCCGTAACAAAAGTGGTTACTTTCCATTAAAAGCACAACTTAAATAGTAAGACGAGGACATATGTACAGTGAGAATGTTACTACAACCATTGATCACGAGCCCTTCCGAAAGTTAGACTGACGTTTTCATGTAATGACTCGTGACTTGTTTTAAGGAGTGGGGGGGGGGGGGGGGGCGGGGCGGGGGGTGAGGTAGGGAAAGGTGTTAGGATACGCCCTCCCCTCGTACCGGTGTCCAAAACAATTTCGTAAAAACCATTAATCAACCCAACCTTTTGTATTTTGTTAACCTGTTATGTGCTTTATATTAACATGAATGGTACCATTTAAGTTATGCGTTATACATAATGTTAAATCGTAATTATAATGTTTTCTCAGGACTGGTTCTAGTTATGCTAAACACATACCTTGACAAATAGAGTCAACAATCCAGGGAACATCTACATTTACCGGATCAGTCGTGCTTCCAGTAAATAGGTTATGTTCGTGCTCAACCAGACTAACAAGACCTAATTTGCTGGTCTTGTTTCCCATTGCAACCACCGATACCGAAATTCCTTGATTCTTGGTATTACGTAATAAGGTCTGCATAAAATTGCTTTGCGTAACGTTTTGAGCAAACGTTAACAAAACTAATGCCTTGGAAGATGATCTACTCTCAGAAAATGCTATCAGAGCAGTCGTATAAACGCTGGAAAATTGCACTTCTTTACTCGCATTTAAGTCGTTCTTGATGTTAAAAAGCCCTTTCAGAAGGCTATGAGAGTCCGTGAAGTCGTTGAATCCAAACTTGAGATGCACTTCACTTCCGAAACTGATCAACGCAATGCGTGTATGGTCGTGAGATATTTGGAAATGCCCGATGATGTCCTGTATATATTTTAATTGCAGTTCGTATTCACTTGGGGAATCCCGCGCCTCGACTGCAAAGATGATGTCAACTGGGCGTAAACAAACTGCAAGAGAAAAAGGAAATTATAAACAAACAAACAACAAAACAAATGAAGAAAAACATACAAATGGGTAACTAAACAAACACTGAGGTGGAGTCTTAGATCGATCTATTAAAAAAACCACTGTTTTTCACGATCATTAGGTTAATGCTGATAAAATCAGGTGTATTTTAAATTTCATCATATTTTTCTACCTTTCCTATAGAGGTCTTTTGGGTTTATTTTCGCTGTTTGGTAATAAAACGGCCTAGAGAACCTGTCGTGACTGAAACAATTCTAAATCATACAACTATGTAATTAACGCACCCGAATCGACCATTTCAACGTAGACAACACCATCAGCACCCTTTCCTCCGGAATAAATCAGCGGTCCACTGTTTAAGTAAACAGCTCCTCCTGCTCCACCTCCTGCCCCATAACCAGCTCCTCCTGCAGCGGAGATGTTACCTCCGCCAAATTCACCAAATGGCCCAGAACCGTTGACGAGAATCCCTCCCTCTCCTCCTCGTACAGTGGAGGTCGGGAGAGCAAAGTCCATGCCATTTGAACCTGGAATAGAAACAGGATGTTATCTTTCTATGGATGGACAGGAAAAGTTGCACAAGTGCAGTTCAACAACAACAGCAACAACAACAACAACAACATTATTAACAACAACAACACCAACAGCTGCAACAACATAAACAACAACACAACATTAACAACAACAACAACAACAACAACAACAACAGCATCAATAACAACGACAACCTAGGCTTTTTACAACATTTTTAAAGCTCTCTCTTACCATAATAATTTGTAAATAGTTAGCTCAGTTTACCAAAAGCTACGATTTAATGCACTTTTAAGTGTACATTAGTAAGACATTGAGGTGCAGCGAATGCCGGAAAGGGAGACTGAGCATAACGACAAAACAAAGCTTAGATAAATGTCCCAAACGTCTTCTTTTGAAAGAGATCATTAACAATTTTCATAAGGTTGGTAGTGGATTTTCCTCAGCTTGGTTAGTTTAGTCGTTCAGTAGTCCCACAAACGAACATTTTTAAGGGTATGGAAAAGATAATATCGCCTCGCCATGAAAGTAGGAAAGGTACTTGAGGGAAAATTATAGATTATCCTTGCTGTAACATTCGTTTAATTATATCTGGTGTGGTTTCCCTTCACGGGACAAATATTGATTAAACTAAATGGAGTTCTGTTCCCACCTATAGGCAATAAAATATAGAATTGAAGGTAGCAAAATATACAGAAATAGATATATTACCTCTAGTTATCTTGCTTAACCGCAGATGTCTTATTCCTCTGACCCCTACTAGAGAATTGGCCAAATCTTCCCTAGTGCATCCACGACCTCCAAGAGCAGTTACGTATTTGCCAAACCGTGACGATAGTCCATTAGAAACGGATTCTACACTGTGACCTTTTTCTCCCAGTCCTCCTCTGCCTATTGATACATTCACAGTCTTTGGGCCGGTAACATGTATAATGTTCACCGCCGGTGCACCGCTCTTACCGATTCCATGCTTAATTCCTCCGCAACCACCGCCGCCCGCTCCAATGGCGAGCACTCTCAGACGATATGTACCATTAGGAACGGAAAAAATTGTCGAGTTCGGAAGAAGATATGCTCTATTAGCGCCCTTTTCCCATCTACACAAAATCACAAGGCGAAGTAAATTATTATAGGTATAAGCATACTCTGACTGAACATAGACAAATTGACTTCGAGCTTTCCTTTATCCGATTATGGAATCGTTACAAATCCGATCGGCAGCCGTTATATCATTATAATGCAGTCGGTAACCTCACAGATGAGGTTTATTTCGATCCTAAGGATAAATATTAACATGCACGCGAAACGATAAGTTCCCCATGATATGCGGCTGGTGTTTGATCAGTCTAAATTCTTACACTGCAACACTAAGAGTGACTATGATGTCAATCAAAACGAAGGACTGTAAATGATACCAGGATTCTGCCAGCCTGTTACAGGTTTGAAAAATCAGGGTTGCTCGGGGACTAAAGAAGGATTAGTTTTGGCATCTAATTGGCCGAGGAGGATTCTTGTCTGGGTCAAAAACATAAACATATTATACAGGTAAACAAATTAATACTTTGAGAGGAAAGCTTTTTTAAAGACTTAACTAAGCTCATTGTTTTCCTCTGCAATGATCTGATTCTTTTTGCGAATAATAAGTATTATTTTTCTAAAATGTTTTTAAATACTATAAAATTTTTTCAAAGAAAATAAGGAGTGAATTTTTATATCGTGTATAAGTAAATAATGCATGAAATCAATCATATAGTACATAACAGAGGAATTGACGATATGTATGATATGTCGGAGGAGATAAATCATAGATGTTAATAATACTAAATAAGCTAAAATCTGCTACATCAAGGACGTTTTCAGTCTTCGTCTGAGTGCAAACGTTTGTTAAAACTTAACTTCTTCGTGCGACATTCTGATAAATTGTGATAATAAGAACTCTCACATTTCGACGGGCCGTACCGTTATCAGTAGAATACGTCTAACCAATTTTAGTAGAAACTCAGTCGTGTTCTTCCGCTCGATTGGTTCTCCCATATCTTTCGTCGCTCGCGCGCATTCTCTTTATAGGGCGTTTTCCTTTTCTGGCTAGCATATTGTGGTTTGGTTGCTCTGTTCCCTCTCTCCCTCGTTATCTTGGCGTGTCAACTCGGCTCCCCGTTGACTATTCGCTCAGCCTCGTGTCAATGTAAATAGCACGGACACTTTTTAAGAGATGTTGTTGTTTATGTTGTTGACCTGTGCCATAAAAATACTACTGGAGGAAAATTTGTATATATATTGAAATGGGCCGTAATGCGCTGATCGTGGTAGTCGTTGTTTTCATGTTATTATATTTGCGCTGATTCAACTGAAAAGCCCCACTAGCAGACTAGGGGAGCATGAATTTGGTATTGTATTGACTCTGCATCGTTGAAAGTATAACCGAAATTTTAATGTGTTTGGTACTCCTTCATGATATAAATTCAGTGTTCTAAAATAAATCATTGACGAAATAATTATTTTCACTGTTATAGTATTTTCATCTTCGAATCTTTCAAAAAATGCTGAATCGATCAGTTTCTTTAAAATTTTCTTTAAAATGCCATTAAAGTCGTTGTTGATCCAATGATAAAGCATAAACTCCAAAAAATGGTTGCGAAAATCACTTCACTTCCAAGAAATAAAGATGAGGCAATTATTCTCAGGTTCTGGATGAGTTTGAAAATAATATTCGTAATTAATGCGAGCATAAACCACAGGGGACTCAAACATTTATCCGCTGGTTAAATATTCCTGTCGTACAAACAGAATAAACTTGCTATACACGTTGCTGCCATTTTTATTATATAGTAATAATGCATATTTTCCGTTTTTCAATGCATTTAAAAGTATTATTAAAAATCGTTTTGAAGAATTATTTTTCCTTTTGATGAACTCAAAAGGCTGCGCGCGTGCCGCGATTCTTGGTAGACCACAATACATTTTTTCTATTCGTTTTATAGTAATGAGGATTTCTGATATTTAAATTATCAAAAGTGTATTCTCTGAAAAAAAAATTCATAGCATTTTAACTAATAACTGACTTTTCAGAAAACACTGAATCATTTTCGTTCACTTATAAAACCTAGATACATTATTTTCTTGCAAATCATACAAGAAGATAGAACATTCAATAATATGATAGAAACTCGCACTAAAATACTGAAATTTAGGTCAATTAGAGTATAGCTTAGCTAAAATATAAAAGGTTTTTAAAAATAGAAAAAAAAAGCTTTAGACAATGTCCTCTCTGAAACTATTTATCAAAAATAAAAATAAACTGAGTCACAACATTGTATCATTCAATTGAAAAAGCCAACATACTGAGACATAAAAACCGAATCCTATCTCTAATATTGGGGATTAACAATTTCAATAAAGGGAGAGTTTACTCACCTTTACCAAATTTCACATCCGAAGAGGATGGTCCATAAGCAAGAAACAACACTATTGCAAATACGTATACTTCAAGTTTCATGGCGAACAACAAGATACTGTATGGACGACAAAAAACTTCCTGCCGACTTCAATTGTGCAGTCCAATAAATATTTATATTGAAAGTCAATTTGGGCAGATAGCACTTAAACCTGCCAGGGAAATAGCCACTCGAGATTACATCAAAATATTTTTATTTTTAATTTGAAAACTAAAATCTCGTTCGCTACTTCGAAATGTTGTGGTTTCGTACAATTTACATTACACACAATTATACTGTTCATGGGTTAAATGGACGTGTTCGGAGACCCTTCTTTTAACAGTTATGAAAGAAAACATCGAAAGAATATACCATGTACGTATTTTTTAAATTGTAAGCGTTTTTAGATTTTACTGGGCTAGGCGATTGTATCACTTTGTTCACAAATCAAAGGAGAACTTTTAAAGCTTATGATTGAACAGAAAAGACAAAGAAATGCGACAGCGGGGCGGCAGCCTCGATGCTCAAGGTTCTCAAGGGCTTTAATTTAATTTAACTTAATTTAATTTAGTTTCTGTCGGCTCATTAGACGTTTTGTGAACGCTGATCCAATTCTCAACGCATTTGATTATGATTTAGTTAATCAGATGTGAGGACACTGGTGAAAGTTTCTTTAGATATTTTTTCCGGCAGCTACGCACGATTTCATTATTTTCCGGTAAGAGGTCTCCAAAGGAAAAAAAAAGAGAAAACTTGGCATGATCTGAAATTGAGTAAAGGGTAAAAGACGATGCTGAATAAGAATCTTTTGACCCACCGCAAATTGGCCTGTAATGATATTCGTATTCGTGTCAGTGGCCTCTTTTTTCCTTATAATGTTTTTATAACCTACAGAATGCACCTGTTTGGTCATTATAAGGATATCAACATTGCTTGAGGGGTTTGGGGAGACATCAGAGACAGGAATGTGAAGTATACGAAATCAGAGTTAAACGTTGCTTTAGCAAGCCTATCGAAGGTTGAAGACTGCTGCTTAGTTAGTACACGACCCCACGGGCATGTAGTGAATTTATTACCGATCGTTTTGAAATTAAGGATCTTATTTTTGATAAAGTACAGTAAACCAGTTTTAGATGGCTTGTATGTGTTCGTTTCTTTCTTGTTATCGTTCTCATTTGCTTGAATTTCATTCTATCTTTTTACACGCCTTAATTTAAAGAAGATAACGATAAATAGCACTGAATCACCAGGAGAACTGTGGACATCGGCAGCGCAATAAATACAATAAAAACAAAATCAAACCGAAACAAATCAAGCCAAATGTCAAAATTCAGGATAATTAAAAATTTCAAATAGTATTGAAGAAGAAGCTCTCTTTAATTGTGTAATTCTGTCTGTAATTTCTTTTGAGGAAATAACGTAATATTGTTGCTAGTCCACAGTCTATGGAACTATTCGACTACTTAATTGTCGCTCTACGTATTTTCAGAATTGGGGATCATTCATGTTGAATTTTAAAATATGGTAACAATATGGTCTAACCGTACATGTAAACTAAAAACATGCCGTTCCGGCATATAAACATGATTAGCCTGTTTTCAGCTGTCTGAATAAAAATTACTCATTGTGAACTTTTTCGTTACACTGAATCCAAAATTTAAATCATTTCTTCGATTTATCAGAGCAAGCAGCCTACTAGGTTGTTCGATCGTCTTAATCTTTTGCGCCGATTTATCTGTTTAATATTTCGTTGAAGATAGTTTAGCTATCATATATTCAATTTAGTCGTGTTTACAGTCAAGGGAGATTGACCGCTGAGCAAGTTTCCTAAAAAAATTCGTCATTGTAGCTCAGCAGATTTGAAAATCTGAGTGATCCAAGGCCGTGTCTTTTAGTTAAAAAGTTACTTTTCTTTGCATTAGTAACCTCAAATCTATAATTTCCCTGGGCAACGATTAAGTGGTATAAAATTGCAATGATTTAGATTTAGGCATTAAAAAGAGGCAAATTCGTTTGCATTTTTATTTGTATAGAATCACTGAGTTCGCACCATGACGACGCTTATTCTCTTTATACCTCCTGGGTAGCACGTTTCAATATCTGAAATGATCTTTAAAACCATAATGCTCGTCGTCAACAGCCTGTTTAATTTTGCACGTCCCAGCAGAAATATCAACAACGTCAAAAACTGACATTATAGCTCAGTATGTCATCAGAATCCCATGGTTACGGCCAATTATTATTTTACTTTAAAAAATAGAGCTGGTTTACGCATTAAAATGTTTCTTTGTCTTGCAAGTACCCTGAGGACTTGTGAGGTTTGCGATGGAAAGAAAGTCAATCTGTCTTTTAGGCTGTTTGAACAGAGGTTATAAACAGAGTGGATGTTAAAATAAATGGAAAATAATTGCAGGGAATCATGTTGCACTGCACGGGTTTTGATAATTTTTATCACGTCATCAGCTAGCCTCGATACTGATCGCATTTTGCTGATGATCACACTTTGGTAACTGAAATTACTGAAAGGGTAACGACTAAAATTTGGAGGCCAATAAATGTAAAACATAATAAAATTACACATGATGCTCGATATCAAATGTAAATAATCTTGAAAAAATAAACAGAGCGTTTCCAGAGCTTTTTCTCATGAATACAATTTGCGATAGAAAAACAAACTCTTCAGCGTCAAGAGGCGTTTAGTATTTAACCGGAATCACCGTGTATTACTTCGCCAAATTTGTTAAAAAAATATTGCTTTATGCGATAACTGTAAAAAATAAATATATTAGACAAACCCACACTAATCGCAGACAGTAAGTAGCGATTTTAAAGATTAAGTCAGTTACACGCAAATTTTTAATTATGCCTTTAAGATGTGCTTTTGGAATTTCATTGCAGTATGAAAGCGCTAGCTTATGTCGACATGAAATCTAAACTAGCTCTTTTCCAGTGTTGATACAAAAGGCATATGATGTCA